>NC_085138.1:351659343-352259343 GCF_035046485.1 Aedes albopictus
GTCACATTTTGCGAAAAACTTCGCAAAGACTTTTGAGCGAAATCACGATAAGAACTTTGAAAGAAATCCTGAGAGAAACTAGGACATCTCTGAAAAAAAAATGTTCTGGGTTTAAATCCCAGGAGAAAACATAAAGGAGGAACTTTGAAAATCTAAAAAAAAGAGAAGTTATTGGCAGAACTTTGAAAAAAAAAGTTTTCCGGGTTGAACCCAGTTAAAAAAGAAAGTCCTGGGGGGGGTCTCGGTTGTTTACATACTCTAGTAAAGACCCCGTAAAAAACTCAATAAACCTAAAAATGTGCAAAATTTCGGAAGAAACTATTTTTGGAAGCAAATACGTGAAAACCTCTGGATACACTTGGGAAAACTGGAGAAAGTAAAAATAGAAAAACCTTTGATACGTTCAAGAAAAAACTGCGAGAAACAGGAAATGAATTTTAAAGAAGAATTTGAATGGATTTGAAGGAAGAATCATGGGGAATTTTGAAATCTCGTTTACACTATACTACACTACAAGCACATAGTACAAATGTGTTAGTTCATACCCAAAACTGTGTTTGGATTTTAACGAACATAGGGTAAAAACTAAAAGCACTAGACTTCGCTCCTGCTATAGTCTTCGCCCCCTCAATACAAATTCCTGTTTGTTTGGATGGAAATGTCAAAGCAATTTCTTGCAATGAACCCAAAAGCACTATGAAGAAAGAGTTTTGTTTAAAAATTCTTGAAAGAATTCAGGAATTTGGTGGAATCTCTTTAATAATAAGCCTTTTGCATTTTTCTTTATTTTTTTACTTAAGTTTTGAAGAATATCTGTATAGTTTCTAAGATGTATAGAAATTTTACAAAATTTAGGCTAATTTTTGAATTATAAACATTTAAAATTTCCACCAGGAAAATCTAGAAAACTCAGGGAATTTTATTTTGTCTTATGAGTAGACACCCTAAAATTCCCACATTGTTGATTAAGATCTAAACACTTAATTTGAACAGTTGCTTCGAGCATTTCTCCCGAAGATCTTCTAGCATCCTTCAGATGTTCCTCCAGAAGTTCGTATCAAAGGTTTTTGGGGAACTCTTCCCGGAGCACATCATTTCGGAATTCTTCCAAGAATTCTTGATGAAATTCATCACTGAATTTCTTCCACGGCGTTCCTCCAAGAATACCCAACGGATTTCTCCCGAGAATTTCTTGCCAAATTCTTTTGGGATTTAGCTACAAAGTTCTTCCAGGAATTACTTTTGAAGTTCTTCCGGGAATTGCTTCCGATTTTTTCACGAAACTTCCATAAAGCTTTTCTCCAGAAATTCTTTCCGAAGCTCCCTCGGGAATACTATTCAGGAGGTTCTCCAAGAATTTCTGAACCCTGGAAGAAGTTTTTCACGGAATTCCACTTGAACTTGCCCCACGGATTCCTTCGAGAATTGGTTTTGTATTTTATTTTCGGTGTTCTTTCCAGGAGTTCCTCCCGGGATTTCTTCCAAGGTTCCTCTAGAGACATTAGATATGTTCCTCATGAAGTTTTTACCGTAGTTCTTCTAAGAATTGTTTCCATAATTTTTCAGATATTACTCCGTAGTTTATCATAGTTTATTGTTGGAAAAACCTTTCATGATTCCTCTGATGAAGTCTTCAAAAGTAACTCCGGAAATCCACCGGGTTTCAGAAGTTCCTTCTACAGTTACTCTGGGAATTTCTTTCGTAGTTCTTACGAGAAATCACCGTGAATTTCTTCCACAGTTCCTTCGGGATTCCTGTTCGATGACGTTCCTCTAGGAAATCCTTCCTGAATTCCACCGTAAATGTATAATATACGTAACGGACTGTCCAATATACCCGAAACAGCCAAAGAGTTGTGAAAAATGACATGAATGTCACAATAATGGTAAGGTGTCGCTTATAAATGTAATAATAATAACTTCCAGGAATTCTTCTGGGAATTCTTTCCAAAGTTTCTCCAAAAATCTTCTTTGAGTTTCTCCAGGTATTATTTTCAGGCGATTCATTGTAATAGTTAACAAAGTTTTTCAAATTCGTTAGGATATTTTCCAAGTTTCATCAGCAATTGCCCAAAGAAGATATAGGAGAAGCTCGTAGAGAAATGTGGGAAAATATTTTCAAATAAAAGCCCCGCAACAAATTTTATATAACATTATACTGGACAAATTTTCAAATAGAGAGTTCAAGTTTCTGCGAAAATTTCTGAGTGAACTTACGGAGCAGTTCCTAAAAGAAACACTGAAGGATTTTTAACTAAATTGTGGACGAAATTACACTTCTGGGCAAATCCTGAGAAATTATGAAAAAATCCTCTAAAAAATTCTAATGGACATTTTGGGGGCACTCCTGGGAGAATTTCCAAAGGTAATCCAGAATAAATCCGAGGAAGAAACTTCTGGAAGGATCACTGCAGAAGAGCTTCTACACATTCAGTTGAGCACGACCGATTATCAATTATTTTGCCAAGATCCGCACAGCTGAGCACTCGGTAACCGAACTTATACTGAAATTTCAGCAAATAAAAAAAAAAAACAATTTTATTCATGGCAGCACCCATGGGTGCTGGCTATATTAAACTTCAAACGTCAAGCCTTTAACCAATATTTCAGCAAATGAACTTGAACCGGGATTTGCTAAGCCGATATCGGCAATCTGATTTCGGGGTATAGAGAAATTATCTAATAACACCTGCACTGCCGGTGGAAGCATAATTGTCCCATGTGATTTTTTGGCAATATTGAGATTTTGCAGCCCATGACCATGTGTCATGGGGTACTATCATATGGGGAAATAAAAATAGGTATTTTGTTCCGAAAATAGTTGAAAAAATGCAAGGCCGACTTGTAACATTCTTAAAAGTGGACGCATAAGCGTCACGTTTCATTGGAAATCCTATTAAAGTATAAAATCGCTTTAAAACAAAAATTAGTGCTCAAATTCAATATTGGTTGATGTTAGAACACGATTTAGCACTCTTACTTCATACTTGAGACAATTTACTTTTTTGAACTTTGGACGCGATTTTCTCGATTGTCTGTTTTTGCACATGGGACATTTAATAATAAATAAACTTTTGCGAGAAATTCTAGGAAAAAGAGCCATGGAAGAAATTTTTAGAACAGGAACTCCTGGACAGGAATCCCAGCGAAAGTTCTCTTGGAACAATATTTACAAAAACAAATCACAAGGAGAGAAATCATCTAGGAATCCCAAGGGAGCAAGTCGTGAAGAATTCCTAAAGCAGAAACCCCCGGAGAAATCCCAATGGAGAAATTCATGGAAGAGTACTACAGTACGAACTTTTGGAATGAACTCTTGAGAAAGAACTCCTGAAGAAATCCCAGAAGAGAAACCATGGAAAAACCCTTGGAGGAATTCCAGCGCAGGGAATCTTGGAAAAATCGGAAAAGGAAATTTTAGAGTAATCTCAGTAAGGGAAAAATCCTAGGTGCATGAACTTCTGGAATAATTCCAACGAAAGGACACTTGTAGAATCTCAACGAAGGAATTCTTGGATGTGTTTGCGTTTGGAGTTTGGAGCGAAAAAAAAACTCCCGAAGGAAACCCAAACAGAGGTATTCCTAGAAATAAAACATCTCTGGAGAAATCCCTGAACAGCTCATTAAGAAATTAACAAAGGAACATCTGAAAGAATGCTGGAAACTTCTTGAGGAATTCCTGAAGGTGCTCCTGTAGTTACTAACAAAGCATTTCCCGTAGGAACAGGTGGAAAAATTCCCATAGGTACCTCTAGCGAAAGCTTCAAAAAACTCATGATGGGAAAATTCGTGGTAGTATTTCCGGAGCAACTTTTGGGAACCTTCCCGGATGAACCCCGTGAGGATTTCCTAAAAAGGCTCGTCACGGGAATCTCATTGGAACTCCTTAAGGAGCCTCCGTAACACCTGGAGGAATTTCAGTGTTACTTTCAAAAGGAATCTGGGAATGAATTCCAATATTAACTCTACGAGGAGTTCTCGTAAGAACTCCTGGGCAAATATTCCTATTAACTCCTCAAGGAATTTCTGTAGCAACTTCCGTAGAAATAATTACTCAAGTTTAGAAAATAAAACGAAAGTCGTGAACTTCTGCCAACGACCAACATTTTTGAAGCACAATTTAGCGCTGATATCGAAACCATGCTTCAAAAATTTTTAAGTAGAACAGTTTTTATGTTATAGCTCAATATCAAGTTTTACAACTTTTAAAAATATGGAATTTACTAAAACTCAAATATCTTGCGTTTTGTTCGACCAATTTGAAATCTTTTTTCCATAAATTGAAAGCTGAATATAATACCATTCGATTATTGGAATGCAGGTTTTGCGTCAGATTGATGAACTTCAAGATATTGGCAAGTTTTGGGGACGATTTGCTTAAATTTTAGCAAAATTTTCGAAAATATATGCCAAAATGTATTTTTTCAATAAAAAAAACAATTTAAAAATTCTTTGTCATAGTTTGTTTGACATATCATATGTTGGGGGTACAGTAAAAAATCAACTCAATCGGAGTCTTGATTACAGAGAATGAGATGTGTGAAGGGAGCGACTTTACTTAAAAATAGAACAAAAATCGATTTCAAATCATTAACCTTGTATGGAAAGAAAAAAATAAAAGAAATATTTCCGCTCTATTTACTGTATTTTTTTTTCCTTCGCGTTTTCGAACTCAGGGCATGATTCTACACCAAAAATGATCATCAGCTAACCGAGTTCAAAAATGATGTAAACTAGTGTTATAAACTTATGAACTCCTGAAGGAATTCTCATAGAAAGCCCTGAGGAAATTTCCGTAGGAAATCCTGTACCAATTCTTAGACATCCAGTATTAACTTCTCAAGAAGTTAACCGTTCCATAAGAACTTCTGAAGGAATTTCCCTATTAAATGCTAGAGGAGTTTTCGTAGGAACCGCTGATACTGGAGCGAGTCAGTGGTTTGCAGGCAGTCAGAGCCAGGTGCAAAATATTAAAATTGCTTTCGTGCACTGTACCCTTCTTTATACTGTACATCTTTATTTTACCTTCTCTGACGAAGAATATTTTAAAGCCTCAAATCCATTTCTCAGAATTGTCTACCTGTGCAGTGCACCAAGCGCACGTGAGGACGACAAACGCCATTTACGATTTTTTTTATAATTTTGATATACATGTCCTGATGGCGCGGTCTCAAGTGCTCGACACTGAAGAAGTCACAGACGAAATAGGCCTATCTGTACAACAACAAGATAAGCACAATAGTGGAATTTAAAAGGAATTTGCTCGTCCTTTCTGGTTTTTTAATTTTTTTTTTTGCAAAAATGAAGTTTTTTTTTTTATTTTAACTACTGCTTCGAGTGAATCAATTTCTACTGAACTCTCATAGAGATAGTGAAAGGTATCATATGTTGTTATTAGAATCATAATCAAAACAAATTGTATCATGGACAAGGTATTTGCAGTACATTGCTCCAATTTACTCGAGTACAAATCTAGAGAACCGTCAAACTCGATGCTTTCTGCCGCCCAGTAAACATTGAGTTACATTTTCAACCAAATCCGTGTGACGGTTCTCTAGATTTGTGCTCGAGAAAATTTTAGTTGTGTACTTCAAATACCTTTCCGGGCAAAGTCTGATAGCAAATTAAAAACTAATTTCGATGTTGTGATATTGCAAATTTTGATAACTCAGGTTGTTGTCGTTTTGGTCGTTTTAACGATTAAAATATCGAAAATGAGAGCAGAAAAATGTTCCGGTGACAGCAAATCTAAAACTGTTGCTGCTATCGGCGATAGCAAATTGCTAACTTTTTTACCTAATCTAATCATTTATTTCAGGCTCATGAGCCAATAGGCATAACGGAGCCGAATTCAATTAAAACTTTTTACAATTTCATGTTAGTTTTGGGGAACCGTAAAACGTGCAGTTTGGTCTAGGTTATAAGGGACAAAAATATTTGAGGAAAGGATAGGGTAATGGTGCTTTTCGTTGACACGTAACAGCATGGTGTGGCGTATTGCTGCTGGTCAAACGTAGAGTGGAAAACAACCTGTAACGATACAAACAGACGATTTTCGAAGGGACACGAGGTTCCCGAGTAAAAATACAGTAGAAAAACCGAACGTTGTATTGTAACAGTACTATTTAGAACCATATTTTTTTACAATAAATACCCCTACAAAAAATACAAAAATAATAAGATGTAATGTAGACACCATACAGTGAATTATAAATAAGATTTTTACAATATATTGTACAGGTTGTTAAGTATCGTAGCAATACAAAAAAAATTTCTCCATATATATATTTTTGCAAAACTATACATTTTACGGTAAATAAATTGTTCTAAATACTGATACGTGGGTTTTAATATACCGTGCATTGTATAATGCATGTATGGTTTCAAACAATAAAATGTACCGTAAATATGTTGTTTTTAAATTTAATTCCAATACTTTTGTTTTACATTACATAAACCATATAATGTTATATTATCTTGTCATGTTCTTCATGTTAATGGCATCTAAGGATTTCTAGCCAAAGGGCCTGTCCATACACTACGTAGACTCTTAGGGGGGTGCTGGGGGGTCTGGCCTAAGTCTACGCTCCAAATAAATTTCGAAAATTTTGTATGAACAAAAGTCTACTTAGGGGGAAGGGGGTTCTGAAATGGCCCAAAATGAGTCTACGTAGTTTATGGACAGCGCCAAGCTAACCTGAAAACAATGTTAAATAGGACTATCTTTGATAGTTCGGACTAGAACCTATGAAGTTCAACATTATTAGAATGCGCTGTGGAAATTCTCCAGAGCGTCTTGGACAACCCTTTACATATGGGATCGCCCACGTCTAAGTCTGAGTAGTCTCTGTGATTGCATTAACAGTTGAAGCTCCCATGCTCCACCAGCCAGATAACCGAGTTTTGCAAACTAAGCATTATTTGTGGCAACACTTTGAGCGGCATGATAGAACTATGCCGAGCGCGCCAAGTGTTGTTAGACCACTAATGTAGTGGGTGATGAGGTACATAAGTATCATTACAGCGTGCTTAACCGTTATTGCAATATTGAGGTTCCAGTTTGACTAAAGTTTGAAATACATGACAACTCATGAGAAAACTGTCAAATTCGATTCAAATATAAGTTAGCTTAAATAGCGAACCACAGACGAACCAATATTAGAAGTCGTTTCAGTGTCTAGTCCAGTACATATGTTAAAGCTGGCTCTACATTAAAGATAAATTTCGTCAATCGCATTTGATTCGGTTGTGGTCGCAGGCAAGTTCACATGAGAGAAGGGGAGAAAGCTCCCCTAAATGCAAATACAGAAAGAATAGTGTTGAACTTATCCGCTGATTAACGGAAATCTGACCTGCATCTTTCCTGGGTTGACCTACATTCGTATTCCTCTCATCACACGGGATACCTATCCCGCCATACCTCTTAAATCTGTAATCATTAGGACATCTGGTTTACCACTTATTTAAACATTTCATTGACTTTTAAGTGATGTTTCAACTTATTCACCTCTTTTTCTTTTTTTTCTTTGCTCTCTTCTCTGGCTAAGACCATGGGTGGTCCATCTCGCCGCTGCTCGTTGTTGTCTTGTTCGTCGGTATGGTTGTTTAGACTCGGCTGTTGTCCTATATCTCTATCTTGATTTGCTTGAGAAATCCGGTGATGCTTTTCAGTTCTTGCTCCTTCCCGTCTTTGAATATGGTTTTTAGTGGTTTGTAGGTTTCAAGTACGTTGTATTGCACGTGTGGCTTTGTGGTCGTGCGGCTAAGGTCACCAAGCCTTTAGTCGTATCGTGCTAAGGAGCGCGGGTTCGATTCCCGCCGCAGCTGTCAGGAAAAGTTTTCGGCTGTGCCACTGGGCGTTGCATGCTAGTCCGTTGTCTAGTGTCGTGCTTCCTTCAAAGAGCAAATAGCTGACTGGAAGCATTAAACGTGTCTGTGTCTGTCTGTCTGTCTGTCTCCCATTCCCAACTTCCTTTTCTATCCTTCGTCATACAGTGGTTCGATCTGATCCTGTTCAAGACGATCTTCTCCTGGGTTGTGAGTGTTACCTTTATATCTTTCCTTTCCTTTGCACCAAAAAAGCCACGAACATCAACGAAACAAAGCACGGAAAAATCTAAAACTGAATAAATAATTAAAAATGCACGGAAAAATAATATTTCGGAAAAGTAAGCTATTTGAACCAGGTGTAAGAAAAACAGTATAATATATTGTTACATAAAGATCGGATGTAAATATATAGTAGCTATAATTTGCACAGCTTTTAACGAACCATTCCATTGCAATACACTTTATTGTAGCTGATACACTGTATGGTGCAGGAATGGTTTTCACCAAACACCCTATGGTTAGTTTTTATCCGGGTGGACAAGTGGAGTAATAAGACTAGGATATCAAACAAAGACACGAGGTGGACAAGTCAAGTGAAACAACAAGACGGGAATATCAAACGAAGACTTCAGCTTGCTTCAAGAAGTCGTACACAAGCTTCATATACTCAAGATCAAGTTTACCCAACACATCTCTAATGTCTTGTTTAATACTATTCTAACACTAAATATTTACATTGGTTTAAAATGACAGCAAACCGAAACCAAAATTTGAAATCAAATTAAGTAAAGATAAACTGATATCAAAATGTGATTTGTTGCTGAATACAAATCAAGTTTTCGATTTACTGTAATTTTATTGTTGGACTTTGCTCGGGTTGTCCTTATGGTAAATTTTCCTGTAGAAGAATTCTAACCGCAGATGTTACTATTTTGTTTCAATATTGTTGTTACACCTTCATTAATTAGATTTCTTTGTTCTCTGTTTCAGGTAAACAACAATTCTGATGGCACAACGCACTGGGAATTGGTAAAAATTTGAGACCTTTGCATATTTTCTTTCCACATTCCAATGATGTATTTGATACTAGATATTACATCTTCTGCAATACATATCCCTCACATTTTTTTTTTCAGAATTTAAGATATTTGAAACTGTATCAAACACGTGGCGACACCGTTGCTATTACACCTGTTATTCAATAGCCCGGCACAAATTCACCAGAATCATCACAACAGGCATGCAAGCAACCGGCAGCATCTGTTTTTCCAACGAAAAGCTGCGATAGCAAACGTTGCTTCCCATCATCGCCTTCATCATCGTTTGCATATGTGGGGCGCATTATTATAAAATGCACTCCCACGTATGCACTTGCACTATACTATCTGCTGCTTATACGTACCAGCTACCGGCATCCACTCCACACCACCGTATTGGTATTTGAAAATTGTGTTCTCCTAGTACCAGAAGTAGAGCTGGTGGCTTACGAAACGAAACGCTATTTTCGATCATTTTTTTTTATTTCGACGAAATGCCTCTCGCACATGCTAACGTGACCCGGTCGGTACCCGGTTCTATTGGAATGGCTTCCGACAATAGGCATCAGAGTTATGAACATTTCTGCGTCAATATGGGTTTGTTGGGTCTGGGTGTTCATCGCTCATAATTCAACGAATTGCGGAACAATTTGGCGGAAATTTTGAATCGAGTTCATGCTCACCGGGACGGGAGTCGAGTCATTGAACTTTCGCCTCGAGCCATGGGCGACGTGACGAGGTTGGCCACATGACATCCTAAATACGTTCATAACAAAATTGCGGTGCTCTCCAGTTGATTGGAAAGCAGTGCGGTGGTGGTTGCCCGCCGTACTGTGTGTGTCACATAGATGACAAAACAAATAAATCTTCGCTCCGGCTGTTTGTGACTACAATGCCCTATCGAGCAATACCAAACCGGGTGCACGGAGGGGTGCTTGGGCTATTTTATTGGTAAGAATGTACAACGTGGTCAAATGCCTTGTTGTCCACGTACATTACATACATTGATTTGTTCAACATTACATTTAAGATATAACAATAGTAGTTTTCGCAACAAGGTGCTGAATGGAGATTTTAACAGCACGAGTCGTACATTTATACAACAAGGCCATTCGAATTGGATACTTACGACGAGTACTGTAATATCGTGTAACCATAATATCCATCACGGTAGCATGCTGGCGCTTAGCCAGTTTCCCGAGTGGTCCTCACCACTATTTTTGTCCTCGGAAGGCGGACAGAGTCAACTCCGCCCGCACCCAACTGCTTAGCAGACATAAAGTACTGATGCCCACGTGCAACCCGATCTGATCTGCCCGTAAGGAAGGGTATCACTACCCATCAGGCCCTATCGGATGCACCCGGAGGGTGCAGACAGCAGGGTCTCGCCTGCCTCGACCCTTGCCGGGGACCCCTTACCAACCGGCGGGCTCAGATCAAACCCAGTAGACCGACGCCACGACAGCAACGCTACCGGGACTTCCTCTCCGCGGCCACTTAATCGCTGTAAGGGTCGATCTTGACCGCAGGGCACCGATATGACCTACGAAGCCGACTCCGAAACCCTAAACCATCTTTGTACCGCATCTGAATTAGCCATTCTTCGAGTCCACGCGCCACCTCCTCTGTAGCTCCCAGACGATATGGGTGATAGCCGTTGAAACGGCGTTCCAGCCAAACTCACCCCTACACATCCTCAGGACAAGATTGTCCGGAGTTGTGTCCTCCCCGCATGTGGCAAGCATGCGGTCACGCATTGCCAATGCGTCTACACACGAACAAAACGTGCTCCGCCGTTTCCTCTAAACCATTGCACATTGGGCATTCGGGAGAATCCGCATGCCCGAAACGGTGTAGATACGGTCGGAAGCAACCATGGCCTGAAAGGACCTGTGTCAGGTGGAATGTAACTTCCCCATGGCTCCTATTAACCCGTTAACGCCCAAGGTGTCTCACAATTTAAATCTTGAAATAAATTTGTTATCAAAGGTCAAGTTCCAATAAAATAAGCATAATTTGACGAAAAAAATGGAAGTCTATGGTGTAGTTCCAAAAAAAATCATTGTGGGTCCTCAATATCTGATAATGTTCTCGAGTTCTATTACAGCACAACTCTTACGCTATCGTTATATTGTGATCCGTATGGATACTATACAGTTCTAAATAAGTGAGAGCGATGATAACCACTCAAAAATAATAGAAAAAGGACTTATAAATTGGGGCCGAAATATAACCCGATAAACGCCTAAAAGTATGCAATGCATGGAACTTGTAATTTCATGTAGTTTCGACTGCAGTGTTCAACATTTCTCAAATCAAATACAAAATGCTCACTATGTGTAGCATAACCAAACGTTAAAATACTGTACCCAACAAAAAAAAATGTATTTCTGACACGCAGGTGAAAAATAAAGCCTGCAAAAAATCTTAACTGCTACAGCAAATGAAATGTAATATGTTATTAATTAGTATTGATAATAGCTTAAATTTATTTCACTAAATTAGGATGGTAGTGTGTTATAATACACAGAACACCTAGATTAAGTTGAAGAATAAAAAAAAAAACCGTACCCAACAAACTTTCTCTACGTACCATAGGTAAACTTTTCAGAAATTTTGCATGTTTTAAAAAGAAAATCGTGTCAAGTACTGTTCCTTTTAATTTGTATCCTTTGACTGATACGTATTTTGACCTCAACTATAAGGTTTTCTACAGTGTCTCGTACTTACAGGTATTCCACTAACACGCCCAGGTACATCACCATTCTATGTTTTTCAACCAGATATACTCTACACGGCTTCCCGGTAGAAATCCCTGAAGGAATCCCGGGAAGATTTACTGAAGGAATTCTGAGAGGCATATCTGGTAGAATTCTGAGGCAATCTAAGCTGAAAGCTTTGTAGGAATCCCTGAAATAATCACAGAAGAAAATCCGGGAGGAATTGCTGTATAAATCCCGAGCGAAGATCCCGGCTCGCAAAAAGAATTCCATTAGGATTCTCTGAATATGTTTCGACAGAACACTTTGAAACTATACTAAAATGAATCTGTGAAGTAATTCCAGCAGAAATCCATGAAAGAATGGTGGTTTAAATTTCTGAAAGAATCCTCTCAGTATTTTCTAAAGCAATTCTGGCAGAAATCCCTGAAGTTATTCCTGAAGGAATCCCCTAAAGAATACCTGATGGAATCCTTAGAGAGATTATGGCAGGAATGCCGACCAGAAGCTGAGCAGGTATTCCTGTAAGAACCATAGAAGATGTCTCTATGATCTAGGATTGCCTGAAAAAATCTCGGAAAAAAATCTATATTTTTCATATTTTCTTTTCGGAACGAATCCCTTAAGGCATCACAGCCTGAATTTTGGAAGGAATCTTTGATGGAATTCCAGCACAAATCCCTGAAGGAATATAGAAAAGAATAACTAAAAAAATCCTTTCAGGATTTTCCAAAGCAACCCCTGCAAAAATCCCTGAAGAGAACTCCGGAGCAATCCGTACAGCAACCTCAGAAGCAATATCTGAAGGAATCCGAGGAATAAACCTGGGAGGATTCTCGAACGGAATGCCTGAAGAAATCCTGGAAAGAATTCCTGGAGATATCTCGAAAAAAACCTTAGCCCATCTAATCTCATCTCAATTCCTCACCTTACTTTCTAGCCTCTACCTTACTGTCCCCTTTCCAACCCTCAATCCTACGCTCTATCATAACCTTCAAACCTATCATCTGCCCTATCCTCTACCCTATCCTCTACCATAACCACTGCCATATTCTTTATCATACCCTCTAGTCTATACTGTGCATGATCGTACCGTCTACCCTACTCTGCACCCTAACCTTTTTCCTACCCTCAACCCTACTTTCTATCCTACCCTCTTCCCTACCGTCTACCCTATCCTCTACTCTAACCTTCTACTACACTCCCTCCTCTACTCTATCCTTCTGACCCGACCGTCTGCTCCACCGTTTACCCTACCCGCTATCCTACCATCCACTATGACCCTCTACCCTTTTTCTCATAAAGCTCGATCGATAGATACCCATATTGCATGGTATCATAACTCAAACTACCATTCCATGGCCGCCATCTTGGATTTTAAATGGCGTCGAGTATTCATTTTTGAGTTCTACTAATGAAGCCCGATCGATAGATACTCATACTGCCGTGAATCGCATATCAGTCCCATCTTTGCTGGATTTCCTATGCAAATGGGACAAATATGCAATTCACGGCTGCATATTGTATGGTATCATAGCTCAAACTCTCATTCCGAGGCCGCCATTTCAAAATGGCGTCAAATATCAATTTTTGACTTCTACTCATCAAACCCGATCGATAGATATTCCATGGCCGCCATCCTGGATTTCAAAATGGCATCGGATATTCATTTTTGAGTTGAGGACTGTCCTATTTATAGGACGCTGGGCGTTCGGGGCATCTGTCCTATAAATAGGACGCTGGGCGGATACGGGTTAATCCAACTATCTAATCTCGGTATCCACCTATGGGTCCACCTTCCTTTGGTGGAACTGTCCCACGCGCGCAGAGCTATTGGACATCATCCGGAACAGTGCCGCAATAGCTGTGGAGGCTCTTTTACAGGCACAATCAACGTGGCTACCGAAGATAAGCTTATCGTCGATCATCACGTCCAAGTGTTCAAGTCACTCGGTACTCTAACCTCAACACCTCGTCGTACAAGACATTCCATAACCGGACCCAGGATGGAACCTTGCGGGACTCCTGAGGTTTTGGGAAAGCACTTCCGACCCACCTCCGTGTCGTAAGCTAGTACTCGATTCTGAAAGTAACTTTCGAGAATCTTGTACAGGTACCCGGGTATCCCCAGACGCAAGACGCATTGGCAATAGCAGACCAGCGGGCGCTTTTAAACGCATTCCTTACATCCAGAGTCACTACCGCACAGAAACGAATCCCCCCTCTCTTAGGCTCGAGTACTTTCTCCTCTACGGTGAACCTCCCCTTCCGGGAGCCGTACTGGTTACTCGAAAGGCCATTTTCGCCCTCGGTGAACCTCAACATTCTATTGAGGATGATCTTTTCGAGCACCTTCCCCATCGTGTCTATCAAGCACATTGGTCTATATGCTGACGGGTCTCCGGGTCGTTTCCTCGCCTTTGGCAATAGAACCAGGCTCTGCCTCTTCCAAGCTTCTGGGAAAACTCCCTTGTCCAGGCATTTCTGCATAGCAGACCTAAACATCTCGGGAGCCTCTGCAATAGCTACTTTTAAGGCCAGGTTCGGAGCTCCGTCCGGACCTGGGGCCTTACCTACGCTAAGGAACTTTGTTCTACGAAAAAAAAAACCAAGGACTAGGATCATGGCGTGGAAAAAGCCCTTCGATGATCCCCTCCAACATCTCCGGAAATTGCCCTGTAGGAGCCAATACACCTCTCGTCTTGGCCATAACGATCCTGTAGGCGTCACCCCACGGGTTCGCATTGGCACTCTGACAGGGACCCTCAAAGCAGACCTTTTTGCTTGCTCTTATCTCGGTCTTCAGCGCGGCTTTTGCAGCGGCGAACACCACCCACCGTTCGTTTCGCTCTTCCGCAATCGCGTCGGTTTACCAGTAAGCCGGTGGCCTGCCAATTCTAGGGTGAACTCGCCTAGACTTGGTCGCATCACACGCACGTGAGAGCACCGCTACCAGCTCGTCGCCGTCTAAGCCAAGTAAGTTTCGTTCACGGCGCTCCCTAAATACCCCTTTGTCGAAGTATGATGTCTTCCGCCTGCGAGGACTTGGTCTTAGCCTAGCCGTCTCTTCTTCTACTAATTGCTTACTGCTGTTGTAGTCGATACTGTAGCGAACCGCCAGGGGGTCGCTGTGAGTGTAGCTAGCTATCGTTTACTCTCCAGTTCGGACTACTTGTTAGGCCAGGACTACAAAAGGTCACGTCAATAATTGACTCCGCTCCGTTTCGACTATAGGTACTCTTGGTACCGACGTTAGCCAAGTCGACATCTAAGATGGCCAGTGTTTCTAGCAGGATCTGACCCCGCTGGTTCGTGAAACGGCTTCCCCATTCCACAGCCCAGGCATTAAAGTCACCCGCTATTACCACCGGCCTTCGCCCTGTTAGCACGGTCGTTAAGCGGTCCAGCATTTGCGTGAACTGCTCGATCGGCCACCGCGGAGGCGCATAACAGCTACAGAAGAAGACCCCGTTTACTTTGGCGACCACGAAGCCCTCATAGGTAGTAGACACCAACTCTTGGATGGGGTATTTACCCGTCGTCCATATCGCCGCCATTTTCTGAACCCATCCGCGACCGAGTTGCCGTTACCGGCGGGTACTCGATATAGGTCCGCTATGATGGCGATATCCGTCTCCCACTCAGAAACCGCCTGACAAAGCAGTTGCTGAGCCGAGTCACAGTGGTTCGAGTTCAGCTGCGTTACCTGCACTGTGATTTGTTCACTGCGGCTTTCTTAAAGGCCGGACACTTTTGACTGCCACTTGGATGTCTGTTATTCACGGATTTCCCGGTACAGATCATACAGATAGGTGGACTCGTGCGGCTTTGGGCCTTATGACCTTCAGCCCCTTTTGCAGTCCCACGACTTGTGTCCTGGTTCCAGACACCTAAAGCAAACCTGTGGTGGCTCGTGGAATGTCAGAGGACATACGCAGCAGCCCACCTTTATTCGTCCTATTTTAACGGACTTTTTGACGTCCGCCACAGGTAGCTGTACCAAAGCTATCTGTGTCCCTGCTGGCTCCTTCCGTAGCCTAACGGCTGCAGCGGCCACCTGCACATCGCACTGTTGCCGCAGTGCCGTGACGAGCTCCTCCACTTCGGTGACCTCGTCTAGGTCTTTGACCTTCAGAGTCGCCTCATGTGAGAGAGCCCTCACCTCTACGCCCTCATCAAGGACCTCTTCTGCTAGCCTTTTGAAGGCGGCGCCCTTGTGATCCTTCTCGCGCTTCAGTTGAAGGATCATCTCGCCCGTACGAATACGTCTAATACTGCGTACGTCGGCTCCCAGACCCTCAAACTTGGCGTCGCTTCTCATTGCCTTCAAGATATCCGAGTACTTGAACTGTTCCGTCTTGATGACGTGCGCGTCATCGCCTTTCTCGCGCTTGACACGTACCTTCCTGTGCCTTGGCTTGGTGGCGTCCTGCACTTCTACCGGTGGATTCGTCTTCCTCTTCTTCCGCACTACCTTAGTCCAAGGAGGCTCCTCCCCTTGGTTCGCCCTACTCTGTGGCTGCTGAGGGCCCACCAACGGTCGCAACCCCTTGTTCCCATCGTTCCTGGACGGGCCAACCTTTTTAGGCCCACCCTTCCCAGCGTACGCAGCTCCCAGCGTCTGACTCCTCACTTCTCCTTGTCGGAGACCTCATCAACCCGCTTCTTGCGAAGGGGTTGATCGCATCACTGCTTCCACCTTGGTTTTGATTCCTAAGATTTTTGTTCATGATTCATCCTACGAGTAGCATGGGAAATAAGGTCCACCACGCTAGAGCTCTGCATTAACGCGGTAAGGGACAGCTTACTGTGGGGGGTGCCCACAGGCTCCGTTAAAGATCGAGCATCTTTTTCACCCCCTCGATCACTCATTCCTCGGCACGGATCGCTTGACACCTTGAATTGGGGTTAGTAGTCCTATTCTTAGCCGGCAACTACGCGGCTGATCCATGTCTCGTACCCGCAGAAGACCACCGGCCGTAATAGCGTTTTGTATTGTACATGGTGCATTTAATGCGTGGGTGAATCTTTTTAGACCACGGCTTCTTCTGGAACCTGTAGTAGGCTTTCACTGATGATATTATTTCAGTACTGCACCCATGGTGGTGCAGAGGGCTGAATTTAAAGATCTTCATCTTGGGCGATTGCTAATCATCGCCTTGACCTGTGGCCAAGTCAAGTTTCTGTCGACTTCCTTTATTTTCTTGTTAAGACTGCGCTGCCATGAGCCTTTGGGACTGCCTCTGCTGCGATGTCCTGCTGGGTTACATCCAACGATTTGGTCTTGTTGACGTTGATGGTGAGACCTGTCGCCGAGCAGCGGTCAGCAAAACCATCGAAATTGCTCTGCGAACTCATTTAGGTGCTCCATGGGCTACCTGGATCTCGTCGATTACGATCTCCATAAATGCTAATTTTCATTCAATTTTACCATGCAATTATCTCTGTTACCCCTCCGCGTCACAATGAATAGTACAAAATTTATGCGGAGACACCACCGTGGGAGCCAGAACTTTGAAGGGCGGCGGAAAGACGCTTCTGACTATGGAACAATAACACTGAACGTCAATTTGAATCTCCATCTCTCCCAGCGCTGGCTATGGCTGACTGTCTGCCTGTCTGTCAGAGGAAGACATATTGGTGTTTCGTTCGTTGTTGGTATTACCTTCTCCTGTATATGCACAGAATACAGGAATACAGATACTTCGACGGGGTCCGCGCAGATGACAAACAAGAAGTCGGCAGCAGACGGATTTATTGCTTGCTCATACCCATAATTGAGTTTGGATTACTTCCTACTTGTGTGCCGTTCGATCGAGCGAAAATTGTTCCCGCGCGCTTCTTGAATGAATGAATGACAGGGCTTTAAGGCGCTGTCTCCATAAACTACGTGAAACCTTTCTCATGCCCTTCAGATTTTTGTGTACATTAATTTTTGAAAAATTATTTTGATAGTCGAAGCTCTGTCCTGTCCTAGACCCAAAAAGTCTGCATACGCAGTTCGTGAACGATCCCTTACTTGTCCTTTGTGGTTTCTTGAGAAAGTGATCATAACGAATGCCTTCTTCGCGCGATAAAACAGGTCGTTTCACATAATGTTGATTGAACAAACGGTTTTATCAAAGACAAATATGCGTATCGCTCTTGCAATAGTCGTGCTAGATGTGGCAAAATATTGTAAATGAGCACGCTGCTATTGGTTGGAGCTTACGAGCACTACTACTTATATGCTGCTGCTATTCCATGAATAATGTTTATTTACCTCTAATCATCAACCAAACTAATATAATTTATTAATCTCCATATCAAACTATGGTATTATTGAGATTTTTCAGTCCACACGCGAAGAGCTAAGTCTGCTTGTCCATAATGTGTGGTGAAGTTTGAGGAAAACCATTTCCCGCTAACGAATCACGCACGATTGCACATCCAATTATGGGAGGAACATTTCTCCCGCGTCTTCTCGATGATGTTCATTCACCTTGTTAATCGTTTGCAGAAGCTGGATGCTGTGTAATAGGTTGGGCAGGCGGGGACGCATGACCAACAAGAGTTCCATAACAAGCTTCGTATAACACAAAAAACGGCATGTGTACTTATCACAGAACAAATCATTACCATTGGGAAATGGTTTTGCAGAGAACAATTTGTGATACTTGAAGTTGATGCAAAAAGCATCCACTTGCAATGCCCTTGCTATTCTTATACTCGTGAGAGTGCGGGAGATTGAAAGCCAAAATAGAGATAAAGTTGTGAATGATAGACCTGGTTCCGGTCATAGGCGCCAACTTAGGGGGGGCAAGCATGGTTTTGCCCCCCCAATATTTGACGATTTTTCGATTTTCCCATACAAAAAATCAGAAAAACCAGGCTTTGCCCCCCCCAATAATTTGACCAAGTTGGCGCGTCTGGTTCCGGTGGTGTAGATTTTCTGTTCCGTAAATTATTTTCTGGCTTAGTTGGTTAAAGCGTCAGACTAGCGATACAGAATCGTGGGTTTGAGTCCCACCGAGAACCTGGTAGTATTTTTTCACAAATTTATCTCTCAATTTGTCAAAGTTTTAAGAACTACCTGCAGACTGTTCTAGTCATTGGATGATTGTTTTCAGTTATGTGGACTATCAATTATGAAGGTCCTTAGTGATCCAATTTATAACTCCAGAAGGCATCCCTGGAGGAACTTTTGAAGTGTTCCGAGTGGAACTTCTTCCATATTGTGGAGTCTTTAGGGGAACACATGGAGAGAAACTCCGATAGCCAATCTCTGGAAGAAAAGTGGGCGGAATCCTTCAAGACACCCCGGAAAGAATCCTTTTAGGAACAGCTGGAAAAAGCACATAAGAAATGTGTAGAGGGGGAATTCCTTGAGAACGAGAAACTCCAGAAGGAGTTCCCGAAAGTATCCATGAAAGAATATTTAAAGGAACTCTTGAAATAATTTCTAGATGAACTTCTATTCTTCTGATGGAATTCTAGGAGAAATCCTTGGAGAAACTCCAGCAAGAATCAGTTGAGGAGCTCCGGAAGTAATCCTGGAAGTAATTTCAGTGAGAGCCCGTGGATCAACTCTGAGAGAAATCACTAGTGGCTCCGTGGTCATGCGATTAGTGTCACCTGGGCTTCCTGCAAAGAGCTCACTGGAAACCGTCAGTGTCATCAGGAAAATCATCTGTAGGATTTAAAGAAGGAACTCTTGGAAGAATCATGTGAAGGAACTTCAGGTTAAATTCCTGATACTCAAGAAAAAAATTCTACGATAACTTTAGAAGGAACTACGGAGAAACTTTCGAGGAAATTCTTAGAGGAACCTCATTGAGAAGGACCGGTGGTAGTTCTTGGAAGAACTTCTGGGCGAATTTGTGAAGAAGCTGTAGCGAAAATTTCTTAATAAACTCTCGAATGAATCTTTTGAACAATTCCAGGAGGAATTACTAGAAGAAATTTAGAAGGACGAATTTCGAGGAAAATTTCAGAGGAACTGTAAAGATTCCAGAAGGAACCCGTGGGAGAACTCAAAGAGAAAATCTTGGAAGAGGACTTGACGGATTCCATGGAGGAGCTACAAGTCAAATCTGGTAAAAATCCATAAGAAATATCTTGAGAAACACTGCAGAAAGAATACCAATAGGTACGGCAGTGCTTTAACGGAAGAAACTAGTATGCATCTATTTCAGCATGTATTGTTTTAGTGGCTATGTCGCACACATGATAAAGGGATCAGTGACTCCAGTAACAGAAACGCACGGGAATCGCTGGAGGACTTCGTGCAGAAAATCAGCCAAGATAAATCGATGGAGGAACACAATGCCAGGCAAACAAATATTGAGTAGAGTGTCCATTTCCCGGCCAATTTTCGTGTCCCGGGATTCGGGACAAAATACTTAGCTAATCCCGGGAAATCCCGGGATCCCGGGATTTTGTAAAATTTCAATAAAACCCAGAAAATTGATTTGTTTAGCTTTTGTGCAGTTGAAATATTCATTTTTTAAGTTATGGTTATTTCTGTATCCATCACAAGAAGTATCATAAAATGTCTATACAATGTACTGCACTACTACTTGATGTACAAATGTCAATAACGAAATACATATAAAAGTATCAACGTTATGTTCGCCAAGAACAGTCTGTTTTCAACTATTTAGTAGTTAATTTATTGCAAGTAATTTTCTACCGATATCTAATAGTTTAAGAGAAATAATTATCATAATCTGTATTATATCGCTACGGAAGATGTTTGTATTGTTGATATGTATCGTAAAAATCGCACTTCAATATAACTTTAGAGTACCTTTTGAACTCTTAGTTTCTGAATATTTCAATACAAAAGGTTGGACTTTTTTGCAATTGCGGTTTTCCATAATTTTAAAACTTTTGTACTTGTTATTGAGATTCATTAATTCTCTTCTGAAAAATTCAAATTATTTACATAATATAGTAAAAGTTTGGTCTCAGATTTCCAAAATTACAATGTAATATGGTATGTGGGCTATGTCCAGTTTGTTCTTGCTGCTACTGAATAAACCAATAAATAGAAAAAGATGAATGAAAAGCATAACATGATACCAAGTTTATCATGAATGATTGATTTTTTTTTTCAAGTATGACCTAGTGTCCAAAGCCCGATGGTGGTGTGTGAGAAAACCGCTCATATTTCGAAAGTGAAAATGGCCAGATAAAGTTTTTGCCTTGATATTTGGCAGTTTTATCTACATACTGTCTTTATCCCGGGATTCCCGGGATTGTCGGGATTTCTGAAATGATATCCCGGGATTCGGGAAATCCCGAAATCACTCAAATCCCGGGAATTCTTGTCCCGGGATGTCCCGGGAAGGACACTCTAGGGACTCCTAGGGAAACCCCTTGAGGAATTCCCGGCGTAGTCTCTCAAGAAATTCCCGGAGGATTCCTTTGAGGGATCCATAGATAAATTGCCGGATGAATTTCTAAAGATATTACCATTAGAATCCCCGGAGAAATTTCGGGATGGAATCCCCACAGAAATCTATTATAGAATCCCAGGGAAATCTATAAATAAATCCCTAGGAATTCTTGAGCAAATCCCTGGTGGAATTTTGGAAAGAATACTCAATGATTTCTTCCCGAAAGAGTTCCTGATAGAGTTCCTGAAAAAATCTCTAGAGCAAAGTTTTGCAAAATCCCTGGAGAAGTTCCTGGATAAACCCCTGTAACCTTGTTCAATTCTAAGCCAAGTACATGGAGAATTCCGTATAGAAATCCCAGTATAAATATACCCAGTATAGAAATACCAAGTGGATTTCATGGATAAATCCCTCTTAGGTTTCCTGAAGAAATACCTGGCTAAAAACCTTTCAGGCATTCCTGGGGAAATCTTAAGTGAAATTCTGGAAAAAATCCTCGGAAGAATACCTGGAGTAATCCCTACATGAATTCCTGGATAAATATCTAGTGGCGGTGGATTCCAATAGGAACCCCTGGCTTAGGCCCTAGCGAAGCCTCTCGAGGAAATTCTTGGCGAAATTGTTTCTTCAATTTCTTGAGAAATTCCTGGATAAATCCCTGAATTGATTCCTAGACGAACTCGCTGGAAATATCCTAAGAAGAATTCCTGAACATTTATTTAGAGTAATCCCTGAAGTAAATGCTAGATAATTCATCAGACAAATTCATGGATTTCTCAAATCTCATGAAGAACCAACGCATACCACAATTTATTTGGGACCTACCTCAAAAGTAGCAAAGAAGAAAAAATGTAGCAATCTGATACTGATACTTTTAATTAAGTTGTTAACCAAATCGATCAACCAAACCAATGACCCAATTGAAATATAGTTCTTAAGTTCCCATTAGACGTGGCAAATATTTGCCCAAACAAGCCCAACAAATGATCAATACAACGTGAATCATGGCAACCTTGGATCAATGTCGGACTACAATGGCAAATATTTGCCATTATGACAAACAGTCTAATGGCATTATTAGCTTTCTGGAAAATGTTGCCAAAAACGGAATCATTTTATCTTACCAGGATTCGGAGATATAGGAGTTTCCGCTGCGCTGCCTAGCGGAAGAATCTCGAACCAAGGTCACCGTTGACAGATAGTTCTCTACTTGCTTATTATCTTTGTTGAAACGGTGTGCGCCAAGCTCATTTAGAGTTTCAAAATATACGTATTTGACACTAGACGCCACCGAGCGGGTAAATCACGAACCGTCAGTTGTCAGATAGTTCTTACCCGGGTAGAGGCGAATACAAACCAATATCTAAAGAATAACACATTTTGTCATCATTTCTAAATTTACAATTCTTTAGTTTTTTTATGAATAGCTCAGGATCCCCGAGCAGAAGAAAATATCATCAGCATAATAAAATATGTTATTTTGGCATAATAACTATATAGTAAAATCAGTATTTTTTATGTTAATAACATATTTTATTATGTTATAAACTTGTCTGTCATAAGCGGCAAAATAACAAAAATCATAACAAAAAAATGTTCCTGGAAGACCACTTTAATAACATGTTTTGTTAGATATAATAACAACTTAATAACAATGAATCTTGCAATGAATTTGAAAACTTGTTATCGTTGTGTTATAGTTCATCACATATTTGTACATTTTCAATTGTAGAATAGTAACAAAACTTGGTCTACTACAAAGTATATTATTAAAATGTTATTTAGTGGAAAAATCTCAATATCTTGATCATAACAAAATAAGTTTGCCTAACAAAACATGTTATAGAAAACTAATACTTTGATAATTTAATAACAACAAATTATGATATAAAACAGGCTATGTGATTCTGTTGTTATGAATTTGATATTCTCCTCTGCTCGGTTCCCGGGTAGAGCGAAATGGCAAACTCAGGACAAATTTTACCATTGAAATAAAATGTTTGAATGGCAGAATTTGCTATTAGTTTGTTTGTTTAGTTAAAATAATAACTGAATTTCTATGGCATAACAACTAAAAATTAGCTGATTTTGCTATTGTAATAACAAAATAATAGCAAAAAGAATGTCAAAATAATAACATATTTTAATGTAATGTTAAACTATGTTATTTTTTTGATATTATGGCTGATAGTATGATAATAATATTTGTTATTGTTATGTTATTATACTATTTAATAAAAATTCACCAATAATAAGTTTTACAATGATAGCATGTTTTGTTATTTATGTATCATCCCGGGTAGAGGTGAATAACAAACCAATAACTAAAGAATAACAAATTTTGTCATCATATCTAAATTTTCAATTCATTAGTTTTTTTATGAATATCTCAGGATGATACATAAATAACAAAACATGCTATTATTTTAAAACTTGTTATTGGCGAATTATTATTAAATAGTACAATAACATAATAATAACAAACATAACTATCAGCCTTAATATCAACAATAACATTATTTACCATCACAATAAAATATGTTATTATTTTGACATTCTTTTTGCCATTATTTTGTTAGAACAATGGCAAAATCACTTATTTTTTAGTTGTTATGCCATAGAAATTTAGTTTTTTTTTTGTTATTTCAACTCTTATTTCAAACAAACTAATACCAAATTTTGTTATTCAAACATTTTATTTTAATGGTAAAATTTGTCCTTCATTTGCCATTCCGCTCTACCCGGCAAGCTTGCTGAAAAACTTTGCAGAACACTGCGTCATTCTGTCTCGTCAGGATTGTGACATGTAGTAGTTTAAATATTTTGAACACTGGCACCGCCTAGCGGATGAATCTCGAACCAAAGTTGCCGCTGTCAGGCAGTTCTTAGTCTGCTGAATAAATTTGCCGAAGACACTACTCTTCTATCTCATCGGGATCTTGTGATATACGTTGTACGTTGTACCCTAAGAAAATCCGGAACAATTTCGAAACCATGTAGACCAGGTTTCCATGACATCGAAATCATAAACTAGAAGAGTTTTTTCGGGAAGTTGTAGAAGTTTCGTCAAAATACTTCGAAAAACATAAAAGTTATGACCATTTTTTCCCAGCTTCACCATTCCTTGGGAGTAGCTTACCGTTCTCAATGTGCACATTCAAGGATTAAGTCTAATAACGGCGTCGGCCACGTCCTTACGGTCATCGAGCAAGTGGAGGAATGTTAGTGTGACGTGCGTTGCTACTAAAGACCTCTACTTTTCCACGATTATCACGGGGAAGGAGGTTTTGTTTGTAGGGAGGGGGGAAACTCACATGGTCTGGATTTAATTTGGTAGGTGATGTGACGCATATGTAACCTCTATTCGAACACAAACACTTATTTTCCTTTCCTAGCACATGTCGACACGGAAGATGACGAACCATACAAATTATTTCGTAAATGAAAAAAGAACAATTTCTTGCTGTTGAATAACATCGCCACAGTGAGTCACACTCCGTTTTAAATGCAAAAGGAAACCAACTTAAGGACAGACTTGTTAGAATCCCAAAATGGCCGCCACAATGGCCGACTTTGGCACCTACTCAAAATTTCGAGGGCACAAATCTCTTCTTAAACAAAACCAGTGCACCTGATCTTCTTATTTTAAGCTTATTACAAGTGAGCAAGAACAGAATAATAAAATATACTGTTGTGTGAAGCTTGCTTCTTGAGATTTGTGCGTTTGAAGTTCTGATGCACTGTTGAAGCGGAATATCGAGACGTTTGTCCTTGACATAGGAACTCAAAACTATAAGATAATGCAATTACTTAAAGAAACTTACTGAACTGAAGTGTGTATAAAAATATACAAACGCTTGTCGTAATATGTAATAAAACATCAAAGAACTTTAGGTTACTTTCTAAATTAATACTTCATGAATTTTCACAAAAGATCGATAACATGAAACGAGCTCATCAATTGTTTGCATCTATCTATTGATGCAGCAGTGTTGTAAACAGCTTTAGCCCGCGTGACTCTTAGATTTTGCTTTCTCTCCGCGATGTCCACATTTCCATTTTTCACTAGTGGAGATGCAAAGTGCACTCGGTCTCTTAGCAACAACCTTCGCACTCTAACATTCCTTTCCCTTTCCAACTGACTGTG
The DNA here is from genome assembly GCF_035046485.1 of Aedes albopictus. Taxonomy (NCBI): domain Eukaryota; kingdom Metazoa; phylum Arthropoda; class Insecta; order Diptera; family Culicidae; genus Aedes; species Aedes albopictus. The sequence goes on from NC_085138.1 coordinate 351,684,458, forward strand.
CAGTTATTGGTCAATAAAATATTAGCTGCTAAAATTGCACTTTGAGAATTGAAGGAGTGTCCCTTCCAGCTCCTCCTTGTTCCTCTGGATCTCAGGGCTAAGAAATGGTCCCATCTGGTAGTCTATAATGAGTACCGAACGCTTCTCCCAGAAGTACCAAATCCACGCAATCTATCTCGGTGCGACGCAATTTCCACCAAAGCTTTCGCATACATCAGCGCAGTCAGTGTCAACAACACTTTTGAGCAAACATCCGCCGCTCCGACAACCGCCCGGTAGACGAGCGGGCAGACGGACAAATTCAAAGGAAAGCTCTTGCGTCACCATCCGATCCATCCAAGTATTTTATGCGAGGCCAACAAAAAGTGTTCTCATCCGGACGCGAACTGAACTTGCTCTGCTCATCCATCAAAACTACAGATCTGGTTCAAGCACTTGCTGTTCCCCTGCAGTCCAATACAGAAAAACCAGCAGAACGACCTATCACTCAGTTCACCCAAGACAGACACGGTTGGTTATGCTAATAATACCATGAAAAAGAGTGCTTATCTTTTACCTACTATCGTTTTGTGACGAGCACGAGGTTCCCCTCTGCCTCTAACTCAAAGGCGAAGGAATTTCCCATCATCGACGGACGACCTGACGACAGCAGCAGCAGCAGCGGGGAGCTGCTGACTCACTAACTGGTCCCCGTCTATACGCCGCATAACTGCATAACTCTATACTAGTGCAGTCCGGTCTCCTAAAGGATCAGAAACAAAATTCCTCAAAAGCTTAAGGTAGCTTGTCACATACCGAAAATTAATCAACTTGCTTGCAAAACAGCTAAGAAACTGCAGTAGGTGCACAGTCAGTGGTCGGTAGCGTCTTATAGGAGACTCCACTGTATACTGACTGGGTGAACGGCGGCGGTCGCTGACTCGTACGTTCCTTCCGATGGGGTTGTGTTGGGTTATGGTTCTGTTCTGCTATAGGTACATAGGTATATAAACCGCAGAGCGCCAGTGTATCTTGTCTTTTTCGTGGAGGGAAAATAGAAATTCTAAATTTGGCACAGCGCAGCAGTAGTGGACAACATAGAGGGGTAAAGTACGAAAAGGGCTGATTAGGCCAAGACAAGTGTGTCGTAAAAATATCGCGGACGGTGCAATCTTACTATTCCGTGGTATTAAATTGCTGACTATGAAACTGCGAAATGAAGTAAAATAGTGATATCAGAAAGCAATGTATAACCCATCCAATATAAATGGATTATCATTAACATTAATTCTTACACCAACGAATTGTTTCATAAACCCCCTCGAACAAATCTGAAACAGTCGCCTCCCCAGAAAATAGTGAACGTGTCTGCGCCTAGATTCGGAAGATTCCTTGCCGGGATTTTGTTGTTAGACGTGAAAAGTAAGGTGGCTTGGTGATGGTAGTCTAGTTGTTTTCGTTTCTGGTTCGTATGCAGATGGTCCTGGGTTGAATCTCAGGCTCAACCCCTTCCATTCTACCTTATAACTTCCTCCCTGCTCTCATATGTTCACTGCTATCACAAGAACCGAAAAGGGGTTGAAAAAGCAGTTTCTTAGCCTACCTATGACAATTCCTAGATGAATTCCAGAAGGAATCCCTTGAGGAATTCTTGGAAAAATCCCTGGATAAATTGTTAGAGGATTTCCTAAAGGAATCCCTTGGAAAATTGCAGGTGGAATCCCTGGCGGAATCCTTGGAGCGATTTCTGGAGGAATCCTTGGGGAGATTCTGGGGGAACTCTTGGAAAAATTACATGGGCGAGTTTCCAGGGAACACTAGGGGAAATCTTCAGAGGATCTTTAATAACTAAACGCAACACGATTAAATCGAACATAATAACATTATATTCTAAAAGCAATATTTAACCCTTCAGTACTCACACTGTCGTATTTTGTACAATGCGTTGAAAAAAGCTCACTCGTTCTACACAAATCGCTGGTAGCGATAGCAAACTTCGGGAAGATTAAGGATTTTTCTTTACTCGTGCATTATTACTTCTGGTACTCATATTTTTTTTAATAATATTTTCAAAATTTTCGTTGCTAAATTCTTTTGGAAATCACGAACTCTTTTTAGTACTAACCCAGAATTTTCTTTATGATTTCCTTCAACATTTGAATTATGTAACTTTGAAATGACTATATAATGTTTTCCATGGCTATGTAAAGTTCTTTCAGTAATTAATCATCTAATTTGTCTATGCTTATTAGCAATCTTGGAATTTCCTGGATCTCTATTCCTCTAAGAATAAACCTTCAGTTGTATTGTTCCGAGAACATCCTTGTCCAGAATTCCCTAAAGGCAGTTTTATATTATTATATACTGCATCATATGCTTATCTAAGAGCATAATCCTATAGAAATGTCAATTGACGTATTCCCGGAGAGAACTTAGGAAAAATTCATCAACAATATTGTCGTATAAGCCTTGAAACTAGAAATATTATGGGAGATATCCCTGAGAGAATTTCGAAAGAGTGGATGAATTCCTGAAGGATTCCCTGGAGAAGTGTCTGAAAGCGCTTCTAGCATATAAGTGCTTATTTGTTTAAATTACGGCACAGCGACTTCTGTACAACCAAAACCTATACAGCCCATGCTCAAAGAAACATTTGTGTTGCTTGGAAGAATTCCTGGAGGACTTACTGTAAGAATTCCTGAGTGAACTCTTGACGAAATCTTGAGGAAAAACTGCTTGGAGAAGTTCCAAGAGAAATTTCTGAACAAATCCTTACACAAAATTGGTGAAATTTCTGAAGGAATCTTAGGATAAGGTCCAAAACAATTATTGGAGGAAACATTTGAGGCATTCCCGGGGGAATATTTGCAGGAGTCTTTTGACAAATGTTTGAAAGAATTCCTGAAGGACCTTTTTAAAGGAAAACCTTCAAAACATCCCTGGAAAAACTCCTAGGGGTATTTCTGGAAGAGTTCCTGAATAAAAACAAAGAAAAGTTCTTGCAGGATTTCTTGGATTAAACAAAAAAGATAATTGTGTCAGAATTGGCTGATTTTTTGTAGAATTTCCTGGCTACTGTATGCTTTTTTTTTTAAATTATTTAAAGATTTCCTATATAGATCGCTAGAGGAGTTCCTCGAGAAATCCTTGAAGTAATTAAAAGAATCAAAAAAATGTAGGGTGCATCTCTAGAAAAATATGCTGAAAGGATTGATAAAACTTCCCGCGGAACTGTTAAATAATTTTGGAGAGATCCCAAGAGGAATTCCTAGGGAAGTTCCTTGTGGAATTCCTAGAGGAATCCCTGTAGCCATTCCTGGAGGAATCCTTGGATTAATTCCCGGAGGAATGCCTGGTGTAATTTCTGGGGGAACATCTGAAAAAAAAATTGAGAGAAATGCATGAAATAATTCCTGGAGAAATCGGTCTGGAGGAATTTTGGGAGGAATTCCTAGAGGAATCTCTGGAGGAGAATTTCTGGATAAAATTCTAGAGGAATCCCTGAAGGATCTTCTGAAGAAATTCCAGGAGAAATTTCTGAAGAAATACCTCAAGGAAGTCCTGGAAAAAATCCTGGATGTATTCCTAGAACAATCCCTGGAAAAAATATTGGAGGAATCTCTAGAAACACTCTGGCAGTAATCTTTGGAAAAATTTCTGAAGGAATACCTTAAGAAATTTCTGGAAGAATTCACTGAAGGAATTCCTGGAGAAATCGTCGGAGAAATTCGTGTGGGAATCCCTGGGGAAATCGCTGAAGAAATTCCTGGAGGAATACCTGAAGCAATTCTTGGAGGAATCTCTGGAATCTCTGGAGAAATTCTTGAAAAAAAATGTGGATGAATTCCTAGGGTAATTCTTTGTAAAATTCTTGGAGGAATCTTTGGAAGAATTTCTGGAGGAATGCCCGGAGGATTTTCTGGGGGAATGCCTGAAGGAATGTTGCAAGAAATGCATGACATAATTACAGGTCGGACTCTATTATCCGGGGGTTCAATTAACCGGGGGCCCGATTATCCGGGGCTCGATTATCCGGAAAAAATTGCTCGAATATCCGGGGACCAAATATTTTTTCGTTATGTTTGATCAATTTTAGATGGCAATACGTCAAAAGATGTAGCAAATGTCAAATGCAACACCCATAAATCTGATTCACCCTATTTGAGAATTATTTTTATTATGCTGATTTTTCGGCCAAAATTCCATTCTCAACAAATATGGTTATAATCATGACAGCCGTTGAGTTTAAGGACTATAACATCGTACAAGCTTGCTTTTATGTTTATCGAACTGTTTTTGATTGATAAATCTTAAAAATAAAATAAAAAAATGTGTGGCTCGATTATCCGGAAATTCGATTATCCGGGGTGACTTTTTTTCGGAGTCACCCGGATAATCGAGTCCGACCTGTACTGAAGAAATGTCTTGAGGAATTACTAGAGGAATCTAGAGGAATTCCTGACTAAATTTTTAAAGGAATCCTGGAGAAATTTCTGGAAGGATTTCTGAAGGAATTATCCCAAGAGGAATTCCTAGGGAAATTCCTTGTGGAGTTCCTGGAGGAATCCCTGAAGCAATTCCTGGAGGAATCCTTGGATTAATTCCTGGAGGAATGCCTGGCGCAATTTCTGGGGGAATATTTGATATTTTTTTTTTCGAAGAAATGCATGAAATAATTCCTGGAGAAATGTCTGGAAGAATTCCTTGAGGAACCCCTGAAGGATCTCCTGAAAAAATCCAAGAGGAATTTCTGCAGAAATACCTGGAGGATTTCTTGGAGAAAATCCTGGATGAATTCTTTGAAGAATTCTTCGAGGAATCTCTAGAAACACTCTGGGAGTTATCTTTAAGAAAAATTTCTGAAGGAATACCTTTAGAAAGTTCTGGAAGCATTTACTGGATGAATTCCTGGAGAGATCCTCGAAGAAATTCGTGTGGGAGTTCCTGCGGAAACCGCTGGAGACATTCGTGGAGGAATACCTGAAGCAATTCTTGGAGGAATCTCTGCAATCCCTGGAGAAATTCTTGATAAAAAAAATGGATAAATTCCTAGGGTAATTCCTGGAGAAATCTTTGGAAGAATTTCTGCAGGAATGTCCGGAGTATTTTCTGGAGGAATGCCTGAAGGAATTTTGGAAGAAATGCATGACACAATTCCTGGAGAAATGCCTGGAGGAATTACTAAAGGAATCTAGAGGAATCCCTGGAGGTTAAATTCCTGAATAAATTTTTAAAGGAATCCTGGAGAAATTCCTGGAAGAATTTCTGGAGGAATCCGTGGAAGATCTCCCGAAAAAATAACAAAAAGAATTGCTGTAGGATTTTTTTTTATAAAGTACTGTAGGAATTTCTGAAGGAATTCCTGGAGAAATTCTTCAAACAATTCCCGAAAAAAATCCTCCTAGAATTTCTCCACGAAATCTTCCAGATTTTTTTAAAAATATTTTGGAGGAATGCCTGAAGGAATTCCTGGAGAAATGCTAAGAGAAATTCTTGGAGACGTCCCTAGAGTAATCTCTTGAAGAATTCCTGGAGAAATTTCTGGAGTAATCCCTGGAGGAATGCCTGGAGGAATACCTGAAAGAATAGCTGTAGAAATTCCTAGAGGAAATTCTGAAGGAATATTTGAAGGAATCCCTGATGAAATTGCTGGATTATTTCCGGGAGGAATTCCTGGGGAAATGTCAGAAGGAATCCCTGGAGAATTTCTTGGAGGACTACCTGCAGAAATTGCTGTATGAATTTCTGGAGAAATTCCTGAAGGTATTTCTGGAAAAAAATTGGAAACTATTCCTGGAGAACTTCCTGAAACAATTTCTGGATAAATTCCTAGATAAAATCCTGGGGAAACGCCGAAACAAATTCCTGAAGCTTATGTAGAATATAGAAATATAGAAATTTCTGGAATTATCCCTGAAGGAACTCTTGGAAGAATGTGTGTAGGAATGCGTGGAGGAATCGCTAGATAAATTCCTGTGGGAATTTCTGAAAGCATCTCTGAAGAATTCCTTGGAAGACTACCTGTATAAATTTCTGGAGAAATAGCTATATGAATATCTGGAAAAATTCCTGAATCAATCCCTGGAAGAATTGCTTAAAGAATTCATAAAAAAAAACTTGGAGGAGTTCCTGTAGGAATTTCTTCAGTAATCTTTAGAGTAACTCCTGGAGAAATATCTAGATAAATTCCTGGAGGAATCTGTGGACGAATTCCTGCAGGAATTCCAAGAGGAGTTCCTGGAGCAATCGCTGCAGGATTTCCTGGAGGAATCCCAGAAGTAATTTTAGAGAAATCCCTGCAACAATTCCCAGAGAGATCCCTGGAAGAATTTCTGAAGGAATTTCTGGAGAAATCCCTTAAGGAATTCCTGGAGGCACCCCTGAAGGAATCCCAGGAAGAATATCCGGAGAAATCACAGGAGGAATTCTTGAGGGAGTCCCAGAAGGAGTTTCTGAAGAAATCGCAGAAGGAATTCATGAAGAAATCCTGAAGAGAGCGAGAAGGAAGTGTTGGAGGAATCCCTGTAGCAGATCTTGAAGGAATTCTCGGAGGAATTCTTGAAGAAAATCTAGGAGAAACTCCGGCAGCAATCCCAAGAGGAATTCCTAAAAGAATCCCTAGATTAGTTCCTGGAGGGTTTTCTGAAAAAATTCAGTAGGAATTCCAAGAAGAGTTTCAGGAGCCGTCCTTGGATATTTTTTTAAATAATACCTGGAGGTGTTCCTTAAAGAATCACAGAAGGAATTCCCGAGTGAATCCCTGGAGAAATTCTGGGAGGAATACCTGGAGGAATTCCTGAATGAAATCCCATGAATAATCCCGGAAGCAGTCCCATGAGGAATTCATTAGGAAATTTCAAGAGAACTTTCTCACTGAATTTGTGGAAGAATTTTTCTGACAGAATGTATGGACAGAAATGTGGACGAGTTATTGAAGCAATCCTTGGTTTTTAAAAAATAAGAATAGTACCTGGAAGAAATTCCTAGAGAACTACTTCGAATAATTTTATATGGAATTTTTGGAGCAATCTCTAGCGGAATCCTTGAACATAAATGGAGAAATCCCTGAAGAAATCCCTGAGAAATCTCTAAAGGAATACCTGAAGAAATACCCAAAAGGTTCTCTGGTGAAATTCTCTAGGGAATCCCTGTACAAATGCCTGAAGGAATCCTCGCAAGAAGCCTTGGAGGAACCTCCTCAGATATCCCAGGAGAAATTCTCGGATGATGCCTGATAAATTCCTTGAGAAGTTTCTTGAGGAATTCCCGAAGGAATCCCTGGAGAAGTACTTCAAGAAATACCTGGAGAGACTTCTGAAGCTGTCCCTGATGAAATTCATAGAGAAATACCAGGGTTTTGGTTCTTAGCATGACGTTTGTTTGAATCTAATACTAGGTATGTAGTAGAAATTTCTGAATTTTTAGCAACTACACTCTATAGCAGCATATAGTTCTAGAAAGTCCTTCTCTTTCCTTGCTAAAACCGGCTCCGACATAGGTATCTGAAAAATTTGGCATGATTGTGTTGTAGTATTCCATGAATAAAAATCACAAAATTTAACCATTCAACCTAGTTTGTTATTTGGTAAAATTCTATGATAAGATTGAAGTAGTGATCTTAGAGAAATACCGGTGAAATTTCTTGCAGTTCGCTATAACTTTTTTTTCTCAACAAAATTATAAGTAAAGTAAAACATTTTCCAAAGCTTATTATACTGCCGCATATCAGTCCCATCTTTGTTGGATTTTCTATGCAAATGGGGCAGATATGCGATTCAGGGGAGTGTATATGTCATGAATGATCAAAATTTCTTTGAATTCGGATCAATGAATCCGAAGATATATGAGTTCAAAGTTGGCAATCGGATAATTATGGTTTTTACTAGAATCTGATCAATTTCATGTAGAATAGCCCGATCTTTCCAAATTTAGACCATTGTTAGACAACCATTTGACCAACTAACATTAATAATCTGAAAATTGTTGATACATTTATCGAAAAGTTACAGCTAGTTGCCAAAGAAATGTTTTCCCGATCATTTTGTCTGTCAATTTTGATTTGTTCATATTGTCAACTTTTCCACTGTTGACCAGTGTAGTTTATGAAAAAAAAAATTGCTCGAGTTCAGAGAATCTCTTATTGCAAATGTTCTTGAAAAAACTTCGAAATTGTTTTACTTTCATAAGGTCGTTTTGAATCTGGAAAACCAGACGGCGTATACACAAGTCCATACCCCCCCACCAGCTAATTGACGCCACACCATCAAACGATAGGATCCAATAGCAACACATTCCAGGAAATTGTTGTCAACCGCTTGCTGTTTCCGTATCGAATAACCCCCAACCACCACCGCACCGCGCGCCGCCCGACATCAATTAGCAGCACCCTACCGCGTCCATCGTCGCATTGATCGGCCAATTTACGACGACGACGACGGACGGCTCCGTCTCCGTCGTTCCGGTCAGACGAGGCGTTCCATTACATTTATCCGAACGCGACCGATCATCAATCAATTGATTCGACAAACAGTCGGGGCTTGGTCCGATCGATACCTACAACTTTTGATTAGCGGCGCCCGGTGCCGCCCGTGGCCATCACCACCGGTGTGGCGGCGGGCGGCTCCATGTCGTTAACACTTGGTGTCGGTCGGCGACAGAAAGTTCGCATATTTTCCTTCTTCTCCTGTTGTACTGTGTGATAAATTTCTCTGTTTGGGAATTATTAAGTACCGTTGACGGATGGAACATTGATTACAGTCTACTATCCGCAACTCTTGTTACATTAACACCTCTTTTTATGTATGTTATTTTTATGCACTTTTAGTTTATGCAACTTTTTTATGCCCTGCATAAAAAAGAGGAAAAGCTACTCAGAACCAATATTGTGCATAATACTATTTAATAATGATGGTAACTATTGTATCGGCGGCAGGGGGTGTTTATAGGGGAGAGAGGAGGAAGGTTACAGGGGAGTTTTAGGGGGTCCCAAGGGGTTTCAGCGGAGTACCAGGAGATCTCTGGGAGGTTATCGGGGTTACATGGGGTCGGAGGGGGTTTAAGGGGGATTCTAGATGCGTTCCAGGAAGTTTCAGAGCATATTCGGTGGAATTCAGAGGCGTTACGTAGGAGTTTTCGGCGGTTTCGGAGCCTCTCAGGTGCATTACATGGGGTCCGAGCGGGTCTAAGGCGTTCCAGGAAGTTTCAGAGCATTTTTGGCGCGATTCAGAGGCGTTACAAAGAAGTTTTTGGGGGTTTCGAAGTCTCTCAGGTGCGTTGCATGGGATCCAAGAGGGTCGAAGGCGTACAGGAAGTTTCAGAGCATTTTCGGCGAATTCAGAAGCGTTATGGAGAAGTTTTCGGGGGTTTCGGAGCCTCTCAGGTGCATTACATGGGGTCCGAGGGGGTCTAAGGCGTCCCAGGAAGTTTCAGAGCATTTTTGGCGCGATTCAAACGCGTTACGAAAGCATTACGAAGGGGTTTTCAGGGGTTTCGATGCCTCTCAGGTGCGTTACATGGGGTCCGTGGGGGTTTAAGGTGGATTCTAGAGGCGGTCCAGGTAGATTCAGAGTATATTCGACGGGATTCAGAGGCGTTACGGAGAAGTTTTCGGGGGTTTCGGAACCTCTCAAGTGCATTACATGGGGTCCGAGGGGGTCTAAGGCGTTCCCGGAAGTCTTAGAGCATTTTTGGTGCGATTCAGAGGCGTTACGGAGAAGTTTTCGGGGGTTTCGGAGCCTCTCAGTGGGACCGAGGGGGTCTAAGAGGGATTTTAGAGGTATTTCAGGAAGTTTCAGAGCCTCTCAGGTGCATTACATGGGGTCCGAGGGGGTCTAAGGAGTTCCAGGAAGTTTCAGAGCATTTTTGGTGCGATTCAAAGGCGTGACGAAAGCGTTCCGAAGGGGTTTTCAGGGGTTTCGGTGCCTCTCAGGTGCGTTACATGGGGCCTGAGGGGGTTAAAGGAGGAATCTAGAGGCGTTCCAGGTAGATTCAGAGCATATTCGGGGGGATTCAGAGGCGTTACGGAAGCGTTACAGAGGAGTAAGGGGTTTTGGATCATCTCAGTTGCGTTACATGTAGTACGAGAGTTTTTAGGGGGATCTTGGTGGCATTTCAGGAAGTTAAAGAAGAATTTTAGAAACTCCATCACATAGCTTTTGAAACGCCTCTGAAAAACTGTTTGATTTAAAGGTGTTTTTGAAACCACCCGATGCAACCCTGACTAAAAATGCCTCGAAAAGCCTCTGAAACCTTCGTAATCTCATTGAAACGCACTTGAAATCATCATAATCAATTTGAAATGCCCCTGAAACCCTGTGGACGCCTTTAATAAGGTCTATAAACCCCATGAAACGCACCTGAAAACCCCTAAAACCAAGCCTAAAACCTCTAGGAATGCCCTTAAAACACTATGAAACTTTTAAATTACTCTGAAATGACTGAACAAGGTAAACGTCCCTCAAATCCCTTACAACGCGTTTTAAAGGCTCCTGAGATCCCTTGAACAGCCCTTAAAGCCCCTTGAAACGTCCCCGAACCCCCTTAATACTATTGAAATGCTCCTGAATTCCCTGTAATCTCATTAAAATGCAAACAAATCTTGGCAGATAGCCCTTAAAAGGTTTCTCAAATCCCCTGAAACAACTCCTTAAAACGGCCTTGGAGCCTCTTGGAACCTCCTCTTTTTGGTTCTCTGGGAACTTTCTGGAAACCCTCTTAGCCCCACCTCAAATGCCCAGGAGCAAGACCTGTTCTCGCGAACTGAATTCCGTCATTGAAGCCCAAACTTATTTTATGCATAACTAGCTGTCCCCGGCAAACTTTGTCTTGCCTACTGCGTTTTTTGACGTTTCAAGTTTCTAGCCAAGACCAAGTCCCCGGTCAAAATATATGGAAAATCGATTTTCAAAAACTCTCAATTTCTCTATGTTTTTTGCCTCATAAACCTTCCTTGGGTGAAAACTAACAGAACAAAACTAAGACGACCAAAATCGGACCTTCCGTCCGCAAGTTATGCGTGGTCCCACGTATGCCACTGGATTTTTATATGTATATATAGATTTTCCCACTGTTTATGCCATTTTTAATTTATGCGCATTTTTAACTTATGCAGTCCCATCCATGTACATAAATAGTCCCATCCATGTACATAAATAGTTCCAGTTGATTACCCAGACAAACAGGAGTCGTATAAGAAACCACGCTGTACATCTTATAAAGTACTATTTTAAGTCACTATCGCAAATATGTACGGCTGACTGATAATTTTAAACGCATATGATGTTATTTTTTGAACTTATTACGATGTATCAGGTAAAGTCATACAAGAATACAAATCAAATTTTATAAGGTATGAGTACATCGTAGCAGATGATATTCTGAGGTTTTATTGCGATAAACTTTACTTATTCGCAAAAGCGTGCGAGCAAACTCGCAAAGTATTAAATAAATTCGCATAATTGCGTACTGCGATGATTGTACGACTTCGCTTGGTACTTTTCTTGTTATGTCAGTTTACCTCGCATTGGTGTATGGATGAAATCGCATAAAAGTTTAAATAAACTCGTTAAAGTGTGCATACAAACTCGCATAGGCTAGAAGCGTTTATGTTGGCATAATGCGATTTGATATGTGATAACACTTAAAGAGTTTCTGTTGGACTGTGGGTGCAGTGCCAAAAAGCTACCAGAAAGTGAACAGCCAGAATTATGGTTGCAAAGTCATCATTATTTGTTTTGTTGGCCTGATAATCAACAATGGGATGCGCTAGCCAAAGAGGGGCAGTGAAAACTGTGCGAGAACTGGTACTTCGTCGCTTTAGCCTACCATCCACGTACAGCGCTAGTGAACCAAATGCATTCCTACAAACACTGAGGTGAGTTAGAATATCATGATAATTAATCAGCATGAAACAAGTGGCGTTTGGTGTTGTGTGTGAAATGCGGCTCGACAATCCAGAGGTCTTTAGTTCGATATCTAGCTGACAAGAATTTTTTTTAATATTATTAAGTCGCATAAGATGCTGAATTACGTCGTAATAGCGCACACGGTGCATCGCATAAGATATCGCTTTAAGTCATATAGCGTTATTACTTTTCCGTCAATGCACGTATAGCGCCTCCACTTTTGTACGCATAAGGCACCTTTGCTGCATCTTATGCGATGTAACTTTAACGCATAAAAGTACGTATAACATGAACATAAACTTCATTATACGTGCAAATTGGTTGTCTGGGTATATATCTGGTGCCAATCTTTTTGATTTCTCCATATGCAAGTAAGTGTGAGTCGGAGTAGGGTAAAAATTTACTTCGTCATATGCGCTGATTCCTGTCACATCAGACGGTAAACAGTCAATAGTTTCAGATATTCCAACTTACCTTTGCTAATGCCTCATTACATGGAAGCAAAAACATATATACAACCAGCCTCTTTACCACTGAAAATCGAATAATTACGCAAAATTACACGATTCAATTTCACTTACGTACGACATCACAACTGTTCTCGTTTTGCGTTTGCCAAAGGCAATCGCACCAAAGCAGCAGCTAGAGGATGTTCTTCGTCACCGTTCAATTTTCACTTCGCCAGATTCACTTGTTGAACCCACCTTCAATTCACAACCCACAGAAGTTCTGTAGCACTTTAAAGTTGGTTTTCACTCCTGCAGAATGCAGCAAAAGCTACATTCTTAAACAAATCGATCGCTTTTTCCCGTCGTTAAAATGTTTGTTTATAGTTGTTTTTGCCTAAGTAGAATGCAAGTAAAAGTGTGCGTGGATTTCATCATCATCAACCACAGAGAAAGATTTCTTCGTTGCACTGTGATAATGTATTGTGATCTGGTGGGCAAAAATATAAACTGAAATATTATGGTCGATATTCTAAAGTTACCTCCATCTTAATTAAAAAGTTTCTGCTCAATCTTACTTTGAACCCATGATTGAATTTAGATTGCGAAGATTTTGACCGACTTTTCGAATAAACACCTACCATTTTGACCATCCTATGTACCATAGTGTCACGTAGAAGATGTGCCGGGAATTGAATTCAGGTTGTGCCCAAAATAGACGTGGACTTGACGGAAACAAAATTCGAGCGACATTTATTGAATCTTTTTATTTTATGGAATTTGTAGTTCTTTTACAATATTTTTAACATGATATGGAAGCTAATAGGGTCTGGGACCTATTTTGGGCACTTGTTGCTATAACTCAGTCAATTTCAAATCGATTGACCGTGTCTCAAAAATCAAGACAATCGGTTTAAAATTGACTGAGTTATAGCAGCAAGTGCCCAAAATAGGTGCTCCTGCCCAAATGGTCCCAGACTCTATATAAATTAGTAATTGATAACAAATTCACCATGTGAATCATGCAATTCGGCAAATATCGATCATTATTGGTCAGTGCTTACATAGACGGGAACTATATGGAAACCCAATTTGAAGTGTTTTGTCAAATGTTAGATCCTTGATGCCAATTTTGTCATGAAAAATGTTGGCCACACTGAAAAGTGATCAATGTCGCTCCAGTTTACGGCTACATCAATTTATCAGTGGCGCGCAAGGCGGCCACTACCCAATTGTTGATTGATTCAATTAATGGGCGTCCATTAGTTCAATCAGGCGTTCGATTTTCTGGTGGGAGACACTTTCCGAAGAAGCGGTGGTGGTTTGTTCTCAAAACTTGATGGTGGCCTTTCATAAAATTCTCTCGTGCCGTCGTCGTCGCATCGTAACAAAAGCCTGCCGGTCGAAAACCGCCTGGGTTGTGTAAATTAGATCCCGCCTGATAACTCAATTAGATGCTTGTTAAGATGGTGCTGCGAAAGCGGAAATTTTCGGGTAGGAATGTGATTACTCTTCGTACGTAGATTGATATTTCAATTCACGAAAAATGAGATCATGCTGGCCAATTTGCACAATCTTCCGGAATTTCTGGAAATTCGTCAGCTTTTTTTCCGGTACGTCCTACTTAGGAATTACCAAAAGTGCTGGACATACTTTTGAATGCCATGCTTAGGTAGCTACGTGTTTAAGAGGGCAACATTTTTCGAAGAACTTCCTCTCTCGAATTTTCTTCAAGTTTCAATGCTTTGCCTTCCACTTGTGGGGATTTTTCTATTCTGCAAGAGCACTTCATCGGCGACCAACTCAGATTCTAGCAAGAAGCAATTTAATTATGTAGATGGCAATATACAGGGCATTCACTGCCAAAGCGGCTTTATTGTCGATTAAAAGCTTTTCTCTTTTCGGAGTGGGAGACGTTTTTAGTTGCTGTTAAAGTTACCAAAAGAAAACTTCTGTAATGTCGATGCACTAGGAATTCCATCAGGAATTCCACTAGGAACCCCATCTGGAATTCCACCAAGAACTCCATCAGGAATTCCACCAGGAATTCCACCAGGAGTTCCATCAGGAATTCCACCAGGAATTCCATCAGGAATTCCACCAGGAATCCCATCAGGAATTCCACCAGGAATCCCATCAGGAATTCCACCAGGAATTCCATCAGGAATTCCACCAGGAATTCCACGAGGAATTCCATCAGGAATTCCACCAGGAATTCCATCAGAAATTCCACCATGAATTCCATCAGGATTTCCACCAGGAATTCCATCAGGATTTCCACCAGGAATTCCGCCAGGATTTCCACCAGGAATTCCGCCAGAAATTCCACTAGAAATTCCGCCAGGAATTCCACTAGGATTTCCGCCAGGAATTCCTCCAGGAATTCCACCAGGAGTTTCATCAGGAATTCCACTAGGAATCCCACCCGGAATTCCACCAGGAATTCCACTAGGAAATCCACCAGGAATTCAACTAGGAATTCCACCAGGAATTCCACTAGGAATTCCACCAGTAATTCCACCAGGAATTCCACCAGGAATTCCACCAGGAATTCCACCGGGAATTCTACCAGGAATTCCACCGGGAATTCCACTAGGAATTCCACCGGGAATTCCACCAGGAATTCCACTAGACATTTAATTTTACGGAACAAGTACTGTCAACCAAAGCCCCCTCTCTGTAGTAGTATAAGCCTCTCGCATCCTAGTTTCCGTTCCAAGAATACGCCCGTCGAGCGTTACGTTCCATACAAAATATTTCGGGGTTTCATACAAAAAAGCGTTACGGAGGGGGGGGGGGTCGAAAAATGCCGATTTTAGCGTTACGTAATAAATGGATGCTGCCTATGCGCGCTGGGTCCGCCGCCGTCGAAGCTCACTTCCGAATAGAGAAAACGAAAAATAATTGAACGAACGAAGCAAAAGCGCGCGACACCGGCACCCGGACGAAATCTCCATCACACACTCTATTTTAAGATATAACAATTTATATGAAAAAATCCATTTTGGACATACCTTTTTCAAAAATCCGTATTTCAGTGAAAAATTTAAGTAGCTTCATAAAAATTTCACTGCAGCGTCAGTAAATATAGGAAATGTTGTGGTCAAAATTTGAAATGTTTTCATCAAGCGGTTTGTGCCACAGAAATCGTCAAAGTTGAAGTACCACTGTGGGTGCCTACAGTTTTCACTTCATATTGACCACGCTGAAACACCGGTGCAGAAAAAAAGCCGAGGTCAATTCGTTCCATTAATGTTTAGATCTAAGATTTAATAAACAATCCATATTATATGAAATATTTTTATAAATTTCCGTGTGGTTTGCTAGTTGTTTATGACATTCTACACGTAACACATAGTGCGTTACGCGTTACACGTAATGCGTTACAAACATACATATGTTAGTGAATATATACAAGTAGTTTGTATAATTTACAAATTTCGGCTACTGTTAAAACCTTAACATAAGCAAACAAGTGATGTTACATGCCTTTCTATATCATACTTTGTGGTTCTAAATTATACCCCACAACTTGTTTACTTATAATTATTTTATACTGTTGCCAAAATTTGTAAATTATACAAACTATGTACTTGTATATATTCACTAACATATGTATGTTTGTAACGCATTACGTGTAACGCGTAACGCACTATGTGTTACGTGTAGAATGTCATAAACAACTAGCAAACCACACGGAAATTTATAAAAATATGTCATATAATATGGATTGTTTATTAGAACTTAGATCTAAACATTAATGGAACGAATATTGACCTCGGCTTTTTTTCTGCACCTGTGTTTCAGCGTGGTCAATATGGAGTGAAAACTGTAGGCACCCACAGTGGTACTTCAACTTTGACGATTTCTGTGGCACAAACCGCTTGATGAAAACATTTCAAATTTTGACCACAACATTTCCTATATTTACTGACGCTGCAGTGAAATTTTTATGAAACTACTTAAATTTTTCACTGAAATACGGAATTTTGAAAAAGGTATGTCCAAAAATGGATTTTTTAATATAAGTTGTTATAACTCAAAATATATAATTTGTATCAATTTGAAATTTTGTCCATACATTATCAATATATTGATGATGAAGTGGTAAAATTTTCAGCCAAAAATATTGATAATTGACAAAGTTGCAGCAGATTGAACATGACGGATTTTGGAAGAAAAAGTCAACTCGGCTTTTTTTTTTGCAACTGAGTGTAAGTCGTATTTCAACATCATAATTACATTCCACGTGCCCAGACAACCAGGACTCGCGTAAGGACGCACACAGCACATCGTATAAAGTACGATTTTAAGTTACTTTCGTATATATGTATGGCTGAGGGACAATTATCATCGCATAGGATGTTTTTTTTTGGACTTATTGCGATGTATCTAGACATGTCGTATAGCAATACAAATCAATTTTTAGAAGGTATGACTTTATCGTAGTAAACGATATTCAAGTGTTTTTAAACGACGAACTTAACTAATTCAAGTGTGTGAGCGAACTTCCAAAGCGTCAAATAAATTCGCATAATTGCGTATTGCGATAATTATACGACTTTGTTTGGTACTTGTCATATTACGCCAGTTTAACTCACATTTATTTATTTATTTTATTTATTTATTTATTCCGTTAATTGTTGCAGAGTAAGGCAAATTCCTTTTAAATTACTACAACTAGTTTAGATCAGTATGAATTTCAATTATCTTATAAACTATAATCTTATTGTTCGGGTCGGAAAAGAAACAAATTCGTTGAAGCAGTCGAATGATCGCGCAGCTCAAAACTGTGGATATTTATTTAAATTTTAGTTATAAGCTTTAGTTATTTTTCAGTTCTTACTTACATTAATGGTTTCTTATAATTTCAGTCTCGACCGAACAAGCGCAAAGTTCTCCAGATGTTAATTCAACCTGTAGCATAACAAATAGTTCAATTTATTTCAAACTTGACTCCAATTCAATAAGTTTACCTTCTACTCACGTACTATTTAGATAACAAATTTTAGAGAATCAATGCAATTCAAAATAGAAATAGTAAATTTAATAAATTTTGTATACAGAACTCAACGAAACGTGTCTATCACTTTATCAATCTTCGTATTCTTCTTAATTCAAATGTCAACTAAACTTCACTGCTGTCGTCATGACGTTTGTCAACCGGCGATAGGGATGTCCACTATTCAAGCGTACCGCGGTAACATCTCCCCCTCCCGTAACTCTGGTCCAGGGCCTGGAATCCGACCAGATTTACTACGAAGCTCCATTACCGCAAGCTTGGCCACCGGTCTTCGAAATAATCCTTTCGACGTTCTTACCATAGCCTGCCGTACTCTACCGTCGAGACCTCTAATCAGCTTCTCTACGATTCCACGAATCCAAGTGCGACGGTTGTTCCCGTCTGCTATGTACACTAGCTCACCTTCCCTAATTGCTTCCTGCTCCTCGTGCCACTTAGTCCTTAGGTTGACCGTTGGGATGTACTCTTTCAGCCATCTTTTCCATAGCATATCCGCTAACTCCTGAGACCTCTTGTAGTTGTCCCTCAATGCTTCTGCAGAACTGGTTGGCATGTTGACCACTTCGCGCTCCCCGGCAGGCAGGCCACGAAGAAAGTGGTTCGGTGTGAGAGCTTCAATTTCCGCTGACTCTTGTGGAACGTATGTGAGGGGCCTCGAATTTACCATGTCTTCAGCCTCGGCCAATACCGTGAGAAGAATTTCATCTGAAAGTTTACGTCCATCGTGCAGCGCCTTCATAGCTTCCTTTGCAGACCTGACCAAGCGCTCCCAGCTACCGCCCATGTGGGGTGCTGAGGGCGGGTTGAAGCTCCAACGGGTTCTGGCGTCGGTAAAGACTTCTGCGCACTCTAAAACAATTTGGCGAACGTCTCCGATGATTTCCTTGCTAGCCGCCTGAAAATTTGTGCCATTGTCCGAGAAAAAATGCTTTGGGGCACCTCTTCTACAACTGAATCGACGAATGGCCATAATACACGACTGACTGCTTAGGCTGTGTGCAACCTCCATGTGAATTGCTCTAGTCACCAAGCATGTGAATAGACAAATCCACCTCTTTTCCGAGCGCCGTCCAACCGAGACAGTCACCGGGCCGAAATAATCAACCCCCACGAAACTAAACGGACGTAATTGTGGTGTGATGCGGTGGACTGGTAACGGGGCCATCCTGGGGAAAGTCGGCCGACATTTGTGAACTTTACACCACGCGCAACCTTTTATGACTTGCAGTACTGCTGCTCGAAGATTCTGGATGAAGAATCGTTGCCTGATTTCATTCACCACCGTCTCTCGGTTGGCATGGCCGAAATTATGGTGGTAGTGCGCAAGAAGCTTGGTGGTGATATCATGCCCTTTAGGAAGTACTATTGGGCACCGTTGCTCGAAGGGAATGAAGTCCGCTTGTACCGTTCTTCCTTCCATTCGAATCACTCCAGCATCGTCCAAGAAAGGGGACAATTTGTAGAGTACGCTATTTCGATCGATGGAGTGCTGCTTGTGCTGTGGTAGTTGACGATTCTTCAAGAGGGTCTTGACTTCATCACCAAATTCGTCTTGCTGGGCCATTCTCCATAGGTAGTTTTCTGCATTCAGGTACTCCTCGCTTACAAATGGTAGTTGAACGGCTGGAATCGATGCTCTCACCAGTTGACTCATTTTGGCCGGAACCCGAAGTGTTTCGATCGGCAGTCCTCTTTTCTTCCTCCTGCAGTTCGAGATGAACCGAAATACGCAATTAACGCATCTTACCAGCCTGTTCCAGCGAGAGAACCGGGTGGTGTCTATTATAGAAGTTGAGAAACTGATTTCGTGAAGCAGAAAATACGCCCGCAGTTCTTCCTCCACATTTGGTGCTGGCATTTCGCTTAGAGGCCATTCTTCTTCCGGGTGATACAGAAACTCTGGTCCATTAACCCACCTTCCGTTGGATTCTAGAGGCGGACCGTTTGCCCACTTGGTCAGCACATCAGCTACGTTGCTCTTGGTTGGGACCCAGCGCCAGTCGCCAACGCTTGTAATGCTCAGGATTTCACCGATGCGATGCGCCACGAATTGCTTGTACCTCTTGTGGTCCGAACGTATCCAGGAAAGGACCGTACGAGAATCCGTCCACAGGAACAGTTGTTTCACTTCAAGGGAATGGTTTTCCTTTACTGTAGCCGCAAGCCTAGACCCCACCACCGCCGCTTGCAATTCTAGCCGAGGGATAGACAAGTGTTGCAAAGGAGCCACCTTTGACTTCGCTGATACGAGCGCGCATCTAGGTCGTCCTTTGACCAAAATACGAAAATATGCGACGCAGCCAAATGCGTCTTCGCTAGCGTCTGTGAACACGTGGAGCTGAAGATTATCGTAGTCCAACGGGTCAGCAGAGGAAAAATAACAGCGAGGAATTCTCATGGCTTCTACCTGTGGTAAAAGTGCTATCCATCGTGACCACTTCTTCAAAGATTCTCCATCGATGGTCTGGTCCCACGAACATCCATTTCGCCAGAGACCTTGAATGATCATTTTCCCATGGACAACGTACAACGCCAGCAAGCCGAGGGGGTCAAAAAAGCTCATAATACAGCTCAGCGCATTTCGTTTGCTCGGCTGTCGTTCCCCCATCATAAAAGGCTCAAGATCATCGCGGAATTTTGTGGAAAATTGGAAGACATCATTCACGGTATCCCACGACATTCCCAGCACCCTCTCAGTGCCTGTGATTTTATCACTATTGAAGTGAATTACTTGACCGGCATCGTTCTCGCCAAAGTGCCGTAGAAATTCGAAGCTGTTTGAGACCCAATTCCTGATTTTGAATCCCGCTTTGGCGTGAATGAAAGCTACCTCACGAGCTCGAATGATGGCTTGCTCGACTGTCTCGGTGGAATCGAAATAATCGTCCACATAGTGTTTTTTAATAATGGCCTCGACTGCGTCAGGAAACTGATCAGCAAATTCCTTTGCGTTGTAGTTTTTAACATACTGGGCAGTACTTGGCGAGCATGTCGAGCCGAATGTAGCTACGTCCATGGTGAAGACTATTGGGGGACCCGAGCCATTCGGGCGGAACAAAAACCTCTGGGCAGACCTATCGTTTGGACGGATCTGTACCTGATGGTACATCTCCATGATGTCGCCGCCAAAGGCGACTGGTCGCTCCCGGAAATGGCATATTACTGTCGGTAGACTCGTGAGAAGGTCAGGTCCCTTCAGCAGTTCACTGTTCAGTGATTTTCCTTGAACGCACGCCGCAGCGTCCCACACCAGTCGAATTTTTCCGGGTTTCTTCGGGTGCTGGACTACGTTTAGAGGAAGATACCAAACCCTTCCTGATTCAGCGGCTGCAAGTTCCTCCGGTGTAGCGACGTGGGCGTAACCTTTACGCTGATATTCCTCGATTTGTTTCTCTACATTTTCTCGCAGTTCAGGATTGTTGACTAATTTGCGCTCCAAGTTTTTCATCCGCTTGAGCGCCATCGGGTAGCTGTCTGATAGCTGCGGATGATCGTCCTTCCACAAAAGGCCAGATTCAAATCGTTCGCCAACACGAACGGTAGTCTTCTCCAGCATTTCCCGAGCCCTGCGGTCTTCGGCAGATTCGGGAAGAACAGTAACTGAGACCCCAGACTCTTCCAGCGTGAAGTGTCTTCGAAGGAGCTCGTGTAAAGCTTGATCTGTCAACTCACCTGATGTATGGTGACCAGCAAACCCGACCGACTCTTCAGCGTTTCCTTGTGGACCGTAGATTGTCCACCCAAGTCTCGTTCGGACCCCGATTGGCTCACCAGGTTGGCCGACACGAGACTCGAGAGGGGCGTACACATGAAGATGTTTGAGACCGATGAGAATCCTAGGCGGACCGTTCTGACAGTCTGCAACTGGTAATCCCTTGAGATGCTTGAATCGGGCCGTGATTTCAGCGAACTTTATTCTCTGTTCCGGTAATTGCA
This sequence comes from Aedes albopictus, assembly GCF_035046485.1. NCBI lineage: Eukaryota > Metazoa > Arthropoda > Insecta > Diptera > Culicidae > Aedes > Aedes albopictus. The sequence goes on from NC_085138.1 coordinate 351,705,745, forward strand.
GTTGCTGAACTGTATGGACGTTGCGAAGCAAGAGCTTCTCATTAGATCCCTTTGCCGAAACTGACACATTGACGCATCTGGAGTCACGTTCCAGACGACTCATGCCCGCCGTCCACTTCACGAGTATCGGCCTCCACAAACCACCTAGCTTCATCTCCTCCGCAACGCTGCTTTCAATCAACGAGTATGAAGATCCTTCATCTAAGAAAGCGATTACATCCAGCGTACGCTTACCGTTGTGGAGCTTGATGGGCACCATTCGAAAGATTATTGGATGTTGGTCCGAGTTGTGCACGTTACAGCTCGTCGATAAAGTTGCAACTGGATCGGAGGGATGGAGAAGGGGATGATGACGGTCTTTGCAGTCCCCAACGGAGCAGTGATTCTTGAAACGGCAGCGAGATTGTCCGTGTTCGTTAAGGCACAACTGACAAAGTTTCCACTTTTCAGTTATCTTGATCCGCTCTTCCAAGGCCAATTTCTTGAATTCGTCACAGAATCGGGTGCGATGATCTGTCCGATCGCAACCGCGGCACGGCTTTCGGCTTGGAAACTGACCGTCGCTCTTTTGCAGTCCCTTCGGTTGATTAGAAGATTGTTCGATTCCCACGTGTGTGTTCAGGAACCCTTCGTTCTTATCATTCCGCTGTTTCTCCTTTCTGTTCCGGTTGGAACGAGCTTCTGTTGTACTGTCCATATAAAGGGTGACTTCAGATGCTTCCGATACTATTCCGGACAGGAAATCCGAAAACGTGCTCAACGTAACTGCATTTTGCTGGCGCTTATACCTTACCCATTCTAGTTTAGTGCTGGGTGGTAACTTTTCCACCAACTCAGTGATGAGCATAGGGTTCACCAAATGGTCCACGAGTCCAGAGGCTACCAGATGGTCACAGAGTTGTTGAACGACCATACCATAACTAATAAAGCTCGCGAGGCGATCGACACGGGGTGATTCTGCTTTGCGCGCCTTCTGCATAAGCGAATGAAGGAGCTGTTCGGGCCTCCCATAAAGACGCCGAAGCGTTTCAATTACCTGAGGAACCGACTCCGGCAGGAGGAGTCGACTTCTTACTGCCTCCAAAGCCGGCCCTTTGATGCTCTCCTGAAGTCTCCCGAGGTTTTCAAGATTGGACCAGTTGCACGCTCTGTTTCCATTGTTAAAACTGCTCACGAAGAGGGGCCACTCTTCTGGACGTCCTGTGAAAATTGGCAGCTTCGAAAACGGTCCTTTCCGTGCGGCTATTTGCGATTTTGTCAGCTCCGGCTCTGCCTCCGGTACAGGGAGGTGCTGGGGCGGCTGATCTAATTGACTTCGGAATACAGCGGGAGCCGCTTGAGGGATTGCGAAACTGCGGAAAGCGTTACTTACTTGAGGATTATTTAGTCGATTCACAGGCAGAGGCTGCACGGCAGGCTTGTCTACCTTGGTGAATAGTAATTGAGGATTTCGGAGCGGCGTTTCATCCTCGAGAATCGACGGAAACGGTTGCTCAGTGTTTCTGATGTTGCCGAGCCGTGTGGCATTATTGGGCGTGGAATTTTTGGGATAGGCTCCCCGGATATCATGGACAGGCTTATTTTGACCTGCGGTGATTGGCTGATTATCCGTCCACACTCTTGCCATTTCCGCCAGAGCTGGCTCACGATTTTGCTCGGAAACGCCACCGATAGCATTCTCTTCGCGGTCGAGGGGCGCGTCCTCGAATTGGAACTCCCTATATAACTCAATCCTTTGCTTCCGATATTCTGCTTCGGCATCCTTCCTCATTTGGAGCATTTCGCGTTCCAAAGCCAACTGCATCATGCGTTTCTCGTTCTCTCGTTGCATTTGTCTAAGAAAATTCTTCCGCATCTGCTCCAGTTCGTGCTGAAGCTGTACATCGGCCTCGTCTTGCTTTTCGGATCCCTCATCTTGCACTTTATCCTCCGTTCTAGCCTGGGACGGCGACTTCGGGCCCACAGCGTCGGGGGATTTGGCATCACCTGTCGAGTTAGTCACTTCTACGATGCTCTCTGTCACATTAGAAGCACATCCGACATGTCGACAGTCTTCGCAGCTCCAAGTCATATCTTTGACCGCCTCGATCACTTTGGCACACTTGAAATGGAACCAACGGCTACACCTTCGGCAGTAGACCATGTTACCGTCGGCATGATTCGGTTCCTCACAAAGTGCGCAGTCATAGCCGGTTTCGTTGGGGTTATGTCCACTCTCCTCATCAGACATCTCATTAATTTTTGAGATTTGTTCGGGTCGGAAAAGAAACAAATTCGTTGAAGCAGTCGAATGATTGCGCAGCTCAAAACTGTGGATATTTATTTAAATTTTAGTTATAAGCTTTAGTTATTTTTCAGTTCTTACTTACATTAATGGTTTCTTATAATTTCAGTCTCGACCGAACAAGCGCAAAGTTCTCCAGATGTTAATTCAACCTGTAGCATAACAAATAGTTCAATTTATTTCAAACTTGACTCCAATTCAATAAGTTTACCTTCTACTCACGTACTATTTAGATAACAAATTTTAGAGAATCAATGCAATTCAAAATAGAAATAGTAAATTTAATAAATTTTGTATACAGAACTCAACGAAACGTGTCTATCACTTTATCAATCTTCGTATTCTTCTTAATTCAAATGTCAACTAAACTTCACTGCTGTCGTCATGACGTTTGTCAACCGGCGATAGGGATGTCCACTATTCAAGCGTACCGCGGTAACACTTATCAACTATAAACTATTTCCCTAATTTTGCTGTGTTTCTCCATTATAGTATGTAATCCAATCTCGCCTAAATCCATATAGTGTACGATTATTTTTGATTTGAGTTGGTAGCATGTTCCATATAGAAATACCTCTCACAAACAAAGTGTTTCCGTAATGCGTAGAATTGTGGCGCGGAATAATCAGGCTTCTGCCTCTAGAGCTACGGAAAGGCTGCAGTTTCTGATATAAATAATTAGGAGAATCAAAATTCATTATTTTAAATATACACAGAACTGTACGCAATTTCAAAAAATCCTCGAAAGAGCAACCCAGCAACTGATTCTGGAGATGTGAGACACTAGAAAAAAGAGTAAGATTATAAACGTATCTTATGCAATTATTTAGTGCAACGCGTAATCGGTTGATGGACCTTGCTGAAGCATTTAACAGGAATTCTGCGCCATAAATAAAATGAGGCAGCACTAGCGATTTGAACAGCTTTAATTTAACATCCCTACTCAACATGCTTGAAGATAGCTTTAATTGGCGTAAACTTCCATAAATTTTGCCGCAAGTGTGACTTATTTGACTGTCCCATTCAAGATCACTTGTTATAACAAACCCAAGATTAACTGCTCTCTCGACATACTCAATTGGATTTCCACCAAGAATAATGGGTGGTTTATGCTCAACCAGACGCGTTCGTGCAATACAGATTGCCTTAGTTTTTTCAACATTTATTGGAAGTAGATTTCTGGTGGACCAGACAAGTATTCTTTCGAGGTCAGCGTTCATTAATCGTACTATGTCATTTATGCCTAGACTAGAAGAGCAGATGTAAAGTTGCACATCATCAGCAAACATGTGTATCTCACAATGCTGAAGTACGAAAGGTAAGTCATTGATGTACAACGAAAACAGCAACGGTCCTAGAACGGATCCTTGGGGTACTCCACTTACTATATTTATTGACTGAGATAAATGCTCATCAATTGATACACATTGCATGCGATTTGTCAGGTAAGATTGTATAAGCTTAATTGCAGACCGGGAAAAGCTAAAATTATGGGAAAGCTTAAGCAGCAGTTTATTGTGGGATATTCGATCAAAGGCTTTCGAAAAATCTATCAATAACAGCAGAGCGATTCCTCTTTTATCAACTACCTTATGAATATCGTCATGTATTTTTAAAAATGCAGTGGTAGTATTATGACCTGACCTGAAGCCAGACTGAAAATCACTCAGATATCCATGGTGTTGAATAAAATCTAAGATTTGCGTCTTAAGGAGTTTTTCAAAAACTTTTGACAAGGCGCATAAAATGCTAATAGGGCGCAAATTAGTTATATCTGAATTGTGTGGTTTATTCCGAACCGGAATTACTTTTACAAATTTCCACGATTTGGGAAATTTACCCGAATTTATACACAAATTGAAAACGTAACAAAAACACTCAGACAAAAACGGAAATACTGCTTTTAGGAAACTCAACGGAATATGGTCCAGTCCCACTGCATCCGACTTGATTGAATTCATTGCAAGAAAAATTTGTTCCACGGTAACATTGGAAAACATAAAACCATATTCATTGATGGGTGGCACAGGAAGCGAAGAGTTGTCAACGGTGAAACTAGAAGCGAATGCATTATTGATATCATCAGCAGAATTATTGAATTGATCGTTATGACGAGAAGAATTGTAGACACCAACGTTCTTCAATTTCTTCCATAAAATTTTACTAGAGCTAGATCCACCAATGCTATCCGAGATGAAATTTTTCTTAGCAATATTAATTAGATTTGTTACTCTATTACGCAATCTTTTGTACTGATTTAAGCTTTCAGGCGATTTTTGATTTTTCCACAACTGATACGCTATATTGCGTTCCATTATGGCATTTGAAATGCCATTATTGAACCAAGGATTTTGCTTTGGTTTTGAAACTCGAACAGGAATGGAATAATCCAATACCTGTAGAAGGCGCATATTGAAAAAATCCAATGCTACATCAACATCAGTAATACTGTACAATAGCGTCCAATCAATAGATTCTACAACCCTTTGAAGTAACAAGGGATCAATTTTATTAAAATCTCTGTAAAACCGAGGAGCCGACGCACTCGTAGTTCGTGATATGGCGTACGAAAGAAATCGCTTGAATGTAAAAATAAACTGGTTGAAGTGTGCATACAAACTCGCATAAGCTAGAATCGTTTACGTTGGCATAATGCGATTTATCAAGAACAGCCATCATTATGGCTACAACTTCATCATTTTTTGTTTAGCGGTCATGAAAATCAACAATCGATGCTAATCAGAGAAGGATAGTAAAAACAGTGCGGCAAATCACGCTTTGTCGTTTTAAACTCCAGATAGCCTGTCGCACATCATAAGTAGGTGAACCAATTGCAAACACTGAGGTGAGTTAGAATGTCATCATAATGCTTGTTTCACAAGTGGTGTTAGGTGTTAAGTTTTTTTGTCTGTATTGACGAGATTTTTAACCCTAGGCTAGTTTATCACGGAACCCACGTTTTACTTCCCTTCCAAAGGAAGAACCCACATTTTGTGAGTATGCTCGGGAGTGGGATTCGATCCCAGGTCCTCGACGTGATAGTCAAGTGTTCTAACCACCACACCAGGTCCGCTCCACATTAGGTGCTAAGTGTAAAGTGAGGCTCGATTATCCAAAGGTCATTACTTCGACACTGAGGTGACAAGAAATACCTCGAATATTATTAAGTCGCGTAAGATGCTATATTACGTCGCAATTTTGCACACCGTACATCGCATAAGATATCTCTTCAAGTCATATTGCGTTTTTACTGTTCCGCCAATGCACGTATATCGCTTCTACGTTTGCACGCATGAGGCAATTTTGCTGCAACTTATGTGATGTAACATTACCGCATAAAAGTAGGTATAACACGATCATAAACTTCATTATACGTGCACATTGATCATGGCACTGCTACTTGAAATTTGACAGCTGTCAGATATCCCTTTCGGGATGGAGTGCAAAAAAAGTGAAATCTCCATACAAATGGCTCAACTTTGGTCTGTAGAGTCACTTTAAGAATTCCCAACAAAACAACAATTGTTTCTTCTCATTTGAAAGAACTACTCTTTATCTTTCGATTTCTAGCTTTGACTTTGACTAGCTTTGAAATTGTAAATAAAAAATATGCGACAGCTAAATTTTTTTCATGTTTACGGTTTTTGTCCACTTTTTGTTCAACTTGTTGTGGTAAATCTCACATGCAACGTAAACAAAAGTTTGTTTGCTCACATGCAAGAATAAATAATGGTTGAGTTATTGAAACAGTTTACATCACATAAAACAAAGACTAAACAGATGAAAAAAAAATATGCAAAACTGTTATAATTCAACAGCACAATTGTACAGGTTCGTCACGAAAGGAATATGAGTAGGGTAATTTTCCAATTGTTGCACGGCTTAAAACTCGCCTATTGTTGCACAGTCCATGTTATTCTTATGAGGTGTGCAGCAATTGGCGAATTTTTAGCTGTGCAACAATTGGAAAATTACCCTACAGCATTTCAAATGCATGATTTTTTAGGTTTTCAAACAAAAAAAAAACAACTCAGAACATCCGAACTTGCCTTATGCAAAAAGGACACTATGGAGACTGAGAAAAAGAGAAGAAGGAGAGATAGAAAATACAGTGGAAGAAGAACTATAGAAATTTAAACATAGTTTTGTGTCTATTTTCAACTGTCAAAGAGAAAAGCATTTAACCCCAGAGTCCGAGTCAGAGTCAGCACAAACGAACGGTTTTGTGATTAAACGGGCGATATTAGCTCATATTTTCCATAACTGCAGATTGAGTATTGGTGTCTTTTGCAAAGTTGCAGAAAAATGTATTGTTGGAAACAGAGACGGCAAATGTTAAGGAATGTCATGGAAAAAATGTAGTGACATTTTTCAGTTTCCACCCCTTCCTGTGCGAGTATCTGTCAGTGTGCTACACCTATCTGTAATGCTGGATAGTTATGGAAAGTTGACGATGTAGTCGATTTACATTTCTTCCTAGGGGCAGAGAAATTATCAAATAAAAAAATGACATTTTCCAGCTCTGGTTGCTTATTTGCTCAATTTAAAGAGTTATTTGTCGTTTTTAAAATAGCTTTTTCGTTATATCATTTTCTAGGAATTTTCGGAAATGTTCATGAGTTATTTGTGATGAAGTACACTTAGTTCTACATTTGTTTTACTGGAATAACGCCTGCATCTTTAACCTTCCAGGACGCGCGCCATCAAGCAACCGAAACTGCACCGCGCTCGCGCTGTATACGAAAAGCGAGGTTTTTTGGTAGTGTTGTACTTTTTACAACAGCGCGCGCGCTGAACGGTTAAGTGAAATCCTGATAAGATTGCCTAGTGAAGGCCTTGGAGGAATCACAGGAGGAATTTAAGAGGAATTTATGGGGTGGTTCTAGGACTCTTTCAGAAATTATTGCTGAAATTACTGCTGGAATCCCTGGTGGCAGTGCTGAAAAATTCATTTCGGCATATCTAAATTCAATCACCTACAGCTCATTTTAGAAGCTGAACCTGGGAGTATGGTATATGAAAAACTTGTGCGGCTAGACCAGTTCTGCAAGAAAGTCACGGAAAAACCACTATTTTTCGAATATTTAATGTAAATGTCACGGACTACCTTCGAAAAATGCCAATGATATTCACGGTGAATATCATTTGGCATTTTTCAAAGGTAGTCCGTGACATTTACATGAAATATTCAAAAAATAGCATTTTTTCCGTGACTTTCTTGCAGAACAAGTTTAGCCGCACAAGTTTTTCATATACCATATTCTCAGGTTCAACTTCTTAAATGAGCTGTAGGTGATTGAATTTAGATATGCCGAAATGAATTTTTCAGCACTGCCTGGTGGGATTCCTCCAAATATTTTTTTTTAATTTCCTGCTGTGATTCCTCCAGGGATTTAAAAAGGATTCCTTCAGAAATTTTTCTTAGAATTTACCCAGTAATTCCTGCTAGATATCCACTTGAGATTGCAGGAAGTCTTGCTGGGAATCCTCGAAAAATACTCGGAGGATTCCTAAGAGCAATTACTGAAGAAATCTCAGCTAAAATTTTTCGAGAAATCCCAGCTAGAAGGAATCCTAGCAGCATTATTTTGGTACTTCAAAAGAAGATCCTAAACGAATCCTTGGAGAAATCACAAAAGGGATTTCTATTGGGATCCTTGTAGGAATCACTGCAATGGTTTGTATAGAAATCCCTAAAGAAACCTCTGGAGCAATCTCAGCAAAAAAGTCTAGAGAAGCTCCATCAGGCATCTTCTTAGCATTTCTCCGAGGATTTCTCCAAGTGTTCCTTCAGCAATTCCTCTAGCAATGCCCACTTGGATTCCTCTAAAAATTTCTCTTGGAACTTCCCCAAGAATGCTTCCTGGTTTTCTTCCAGGAATCCCACATGTGGTTCCTCCAGAGATTTTCCCAAGTATACCTCCAGGAATTCATCTTGCAATTTAACCAAGAGTTCTTCTGAGATTGAATTCTTGCTGGGATTCCTCCAATTATTCTTGATGGGATCCCTGCGATAGTTTCTCTATAGGTTTTGCCAGAAAATCACCCAGAGGTTTTTTTTCATGGATTCCTTCAGAATTCCTAAATGGATACTTTCAAGGAATCCTTTGCGTATTCTTACTAAAAATAAACTTCTGGTTCCTTTGTAAATTTCTGTTCAAATTTCTCATTCAATGATGCTGGGATTTCTTCAGGAATTTCAGGAAAATCCGTGTGGGAACCTAAGCAAAAATTTCACCATCAGGCATTCCTAAGATAATTTAAAGAGGATTTCTCAACCAATTTCCAGCAATTTCGCTTTGAATTACTCTTGAGATGCCTGCTATGGTTCCTCCGAAAATTCCTTCTAGAATTTCTTCCTGGGATTCCTTATTCTTCCTAATGCATAACGTTGGAAACAGTTAGCTGAAGTAGTGTACGATTTGGGTTATAAATGACCCTAATGCACAAGGGGGGCTAAGGGAGTCATCTTGAGGTTCTACCCAAAATGCATGCATTCCTATAGAGATTTATTCAAGAATTCGTCTGGGGGGAAATGCATCCAGTAATTACTGTTGGAATTGCTTCCTGGATTCTTAATAGAATCTCTTTGGGAATTCTTGCTGAGGTTTCTCAAGCATTTTTAGCAGAAAATGCTAATGGATTCCTACCAGAAATGTCTAGACGTATCACAGTAGCAGTTCTGGAGCAATCCCAGCAGTAGTTCCTGAAATAATATCAAGAGGAATCCCAATAGGAATACTAAATTTCTGGACAAATCCATCAATAAATTACTGCAGCAATTGTTGGAGGAATCCCAGCACGAATTTCCAGTGGTAATGCTAGAAGAATTCTTGGGTAATTTCTTACAGAAAAGTCTTGTGGAATCCCAACAACAATCTATGGAGAAATCACAGGAGGATTTTTTTGGAGGATTCCCTTGAGCTGTCTCAAGAAAAGTTTCTGGAGGGATTCCGGTAGGCATTCCTTGAGGATTTCCGACAGTATTATGAAAGTATGCTTGGAGAATTCACTGGAGGAATTTTTGTAGGATTTTTTGGAAAATTCCCTAGAAGAAGTTCAAGTGGACTCCTTGAAGGAATTCCAAGGGAAATTCCTGGAGAAATGCTTGTAGGGGTTCAACTCCAACTTCAACAATCCAAGCAGGGATTTCTAGAGAATCCCATCAGGTGTTCCTGGATGCATACCTAGAGAAATTTTTGAAAAAAATAATCAGATTTCGCTAAACATTTTTTTTGGGAATGCTTCAGAGGTTTTTCAAAGAATTCCTCTAGCAATTTGTCTCAGAGTATCAGCAGATATCCCTACTAGGTTTTCTGCATGATTTTCTCAAGCATTTGTAGCTGTGATTTATCCAGTAATCGCACTTGGGAGCCTTCCAAGAATTCCTGGAGGATTCCCAGCAAGAATTGCCTGAACAAACAAAACTTCATAGTAAATTCTATCAGAAATTTCTGTATAAATCACAGCAGCATTCCTGGAGTAATCCCAGCCAGAATTCTTAAAGGAATCTTTCCAGCAGGAATTACTGGAAAATATCTAAAAAAGTTTCTGAAGTAATCCACGTACAAATTCTGAAAAGAACCACAGCAGTAATTTCCTCCAGGAATTTCTCAGAAGTTCCTCCAAGGATTTCTCGAATGACTTCACCAGGAAATCTTTTTGGGATATCAAGTGAGATGCAGGCTCTGTTCTACTTGGAGTGTTATTCAGTAAGAACAAAAAAGCAGAAGGAGGATCGACTGAGGAGTTCAGTCTACTATTCGTAGTCTTTTAATTTGGGTAAACGTGGTTTATTATTTGCTCGACGATTCGACGCTGCAGTTTTGTTTCATCTTCAGGAATAACATTTTTTTTTGTTTTTATGTGTTGCGTTTTGTCCAACTGTAACTGTTTTGTCGAATTGTTGTTGGTGTTGGTACCTGACTGATTTGGATTGTCTAGTTTTGAAACGTACATTTGGCGCAAATTGTAAAACTGACGGAGCACGCTGTGCAAAGAAGAACACTAACAAGATTCTTTGTAATCATAAATATCACAATGCTGTTTTCGAACTAATCCAATCACGGCAATTTTCCCAGCATATAATACCGAATCTGATTTTATAGAACAATAGGACCTGGGCAACAAAGTTTTCACTCGAAAATCGATTCCCAACGCGCTCATATAGTGCTCTCTCAATTGATTACCAATTCAAGGAACTGAAGTTCATTGTGATTCGGCAGCAGCAGCAATAGTTGATGAGATTCGTAAGAAACGACAACAGCATAAGCCTCCGTTCGTTCAAGGGAACGGTTTACCGTGGCGCCGCCGCCACTGATCGCTTTCAACGAAGTGTACACAATTAGGCAAACTTATCACGTCCGTGATTTATATTTTGCACGTATGTTATTACGGGCTCGTGCGTCCATCTAGCCTAGCCGTACGTACACGGTTCGGTTGGCGTAAATGCGATGCAAATAACCTAACCTTTCCGCGCACAAATGTTACGCAATGGCGTTCGAAACTGTGTCAATAATGGATGCGGTTTCGGGTTCTTTTGCTTGCGTCAAGTGATTGACAATATGTATGCTAAATCGAATCGACCATGTCACGGAGGGTTAATTGGGTTCTTCTTCGATGACTGGGTTCATTGAAGAAGGTAGTTAAGGCTGACACTGGGTTTGATTGTGGAGGGTCAGTGAATGTTTGTTAAGTGATTGTTATGAAAAATGTAAACTGCGTTGATCACCCCTGGGAAAAATGTCTACTCTTCTTCTTTCAAAGTATTTTCATTATCAAAAATGTGTTTTCTTTCACGATGTTAGTCGTCATTTTTCAGTATGAATAACTCAAAAATGTTAATTATTTTCTTTTTTTCTATTTTCAGGTAAACGAATATAGTGCTTCAGCAACATAAGAGTGTAAGTTACACGCACATAGTTTATCTTTTAGCAACACATTTGAACAAAATCGCCCAACCTCTGGCGAAACAATGAAAATTTGTTGTTGTTCTGTTGAATTAGTACCTACTAGAACATCTATGGACGTTTTTCAATATTTTTTTTGTGCACAGCATAATAAGAATACTTGCACAAATCGTGGATGGAGTTGCAAATATGAAATACATATTGCTATTGTAGATTTTGCTACTCCACACTCCACACATTTGACCAAGCCCAAGCAAGCATTTCTAGACCAACATTTGAAAAAGTGCGTAACAACCATTCCGAATGTCTGCTTCTTCCGTTCCTCCTGAGCGCATATCCCATTTTTAATGTAATAGCTGACCAGTAACAGATGGAGCAGATTGCCTTCTATCTAATAACGGGATAAGTTTGCATAAATAAATTGAAGCCTGAGAGGGACGGAAGAAATTGATGCGTACAATGGTTGTTCCGCCCTTTTCACATGTTGGGTCTAGATGTTATCATTCTTATCGTCAATTTAGAAAGTGTCCAAAACTGAAACGGCTTTCAAGAGATCATATAATGGTGAAAATAGTGAATAAAGAATATGGTAATTAGCGTGGGACACGAAAAGACATTTTACTCCTGTACACTTTTTGAGTTCCATTTTGACCCCATATCAACTGTGCAAAATTTCAGCTCGATCGGAGAAACTATATTTTAGCGCCAGCCATTTTAAGTTTTCATACGATTTACTATGGGGAAAATCACTTTTTCAAAGAAAAATCGCCACAGGTTCCCCCTTAGCTTCTAAAAATACATCGATGAATGATTTCTGTTGGAAATTTTACGAGGAACAAACCCTCCGAAGACCGCAAAGCGATCTAAGGCATGTGGAAAAAGTTATTGACTGAATACCGAATGGCATGCCAACGTTGTTTTTAACATGTAAGGAATAACAATAAATAATAAAATCTCGTCATTTTATCGATCGGGTAAGGCTTAATAACTTTTTCCACGAATGTCGCATCGCTTTGCGGTCTTCGGAGGTCTGATTCCCCGTGAAGTTATCTACAGAAATCATTCAACGACTTATTTTTAGGAATCAATGGGTGACCTCAAGCGATTTTTCTTTGAAGAAGTAATTTTTCCCCATAGTAAATCGTATGAAAAACTGAGAATGGCGGGCGCTAAAATATAGTTTTTCCGATCGATCTGAAATTTTGCACAGTTGATATGGGACCAAAGTGAAACTCAAAAAGTATACAGGAACTTGAGTTTTTCCATTTTTTATATTTTCCCATATAAACCGTGTAGCAGGCTAATGGTAATACAACAATATAGTTTACAAATAATTAATTGGAAAGATCTCACTAGGTTTCATAATGTCGGACGATCGCACCCAATGGCGAACGCGATCGATTCAGTTTTGACGTAGGACTACGTCTCTCTTTTCTATACCGGGTGTCATTCTAAATTTTCAGAAATCGGCCGCGTTACGTTTAAAGTGGAGATTTTGAGCCTGAACAACTCAGCCATTTCTTGATGAAATTTCAAAATTTTGGCACCAATCGATTGCAAATCTTTACACCAATTATGTCCAATAATAACATTTACTGATTTTCAATAACAAACTATTGAAAAATTGGGAAAAGTGAACCCATGTTTATTCCAGCCAATCACGATCGAGCACATTTTCGATGCTTCCGTCGAATATAAAAGCTACTGCTTCTTCGCATCTTCCCTCATTTGTCTTTGTGGTCTCGAGGTGAACGCATCGAACGAGAGCTGCCCATTTCTTCGATTGCGTTTTCGCTGATTCTTCTTTTACGGCCGTGTCGGCTCGGCGTTAGTGGTTGTCGATAAAGGAGCTGCTGCGCATTCGCCTTATAACCGTCTAACGCGGCAGACCAAGGAAGGAATACTTTTCATCGATTGCTCGGCGGTGGTGGCAGAGGCAGCAGCAAAATCCACCAAAGAAAGATCCACCACAACGAATTTGTGCGAGTTGTGTCGCTTTTCCTCGGGGATCGGTCGGACCTTTCACGGATTGATTGACGGCGGCGCATTGCTGATAGCATCAGGAAGAGCATCCAGGTCAGCAAGCGGCGGGCCAATTCTCAGTGGCGTCCAGCATTCAGCGCGAACAAAATCAATGCGCATTGGGTGGCATGACGAATTGATTTCAATTTCTTCCTAAAACCGCCCAAAATTCAAACGATTCTTTTCTGAACCATCGAAAACGCTTCCTAGAGAGTAAATTGGATAAATTTCCCGCATCGACCGAGAAAGTGTAGTGAAACCAAATAGTGAAAGATTGAATTCTTGGTGGTGGCTCAGCAACAGTGAAGGCGATCACTAATCTCATCCACGGCAGCAAGCGGCGGGCGAATTTTCGACGGCGTTCAGCATTCAACACGGGGAAATCTAACACGCATTGCGTGGCATGATAAATTCATGTCAATTTTCTGTCTGAAATCGTCCAATATTCAAACAGTTCTTTTCAGGACCATAGAAAATTATTTCATTCCATCGCTCGGTAGAAGTGTGGTGCAACCGAAAAGTGAACAATTGTATGCTTGGTGGCCCCGCAACAATAGTGTTGCCGGCCACTAATGATTCCACCAGGAATTTAGCAACGCTTTATCCTAATTAGACCATTTTTCGTGAAACATTGTTTAATTAAACCATTTTTCGAATTGAAATGATCTAAATCTTCCAATATTTTGGTTACTTTATTCGTTATATGAAAGTTTTCTCATTTCTCGGTTGATTGATCGTTTGAAGTGTACGGAGCATACGGGGCGGGACGATTGCATATAAACTGGCAAGCCAGCCGAATGGGAGGAGCTTCATCTGCCAATCTAGGGGCATAAAAGCTGTTCCCTCTGATTTCTTTCGTCATTTTCATTGGATCAGTCAGGGAGGGTGGAGGTGGATCACGTCCACGGCTGCGCAGCAGCACGCAACTGCGACGAGTGATAGCGCCAGGAATCTCATCCACTGATCACGGCTGCGGTGGGCCCGGCAATGGAAGTTACCTCCACAGCTGGGTAGCTGCGCACCAACCCAGCGACGGTTCTCGGCTATCTATCTGATAGAACCAGGAATCTCATTCAGGGCAGCAGGCGGCGGCAGTTTTCGATGGCTTCCTGCATTCAGTGCGGATAATTTTCAATTGTCTTTCTAAAATCAACCGTTATTTGAACGGATCTTTTCAGGACCAGAGAAAATTATTCCTTAAGAGTTATGAATCGGATAATTTTCGGATATATTCCAACGATCGGTAAAAATGTAGTGCATTCGAAAAGTGAATGGTTGAATGCTTGGTGGCTCAGTAACAGTAAAATCGATCACTAATCTTTCTACCCGAAATTTAGCAACGCGTTATCTTATTCGGACAATTGTACCTGAAACATTGTTTAATTCTAATATTTATCGAACTAAAATGATCTTAACTATTTAATACTTCAATTGATTTATCTGTTCGATTAGAAATTGTCTCAAAGAACGGTTGCAGTCGTTTGAAGCGTCTGACACAATGTGGGCGGGTCATGCAAACGGAATAAACTGGAAAGCCCGCCGAATGGGAGGAGCTTCATCTGCTAATCTAGGGGCATAAAAGCTGTTTCCTCCGTTATTTTTCGTCATTTTCCTTGGATCAGTCAAGGAGAAGGGAGATGTCACCTCCCAGCTAGGCAGCAGCACACAAACTCAGCGATGACTCTCGGCTATCGTGGTGGCAGCACCAGGAATCTCATCCACGACAGCAAACGGCCGCATTCAATATGGGTAAAATCGCATTGCGTGATGAATTCATGCAATTGTTTTGCCAAAATCTTCCGTTTTATAAACGGTCTTTTCCAGGATCAGCGAAAATGATTCCTCAAGAGTTATTATTCGGATAATTAAAAGCGACAGACTGAAAGCTTGGTAGTTCAGCAATAGTGAAGTGGCTACTAATATGTTCTTCCGGGATGAAAACAACGTATTGTCGAAAGAGTTTCACGTTAAACTTTCGTTGAAAAGATCTATCTAACGTTGTTCAATTATCTAATAATTTTATCCGCTCGATGAAAATTCTCTCGTAGAACAGTAATTTCACCATTTCTCTTCAAAACGAAATAACTCTTGAACTAGTCAACATCTTTCCAAGTAACCGAACCAGCTGAATAACAGCTTCTTGAGCTAAAGTTAGCTTAAGAGTGATTTGTTTTACTCTTATACAGCAAAAATATGTTTTGGGTTATGAATGCGTTCAGCGAAAGCGATCACACAACAACTTGACTAACATATCAGTCCTCCATTTGTATTATTATAACAACAAACATTGTATTATGGAAATATAAAAGTTGGAACCTCGTTCCAGCCTTTGTCCTACGTCAACATTGCGGTTATGTCTCAGACATTACCCACTCCTAGTTTTTCATTACTATTTGGGCAGTTCATAAAAAGAAGCCTCTTCAATAGATTTGATCATTGTTTCTTTAGGTATCAGTTATTGCTAGTTTTTGCCGTTTCAGTGCGCGTTAGCTTAGCTTACCCGGGCAGAGGACAAGTACTGACGATCAAAAGCAGGCCAGCATAAATTCGTGCAGTGGACCATTGGTTAGCTCTCAAAAGAGCTAAATTTGTTATGATGATGTTGGTCGAGGAATAAATTTTAGCTATTATTTCCAGTACTTTTACTTCTTATATCAAACAAACCAATATCAATTTTTGATCTCCATATCAAAATATGCTTTTATTGAGTTTTTTTTCTTCTGCTCGGGTAGCTATGCTTAAACTAACTGCACATATCTATGGTTGCTACTCCGTGATTGACCCGAAACAGTTACAGTTGCACAATGTATCAACCGAATGGTTGACTGGGATGGACCATAAACATTCTCACTATGCAAGCTTCAGAGTTTCGTTTTAACGGTACAATAACGTTCTGGATGTTAAAGCTTCACTAAAGTTCTAAAAAAACACATAGATCAAAATTGATTCATGGTGGTATGTAGAAACAGAAAGCTTCCTTAAGGTGTCTTACTGCATCACTAAGTTTTCAAACGAATCATTGACTTTTTGCTTTTCAATGATTGTTTGCCTCGCATTTTTGAAGTGATAAAAAACTGTCAATTCTGCAGCAATGCAGCAGAAAAAGTATTATCGAAATCACTGCGGGATGATACTTTTTCATACGAATATTCTCTTTGGTGGCAGAGAATTATCACTTTGAAATTTTGAGGCTCATATCCAACATGGCTGCCGATGCTGATGATGCCGTAAAAAGCCTTAATAGTATACCAATACGAAAAGTTTAGGACTTCAAATAAAATATCCAAACAGGTTTCCTGATTCCCACTTTTCATCTTCTTCTACATTCGAAGACAATCAGCAGCGAACCAGAGAAGAGAGGGGCATCTCAGTACAAACCGACCACACAAAAAGTGATAAATTTTGGGCGTGAGAAATCGACTCGATTTATTTTGTTTCTGCCCATTCCGTTTCCATCGTGCATACACGTCAAAACAACTGCATGGCTCAAAGTGCATTGATTACTTTCAGGTATAATCAAAATTAATGAATAGAAGACGTCATATCGATGATAAATTCTCTTATTTTTCGAAATTTTGTTTCATTGATAGCATATCAATTGTTGTTTCGATCACTATTGCAATAATATGGTAGCCGTACCAAAGATATTTTTACAATTGCAGGCTGTTTTAAAGCATAATAATGGTGTTTAACCAATTTTTCTTAATTATCATAATGATATTATACATATTCCCATCACTTTTGAACCGAGTACCCTATTTACGGTTTAAGAGATAAGCAACTTTGACTGTGTCCCCGAAATGCATTCTAGTTATACACAATCTTTTTGCGAAACAGTTTTTGAGTTTGTGTACCTGCCTCCGAAATACTTTGCTCTTTCGTGTCAACACGGTTGAAATTTTCCGTGTAAAAAGTGTGATTTCACTGGCTAGGTGTCGCGACCAACAGCATGAAATATTCATCAATTTATGACTCCGAAGATGACCTTCTCTTCTCTGAGCGAACGGTTGTCGCTTTAGTTTGTGTGTTTGCTTGTCAGCGACGATAACAAACTCCGGCGAATGGTGCAAAGCCACACTTGCTTACTCATTCGTCCACATTCGCATCGCAAGCGATCGAGCGGTGATGTAATTCGTGAGTGATACAAGTGATATTGTGCATACGAATTTTGTTAAAAAAAATGTTTATTATTTTCTTTGCTAATCTAGCATTTTATCAACAATACACTAAAAATGTATGCATTACATGCAGAAATCCGCTTCGATCGCTCACCAGCATTCTTCACCATTCGCCATTCATTCATTCCAGTGGCGTAGCCAGAAATTTGCTCTGGGAGGGGTTTTCGATGTTCAATATTACCTTTTTTGTTTGACACTCAAATTTCGTAAAAATATACACTGAATTTGAACCATACGTCCAAAATAGCGGCGCAGCCGAAAAAATTTTTTATCACTAAGCGTTTTATACTGGAAATTTGTTCCAGAAATTTTGGCTCTGGGGGGGGTTTTAACCCTAAAACCCCCCCCGTGGCTACGCCAGTGATTCATTCGCTTGCGATCCAAACTGCGACGAACGGCAACGAATATCCAATGTCAAGCAACTTGCGCATCGCTTCCCACTGGAGAAGCGGTTGCATGTTTGATCAGCGACAATCCGTTTGCTGCATCTGTCTCGATTAGCTTCAGCAAAGAGGAGTAAATATGTATGGAACGAATATACCGATCCTTGTTTCCAAATACAGTAACACCTCGATATAACGTAACGTTTACCTTGATATTACTTTTCTGGCCTCAAATTTTGGTTATTTAATTAGTAGGCATGTTTTTTAAAAAGCTAATCTGTAAAAAATTACTTGGATTTTTTTTTATCTTTATTAACGAAATTTTTAGCTCGAAGCTAGTTTATCTCGGGACCCTCGCTTAACTTCCCTTCCGAAGGAAGAAACTGTGGGAATTCGGCTGATGGTTCTCGAATAGAATCGCCCAGCACAGCGATGTGGTCGAAGGCTGACCGAATAAAGAGGAAGAGTCGTGGCCTGATATAATCTCGTTAGCAGCTGTTTGAAATTTGTAAACATGAAATCACTACCATAAGAACGCCGTAGGAATGGAAGGGCAATAGAATTAATAAACTATAGTGGACGAATGTCGCTGCTGTTTCCTTTGTTCTCGCTCGCAAACATGTCGGGTATCTATCTATCAAACTGCATACTTTTTCGCTTTGACACTTATAGCCCGGCCTATCTCCACCAGCAAGAGATGTTTCGGCAGCGACGCCAGCGACATTCTTCCTCTATAGTTTATTATCTCTATTGGAAGAGCCGACTAGTTTCCTATCGCCGCACCTATGGGTAATCCTCATCGACCCCGGGTGGGAAATGTGCGTGCGTTATAAATTGTTTATATTGACATGTTGTTGAGGGACAAGACTCTAAACACACTGAGAGATGGTCATTGTTAGATATAGGGTATTTTACCCATAGTGGACCCCTTAGTAACTGACATTTGGTCTGATCCTAAAAGCATTATGATATCCTAATTAATTAAGCAATTAGCTTTCACCAATGGTTGCGCAACAAGTTCTATATCTTTCCTACATAGGGTCTGGAACCATTCGGGCAGGAGCACTATTTTGGGCGCTTGCTGCTATAATTTTCGAACCGATTGACTTGAATTTTTGCATATGGCTAGATATTGTACGTATATGATCGTATCTCAAACATCAAGTCAGTCGGTTTAAAATTAACTGAGTTAGCAGCAAGTGTCCAAAATAGATGCCCCTGCCCAAATGGTCCCAGACCCTATTGCACACAAAAACCGAACAACATCACCTTATATTTTCCGCTTTCCAGCCTAGTTCCACCACATGGAATTGCTGTATAGGAACATGAGCTATGGTCTCCCGGTGGAAGTTTACCGATAGAAGCAGCTTTGAGCAGGAAAGTTGAGAATAATTGCTAGGGGTCCTCTATAGGTTAAGGGTCCAGTATTGAACAAAATACCCTGTACCCCTTTGAACCCACATTTTGTGAGTATGTCGGGAGTGGGATTCGATCCCAGGTCCTCGGCGTGATAGTCAAGTGTTCTAACCATCGTACCAGGTCCGCTCCATCGTTTACTTGAATTGAAGTCAACACATCTTTCGACGGAGCTAAGAATGCAAACAGTCAATTGTTTATTGTACAGGGGGTGGTCAAAATGTTTGGGATAGGCAACTTTTTTTTCTCTCACAAAAAAGTTCAACATGATGTAACTTTTCATAGAGTGCATCAAAAATTCTCAAATTTTGACTGTTTGTCAACTTATTATATGTGCGACATTGGTACAAATTTAAGCTCGATTGGTTAATCTTTCACGAAGCTATATCCATTCTTGTAAAACACTATTTTTTAGACAACTAATTTTTGAGCTGTAAACCGAATGTAAACCGAGACCAGTGAACCGAATTGAATGAAATTTCGAGCGATTATCAACAATATATTAATGCTTGTAAATTCTTCAAAACATAGGTACCTTTGAAACGTTGAAAATTTTCATTCATACAGAGGAAAATGAGTCCAATTTTCAATACCGCACAAAAAATACTAAATGTGTTCTTCCTTTAATCTAAGTGGGCTCTAATATATCTTATTATAGATATCTAAAGAACAGAAGTAGAAAATCTTTGGATATCAAAAATAAAATTTAATAACAGAGATGTGAAAAATTTATATTTTTCGAGAAAGATCCTAAAAGTGTCAATCCATCATAACTTTTTTCAACGATTGAAAAGTACCGTCGATGGGGGTGACAATGGGTCAAAACGGAAAATCATAAAATTTGAAATAGCTCATCAATTATCGCTAATTTATATTGAAAACTTTATATTATTTCAAACATAAGATGGTTTTACACGTCATGATGCAGAATAAGATGTTCATCAATAATCGCTTTCTTGTTAAATTTGTGGCTAAACTTATATGATGAAACTACTAGTAAATCACTCTGAAAAAATTTCTCCTTCGTAATGTTTCACACAAGTACCTAACCATAAATTTTCTTATAAGTGGTTAGCTGTAGGTATTACCTGGTTGAGGCAACGAAAAAAGCGGGCTGTCAATGCACTTTTTATCTAAAAATTCAATATTTTCAACCCTATGTCTAAATATTAAGAATGGGGGTGACATTGGGTCAAGCAAGTTATCGAGTGCACATAACCTTAAGGTGAAACTGGAAGCATTTTCTCATTTTTTTGGTTTTTGATTTTTTATTAAATAACGAAGCAATATTTTCAAAATCGGGTTTCGTGCACATGTAGAGTATGGATCAAGGTATCTTCTGATTTTTTTTTTTTTTAAGGTGGAAAATGTTTTCCCTTTTTGCAGAAACCATTTTTTCGTGAAATTTTGTTCAAAAATGGTTTCTGCAAAAACGAAAAACATTTTCCACTACAAAAAAAAAACAGAAGATACCTTGATCCATACTCTACATGTCCATGAAAACCGATTTTGAAAATATTGCTTCGTTATTTAATAAAAAATCAAAAACCAAAAAGTGAGGAATTGCTTCCAGTTTCGCCTTAACTAAAAATTCAACTTGTTATCCAGTCCCTATTTGACGTTAAAGTGGTGCCATGTTTACCGTATCTTCATAAAAGCTCGCTTTTTTTCTAAAATATGTCGAAGAAGTGTCAAGCGAGTGTGTTCATACGTTTAGTGCCCAAAATCATTTATAACAATAAATCCATGCGTTTGGACAGCTAATCTGATCATCAGCTAATCTTTAGTGTACTGCAATATCGTAAACTCACAAAATATACTTGACAGCGTTTTTTCTTCTCCACTCATTTTTTAAATTTTAGGGAAATATCGTGAAACTACCAGACGGTAGCGGCACCCATGAAATACCGGGGCCATAAAACCGGTAACATGACACAATTTCGGAAGACAAACGAACGTCGAATAATATCATGTTTTTTTCAATACATTTTTCAATGCGCCTCTCCCTCATTGAAATCCCCACCCCTTTCTCTCATGGAGTTTGAAACTTTTAATGAGTATGACTATGGTGGCTAAAATGCTAATACAACAAACAAACTTTATTTTATCAAATTTCCATTTTTTCGATTGTATTAGCCCTTTTAGGTGGATTAACCATCTTTTAAAATTACCTATGTTTTTATTCGTCATGGTTACATTGTATTTTAAGTAGGTTTACTAGATATGATCAATAAAATTAACTTGTATTCTTAGATAGGCGACTTCGAATACTTTGACCCATTCTCACCCCCTCTAAGGGGTGAGATTGGGTCAATTTTCAATCATTTGTAGTTTAGTGGATATTTCATATAATGTGATACTTTCTTGCCAAACTATCATTACCATATAGAAGAGTATACAAAATTTGGCAAAAATTTGACTTCGCAGGATCTCCAGTCCATAATGGTTTAGGATCGCCAAACCGCATACGGCGGGTTCGATTCTCGTGCCAGTCGGGACAATTTTCTCGACATAACGCATCATTGTCACACAATAAACAAATTCACGCAAATGGCAGACATAGAAAGCCCTCCAATTACACTAGTTTACAAAATAAAACGAAATTCGTGAACTTCTGTCAACGATCAAAATTATTTAAGCACAATTTAGCTCTGATTTCGAAACTGTGTTTCAAAAAATTTTGAGTAGAAAAGTTTTTGAGTTTCAGCTCATCGAGTTTTACAATTTTTCAAATATGGAATTTACTAAAATTTAAATATATTGTGTTTTGTTCAACCAATTTTAAAACTTTTTCCATAAATTGAAAGTTGAATATTTTACCTTTCGATCTTCTGGATGCAGGTTTTGCGTCAGATTGTTGAAATTCAAGATTTTGGCAAGTTTAAGGGACGATTTTAGCTAAATTTCCAAAAATATATGAAAAAATGTTTTTTTTTTTTCAATAAGAAAAAATCTATTTAAAAATTCGTTCTCAACGTTCATTTGACATATCATATGTAGGCGAGATACAGTAAAAAAATCAGCTCAATCGGAGCATTGATTACGGAGAATGAGAAGTATGAAGTGAGCGACTTTGCTTAAAAATAGAACAAAAATCGATTTCAAATTATCAATCAAGTCGAAAAAATGTCCACTCTACTGTAATTTTTTTTCCATCCGGTTTTCGAACTCAGGGCATGATTCTACACTAAAAATGATCATCAGCTTACCGAGTTCAAAAATGCTGTAAATTAGTGTCAATAACTGTTGAAGTGCTCAAAGAACACTAAGTTGAAGAGATGCTGGCCAAATTCCAATGGGAACGCCAGAAAGAAGAAGATGAAGAGAAATTGCTAGAAACAGTTTTTTTAGGAATTCCTGAAAGAACAACATAAGAAATTTCTGTAGAAGTCCCAGAAGGAGATGCGTTGGGAATTGCTAGAGGTATGTCAACAAACATAACAGGAGGAATCCCGGTAGAAAATTCTGAAGGAGTGAGGATTCATGAAGAAATTCTTGAAGACATATCTGGGAAATTGGAATATCTAGATTATTCCAAGGAATAATTCTTGAAGGAATTCAAGTTCGATTTTCTGGTACTATAAGGAATTCCTGGATAAATAAGAATTTCCTGGAGGAATCTCAAGGGAAATTCCTTCAGAAATCCATGGAGAATTTCCAGCAGAATGTTTCGAATGAATCACCGGAAGAGTTCCTGGAAGAATCATTTGATAAAATCTCTGGAATAATCCCTTAGAAATCCTTGGAGAATTCACAAAAAGAGTTTCTGGAAGAATGCAACCAAGAATTACTGTGTAATCTTAGCGAGAATTCTTCAAGAAATCATAGACGGAATCCTTGGAAAATCTTTGGATTTTTTGGAAAAAATTAACGGAAAAATACCTGTAAGGCGACAACCCAGGAGGAATTCCTTAACCTCTTGGAGCAAGTCCAGCAGGCTTTCCTACAAGAATGCTGGTAAAAATAACTAGAAGAATGCCAGTAGGAATTCCTGAATAAATCATAGGTAGGGTGGGGCGGGGCAAGATGGGTCAGTGCCATTTTCGGGCGCATTACTCATGTTTTGATTATGTTAATAATTTTGTTAGATGACCAGCATGAATATACAAAAGTTTGGGGCATTGATTGAAAAATTATTCACTCTCATTGGAAATAAAAAATAAAATGGTTTTTAGCCATTTTTCTTATGCGATACATTCCATATAATCTCCATATAAACGGCCGCGGGGCAAGATGGGTCACCTTCAATTTTGAACGTATTTTTGGAGCATTCAAAAGTTATTTATTTTTTATTACAAGACTATCTCAAAAACGACTTCAATCAAGCGGAATGAACGCTCAAAATTATAACATAAAATTATGATAAATTTTTAGTGAAAACATCGATTTTCAAGTCGCCTTTGAACCACTCAAATCGTAATTTTTTTTATATTCCAAATAAATTTATAAAATGTTTACTAGTAGCTCTTGTTTACTCAGTATGAATATGGAGCATATATGAATGCGGAACAAATCTTATATTTTGACGTTTTTCGTTGAGAAAATGTGAATTACTTGAAAGGTGACCCATCTTGCCCCGCCCTTTTTTCACGGCCCAAAATCGATCACTTTTTAAAACTGCTTGTTTAACATCATATTTTGAATTTAATGAACTTTTTATCGACTTTTAGCATAGCCAACTAGTGTATTAAAGAGTAGCGGACGAATACAAACCAATATGATTTGTATTTACAAAGTTATGGTGATCCATCCTTAGGCGACCCATCTTGCCCCGCCCCACCCTAGTTTTTCTGGAGGAATCTAAACCAACATTGATTTTGAAATAGTAATGCTGAGTAAAAAGCACTTTTTCTTGATCAGAAAATACTTACCAAATTGGGTAAAAAAGCTGACCAAATTCGGAGGTAGACTGTATTTATAGAAACTTATTTATTGAGTATTTAAAATATATAATGATGAAAAAATACATAAGAATGACTGAAACACTCTGTTGGGTAAATGACATAAGCTTTATGATGATCTTCTCTTCAAATTAGTTATTTATGCAATGAGTTGCAAAATGATGATTTTTACAGCACGAGTCGTACATTTATCCAACGAGGCTTGCAGTTGTTTGCAGATGTTTGCAGTTGCATACAACATTGTTTGCAATGACAAAATGTATTCGTGCTTCGTGTTGGTTCAATTGGAACGGCTTGAATATTGACCTGATAATGAGAAATAACTCTTCCCATGGACAAATGAGTTGAACTCAATGAAGTAATTGAAAGTTTTATTTTAAAATGTCTTTGGAATTCAGAAACCTATGAAATAATCAAACTGGACATCGCTTATTCCAACATAACGATGTGCACACATCTTACAAAATCCACATAAAGAGAGAAAAGATTCACAAGTTCGATATGACCCTTGTGTCTGTTGTTGGCATATGTTTTTGGAACTGCACATACATGCGAATTGTGAGCACAAGAAAGGTGAATATTTTTCGCTTTCTGGGTTATCGGTTTATGTTCGGTCGAAATCCAAACAGCGATAAGCTCAAAACCAATGTGAAAAGTAGATATCCATTCGAACATAAATCGTTTAGTCTGTACTGAAAGCAGCATGTTGTTGCCAGGATTCCCGGAATGGCCCAAATATACTGCTGCTTGTGATGATGTGACCAGCTTAAAGTTTGAACTGGCTAGTCCAAATTTCCTGAGATGACAGATGAAATATTCTACGTCAAGCATTGTGTTAGGTTAATGTCTATTTTCTCTAAAATTCTGTTAGGACTATTGAATTTTCAGTTAGGGCCATTTTGTTGTCCTGAACCTAATGTTAATTTGAATTCCCTTTGGATTGTCTTCTTTTACGATTAGTTCACTCTGATGTTCATGTGAACCAGGACGAATCCGTATGAATATAACCCATCTCAACGATTAACCCTTTTAGCAAATTGACAGTCGATTTTCAATTATTATCTAAAACGATCGCCCTGACCCAGATAAAAATAGATTGACACGACGCACCAGTCATTTCGCCGATAGAATAAACATCCCAGTGGACTCACCACCATCAGCCCAGCAAAGCCAACAACGAACGACAGCATCACAATCTGTATGTTTTTCCTACTAGTATACTAGCATGGGAGCTAAATTGGTACGTTTGGGTATATTTCTGCTCGGTTCGGTGTTCAATTTATGTGTTTACATTCCTTTCATCGTCGGCGATGCGATGATGACGACGACGACGACGACAACAGCATGGCAAAATTCTCTACCGCAAAACGTGGTGGACCACCGACCATTTCCCTTGGACCTTGTTTCGGTTGCGTCTCTGCTGCCCAGTGCCAGTGTGGAGCAGATGGTTCTATTTATATCCAATCTATTCATTTATGCAGAATTAATCGAACACAGGCAGAACTGGTGACAAGCGTTTCCTATGGCTATTCCACATGATCGGACCCTATGTTGGAGGGCATACCGGACACATGATCGGACTCTAACTGGCAAAAGATTTTTTAACATTGTAGCTGTACTGTTCTTAAATAACTAAAAAATAATGTCCGAAAGCTGAAACATTTCGATTAACAAAGTATAGATTGTTTCATACATTTGGGTAGATTACCGATCTGTTAAAAGCTGACTGTCCTATCGTCTTGAAATTTAGCATGGACTATCTAAGACTTTGAAATTTAACATGGATCGGAATGATGTGCAGAGAATTTATACAATTGAAAAGCGTGGGGATAGAGAATTTCTGACAGGCAAAACTATGATGATAAATATCACGAATAATCTATAGATGATGATGGTTAATCTGTGTAGTAACAATTAACATAACTGGCTATTAGACGATCTTGTATACCAAAATCATCTTCAGTCATCTGTCACCAATAACGAATGAGTTCGTGAGTTATAAAGCCAGCTTGGTCAACCGCCGATCAGCAACGGACGTACTAGATCTTCACCATATGAAGAAACTGCCTGAAATTCCGTCAATACATGATCTGTTCGTCGACTTCTAAGTGGTATACAACTGTAACTCGCTAGCTAACGAGATTTGGACATTCAGAGTCATTTAAAGACACTTCTATCACCTGCAGATTAACATCCTACTTATAGGATAGTACTTTCGAGGTGCATATGTGACGAATTAGATAATACATCAATGTTTCTTACATCGTGAACAAATAACTTCATAATTGGCCCAATAGGTGGCGCAAATGTTGCTGCTAAGATTACAGTTTATGAGTCACACTTCGAATGTAAAGTAAGTTTGTTTTAGTGATATCTTAACTATGGTTCAAAATTTGGAGTTGGTGTCTTCGGCGAAGTTGTTTATAGGGATCTGAATCTTCTATTCGAATGATCTTTAGTTAGAAGTATTCTCACTATATTGTGTTGTACTATAATTGGTTTCATTTCATGATATCTCAGTTCAACAAGAAGATACCATTATTCTGTGAATATGTTTATCTGGCCATCTTACAGGGGATAGACAAAATGATCGGGACAGGCAATATTTTCACTTTCCAATAAATGTTCAATATACTGTAACTTTTTTAAAAGTGCACCAAATATTCTCACTGTGAGTTGATCAACTAGTTGTGTATCAGTGGTCAAAATTTGGAAAAGATTGAACTATTTTGCACGAAGTTAAGAAGATTCTTGAAAAAGGTATAATTATCCGATAGCCAACTTTGAGCTGTTATATCTTCAGAATTAGTGTACCGAATGCAATGAAATTTTGACCAGTTATGACTTATATGATGAGCTCTGAAAAACGTTTGACTAAACTTAAAATTATTAACAATAGGAAAAATTATAGCGATTTAATTTACTTTATGATTTTTAAGTAAATTGATCTATTTTTAATGTGTATCCCATTTCTTTTCCAATTTATTGCCAGCAATTTTGTTACTTTCGTTCAAACCATTTTTTTATTCAAGTCAATTAGAGGGAATTCATATGAACTATAGTTAGCATCGTGAATTTTGAAACGATGTTGAAGTTTTCTATAATTTGATGTTTTATCAGAAAAATAAACTAATCGTTATAATTTTCTTCTTCTTAATTCTTGTTAAGATTTTTAAATTAAGTCAAAAGTTTTTCATAGCTCATTATATAAGTCATAAATGGTCAGAATTTCATTGCATTCGGTTCATTGAATCCGGAAATATAACAGCTCGAATTTAGCTATCGGCTAATTATACCTTTTTCTAGACCCTTTATAACTTCGTGCAGAAAAGCCCGCTATTTTCCAAATTTCGACCACTGCTACACAACTAGTTGATCTACTTACAGTGAAAATTTGAGAATACACTTTTCGAAAAGTTACAGCTAGTTGAACATTTTTTAGAATGTGAAAATTTTGCTTGTCCCAATCATTGTGTCTATCCCGTGTAGGTTGGAAATGGATGTGAAGAGTTTTCGTGCTCCGGATTTTTTCTGCCAATTTTAAAAATTTGAAAACTTTAAGTTGAAAAACTATTTCTTTTGGAAGTTTGTTAACATTGCCCTTCAAGAATGTGTAGTTGTCGCGGGTTTTTGGTTCGTTTCTGTATGAAGTGAATGCATTGCGGAGGATATTGAAAAGCTGAGTGTCAACGATCAGGAGAAGACCACGGACGGAAAACTGTGGAGCATGATTTGTCCAACGCGGTATCGCAGATCGATTGAACTGCTCAAGATTTGTCTGCACTTGAATGATCTTCATCCAGACGATTACCGTAGGAATGGAATAATAGCAAGGCGTGGGCGCGATCGTCCGACAAGGCGGATATTTATTTATTTATTGTCGTCAATCAATTTGTAGACCTTTACAATTATATGTATACTATATTACAATAGTTGCTTAAACCTATCACCTAACCCTACTTGTCTCAAAAAATGCCTTCTTAAGCATATCTCTACTCATAGTCATATCAATTCTGTCACTATGTGTATTGTAACAAGACATCATTCTATTCAATGGCCCATGTTTTGCATAGTCTGTTCTGTGGTAATTAATTAAAAATAAGTTTCTATTCCTTAATAAACGAGTGGGAGCAGAGAAATTCAAATTTTCCAATATTGTGGGGGAGCATATTCTATTTGATATAACATCATTTATAAAAGCAATCATGGCAAAATCTCTTCGATTTTCGAAGCTATCTAAATGAATCAACATGCTCCGTGCCGCATAAGATGGTAGCGGTAAGTGAGCCCAGCCTAGTTTCCTTAAAGCAAACAACAAAAACTGTTTTTGGATCGACTCTATCCGGTTAATGTGTGCAACCTGATATGGAGCCCAAACAACACTACAATATTCTAGAAGAGGTCTTACGTATGTCACATATAGTGTTTTAATTGTATAAGGATCATTAAAATTAAAGCTAAATCGTTTGATGAACCCGAGCATGTTACTTGCTTTATATGTAATATTGTTATAATGATCAACAAAAGTTAGTTTCGAGTCCAGAATAACGCCTAAATCTCTTACCAGATTACGCCTTTCAACAATTTTCTCACCTAGAGTTACCTCTTTATGAGTTATGTTTAATTTTCTCGTGAATGTAATTGAATTGCATTTTTTAACGTTAAGTTCCAACAGATTTTTGCTACACCAGCTGAAGAAAATATCAATTTCATTTTGAAATATTTCGAGATCAGATGCTTGGTGAGACCTTCCCGATTAGTAATAGGAAAATATTATATTGTTATATTTATGCTCATACACCTTTTGACTATTCGCTATTTCCACCATCCTATCATCTATTGGAAGCCGTTTCAGTTCTGGACGCTTTCTAAGTTGATGATAAGATTTATAAAAAAATGCTTGCAAGGACTTGGCCAGGTGTGTTGAGATGAGTGGATCTATGTTATTGTAGATAGTAGCGAAATCTGCAATAGTAATGGATATAGGTACTCATCTTTGCAACTCCATCCATAATTTGTGCAAGTATTCGTGCTATGCTATGCTAGCTTGGTGCTTGTACCAATTATGGCACTACCTAAGGAAAACTATTTGTATTAAAATAACGAGAAGACCAACGAATGTCATCAGTAGTTTAAAAGATACCACACTATACAGGAAAAATATAGAAATGGAGCCAAAACTACTTCTATTTAGTATTTATTACAGCGTGTGCCAATGATAGGAACTCTGTACCAATTATGGTTACATTTTTCAGCTTCGGTTCCTTTTCGCATTATTTGCATGCATTCCTTATGGGATTAGCCATGATTGGTACACTATGGCAAAAAAGGGTGCAAGGAAGCCGAAATTTTAAGGAAAATGACTTATTTCTACCATAATTTGAGCAAAATGTGAAGTTGTAATGAGTGCAACCATCTTTTGAGAACGTGATCTGTTGTTCACATAATTCTTATTGTTGATTTACATTGTTAAAGGGTGAAAATCAACTACGGCGAATAACTGGTACTATAGCCATAATTGGAACACTTACCCTATATGTTTATCAGGCCAACTTAGTCCGGTAATGTAATTATTAGTAAGAAATCCTTGTGGCACTAAAAAAAAACAACTTCTGTTGCTTATACTTCGACTCAATGAAGAGATATAGAAATGGCGTCTTCAACAAAACCATTCAAGTGTATAAGATCCATGTGTCGAAAAGAGCCATCCTTCCCTATAACTCTTCAGGGTCTCCAGTTAGCCTCGTTCATAAGCCTTGGGTCGCCAATCCGGCCAAAGCATTGTTCCGCATCGCAGCGATTTGTACCCTGTGACAAAAAGTTACAAATTAGAAACAAAATCATTATTCCTACGCGTTTCTTCTGGATTCATCGAAGTAATAAAGACTTTATTACACCACCATACAAATTTCAAGCTGTTTACTTCGTTTTTTCTGGCTGGAATTTTCCACCCCTGTGGCGCATGATGTTTCGAGTGGATAGGTGCCAGGCGGCGCCGCTGTATATGTATAAAACACGTGGAACACGAGCGCCGTCTACGATCGCATAGCGTAACCTACGCTGTTACTTTACACTGTTATCACGTTTACCGCATTTATCGAAAAGCGCCTCTACCGACACTCTAGCATAAACGCAGCTGATTGCTTCCCATTGCCTCAGAGGTTCCTCTTGAATTCTTCCAGGGATTCCTTCAGTTATTTCTCCTCAGATTCCTTCCGAGATTTCTCCCAAAGAATTTTTTCATTGATATCTACTGGGTTTCTGTCAGAGATGCTTCGTGGGGTTATTCCTGGGTCTTCTCCCAAAATTTTTTAAGGTATTTCACCCAAGATTGCTTCAACGATACCTTCAGGATTTCCTCTTGAGATTCCTTCAAATTTCCTCAAGAAATCCCTTTTAAGATTCATCAAGGGATTTTTTCACGGATTCCTACCAGGAATCTTTAAGGATTTTTTCCGGTATTCCTTGTGAGATTTTTTCATTCATCGTTCGATTAGGCTTCATTCAAATATTACGTAACGGAGGGAGTCATGCGCTGTGTTACGCTTCATACAAAATTTTCAAATTTCCCATACAAAAGATGTTACATGGGGGAGGGAGGGGGTCTAAAATTGCCAAATTTCGCGCTACGAAATATTTGAACGAACCATTAACGGATATCTTCTAGCATTCTTTCAGGCGTTCTTTCTAAATTTTGTTTAGATTCCTATGGGGATCCTTTCAGAGATCCCTTCAAACATTTCTCCCGTGATGCAACCATTGTTTCTTCTCGGGTTTTCTATATGATTGAATCCCAGGATTCCTTAAGGATTGCTTTTTTGTTTATTCCATTTGGGATGCTTTCAGGGATTCCACCTAGAATTGTTTTAGAGATTTCTCCTGGGAGTTCTTCAGAGACCAGTTCTGGAATTTCTTCAAAGATTCCTCTCCGGTTTACTTCCGGGATTTTTTAAGAGATCCCTTTCAAGATTCCTCCAGGGATTCCTTTAAAGATTCCCTCATGGATTCCTCAGGGGTTCTAGATTTCTTACATAAATCTCTCCAAGGATTGTTTCAGGTATTACCGTGAGTTATTTAAAAGAACTGCTTTTGAGTTTTCTAAGGATTACTTCCAGATTTTTTATGGGATTACTTCCAAGGATTCTGCCAGATTTCTCCGGGTGTCATGGATTCCTTCCGAAATTTCTTCAGAAGTTCTTACCTGGATTCCTTCATTCAGTCCTCCCAGGTTTTTTTCATTACTAGTAGGGATACCTCTCGAGATTCTCTACAAGATGTTTTATTTTAATATGCATTTGTAGTGCTCCATTATTTTTTTCATAATAACTCCTCTCAGGATTTTTTTGGGAATTCCTTCCGCCATTTTTTCAGGAATTTCTCCCAATGTTCATCAAGGACTCTTCTCGGGATTCCTGTAGAAACTCTATTATAAGTATTATTTTTGTGATAAATGTACTATTTTAACTTGTAAGCATTTTCCTAAGTTTAATGCACATTTATAGTGCTCTTTTACATCAGGAGATCTCAGCAATATCATTTTTGATAGCCTATTTTCAGCTCATTTTGGGTAGAAAACAACTATCAGATGTTGGAATCGTTCCCTAATAGGGACATCCACAGGGGATGCATGGGAAATTCCTTGCCTGAATCGCTCAAGAAGCCGGTTTTGTTCGATCGCAGTACATACGCAGTTGCGAAGAAATGACAATTCAAATGGCAGTCACTGTAGAAAATTTCTGCCAGGAATCGGTCAAGAAATTTCTTGATCGATTCCTTTTGAACACGAAACTGGGCTTATGAAAGCAATCAACGTTGCGAACCAAAAGGTAACCTGCCAGAGAAAACACGATTACAGGATTGACTGATGGACCAGCAACATTCCTGTCATCGGAAATTGTTACCACTAACAATTAACAGTAACAGGGCAAAATATATGTTCTGTGTTGTATATGTCTACATGTGATTTCCTAATTTATTACGCATTTGTAGTGTTCCAGTACAATATGTTATATTTTAATATGCATTTGTAGTGCTCCGTTATTTTTTCGTAACAACTCCTCCCAGAATCATTTTGGGAATTCCTGCCGCCATTCTTTTTTCAGAAATTTCTCCCAATGTTCATTTAAAGTTTTCTTCGTAGATTTCTTCATTGATTCTACACGGAGAAATTTTGAACATAGGCATTTCTGTAGCCGTAATCTAATCTAACAGTCTTTTGGGTAGTTATCTTCTCCTTCGAACTTTTAGAGTTGTACGGATCAATGGAAATACACCATAGACATCCATTTTCTATTGGAACTTGACTGTTGATAACAAATTCATATGACGTTTCAAACTGTGAGACACCTTGGACGTTAACGAGTTAAGAAATAACATGCTTTTGTATTGATGGATGTAAATCAGAATCACCGATCCTAACAGTTTTTTTTTTTTTTTCGTTATCTCTTCAACAGATTTTAAACATGGAAGACGACATGAATTGGTACCGGGCGGAACTGGACGGGAAGGAAGGGCTAATACCAAGCAATTACATAGAAATGAAAAATCACGAGTAAGTTTCGAAAAAGCTTTAAATTTAACCTGTTCCTATTGTACTTTATTCAACATTTTCCTCCTTTCAGTTGGTACTACGGTCGCATCACACGGGCAGACGCCGAAAAGCTCCTGTCGAACAAACACGAGGGCGCCTTCCTGATACGGATCAGCGAGTCCAGTCCCGGCGATTTCAGCCTCTCGGTCAAATGCTCGGACGGGGTGCAGCACTTCAAGGTGCTCCGGGACGCACAGGGCAAATTCTTCCTCTGGGTGGTGAAATTCAGTTCCCTGAACGAACTGGTCGACTACCACCGGACGGCGAGCGTGTCCCGCTCGCAGGAGGTCAAACTGCGCGAAATGGTGCCAGAGGAGGTGAGTTTGGTTAGTTTTTAGCCAATGACCTTATAATTTAAACGCCGATTTTCATACAAAATGGTCAACTTTGGGATACCGTCAAACGGGGTGACTTGCAACGGCGGGGTGACTTGCAACACTTGATGTCTTCTGTCTATGTTTATCAACAAAACATAAAAATCAGACGTTTACATACCAAAACTCAGTTGAACTATGAAGTGCACATACTATCTGAGTAGTAGCCACGATTTTTACTTTTATGAAAATAGTTCCAACAAAATATTTATAAATTTAACATTAGTCTGAAAAAGTAACAAAAATGTGAGCCTCGAATCGTTACCTGCAAAAGAATGAAAACAATATTTCCCAAAAATAATATTCTATATGCGGATTCTATACATAATGAGCTAGGGGAACTTACGTATTTTCGGCAGTTTTGTTCTCTTCGTCATGGGGGTTTTTTTGAAACCTGTTGAACTCTTATTTGGCCTCAAATCCTTCCCAACCAAGCTGAGTTATATGCCCAAATTTCAGGCAATTTGGCCCACAAAAACCACCCATGACGAATAGAACAAACCTGCCGATAATACCCTTCGTCACCCTATATGAATTTCCATTTTACTTTTTAAAAATATTACAATATCTTTGTTATATTCATATGTTTTGAAATATTGTACCTAGACGGGGTGACTTGCAACACTCATTTTCTTAACAATTCAAAGTCCAGAAAAACGAAATATTGTTGTTTATCTAATAATTCACCAGCAAAAGTCTGAACGATCATCATATGAACTGAAAAATACATTAAAACTTATGTTAAATTACAACTTGGTAACTTGGTGTTTTTGAGCCCAATATTTCCATATAAAAATTCACAATTAAATTTCCTATGTAAAAATAAGTATGACAGCCCAAACAATATCACAATAGTAGCAACAGGGTGTCCATCCATCCGGGAAATACGGGAAAACCGGGGAAAACCCGGGAATTCGAAATCACCGGGAAAAATACGGGAGAAACACGGGAAATTGTAAAAGGCACCGGGAAAAATCTGTATGGTGTCTGTCTGCACAGGATTAGTGACAAGTAAGTCTTCAATAGAATGATAGCAACATTAACAGAGTTGCTGGCTGAATATTTTTATAGACAGGCAGCCTCTCAGGTATTTTAGTAGTTTATGTTGGATATCGTTAAATTCATGTAACAGAAATCTGAATACTTCTTAGGTGAAATTTTCAGATTTCTAGACGATTTCCTGAAGGACTTATTGAGCCTTGCTAGGAAAATTCTGACAGCAAAATTCTAGCGAAAAGAAGTGCATGGAAGCCGTCTCGGAATTCCTGGAGAACTCGGTAAACCTGCAGTAGTTACTTCCAGCAAAGAGATTTGTACGTTTACAAAACCCAAGTAACATTTTATGTTTTGTTCGGCTCTGCAAGAGATCTTCATGACCAATTTTATAAAACTTGCAATAAAACTGATTTATACATCAAAACCTCTTGATAACCTCTTTAAGAGCATCTTGCGGCTAAGTGGACCACTCTCGGAGAGCTTTTGCAAACCGCATTAAGAGTAGCAATAAAACCGTTTTAAAACCTAGTTGAAAAATTTCCCATTCTCGATTGTTGTTGTTTTTTTTTTCAACAAAAACTTTGCCAGCTCAAGATGCAGAGATGTTTCTTCGATGGCACGTAAGTTCAGGACGATACATTATTCGTAAGTAGAAGTCATGGTTATTTTAAAGTAATATTTTAGTAGTTTTTGTGTTGGTAGGCTTATGCGCCTTCAATTTTACCGTGAATATTGGGATTGCAAAATCATAAAATTAATGCGCTTCGAAAACGGTGGATATTATCATCTTGGAATGAGATAAATCAATTTGTTAAGTTAGTAAAACTAGCTCGAATCACAAGAAAACTCAGCTGAGAGAGTTTATTTATGTGAGCAAACTATCAATTCATTGCTTATTTGAGCAAATTTACCTATTTTCCATTCACGTCAGCTAATTCTTCAATATGGCGACGACCATAATTAGCGAAAATAGATCGAAAGCAATTTTACTTTTATGATGACCGCAATAAACCTAGCAGTGTCGTAGTTTCTGCTATTCCACCAACAGATGTCGTTACTAATCGAACGGATCGCCATCTGTTGAGAGTTTGAACAGTTTTATTGTGGTAATAATGAATGCCAGAAGGTTTACATATCGGAGAGTTTTGTTTACTCTTAAAATCTTGCTTTATGGATATCTTCAAGTATACTATAAAACATTTCATCAATGGATTACATAAAAGTAGTCATAAAACTGTGAGTTTTAATTATTGCTGTAATAAAAATCAAACAAAACCAATCAGCAATGAAATTGTTACTTGGGAATGTATCAGTTCCTGGAGGAATTCCTAGAATTATAAATTCTGAAAAAAATCTTGATAAATGCTTGACAGAATTCACAGGAAAATTGTACCTATCCCTTCTGTACAGAATTTTGGAGGAGCTTTAGGCAAAATGCAAATGAAAATCTGAAGAGTGAGTGAAAAACACGGCAAATTATAGCGAATTTTCAAAATAAAAGCCACTCATGAAAAACTCTAAGAAATGTTCAACAGATTTCTTGAGTACAATAGCAGCATCCACAGAAAAATCGTTAACGGAATATGTGAAGAAATGTTTGAATATTTACCGTAAAAATATGACTTTCTGGAAGGATTACTCGAACCCCCGGAAGAGTATCCTATTCAATCTCTGATATTTTACGGCAATATAAGGAAAACACAGCTTTTTGAAAGAAGTTGAAGGTTTTTGTGAGATTTTTTGGCAGAATCCACGGAGGAAGAAATGTTGCATGTATTGGAGAAGAACACAAATTTGTTCTTTAAAATTCTAAAAAAAATCGGTGTCAAGAGATTTTGGATTCAGTAAGACAATTATTCAAAATGACGATGGAAGCAGAACAAAAATTTACATGAAGATGTTCACATAATGTAGCAAATATTTGATTCATGTTTTTCTTTGAAGACCAGGTAGTTCAGCAGCAGGGATGCCATATATACAGATATATCTGTATTATACAGATTTAATATTTTTTGAGCTAGAGGGGCCATTTAATTTTTGTATGGAATACAGATTTTTCTCCCAAAGTTAGTATAGGATACAGATTTTTGAAAAGTGTGATACATATTTTTCAAAAAATCATCTGGCATCCCTGTTCAGCAGAAAAGTTTCGTTATTTTAGAGACGAACCAGCCAAGGGCTGAAAGTCTCTTTAATAAAGACAAATCAATCAATCAATCAATCGTTATTTTTTTTCCACCGATTTTATATGACATTTGCCATAAAATTTGCAAAAAAAAAATCAGGCAAAGTGACGTCAATTTTAACATTTACATATATATATATATATATCTCATTTCCTTGTTAAAGAACATTGTCCTACTATTATAATAATATGCATTTGTTCACACCCGGGAAAAATCCGGGAATAGAAAAACTGAAGTTGAATGGACACCCTGTAGCAAGAATACTTACCAAATATGCTTGAAACTAAAAATTAATATCTGCGTGTTTGAAAAGGGATTTACATTGGGTGTTGCAAGTCACCCCGCACGACGTCTTGTATCAAAAACGACCTTATTTGGCTTTTTCAAGATGAAAAAATAAATCAATCTATAACTTGTTCACTTTATTTTATAGAGGGGCCGGCTATTAAAACTATTACAAATAGTTTGAATTTTAAAATTAAGTTCAATCAACATTTTTTGTTAGTTGAAGCTGAAAAGTGTTGCAAGTCACCCCGTTTGACGGTACTGTTACTATGGCTTGCTATTTATCTCAAATTTTGACACGGAACAACAAGCATTCTCA
Organism: Aedes albopictus; assembly: GCF_035046485.1. Lineage (NCBI taxonomy): Eukaryota > Metazoa > Arthropoda > Insecta > Diptera > Culicidae > Aedes > Aedes albopictus. The sequence goes on from NC_085138.1 coordinate 351,742,588, forward strand.
ATTTTACAAGTTTCCGAACACAAAATTACTTCCTGGAGGCGGGACATTCGCTTGTCCACAATAATTCCAAGCTCCACAATTCCTAACAACGTTTTTTCAGAGATTCTTTCAGGAGTTCTTTCAAGGATTGCTCCAGAAGTTCCTTAGGTGATCTCTCCAGGAGTTCGTTCAGAAAAAAAACCCTAATAGCTCCAAGAGGATTCAGGGATGCCTGCAGGTGTTCATTAGGAATTCCTTCGGAAGTTCCCTATGCTATTTCAACAGGAGTTCACGCAGGTATCCTTCCTGAAGTCCCTTCAGAGATTCTTTCAGGAGGGTTCATAAATGTCTCCTGGAGTTTCATCAAGTTTCTTCAGGAATTCCTGCAGGAGGTCTTTAGAAATTAGTCTAGGAATTCTTGCAGGGATTCCTTCTGAAATTCCTTTACAAATTCCTACAGGAGATCTTACATAAATCAGTGCAGGAGTTCCTTCAGAGAATTCTCCGGGATTTTCAGGGATTTTTGCAGATGGTTCTTCAGAGATTCGTTCTGAACTTCTTCAGGGATTCCACGGAACTTCCTTCAAAATTCTCTTCAGGAGTTCCTCAAGATAACCTTAAGGCAGTATCCAAAGATACCTCCAGGAGAATTCAGGGATTTCCTTAGAGGTTTTTTAGAGATTCCTATGTAAGAGTTCCTTCTAAGATTCCTTCAGGATATCCATAGGGGATTCCAAGAGAAGTTAGGCATTTTTCTTGAATCGCTCCTGAGGTTCCTTCAGATTGTAGATTAAAATTGCGATTTTTCCAGGAGTCAGAGATTTCTCCAGAAGCTTTTTCAGGAATTCCTACAGGAGCTCCTTCAGGGAATCTTGTAGGAGTTCCTTCAATAATGATTATGAAATTATAATTGCTTCAGGATTATAATCAGGCATATCTCCAAGATATTCTTTAGGGATCTTTCATGGAGTTTCTACAAGAATTCATCCAGGAATTCCTTCTGGAATTCCTCCAGGAATTCTTTAGGGGATACCTCCTGCAAATTCTTCCCTCTACCCGGGAAGATTCCCTTTGAGAGATTCCGCTGAAAATCCTTCGAGGATTTCGCCTGGAAAACATTCGGAGATTCCTTCGGAAATTCCCTCTCGAATTCCTGCAGGGATTTCTACTGTAATTTATTCGGGGATTCCTCCTGGACTTCCTTCAGGGGTTCCCATGGACTTCATTCGGCAATTCCTCCTCGAGTTTCTTCCATCGGGAATTTATCCTGGAATTCTGTCGGGGATTCCTCTTGAAGTTCCCTCGGGGAAGATGATTTTCTTTTGGAGTTTCCTTCTAGATTTTCTTCGAGGCTGCTGGAATTCTTTCGGGGATTCCTCCTGATATTCCGTCGTGGATTCCTCCTGGAATCCCTTAGCTGTTTCCTCCTGGAATTTCTCCTGGACTTTATTTAGGGATTCCTTCTAGAATTCATTCGAAGATTCCTCCTAAAATTCACTCAGAAATTTCTCTTGGAATTCATTGGGGATTCCTCTTGGAATTTTGTTCGGGTATTCCTATTTTTTCGGATTTTTTTTATGGTTTCTCTTAACGTTTTTTACAGCATCATCAGCATCGGCAGCCATGTTGGATATGTGGCTCGAAATTTCAAAGTCATAATTCTCGGCCACTAAAGCGAATAGTCGTATGGAAAAGTATCATCCTATTTGCTCACTCGTAGTGATTGCGATGATACTTTTTCTGCTGCGTGGCTGCAAGATTGACAGTTTTTTATCACTTCAAAAACGCGAGGCAAACAATCATTGAAAAGCAAAAAGTCAATGATTCGTTCGAAAGTTTAGTGATGCATCATGACACCCTAATTGGCTCGGTAGCTTAGTTGGTAAAGCACTTGTCTAGCGAATAAGGGTCGTGAGTTCAAATCTCATCTGAGCTGTGGATTTTTCCCCAATTTAACCAATAATCTACCCATTTGTACATATGTGCGTTGAGTTATTTGAAAATCATAAGGTTGCTTGGTTTAACAAGGGCTTTCAGTTGATTGACCATTTGATTCGAGCTTCTATCACGTAATCAGATGACGCCACGCCACCAGTTGACTAATATATTGATATTCGACAGACGCGCCAACTTAGTCAAATTATTAGGGAGAGCAAAGCCTGATTTTTTCTGATTTTTTGTATGGGAAAACCGAAAAATCGTCCCCCTAAGTTGGCGCCTATGATATTCGAAAAAATATATATGTAATTCGGTAGAAATAAGTTCAAAAGGAGGAACATTACTGTGGAATTCCGCCATTTGCTGTTCGCACTCGTAAGCGGAGGGCTTGCTTTACAACCTGCTCGCTTGACTGTCGGGCGACGAAAGAGGCCGAGCTTCGATGCGGTGCTTGCTCGACGAAAGCGTTTGCCGACTGAGCCGGTCGTTGATCGATGTCGATTTACGTATTGTCAAACTCAAGTGGTGCAGGAGTGGGACACTGCGGCGTTACTACCACCCATCCACCCACTTCTCATAAAAAGAAAAAAACTTAATAAACAGGAACAGTTCCTTATAATTGGTTTTCAACCCTTTGTAGACGGATGGGTCACATAATCCAGTTGACAAACTGACTTTTACCAACGTGTTCTAGACCAACAAGGTTGCATCCGGAAAGATGAAAATTACGTCTTGAAAGGGTTAATCAAGTTTATGTGTAGCACTGAAGCAGAAAACTGAGAATAAATCTAATTATTTTGAACTATCTAACTAGAAAAAAAAACATGAATACAACGAACGTTTATTTAAAAAAAATCTTCTTTTTTTTGTATGTGTTTGTTAAAAGAAACATTTTAACATGAAAGTTGTGCGAAGTGTTTTATCCTGACAAAATGATACTTATCTCACTACATCTCTTCCACTGCACAAACATAGTCTTTCAAATGTTTTGGTAATCTTAATTGTCTGATCGGTCTTGGTACCAGCCTTGTCACATCAGCAGACGATTCAGCTGATTCGTTAGCAGTTTCCCGTGATTGCAGTCGCTCGCCAGAAGATTCTCGAGGCAGTGTACGATCCCTCCATTCGTGAACTTTCCGAGTCTGAGTTACATGTCTCCTTAGTTCTCCACCATCATCGTCTACTAAGGTCAGGTTACCACTGCGCTGTTCTACAACCGTGTACCTTGTAGGGAGAAACCTTGACTCTCCTTTCATCCGCGTCTGTCGAGCAACGACTACCGTATCTCCGGGTCGAATGCGGCATTCTCGGGCGCCACGCTTCGAATCCTCATTGATTTTCCCCTTAGTCTTCGCGTCGTAATCCCGACGGTTGATAACCTCATCATTGTGGTGCACTTTAGAACTTGTTAATAGCGGAAGCCGACGTCGGATTTTGCGACCCGATAACAGCTCTTCAGGAGGCACTCCCGTAACTGAGTGGGCGGAAGAGTTGTGAGCTTGGATGGCCTGTTGAAGCTCAATAGAGTAGCTAGTACTATCGGTGAGTGCAGCAGACCTAGCCCTGTTAATAAGCTTCATACTGTTCTCAACAAGGCCATTCTGCTGAGGAAACAGAGGGGTCGAGAAAACATTTTGAATACCACGTGCATTGCAGTATTGTTTGAATTCATCACCGTTGAAGGGCGGACCATTGTCAGTTTTTATGAATCGGGGAAAGCCTTCTCGATTAAAGACTTCCTCAAGGACCTTTTTGGTGAATTCGAAATTAGTCGACTTGACAGGCTGTGCAAATATATATCGCGATCTGTAATCAATGATGACCAGAACTAATATTCCACCAAACTTTAAGTACGGGCCGTTAAAGTCCATCGCAATCGTTTCCCACACGTTTTTCGGAGCCATTATTCTACGCATAGGTGTGGGCTTTTCTGGTAACCCTGGAAAATTGAAAAATGTCAAATACAGTATGGAAAAGAATCTTATATTACGTACCATTCAATGAGCATAGCGAACACGACCTAACCCACTCTTCAGCCTGAACAGTCATACCTGGCCACCAAATGCGTTCTCTCAGTATGCTTTTGAGTTTTGCTGCTTGCGGATGTCCTTTATGAGCTACTTCTAGCGCCTTATTCCGGAGAGCTGACGGTATGACCGCACAACCTTTCTTCGTCAAGATACCCCTTTCAATGGACAAATCACTAGCAACCGCCTGAAACAACTTCAAATCGCCTGGCCAATCGTTATCCTGCAGGGCCAGTAGAACTCTCTGCAAGACTTCATCGCGCATGGTTTCGGAACAAATTTCTTCCTCCGTCAAAAATTCGACCGCATTGGCTTCGAGGCAAGCTACTTCCCAAGGACTCTTGACGTCATCAAAAGGGGCATCACTTCCTTCATAGAGACGGGATGATGGGTCGACAATGTTTTCGCTACCTCTCACATATTCAATGTCATAGCTGTACGGACTGAGTCGTAGAGCCCATCCATCCGCTCGTGTTAAAGCACGCTTCGAATCTTCGCGAGTTCTGTTGAGTATGAAGGCAACTCCTTTGGCATCCGTTTTCAAGGTGAAGTGTCTCCCCAGCAAATAGAAGGAGAAATACTCCACTGCCCAGACCGCGCTCAACGCCTCTCTTTGATTTTGGGGATATCTTTTCTCCGTCGGGGTTAATCCTTTAGAAGCAAAACTAATAATCCGTGACACTCCATGGATGTCCTCTTGTACTAAGACTGCCCCTAACGCAATAGGCGAAGCATCCGTAAACAAAACAGTTTTGTCTGAGTCTGAGAAATATCCCAAGGATGACGTGCATTGGGTTATACTCTGTTTGATCTGATTGAATGCCTTCGTTTGGTCTTCACCCCAGTTCCATGATTTTCCAGTAACGACATTCCATAGAGGTCCCGCCATATTTGCGTAGCTCTGAATGTAAGGGCTGACAAAGGAAGCCAGACCTAGAAAACTTCGGAGCTCAGAGTGCGTTGTCGGTTGCCGGAATTGCTTTATGTGTTTCACCTTGGACTCCTCAATGTGAAAACCTTGAGCGTCCAAGTCATGGCCCAAGAATGTAACCCTTTCCTGATCAAGTTGACATTTAGATGCGTTTAGGGTTAGATTATTGTTTCTAAGGATTCGCATAACGTGGGCAACCGTCGCTCTCAGCTGCTCAAGAGTTTCCGCGAAAACGAGAATGTCGTCCATGTATACTATTACGTTAGGTATGCCTTCCAAAATGCGACACATTTCGCGCTGGAATATTTCCGGCGCGCAGTTTACTCCAAACATGAGCCGAGTAAACCGGAACATTCCATTTTCGGCAAGAAATGTTGTCAACTCACGAGAATCCTTGCTCAGTTCTAAATGGTAATATGCGTTTGACAAGTCGAGTTTTGAAAAAAATCTCGCGCCGTGGAGTTTGATTTTCATTTCTTGTATGAGTGGGAATCTGTAATACTCCCTCTTAATCGCCTTGTTTGGAGCCCTCATATTGACGACTAAGCGGAAATCATTTTGTCCTTTGGGGACAGCGGACATTCCACTTATCCATCTAGGGGCCTCTTGGACTCTCTCAATGATACCCTGAGTCTCCATTTCTTTGAGCCGTCTTCGTGCAGCACTTCGAAAGGCAGCCGGAACATTATAGTAAGCATTTCTTGAGGGTGTCACAGTAGGGTCGATGTTGAATTTAACCTTAACGCCAGGCATTTTCGGAAATGGGGTTTCAATTGTGCCACATGAATTAACGGCGTGGCCTACCCGAAGTACATTCAACTGACTGGCCGTTGATCTTCCCAGGATGCGGAGCGTCGTCCGCTAGGAACGACCATAAACTCTGCTGTCACCGGCGTTGTTGCAGAATCTCTTACGGAGACTTCTGCTTCAAATGAACAAAGAATATTCATTGGACTGTCAGAAGCATACGCTGTAATTTTCTTCGATTCTTTGTTGATTGGGCTCAAATGTGCCAGGCCTTTTGACAGCTCGGACTCCAAGATCATCCAATCTACCCCGCCAATAATGTTTACGTCAGCGCCAGAGTCAATTAAGAACCTAATGGAACTGGAGGCACCTACGCTGCAGTCAATTAACACATCCTCCAGGGTCAGGGTACGAACAGATAGACTCTATGATTAAAATTAAACAACGAATTCACTTTTATTTAAAACCCACCTTATTCAAATAATCAATTACGCTTGAAAGAGAAATATCATACCTCGTCTTCCATGAGTTTGTCCTCCACGTTATGGACCTGGCTGTCTCCCTTGTAACGGCACATTGACGCAAAGTGGCCGGTACTGCGGCATCCGAAGCACTCTGCTCGAAGCGCTGGACAAAGTTGAGGGTCTTCATGGTTCCAGCGGCCGCAACGAGAACACTTACTCCGCTTACCACGTCCAAACCGTCCTTGCTTCTTGTCACTCTTATCTCTGTTTACGTGAGGTGTGCGGTTAGCAGCGCCACGATAACTGGCGCTACGGTAGCTGCTGCCCCGATAGTTGATATTCTGGTTCCTGCCGTACTGTCTTTCGCGTTGAGAGAACGTCCTCTTTCGTGACATGCGTTCCGAATCAGTCTCGTGGTTGACCGCTAATACGGCTCCGGTAGATGAAGGTCCAGCCAATGGTTCACAGACTTCGCTTCGAGTGGCTGCTTGGACGATAAAGTCGGTATCGTAGTTGTATAGCCGAGCAGCTTTGGCTATTTCTTGATCTCGCAGTCCCTTAACCAATTGTGATCGCACGAAACGTTCCTCAACTTCCCGTCCGTAATTACACAATCTTGCACGAGCAACCAGCCGAGCATGGAAGTTTACGGCTAGTTCTCCGACTTCTTGACGCATAGCCAAAAAGGATTCGTGCTCCGTCGTAGCATCAGTCATTGAGCGTAGGTAGTTGTCGACATTGTTAACAAAAACCTTGTAACAGTCAGGGCCCTCCAGATTTGGACGTAATCTTGCCGCTCTAATGATGTTCTGCAAGTCGTCTCCTACGGCAAGGAACAAGACCTTTGCGAGCCTGTCTGGTTCCTTTATCTGTTGAAGAGATGCGGCGATTTCGAAATTTTCTAGGTATTTTCGCCATTCTTCCCACATTCGATTTGATGGTATATCTTTCGGGAACGGACGCAGTTGATCAAACCTAATGGACAGGCCCCCCGAATGGACCTCTGCATTCTCGTTTTGATGGTTTCCGATGTATCCCCAATTCGGATCATTTGTATGTTGCTTTTTATTCTCTCTCTCTTTATCGATGAGTGCTTGGGCCATATCGACAATGGCCTTTTCGACCACCCTGAGGCGGTGATCTGTTAACGATGTTGAAGGTTGACTGTCATCACCTTGGACCGTGTTGATAGATTGAACTGCTTGTTCAACCTCAGATGAAAACGATTCGGTGTTTACATCAAGTACGTCATCCTCGGAACCAGAATTTTCTTCATATTCTGATTCATGCCCTTGCGGCAACCGAACATATTTTCCCGCCATCTGAAACAGTTGATAAAACGCGAATCTGAAATCTATGTAACCTGACATAGGTAAAATTTTGATCTGAAATGTGCCTTTCTAGACTACATCCCATCTTTCCCACAGTTACAGAACTATTGTATCAAACTGTGCTTCTAAAATGTTATTTTTTTTGGAAACGATGTAAATCCAATTGTCAGATTGTTTATTTCTTAGTCCTTAGGGTAATATCAACCATTTTTTTTATGTCAGCTGTAGGGCACCATCACTTTTGACGAATCCAAGACAAACTATCAACAAACATAAACTATCAATAAACAATTAATTTCTGGTGATTATCAAACGAGAACTGCTCTAGTGATGTAGATAAACTCAAATGATTTCCAACATACTTTCTTAATGAAATCAATGGAATAAGTCGTAGGAGAGCCTACGAGAGTGACAATTTTCTTCATGAGTGGAGTGTGGCAATAGAAATCGTCTCAACTGAACGCCATGTTAAATTATTATTGTAGCAAAGGCATGCTAAGCATTCACTTTTTCTTGAAAACGCATTTCCTTAACGCTCGTTTTTTTCTTTGGTTTCTTATATCTTCTTCTTTGCTTGCTGGCTCTGGGCAGCTTAAATTAGAATCTTTGTTCGCATGGCCAAACATGGTTACTCTAGCAACTATGAGGGAAAGGAATCTCGAATTATTTCACTTCAATAATTGCCGTGCAGATCATATTGTATTTTTTACGAATAATCAGACTTTGGCGACGAAATTGAACTCGCCCTAATATGGTACTAACCTAACATTTATGACACATTTTCGCCTTCTTTCCCCGTTTCAGGCGAAACCAGCTGATTTTGTTATGAAAACATAAACAGCTGGTAGCCGAGAACAATAAGGATGAACGTAAACATCGGTGAACCAGCTGGTTTTGTTGTGTAAACATGACCAGCTGGTGGACCGAGAACAAAAGACCTTAATGGTAAACATTGAGACGGCCGGCGAAAACTGTCACATTATCGGGCGAGTTGCAAAAACCCTGCGACTGAGATTGACAGCGAAATCGAAAGCGAAATATGAGTACGACGAAATTTATCGCATCAAAGTCTAAGTCGAAAAAAAAAATCGCAATAGCAATTCAGCGAAAAAAAAATTAACGTTGGTATGTGGGTACTTAAGCTGCTGAACTGTACCATTCGCTAAATGAGAGAATGTCTTTCAATATACCAGTTGCACTAGCCATCCTGGACTAGTGGAATGTTAGATTATTCAACTAGAATAATCATCATGCTGGTCTATCTGACCCAGCGTATATAAAATAAGCATGGTGTTCCACCTAACACACCAATCACCCTGGTCATCCTGAGCCAGTGAACGTTATTCACATAATTCACATCATGCTGGTCATCCCGATTCAGCGCAAATCACAAATGTTTTTAACTCGGTATGTGTAGAACGGTGTTTGATTGGGCACGACAATCTACTATCCATCCTTACTCAGTGAAAATCGGACTATTCAACTAGAATAATCATCATGCTGGTCCACCTGATCCAGCGAATACCAAATACCGTACCGGTTTTCTATTGGGCACAACAAATCTGTTTGCCTTCTTTACTTAGTGAAATATTTGATTATTCAACAAGAATAATCATCATGCTGGACCACCTGATCCAGCGAAAGCCAAAAAAACAGTTAACATTTAGATTATTCAACCAGAATAATCATCATGCTGATCATCCCGATTCAGCGCAATCTAGAGCGGTGCTCGCTTCGTTTAATAGCTATATAAAACTACTGGAATGTTAGATTATTCAACAAGAATAATCGTCATGCTGGTCCATTGATCCAGCGAATATAAAATAGCGGTTCTGCCGAAAGATTCCATGGATTTCCAAAGCAAGCACAAAAGAAGACTTTTCGTATTGCAAGCGACGCTAAATACATTCTACTTTAACTTCGTTCAGTTGAGACCATCACTATGAATGTAAAAAAAGACCATTTATTTTACCACATCATACACCATATAATTCAACGATAATTTAAATCATTGACTTGTTGAAAATCTCGATCTTGAAAAGTGAAATAATATATTACTCATCTGGAATGCACAATTGTATGAATACACTAAAACCTTTTGAAAAATGATAACCTATTAAAAATGATTCCTATTAACTTCAAGAATACCGTATAAAATCTAGAATTCGAAGCAAAAAATTACCTTTCAAAGTATTAGACTAAATTAACTCAACAACAATTCAGTCGATCTTCCCAGGCACGTAAAAATGTTTGAATATGAATGAAAATGTTTGGTCGTTCTTTAGAAAACTGATAATATATTCACTCCAATTGTTTTTCCCCTGTAGAAAAGATTGAAAGAAAACCAGAGTTGTAAATGTCAAACACTTGTCTTTTTCCTAAAATTTTCCGTTATGTCTTGCTTCTATGCACGTTTACAATGCTCCCAAGCATTTAACAAATTTCAATTTCCTTTAATTTAAATAGTTTAAGGATAAGATGCTTATAACTCATTCTTTGGCACCTAACCTAAATATGGGGATCATTCACTTCGCATCGCAACGCGACTGTACTGTATAAGAAAAAAATCTAACCTAAAAAAAAAAATCGCGTGCATCCTAGAGCACTTCTTTCCACTCCATTTCAGTTTAACACTGACCTGTAATGTCCGGTAAGTCCGTATCCGGGGTTCCGGCTGATTCACGAAGCAGGAAAAGTTCACTCACGGGTCTCCAATTTCCACAGCTCCAAAAAGGCAGCAGCAGCTTCCGTTTTTCACCACCTTTCATTTACACTCGCGACTAGCAAAAATCCACTACAACGCACTGCGGAAAAACGTTATTTTCTTCACAAATCAATGGACTAATTTATCACTAAGCATTGCCCCCCGCTTACGAGTAAAGCGAACTGAAACTGAAAGTGGCGGAAATTTTACTCCTGGAAGGAACGCCAAATGTGGAATTCCGCCATTTGCTGTTCGCACTCGTAAGCGGAGGGCTTGCTTTACAACCTGCTCGCTTGACTGTCGGGCGACGAAAGAGGCCGAGCTTCGATGCGGTGCTTGCTCGACGAAAGCGTTTGCCGACTGAGCCGATCGTTGATCGATGTCGATTTACGTATTGTCAAACTCAAGTGGTGCAGGGGTGGGACACTGCGGCGTTACTACCACACAATTACAGCTTTTGAAAACATTTTGAGAAATTGTTTTAGCAAACTAGCGTTACCTTTTAGCGAAATCTCGCATTAAACGGAGCATCAACTGTAAACTCTTTATCTACTAAACAACTATGTCGGAGAACTATCGTGCCAAGTAATCAGGATCAGAATTTTGAACTATAAGGCTCTCCGTCAGTTAGTATTTGATCTATCAAAAAACTTTGCTAAACTCACTATCTTTCCAAGTACAGTGTTCAGGATGCAGAGAAATACGAGAGTTTACATGCTCACCAGCACCGCCTATCGGTGGAATTTTGAATTAAACGTCCAGTTATCTTCGAATGAATGTAATCAGTTTCGTACCTTTTAATTCCGCCCTAGAAAAGTGTGACAGTAGGTGTATTGGGTATAGGAAAAGTGCGTGACAGAGGGGGGAGGGGGTCTAGGAATCTCGAATAACGATGGACGTAATATTTGAATATTCCCTAACAATAGTAGCGGTAGGATTTTGGTATATAAGCGGGGTGAATGCGATGACTTCTTCAGTGGATAACTGACACTGAGGAAGATTACAAGTGGTAGTCGAAATATGCGTATCTGTCAAAGGATAAGCAAAATAGGGCGGAATTAAAAGGAACGAAACTGATTACACTCATTTGAAGAGGGTATTCTGCTTAGAGGGTTCGAAAAGTCGGTACAAGGTCCAGTTATCTGTCAGCTTTCTGTGTGAAAAGGATTCTAAGATAAGCAAGTTGAAATGGATGGGGCAAAATAAAACGCGAAGTTTTGAAATAGTTATCAAAAATTTTCTTTCGTTAAAAGATTGTTTGAATCAAAAACTATGTGTTCAAGCTTTTCATCATCATTGGAGAACATCATGTTTTTTTTTTTTTTTAATAATCTTAGTATCTCAATCAATTTTTACATTCTTCAACTTAATCTAGGTGTTCTGTGTATTATAACACACTATCATCCTAATTGGGTGAAATAAATTTAAGCTATTATCAATACTAATTAATAACATATTACATTTCATTTGCTGTTGCAGTTAAGATTTTTTGAAGGCTTTATTTTTCACCTGCGTGTCAGAAATACATTTTTTCAACTTATCCTAACCCTAACCTAACTTAAACTAATTATACAAAGAACTAATCGTAGCAATAGAAGACTGCAACGATTTTTGACGAAAGTTGGCAATGATTTTAGTTGACATCTGTTCCAATGTTTCAAAATTAGAAATTTGATGCAACTCATTAGTGCTATACCAGGGAGGCAACTTCAGAATCATTTTCAAAATTTTATTTTGAATCCTCTGAAGTTGCTTCTTTCTGGTATTGCAACAGCTCGACCATATTGGGACAGCGTACAGCATGGCCGGTCTGAAAATTTGTTTATAAATCAAAAACTTGTTTTTGCGACAAAGTTTTGATTTTCTATTAATAAGTGGGTATAAACACTTAATGTATTTATTGCACTTAGTTTGAATACTTTCTATGTGGTTTTTAAAAGTTAAGTTTTTATCTAGTAAGAGCCCTAGATACTTAACTTCTTCCGACCAATTTATTGGAGTTCCCCTCATAGTGACAATATGTCTACTTGAGGGTTTCAAATAAAGAGTCCTTGGCTTATGTAGGAATATGACAAGTTGAGTTTTGGAAGCATTTGGAGAAATCTTCCATTTTTGCAAATAAGAAGAAAAAATATCTAAACTTTTTTGCAATCTACTACAAATGACACGCAAACTTCGCCCCTTGGCTGAGATACCTGTGTCATCTGCAAATAACGATTTTTGACATCCCTGTGGCAAATCAGGTAAGTCGGAGGTAAAAATATTGTATAAGATTGGTCCCAGTATGCTGCCTTGTGGAACACCAGCTCTTACAGGTAATCTATCTGACTTGGAATTTTGATTGTTCACCTGAAGTGTTCGATCCGATAAATAGTTTTGAATAATTTTAATAATATATAGTGTAAAATTAAAATGTTTCAATTTTACGATCAAGCCTTCGTGCCAAACACTATCGAATGCTTTTCTATGTCAAGAAGTGCTTCACCAGTGGAGTAACCTTCAGATTTATTGAAACGTATGAAATTCGTTACCCGTAAAAGTTGATGAGTAGTCGAATGACCATGGCGGAATCCGAACTGCTCATTGGCAAAAATAGAATTTTCATCAATATGAATCATCATTCTATTTAAAATAAGTTTTTCAAAAAGTTTACTGATAGATGACAGTAAGCTAATTGGACGATATCTAGAAGCTTCGGCAAGATTTTTGTCAGGCTTCAAAATTGGAACAACTTTAGCATTTTTCCATTTTTCAACTGAAAACATTTGTTAAATAAACTGAAAATATGCTAACTGAAAACATTTGTTAATAAATATGCTAACTGAAAACATTTGTTAAATGACAAGCAACATTCTGGAAGTTTTTTGATGAGAATATAGAAAATTCCGGAGCTTTCATATTCTTAAACTTCTTTATAATAGATCTCACTTCATCCAAATCAGTGCCCAATGAATTGTCGAAAATGTTCTCATGATTGAGAATGTTTTCGAATTCGCGGGCAACCTGATGCTCTATTGGACTAGTGAGACCTATACTGAAATTATGCGCACTTTCAAACTGTTTGGCAAGTTTTTCTGCTTTTTCAGAATTAAATAATAATATTTTGTTATCCTCTTTCAGCGCAGGAATAGGCTTCTGAGGCTTTTTCAAAATTTTTGTCAATTTCCAAAACGGCTTAGAGCCGGGGTTTAATTGAGAAACTTTATTTGCAAAATTTTTGTTTCTCAATTCGGTGAAACGTTTTTTAATTTCCTTCTGAAGATCCTGCCAGATTACTTTCAAAGCAGGATCTCGAGTTCGTTGGAATTGTCTTCTTCTCACGTTTTTAAGACGGATCAGAAGTTTCAGATCGTCATCAATAATAACTGAGTCGAATTTGACTTCACACTTTGGTATTGATGCGCTTCTAGCTTCGACTATAGTACTAGTCAAAGTTTCGAGGGCATTGTTAATATCAAAATGTGTTTCCAATGAAACTTTAACATCTAAATGGCTATCGATGTACATATGCTTTATATGTATCCCAGTCAGCTCTGTGATAATTGAAAGTAGAGCTGATGGGATTAAAAATCGCTTCATGGGAAATTTGAAATGTTACAGGAAGATGGTCAGAATCAAAGTCAGCATGAGTAATCAATTGGCTACAATGCTGACTTGAGTCAGTTAAGACCAAATCAATTGTTGAGGGATTTCTAGCAGAAGAAAAACAAGTGGGGCTATCGGGATATAGAATGGAAAAATATCCTGAAGAGCACTGATCAAATAAAATCCTGCCGTTTGAATTGGACTGAAGATTATTCCACGAGCGGTGTTTCGCATTAAAATCACCAATTATGAAAAATTTGGGCCTGTTGCGAGTTAATTTTCGCAAATCAGATTTAAGAAAATCTATTTGCTGGCCAGTGCATTGAAAAGGTAAGTAGGCCGCAATGAAAGTATGTTTACCAAAGTTTGTTTCAACAGAAACACCCAAAGTTTCAAAAACTTTGGTTTCGAATGATGAAAAAATTTGGTGCTTGATGCGCCTGTCAACGATGATAGCAACTCCACCACATGCTCCATCTAGGCGATCATTTCTATAAATAAAATAGTTTGGGTTTCGTTTGATTGAAGACCCAGGTTTTAGATAAGTTTCAGTAATAACTGCAATATGCACATTAAAAAATGGAATAGCTCATCCTCTTTGCCATTTAGAGAACGAGCATTCCAATTTAAAATGTTCAAAAATTTACTTGGATCCATTACCAAAACGTAATCCAATTACTATTTTATTTGTAAATTTTACTCCAACCTGAACCGCTTCAGCCATAGTTTGAGTTTTGAACATTGCATCAATCGTTTGTTGCAATTGTTCAGATAAAAAGTCAAAATCGGAAGCAGACATGCCTGAATCACGTGCATTTTCCGAATTTGATGTTTGGTGATAGAAATTATTTGAATTTTGCTTACCCGCAGCCACATGGGCATAGGTAGCTCGATTCGTTTGAACAAAATTAGAAATATTACTCACTCCACTGCTGGAGGGTAGATTATTCGCTCTAAGGTTTGTTTGGTGGTTAACTACCTCCGGCGAATAGGTACGAGCGGTATGAAAATTATTCAACAGATCGTTGATGGAAGAATTTGTGTTGTTAGAAATTCTACCTGCAGAGTTTCGGGTACGACTAGCGTTCCCATTCATCTGCCGGGCACGTGATTCGACAACTTTTTTGCGGATAGGGCAATCCCAAAAGTTTGACTTATGGTTGCCACCGCAATTCGTACATTTGAACTTTCTGGTATCTTCCCTTACCGGACAGTCGTCCTTGGCGTGAGAAGAACCTCCACAAATCATGCATTTAGCATCCATGTGGCAATGTTTCGTTCCGTGCCCCCAACCTTGGCACTGACGGCACTGAGTTGGGTTCTGGAAATTTCCCCCAGGCTTACGAAAATGTTCCCATGTCACTTGGACAAGAAACATTTTCTTCGCCTTTTCTAAATATTTCAAGTTATTTAGATCACTTTTGTTGAAGTGAACTAAATAAAATTCTTGAGAGATACCCTGCCGAGGATTCTCAGAGCGGGTTCTCTTTTTCATTTTTATTACTTGGACTGGAGTGAATCCAAGTAATAAGTTGAGTTCAGTTTTGATCTCTTCAGGTGATTTGTCATCACTAGAGAGACCTTTTAATACGACTTTGAACAAGCGTGCAGACCTGTCATCGTATGTGAAAAATTTATGCTTCTTCTCAGTAAGCTACTTGAGAAGAAGATCCCGATCTTTCAGGGTTTCCGGCAATACGCGGCAGTCTCCTTTCCTGGCAATTTGGAAGGAAACCTTGATTCCCCTTATGGAGTTCAAGATCTCCTGCCTAAAACCAGCAAATTCACAGACGCTGACCACAATTGGCGGCACCCGTTGTTTTTTAGCAGAAATTGAAGTATCTGGGCTAGAGGCATCCTCAATTTGCTGTTCCGAAAAATTGTTCAGCGTTTCATAAGGATTACTCATTTCAACGAAATTTTCATCCGAAACAATTGTTTTAGTAGAAGGAAGCGGAGAAGCTGAAAGTTCTCCTTTCCTTCTAACTTTGCCGCGTTTAGCGACAGTTTTGAAACCGACTTTTTTGGAAGGAAGCGGTGAATTCAAGGATTCACCCTTCCTTTTGTTCGATGATGCAACCATGATTTAATTAGAAGCGACCTTCCAGGAGGTTTTTTCCCTAATCGGTGTCCAAGTAGGATTACCACCGTTTCACGGAATTTGACTTCCGTAAACGGGTCCAACGAATAATCGAAGGCACGGGTCCAGGCAAGGATCGGAAAGGAATCAGTAGGTATAAATTTAGCGCTGAAAAGTGCTATTGTGGGTAGTACTGAGAAGTACTGTTGAATTGCTTTAGGTAGTAAAACTTCCTGCAGCAGAGAGAGCTTACGTCCGCACAGCACAAGAGTACGATGCGAACTGGAGAACATCATGTTAACCCGCTGTTTTATCTTGCTCCACCCGTTCCAACTTGCCCCGGTGTATCTTATGAAAGTTTTAGGCTAGCTAGTGCCACCTATCGGTTGTAGAAATCGGAATATGTCAGGTCACCTCGTGGTGGCCCTTGACATCCCAAGTAGAGGTGTGCGCCGCCGCCGATTTTTGGTTCACGCCGCCGCCGCCGATTATTTTTCGGCACGCCGCCGCTTACGCCGCCGAACTCCAATTTTCTACGCCGATCTCAAAAACGCATTGAAAAATTATATCAAGCATAATTTTTCAAATCGACGTATCTAACTTTTTCACTGATCTGAGTAAATTCATGGTCAATGTTGACGACCATTTCACTAAAATAGTTTTTTATAAAAAGACTTTTCATAAGTTTTTTCGTGCTTAACATCACCAGGGATATTGCACGCACTAGGTAAAGAACAAAACCTACTCATTCCATATCATTTTCACAATGAATTTTGACAAAAATACACATACACCGGGTTGGTTCGAGATACGTCATGCCAGATACGTCGCTTTTGTATGGTGCCAGTTTGGTGTATCTGTTACTTTTGATTTTGGCTAGATACGTCGTTTGGTTTTCTCATATATCAAAACGGTGTATCTATCAGTAAAGTTGTAAACATCAAAATAGTTAGATACGTCGTTTCGGAAAATATGCTTAGTTAAACAAATTAAGCAATAAATCATCAAACTGTGATGTGGATTCTTCAATTTGCTTTATGAATCGTGCATGCAGCAGTAAACCCGGATTTGTTTACATTCTCGAGTTACGTCGGATTGAAAAGTTATGCTTGATATTGTTTCTTGATTTATTTCATTACAATATTTCAAGCAATTCATTGGAGTCATCTGCATACATATCATTTGTAAGGTTGTTTTCAGCGGTGGTCCATTCTTATGGTCCAAATTTACAACAGTTCTAAAAATTTGAAATGCTAAAAATAGATCAAATTACGCTCAATTCCACCGGTAGTTGTTTTAAATTCTAAACTTCGCATGTCGCGTCATCGATGTTTTGAAATTGAAAAAGTTTGTCCATTGAATTAAATCGAGTTCACAAAGATACTGGGGGTTCCAGAAGGCTGCAGGAAGAATCTTCGGATTCCGAAGATTGAAGAAAATGCTAATGATTCTAAAATATATGTTTTTGTCGTTTTCATCTCCAGAAGAGATGAAATTTCTCCAGCTACTCTTTTGAGGATTCTTCCAGCACTTTCGCCAAGAATTCCGCTAGGAGTTCCTCCGGGAACTCTAGAAGGTTCTTCTGGAATTCTGAGAGTTTCCTCCGAGACATCCTCTAGAAGTTTCTCCGGGCATTGCAGAAGTTTCACTGGGACTTTTTGTAGTACTTCCTCTAGAAATTCCTGTAAAAGTGACTCCGGGTATTATTTTAGGAGATCCTCCGGCAAATTCTTCCTGGGAAGTCCTTTAGGAGTTTGTGCGGCACTTCCTCAAGGAACACCTCCGGCAATTCCTCCTCGAGTTCTTCAGCGAGTTCATCCAGGAATTCCTTTACAAATTTCTACAGGAATTTCTTCGAGAGTTCATAGAATTTGCACTGGAAATACCAGAAATTTACTCCGGTGATTCCACTAGAAGTTCTTTGGGGAATTCTTCTGTGAGTTCTTCCGGCAATTTCTGTAGCAGTTCCTCCTGGAATTCTTCCAGAAGTATCTTTAAGAGTTCTTCTTGAAATTCTTCCAGAGGTTTCTCCGGAATGTTGTAGAAGTTCCTGTGGGAATTTCTCTAAGATTTCCTCCAGGAATTCTTCCGGGAATTGCTCTACGAGTTCCTTGAGGGATTCCTTAACGATTTTTTTTTCGGGAATTGTATACTAAGAGTTTCACCGTGACTGTCTCTAGAAGTTCTCCCGGGAACTCGTCTGGGAGTACTTCTGGGAATTCGAATATCTTCGGGAACACCTTTACGAGTTTCACCGGAGGTTCCCCAGGCAAGTTCACTATGAGTTGCTCTACAAGTTTTATCTAGAAGTTGCACTGGGTATGCCGGAGTATCCTCCGAGAATTCCTTTAAGAATTCTCCTGACGTTCCTCTAGAAGTGTTTCCGGAAATTCCTGTATAGTTCTTTAGGAGTTCCTCCGGAAATTCCTCTAAGGAGTTCCTTCAAGATATCTTCAAGATAACATCCAGTAGTTTCCATGAACGCTCCTCTAGGAGTTCTCCCAGCAATTTCTCTAAAAGTATCTCGGGGAATTTCTCTAGAAGTTCTTCCGGGAATTTCTTCATGAATTTCCTGGGAATTCTTCTAAGAGTTCCATCGAGAATTTCCCTACAACTTATCTCAGGAATTTATGTGGGAGTTCATCCGGGATTTTTTTAGGAGTACCTCCGGGAACTCCTTCACGAGTTCCCCTACGACCTCCTCTATGAGTTCCTCAGGGAATTTCTTTAAAAAAATTCTTCGGGAATTGCTCATGAAATTCTCCCGGGAGTTCATTTAAGAGTTCGTCCGGGAACTTATCTAGGAATAACTCTGGTAGTTTCTCTACGAGTTCTTCCTTGAATTCCTGTCCGAATTTCTTCGGCAATTTCTCTAGGAGTACCTCCACAAATTCCTCCGAAAGCTCCTCCGGCAATTTATTTACTAGTTCCTCTAAAAGTATTTCTGGGAGTTGCACATGGAATGACCAGAGTTTCCTCCGAGAATTCCTCTATGAGTTCCTCCGGTAGTTCCTCTAAGAATTCCTCAGGAAATTCCTCTAGGAGTTCTTCCGTGAATTCCGCCGCCGCCGCCGGCCAAACAATTGCAAAATTCCGCCGCCGACCGATTTCAAATCGGCGCACACCTCTAATCCCAAGTAACTTTGCTGTAGGCAACCATAGGGTATGTGTTCCATCATCAATCTCACGCTCCCATATTCATCCTATTCGAAAACAAGCGATTACGGCACCGATTGATTCCGTTCTTTTTGTTTTCATGGGTGCTCACTTCTAACAAAACATACAAAAATAGGAAACAAAACAAACAGCGCTTCAATCCTTTGTTTTTCGTAGGATGAAAATGGGAGCCACATGCTTAAGAAGGGAACCAATACCCTATTTATTTATTTATATTTGATTTGATCCATCTGACATAAAAATTGTCTTAATGAATATAAACTTAAAAACATACTTAAAACATAAACAGCACAAAGTTAATTACGTCTAAAATATTCTATAAAACGGTTACACAGCGTCGAAGTTTGTATATTGAAGTCGAAGATAGGAAAAACTTGGCTGAATTTCATTGTCATGTGTCTAGTCGGATCATGTTGCCCGTATAAAGTATTTGAGCTACCGAGACTAACGAAACTCCTGTTACGCAGGGGCCGCTCAGGGGCGTAGATATCGATGTTTGCCAATATGTTATGCGAATCGATTTCACCTTTGAGCAATTTTGCAACAAAAGTGGCTTGCGACGCACAACGCCGGTCCTCCAGAGTATCGATCCCCAATAAACGACAGCGTATGGAGGCAGGTTTTCCGGATCACGCCAGGGAAGATTTCTCAGGGCATATCGCACGAATTTCTTCTGCACAGATTCAATTCGAGTTATCCAGCTTATGTGAAATGGACACCATACCACAGCAGCAAATTCCAGAATGGAACGTACCAGAGCACAGTACAATGACTTCAAGCACAGTGTGTCTCTGAATCCTTGGCTCATCTTAAGAACAAAACCAAGCTGCTTGTTTGCTCTCGAGACGATGTCGTTATAATGCACGTTGAATGTCAGCTCTTCGTCTAACAGAACACCCAGATCACGGACACATTGCATTCGTTTTTGTTTGGCTCCGCACAGTGTATATGGGAAACGAATTGGATGTCGCTTCCTACTGAACGATATAACATGGCACTTCTCTACACTCAACGTCAAACAGTTTCTTGAGCACCACGATTCGAAGGTATTTAGTAACACCTGCAGGCAATGACAATCGTTCAATCCACTAACAACGATGTATACTTTGGCGTCATCGGCATAAAAGAGTCTGGTCCCTGGAGGAAGAATGAGAGATGCATCGTTGACGAAAAGCGAAAACAGTAGTGGTCCAAGGTTGCTCCCTTGTGGCACTCCGGATAGATTTGTGAACGGCCTCGATTCGTACGTCCCGATCTTCACACACAGCGATCGTCTGGTAAGGTATGATTCGATTGCTGGATCATCAAGGTCTACAAAGTAATAACAGATAATTCTCATGTGTTGTACAAAGTGCCTACAACAACGCGATGAACCTAAGATTAAACGCAAATAGTGACGATCATGATAAAAATTTTGCTTCGGAGACAGCATGACTAGGGTGACTGGAGGTTTGGTTATGCACCATGGGACTAAGAGGGTTAAATGAGAGTTTCCTCAGGGTGATTCTTGGAGTATTACTTATCCTACAGGTCCATGGAGCATAGTTCTGTAGAGAAGTAGCTTTCAAAGCTGTTGTAGGACCTCCAAGAACTTCCCAGGTAAAGGCCTGAAGATCTACAAGCGTAATCAACAGTTTATTGTTACATTACTGATGCGGTGTAACATCCTCTAGATCTAGGTTCATGGAGCATAGTTCTGTAGAGTGTAGAGCACTATTTTCCAAAGATAAGTAATCTAGGTCATCCATGAACTTCCGTGAGTAAAGGCCTGAAAATCTACAGGCGTAACGTTCCACGTTCTGCCGGATTCCTTACTGTAGTTATTACCGCCCGTGCTGCGTTTGACCATCGCCAGTTGATGGTCGGAGTCGATGTTAGCGCCACGATAGGTCCTGACGTCGATGATGTCTGACAAGTGCCGTCCGTCAATCAAATCGTGGTCGATTTGCGATTTGTGCCGATTGCCTGTTAATAAAAAAAATCAAACATATCGTCCTTATAATTTATAGGGAGCTTAAAAAATACCAACAGCCATAAAATGTCTTACTTTCATAGGGAAAATGTACACATATGAATTGGTGAGCTCCAGATCCGGATTTAAGGGGGGGCCAGGGGGGCCGGGGCCCCGGGCCCCCACATTTCAGGGGCCCCCACAAAATCTCACTTCACGAATAAAAATGTGAACAAGTGAAACAATAAAGGAAAAGTAGGTCAAGAAATTTCTCTTGAATGTGTTTTTTATCATAAGAGCTTCAAATTACTGTCAATTGGCAAGTATACCGATAAGGCCTCAATTTTCCCAAGAAAATTGTAAGAATTTATTTTGGGATTTAGTACACTTTTTGGAAATCCAGGGTTTAATTTTACAAAGCAACATACGCGCCAATTTATGATGTAGTTAGGGGGAAAGGCCCCATAGAAACCAATGTCATTTGAATAAAATCGAAGCAGTTAATCAAAATCAGACAAACTAGTACATTTTGCTTGGCAATCTTACTATTTAAATAAAATTTCAGAACTGCTGAAACAATTTTACAAATTGATTTAATTCGGTCCGATTTTTTTTAGAGAAGATAGGTAATGATTGATTTCCTGAGAAATTTTCTTTCTGGATGAAGGGTGTAAATTAGTTGAAAATTCAAAAACTTTCGCATTTTTTACTGAAATTCGTTTGCGATCTCCGTCAAAAATTTTCTAGAAATTTGACAGGAAATTGTATAAGAAATAAGTCATACATTAAATCGAAAACTTATCAAAGATTTCCGAAAAAAAAACTTCAATAGTTTGTAATAGGGTTTACATTGCTACATGAAGTTTCGCCAGAAAAATGTTGTCTGGCAGGAATTCCATTAGTTCCGAAGCTTATGCTCCGAACTTCAACGAAGAAGTCATGATAGTCCATCAGCAAATTTTCCGAAAACTGCTCCAAGTATTTCGCTTCAAATTATCTTCGGTGCTTGCGCTACAGTTTGTCATCGAAATTTTCGTAGACTTCAGCTTTAAAGTTAACTGAAGACCTCTTCAAATATTCCGACTAAATTCATTTTATGATGCTGATGCCACGAACACACTCGCGAAAAGTGCGTTTTACTTTTCATAATTTCGAGAACGATATGACTAGAAATTCAAAACTCAACGTTGTTATGTATTAAATGAAGTAGGCACCTAAACGATTTCTTGTTATGCTAATTGTCCTAGATTTAAATTCTTCTTCAACGAGATTATCACTTTTTTTAAGAACTATTAATATTTTATCAAGATTTGTGAGCAAAAATTAATTCTCAAAATCAAGGGGCCCCCACAACACTGTGGCCCCGGGCCCCCACATTTGTAAATCCGGCCCTGGTGAGCTCATTTCATGCTATTTGGTTTTGTAAACTGAATACAAAGACCTAATTATATTGTACATTGGTATTAGGTTTTGTATATTTTTTTTAGAACTTTAGGCATATCTTGTTTGTTTAGTATATATTTCTGATTTGCTTTTCAATGCGAATTATGTCATTATTTTTCCACAGATGTTGGTGCAAGCTCTGTACGACTTCGTTGCGCAGGAGTCCGGTGAGCTGGACTTCCGGCGAGGGGACGTCATCACGGTAACGGATCGCTCCGACGAGCACTGGTGGAACGGCGAAATCGGCAACCGGAAAGGACTATTCCCAGCAATATACGTGGCGCCCTACCATTCATAAGATAAGAAGTATTTTTATTATTTTTTTTGCTATATAAATATTATATATTTTTAATGTTTAATAACCGGGGGGGAAAGTCGAATCGAACGCGCGAGAAGGGGAAACAAATGGAGGGGGAAACGTGGGAAACCGAACCGAAAGAAACCGGAAGCCAATAAGAACGCGATGCGACGAGATCAAGAGTGGATGAGTGGAAAGAGAACGAAAGTCAGTGCGCGCGGAAACAAAAAGAGCGAAGCCAGAGAACCGATGTACATTGATTGACACATACAGACACACACACCTATACATTATGACAAAAGAAGAGAGAAAGAGAGAGAGATAATCCCTTCTTCCTAATCAGCTTGAAGAAGTAACTTGCCGGACATTTGAAATGGTTAGTTTGGGAAGGTTCAAATATTACGTCCATCGTTTTTCGGGATTTCTAGACCCCCCTCCCCCCTCTGTCACGCTATTTGCCTATTTCAAATACATGTACTGTCACACTTTTCTAGACCCCCCCCCCCCCTCCCCCAAAATATGGACGTAATTTTTGAACGTTCCCTTTGGGCAAAACTGGCGGAAGATACACGCGAAATCAAAAGGAATCAGATTCAGGTGTTTTACTAAAACTAGGTTTGCACGTGGCGAGAGTGCTGCATCTCGACATTCAATCAACACCAGAATAAATAGAAAACCCAACCCACACTACTAGGAAGATAACCGGAGATAATCGTGAGTGTGAATCAAAGTGGAAAAACATTTCAAATGCAAAAAGTTACGGACGATGTGTAGTTTTGTTTATATAGATATTTTCTGTTTTTTGTCTCGTAAAAGTAGTCTCGTTTTTTATGAACTTCTTCCTTTTCGTTTTGTAATTAATCCTAAATGTAGGCAACCGTTAGCTGATCTTATAATTACTATTTAAAAAAAGAAAGAAAAAAAAATGTAGGAACAAAATTGGTCAAATTTCGTTTTTAGGCAGAAAGCGCAACTTTTGTCATTATGTGTAATAGCTTGTAAGTGTAAACACAGTCACACAAGAAGAAAAATGTAACTTGTTGTATGGAAAAAAAATCCTTACGCATTAATAGACTTTTCAAACGAGTATCATTCTCAGTTTATCGATTCCTTGCGTCAAGCAAATCCTTATACAAATCCCAATGAATGGCACTTTTCTACTTTGCTATATGGCTGTTTGTCATAAATTATGAATTATACGAAGACCTCTTATCGAAAAGATTTGTAACTCTGACCTCGTCCTATACATAGGGTGCCTCCTGGTGAGCTAAGGCGGTACCTTTGCACAGAAGTATAAGAGTGTGTTGGTGCGCTGCTATCAGTGTCTCTCGATTGCCTAATCTTCTTGATAGAGTGTTCTTCTATTTATGTCAAAACGCTGAATTGCAAATGGAGACAAATTCCATTAATTACACTCGAATTACAGTCCTATTCTTAATAGGGAACAACTAACAAACGAAACACACATTATAACGGATAGATCTACAATAATTTAGAAAACAGGAAACCCCTTTTTAGTACAGTTTTAAGTGAACCGGAGCAGATTATGAAAATAACAAATCCTCAAGAGAATAGAACCGAACCAGACACATACACTGAAAGATATTTCGCTAGGAAAACAACAATTTACACAATTATACACAGACACACATTACCCTCCAATAGTACACTACACGGGGAAACGAAACTACTCAAAATTAGGTATTTTTCACTCAGCTTGACAGCTAAGTACAACCAGTCAAAATTGAGTTATTTCGATATAACTCAAATTTGAGTTATTTCACTGGAACATAAGTTTGGATGAATTTAAGTGTTTCGGGACTACTTAATATTGGTTTAAAATTACTCAAAATCAAGTCCTGTGCTGAAGCTGTTTTTTTCATGAAAATTTCATGATTTTGTTAGGGGTTTCGATCATTTTACAATATAAGAAATGCATACAATAACTAATTTATTCATTTTATTTCGAATCCAAATACAATTCAATAAATACAATCACATTTCACTTGCCACAAATTTCACACTTAATTGTTCCGATCTCGCACGGTGCTCCTCCAAGGTACTTCCGTTGTTGTGAAGATTTTGTTTCCAGAATCGGTATCGGGAATGCTGTTCTGGTAAGAAATCAAGCAGTCAGAAACGCATCGTTAGAAGCACATAATTTTATTACCTACCAATTGAAAATGTTGTAATCCGAGCGACGGCAACAGCAAAGATGATTTTCAGCAGGTCGTTTCAATATTTTCCCGACTGAAATCCATGCACACGTTTCCATCGGTGCCGCCGGTTCGGTCGGGTGTTCTGAAAAATATAGTTGGCGTTATCAGTGGACATAGTTAAAAAGGAGAAAATTGAAAAACTTACCCGGAATGCACGCATCAATTTGATCCAATATGGCGTACGTGATGAATTTTCAGCCAATGCTGAGTACTGCATCAACACTCCCTTTTGGATACTTTGCGAAAATGGGAAGCAAAACAAAAAGCGCTGATGCGTTCAAGTTCCATTTTACTCAAAAGCGAGTAGTTTTGACGTACTTCAGCTTTGAGTGAAAAGTATTGAAGACTGAGAACAAAATAGTATCCAAAACCGTAGTGATAGAAGAGTACCTAATTTTGAGTTCTTTTTATGTCAATTTTGGCTAGTTTCGTTTCCCCGTGTACTAGTGCAGAGAGAAAAAAGTGCAGACAACAAACGGGGCAAAAGGACACCCTTGAGTGTATTGTAGGTGCTTGATATCGTTTCCTGTCTTTTCCGGGAACGCTCTGCTCCTCCCTGCTTGCAGGCGATAGTGTCGGTAAACGACCGGAAAAGAATTACCTAATTACCTACCTTGCATAATTAAGTAGTAAAGAGAGAACAGCAAACAAACAAAACAAAAAAAAGGAGTGCAATGTGCCAAGAGCGATCTGGATCGTCATCCACACACACACACATACATCTTTGCGCGCGCGTAAAAGCCATCGTTAATTAAAAGAAATGAAAACTGAAGACAAAACAAGTCAAAAACAAACAACAATCAAACGAAAATCGAGATCATTGAAACACGCAGAAAGGAACTACCTTTTCACAAGAAAAAAAAACACACACACACAAACAAATAGCAACAACAACAAAACGGAAGAAAAGAACAACAACAAACAAACAAGCAAAAACATGAATGAATACAATGCTAGTAATTAATGAGATAAGTAATAATAAATACAACAATACAATGCGATGCGAATTAAGTCGGCTGGAAGTGGGCTATGGATCCCGAAAAAGAAAGGAAAGAAATCCATGATCATTTGAAATTCACACAGAACAACATTTCCACAAGAGTGAAATGTAATCGCTTTGTAGTTCTTTGTAAAAATTGAACAAGATACATATACCTTATTTCAGAATGTGCCTTATTATCAGATGTTTGTATAAAAAGCGTTGCTGTTGATTATTTATTATCTATATATAAGGTATATTTCTTCATCTTTTTCTTTTCACTTTGTTTTATCCCGCGTCTTTCTACATAAGTGTAATTTGTTTTGGAATGATCGGGTGTGGTATTGCGGTTTTATAGCCGGAACCTAGGCCGGAACCCAGAACGTATGCCAGAACATACACTGCAAAGTTCACATTACCAGCTGCCAGAACAACGATGTGAACATTTCGGTGGGGACGGGGACTCCTGTCTGATTTTAACCGCTTTTGGATACTCCAAGAATATTTAGCTGTTACATTTTTGTACCGAATTTTCGAACTCTAAGCAGAATACCCTCTTTGAATGAGTGTAATCAGTTTTGTACCTATTAATTACGTCCTATTTTGTTCCCTATTTTTTCAAGAGATCCTTCAAGCATTCCTCTAGGAATTCCTTCAAGATTTTTTTTTACGAATACATTCAAAGATTTCTTCAGGAAGCCCTTCAAGGATTCCTCCAGAAATTCTTTCAAGGATTCCTCCAGAAATCCCTTCAATAATTCCTTAAGGAATTCTTTCTAAAATTTCTTCAGGAATTCATGGAATCCTCCAGGAATTTCTGCAAAAATTTCTCCGGAATTTCTGCAAGGATTTCTTCGGAATTTCTTCAAGGATTCCTCCAGGAATTCCTTCAAGGATTCCTCCAGGAATTCCTCCAAGAATTCCTCCAGGAATTCCTTCAAGGATTCCTCCAGGAATTCCTTCAAGGATTCCTCCAGGAATTCCTTCAAGGATTCCTCCAGGAATTCCTTCAAGGATTCCTCCAGGAATTCCCTCAAGGATTCCTCCAGGAATTCCTTCAAGGATTCCTCCAGGAATTCCTTCAAGGATTCCTCCAGGAATTCCTTCAAGGATTCCTCCAGGAATTCCTTCAAGGATTCCTCCAGGAATTCCTTCAAGGATTCCTCCAGGAATTCCTTCAAGGATTCCTCCAGGAATTCCTTCAAGGATTCCTCCAGGAATTCCTTCAAGGATTCCTCCAGGAATTCCTTCAAGGATTCCTCCAGGAATTCCTTCAAGGATTCCTCCAGGAATTCCTTCAAGGATTCCTCCAGGAATTCCTTCAAGGATTCCTCCAGGAATTCCTTCAAGGATTCCTCCAGGAATTCCTTCAAGGATTCCTCCAGGAATTCCTTCAAGGATTCCTCCAGGAATTCCTTCAAGGATTCCTCCAGGAATTCCTTCAAGGATTCCTCCAGGAATTCCTTCAAGGATTCCTCCAGGAATTCCTTCAAGGATTCCTCCAGGAATTCCTTCAAGGATTCCTCCAGGAATTCCTTCAAGGATTCCTCCAGGAATTCCTTCAAGGATTCCTCCAGGAATTCCTTCAAGGATTCCTCCAGGAATTCCTTCAAGGATTCCTCCAGGAATTCCTTCAAGGATTCCTCCAGGAATTCCTTCACGGATTCCTCCAGGAATTCCTTCAAGGATTCCTCCAGGAATTCCTTCAAGGATTCCTCCAGGAATTCCTTCAAGGATTCCTCCAGGAATTCCTTCAAGGATTCCTCCAGGAATTCCTTCAAGGATTCCTCCAGGAATTCCTTCAAGGATACCTCCAGGAATTCCTTCATGGATTCCTCCAGGAATTCCTTCATGGATTCCTCCAGGAATTCCTTCAAGGATTCCTCCAGGAATTCCTTCAAGGATTCCTCCAGGAATTCCTTCAAGGATTCCTCCAGGAATTCCTTCAAGGATTCCTCCAGGAATTCCCTCAAGGATTCCTCCAGGAATTCCTTCAAGGATTCCTCCAGGAATTCCTTCAAGGATTCCTCCAGGAATTCCTTCAAGGATTCCTCCAGGAATTCCTTCAAGGATTCCTCCAGGAATTCCTTCAAGGATTCCTCCAGGAATTCCTTCAAGGATTCCTCCAGGAATTCCTTCAAGGATTCCTCCAGGAATTCCTTCAAGGATTCCTCCAGGAATTCCTTCAAGGATTCCTCCAGGAATTCCTTCAAGGATTCCTCCAGGAATTCCTTCAAGGATTCCTCCAGGAATTCCTTCAAGGATTCCTCCAGGAATTCCTTCAAGGATTCCTCCAGGAATTCCTTCAAGGATTCCTCCAGGAATTCCTTCAAGGATTCCTCCAGGAATTCCTTCAAGGATTCCTCCAGGAATTCCTTCAAGGATTCCTCCAGGAATTCCTTCAAGGATTCCTCCAGGAATTCCTTCAAGGATTCCTCCAGGAATTCCTTCAAGGATTCCTCCAGGAATTCCTTCAAGGATTCCTCCAGGAATTCCTTCACGGATTCCTCCAGGAATTCCTTCAAGGATTCCTCCAGGAATTCCTTCAAGGATTCCTCCAGGAATTCCTTCAAGGATTCCTCCAGGAATTCCTTCAAGGATTCCTCCAGGAATTCCTTCAAGGATTCCTCCAGGAATTCCTTCAAGGATACCTCCAGGAATTCCTTCATGGATTCCTCCAGGAATTCCTTCATGGATTCCTCCAGGAATTCCTTCAAGGATTCCTCCAGGAATTCCTTCAAGGATTCCTCCAGGAAGTCCTTCAAGGATTCCTCCAGGAAGTCCTTCAAGGATTCCTCCAGGAAGTCCTTCAAGGATTCCTCCAGGAATTCCTTCAAGGATTCCTCCAGGAATTCCTTCAAGGATTCCTCCAGGAATTCCTTCAAGGATTCCTCCAGGAATTCCTTCAAGGATTCCTCCAGGAATTCCTTCCAGGATTCCTCCAGGAATTCCTTCCAGGATTCCTCCAGGAATTCCTTCCATGATTCCTCCAGTAATTCCTTCCAGGATTCCTCCAGGAATTCCTTCCAGGATTCCTCCAGGAATTCCTTCCAGGATTCCTCCAGGAATTCCTTCCAGGATTCCTCCAGGAATTCCTTCCAGGATTCCTCCAGGAATTCCTTCCAGGATTCCTCCAGGAATTCCTTCCAGGATTCCTCCAGGAATTCCTTCCAGGATTCCTCCAGGAATTCCTTCCAGGATTCCTCCAGGAATTCCTTCCAGGATTCCTCCGGGAATTCCTTCAAGGATTCCTCCAGGAATTCCTTCAAAGATTCCTCCAGGAATTATTTCAAGGATTCCTCCAGGAATTCCTTCAAGGATTCCTTGAAAAATTCGTTGAAGAATCCTTTCAGTAATTCCTTCAAGGATTCTTTTACGAATTCCTTCAAGGATTGCTTCAAGAATTCCATCAAGGATTCTTCCAGGAATTCCTCCAAGGATTTCTTCAGGAATACCTTCAAGGACTTATCCAGGAACTCCTTCAAAGATTCCTTCAGCACTGATCGGAAGGTAAATATCTGTTTGGTTCTAATGAGAGGATGCGATTAGACTATTTGCCTGAACGATAAATATTTGACCATTTTGGACCACCTTGAAGGTATCCCCCTCTATCGTGTCATTACTACCTAGACGGATCCGGTCGTGGTCGGTTCCGTCAATCAGCATGTACTTTGCACATCTGCATAGCCATTCTGAACATGTCAGGGCTAGCCTTAATGGCTACTGTCGGGATACCGTCCGGACCCCGGGCCTTGTTCAACTCAAGCGACTTCGCTATTCCTTCCTTAGAATTCCTGGAGGACTTATTGTCTCGCTTATTGTAAGAATACCTGATGGAATCCCAGAGCTAACATCTGCTGAAACTGTAGGAGGGAATCCAGAAAGAATTCTTGGATAACTTCCTGCTTCTTGTTTGCATCCTTTCAAAACTATCTTCCAATACAGTTCGATGGAGGATTTTTTCTAGAAATTCTTGACGATATTCAAAAAAATCTGAAGGGAATAATGGAGAGATTCTTGGGTACACCCCTGGAAAAGATGATTGAAGGATTTCTGAATTTTCTGAAGGAACTCCTGAATGACATTTTGTAGAGAATCTGAAAGGAATTTCTGAAGAAAACACTTGACGAATTCCTGAAGCAATCGTTGGAGGATTTCCCTGGAGCAATCCCTGGAAGAGTTCCTGGATAAATCCCTGAAGAAAATCCTGGATGAACCCCTGGAAGAATTGCTACAGGAATGCTTGTAAGAAATTCTGTAGAATCCCTGGATGACTTCCCAGAGGAATTATTGGAGAAATCTCTGGAGGAATTTCTGAAAGTATACCTGGAGGAACTCCTGGATGAATTCTGGGAGAAATCACATGGGAACTTTCTGAAGAAATCTAGAATACAAGGAGGACTTCCTGAAGGAATCCCCAGAAGAACTCCTAGGGAAATCATTGGAGGAATTTTTGAAATAATTCCTGAAGTTGTTCCCGGAAGAATCACAGAATGAATTCCCGAGTGAAGGCGAACAAATCCTTGGAGGTTATCCTCAAGAAATGCCTGTAGGGATTCCCGGAGCAATCTCTAGAGAAATCTCTAGATGAATTCCTGGAGATATTTCTGGAGCAATTCCTAGACTGCCCATAACTGCATAACAGTCACATTCGACAAAAGTAGGCATTGGAGAAAATGGAGTTTAAAGTTTGCAACATGCGCTAGTATGGAGACGATACGAAATTTCAAAAATTTATCAATAATTTAAAATACATCCTTTTGCAATGAAATTTTCTACAGCTCTTCTTGTATGCTGGACGAAAAGTTAAAAAAATAATCAGAACCAAATATGATTGATATTAGGCTTTGACACCAGTGTGTATTTCCAGTGTGACTGTTATGCGGTTACATTAATTAATTTTAGCTAATGAGACAAAACGACTTGGTATTTGTTTCACATTTTGCAGATCAAACTTATGAAGTTCATTTGGGTGGATGAAAGTACTGATGATTGGGAGATGTTCCCCGGTATTAACTCAGTACTGGCAAAAAATGCAAATGTTACAATTATGCATTTATGGGCAGTAGAGGAATCTCTAAAGGCATATATGGACGAATCCCTGAAGGATTTTTTAGAAGAATCCCTGTAGCAATTCTCAGAGCAATTCCTGACAGAATTCCTAAAGAAATCCCTGAAGAAATTTCTGGAAAGGTTGTATTATTATTCATTCATACCCAACACAACAATTTTAGAATAGATTATTTCTTGAGATAATTTTTCTGGAACTCCGAATTATTAGTAATCGAGTAGGCTCAAAATAAAAAAAAAATCTGGGGGCAAGGGGGGCGTATCCCCCTCTGGCTATGCCCATGAGGAAATTGAACCCGCCGTCTCCGGATTGGCGATCCATAGCCTTAACCACTAGGCTAACTGGAGACCCAGTCTACCCTGATCTTGCCGACTACAGTCGCTTTATTGACCCCCATCGAAGTTACCCGTAGTGGGCTTTTTTCCTTCTAAATCATGGAGGGACTACTCTCTTCTCGGCCCACTAAACACATTCCTATCGTCGCCAACCTTTTTGTCTCTCCGGAACCATTGCTTCAGAGAGGGGCTAGTGCACATCGCACCCTCATGGTTAGCTTAGCCTGCAGTAACGAACATCGATGACTCGCTTTGAGCAGTCCACCAAGATAGCATGCTAGCGCTTAGCCAGTTTCCCGAGTGGTCTTCACCACTTCCTTTGTCCTCGGAAGGCGGGCAGGATCAACCATCACGCCCGCGCCCAACTGTTTTGCAAGCACTAAGAACTGATGCTTACGTGCAACGCGGGGAGCTTGATCGTGACGAGCTGCGTGCCTGCCAGGCCTTTTCGGGTGCATCTACCTCGCACTGCTGTTTAAGTGTGACTGCGAGCTCTTCTGCGTCGGTGTTCTCGTCCAGGTTTTTACACTGGTCCTGGTGCGCCGGATGCTTTTTAAGTCCGCGTCCAGCGGTGAGAGACGATTTTCGCTTCGCATGTCCCTCAGCACCTCGGCGTACGTGTCGGCCTTGGTTTGAAGACCAGCGCGTCGCTCCGTTCTCATTTGTTTAATTTTTCTCACTACCTTCTTCTTTCCAACCGTAATCCAAGGGTTCTCTTTCCCTTGGTCCGGTTGGCCACCATTCCCCTCATAATAATAGGTTGACCTCGTGGTGGGGACTTGGTTTTTCTGCCCTTTGCGCGTTTCGTAACCGACTTGACAGCCTGGTTACTCGCACTGGCCGTCCCTTTCTTCCTCTTTAGCTTTTCGTCCGCCTCTGCCGGACGCTTCTTGGGCCGCGTCTCCTCGGCAGGTTTCGAGCATATAGCTCTAGCCGTAGGGCTCCGCTACGGCTTCGCTTCGACCAGGAGATTATACTCCTTTTTGGCCAGAGCCAGCGATTTGCGAAGCTTCTGCCGGCCCTGTTTCAGGGCCTTGCTTATTCCACTCGCCCGTGTAGCCGATCAGCTCGTACAGCTGTTCGGCAACTACCAACATCTTATTGGTGTCTCGCTCCTGTTGCGGTTAATCACCCGTGTGAGATCCGCACCAGTCATCTGCGTTTCCTCGGCCTCGTGCTTCTCCCGTTGAACCTCCTGCCGCCTGCACGCTGATGAGTACACCAGTAGCGATCTCGCCAATTTTCATCGCGCGAACAGATTCAACGCCGTTCCCTCTGGCTCTCCACTCTCGAACACGTGGTTTATGGATTTAGTAATCATTTCTGTTGGGTCTCCCCTAGAGCCACTATCCCTCACTGCCAATGAAGTGGTCGACAATGATTCTGGTGGTTATCCATGCAAGCAGGGAGGACACCCGAGGGTTGGCACAGGCCTTTATGGAGACCAGGGCCCTACATTTTCAATTTCAATTGAAATTTTCAGGCGAAGTTTGTAAACAATGTTTTCAATCGTCAATGGAAACAAGGCGCCGTCGTCGTCGCTCAGCCCGACTGTCATCGTCACCGATGAACCGACGCTGCCGCGTCGTCGCAGATGCCACTTTGTGTCGCACTCACAAGCTCACGCACGCTCGTTCGACATCGAATGAATTTCTCTGTTATAACTCAATTAATGAGTGTAACAACCGTCAAATCTGTGTAATGTTAATGTATGCTATGCATATTTTACTGAAATAGTTTATTACCCATAAAAATATTAAGCAAACATACATTTTAGACAATTTGAAAATTTCAATTGAATCCCAGTCGGTGTGAAAATGAGCCGCCACCCGTCGTTGCGTCGAAGAAAGTGACAAGAAGGGTGGATGAAGCGAAGCGCATGCATGTTGTTTTGAATGTTCCCGTCGTCGGCGTCCGTCCGATGCTGATGGGCGCTCGCTTTCAGCGTCATGTTTTGGTTTCGACGATGTAGGCCCCTGATGGAGACTGAACTCAGAACCGGATCAGCGCTAATCAGGAGTGTAGTGTAGCGCTAATCAGGAGTGTACATCTGAATCCTACTTCCACCCAGTTAATTACCTAAGCTGGGGTAAACGTCAGGAACCTACTTTAAAGCCACGTCACGGTTTTATGGGGTGAAAGACAGCGCCGACATTAGCCCATCCGCGCACAGTGGGGAAAAACCGACCCAAAAAGGCACCTAATTATTGCGGCTGATTGCGATCTTTGAAGCCCATCTTTTCCGAATGGAAAAATGTCAAGGAATCGATTGGTGATAGTTTCATTCACCGGAATTGAGTGTAAGTGTCCATTTTGCCCCATTTTTCCCTAAAAACACTGTTTTTCTGAATTAAATAATGGTTTCAACTGATTGCGGCTAACCAACCAATTTTTTATTGATGTAGAATTGACAGGTGCATTCTATGGGGCATACCTCGATCTGTGTCTTTGACTGGAAGTGCCCATTTTGCCTCATTTTTCCCTAAAAATACTGTTTTTCTGGATAAAAAAATAGTCTCAACTGATTGCGGCTAACCATTTTTTTTTATGTAGAATTGACAGGAGTATTCTATGAAACACACCTTTATTTGTGTCATTGATTGAAAGTGCCCATTTTGCCCCATTTTCCCCTAAAAATACTGATTTTTCTGAATTATAAATTAATATCAAATCATTGCTGCTTACCTACCATTTTTTCTTGATGTAGAATTGACAGGTACATTTCTTGAGGCACACCTCTACCCGTGTCCTTGACTGGAAGTGGTAATTTTGAACCATTTTCCCCTATAAATACTGTTTTTCTGGATTAAAAAAGACGTTTAACTGATTGCGGCTAACCAACCATTTTGAATCTGATTTAGAATTAACCGGCGCATACTTTTGGACGCACCTCGATCTGTGTCTTTGACTGGAAGTACCCATTTTGCCCCATTTTCCCCTAAAAATACTATTTTTCTGAATTAAAGAAATGTTTCAACTGATTGCGGCTAACCATTCGATTTTTACTTGATGTAGAATTAACCGGCGCATATTTTGGGGCACACCTCGTTCTGTGTCTTTGGGTGGTGGTGTCTGTTTTGCTCCATTTTCCCCTAAACTACGGGTTTTCTGGATTTAAAAATAGTTCCAATTGATTGCAACTAACCAATATTTTTTCCTGAAATAGAATCCAGCTATGCATATTATGGAATACACCTCGCGCTATGCGTTAGGGTGAAATTGCCCGTTTCACCATATTTTCTCCTAAAATACTGTTTTTCTGGGTTAACAAGTTTGTTCCAACTAACTAAAACAGTGTTTTAGGGGAAAATAGGACAACAGGACCACCTCCAATCAATGACAAAGTTAGTCTGACAATATGCTCTAATTAATTCTACATGAGGAAAAAATTGTTTTGTTAGCTTAAATTAGTTGAAATTGTTTCTCAAACGAGAAAAACAGTGTTTTAGGGGGAAAAAGGGGAAAATGGGCACTTCTAGTCAATGATTCAAAACAAGTTGTGCCTCATATAATGCATCGGTTAATTTCACATTAGGAAAAAAATTGCTTGGTTAACCGCAATTAGTTGTAACTAATTAGGGGAAAATTGGTTAAACGAGCAATTTCACACTAACGGATAGCGCGAGGTGTATCCCATAGACATGCATAGGTTGACTCTACATCAGGAAAAAAAATATTGCTTAGCTGCAAACAATTGAAACTATTTTTATGTCCAGAAAGCCCGTAGTTTAGGGGAAAATGGAGCAAAATGGGAACTACCACCCAAAAACACAGAACGAGGTGCACCTTAAAGTATGTGCCGGTTAATTCTACAACAAGTAAAAATTGATTGATTAGCCGCAATCAGTTGATACAATTGTTTAATTCAGAAAAATAGTATTTTTAGGGGAAAATAAGACAAAATAGGTATTTCCAGTCAATGACACAGATCAAGGTGTGCTCCACAACATGCGCCGGTTGATTCCACATCAGGTGAAAATTGGTTGGTTAGCCGCAATCAGTTAAAACTATTTTTTATTCCAGGAAAACTGTATTTATAGGGGAAAATGGGTCAAAATGGGCTCTTCCAGTCAATGACACGGATCAAGGTGAGCCTCATGAAATGTACCTGCCAATTCTACATCAAGAAAAATATGGTAGGTATGCAGCAATCAGTTGATACTAATTTTTAATTAAGAAAAAACAGTACCTATTTTTAGGGGAAAATGAGGCAAAATGGGTACTTCCAGTCACGACTGCGCCCCGATTAGCGAATCGTGTTCGTTCGTTGGGGCAACTGACAACTGATCAAAATGCCCTGGACACACGCAAGTGACGAGAAATACGTCACGGAACACTCACATACTTGCGCAAACGTTCTGTATACAGGAGCTGTGATGCGACGGCGGTCAGACGTCAAACTCGTTTTGACATCTATTTTGACATTGACAGTGCTTTTTAGTTGGGTTTTGCCCCAACCAGTGAACATTCAACCATCGAGACAGCCCATCTAACGAGCTCTCAACGAACGAATCCTCACTGTATGTGCCGCCTTATTCTACATCAGGTAAAAATTTGTTAGTTGGCCGCAATCAGTTGAAACCATTTTTTTTATTCAGAAAAATAGTATCTTAGGGGAATATGAGGCAAAACGGGCACTTTCAGTCAATGACACAAATCAAGGTGTGTCCCATAGAATGCTCCTGTCAATTCTACATCAAGAAAAAAATGGTTTGTTAGCTGCAATCAGTTGAAACTATTTTTTAATCCAGAAAAACAGTATTTTTAGGGGAAAATGAGGAAATATGGGCACTTCCAGTCAAAGACACAGATCGAGGTATGCCCCATAGAATGCACCTGTCAATTCTACATCAATAAAAAATTGGTTGAATAGCCGCAATCAGTTGAAACCATTATTTAATTCAGAAAACCCGTGTTTTTAGGGGGAAATGGGGCAAAATGGACATTTACACTCAATTCCGGTGAATGAAACTATCACCAATCGATTCCTTGGCATTTTTCAGACGCAATAATTAGGTGCCTTTTTGGGTCGGTTTTTCCCCACTGTGGCGCCGTTTCAAGTCAGTGTCACCCGACCTTACTAAGAGGATAGAATGCCGTCGCTAACAGCTCTCTTGTGCGTAGTTACCTAAGCGTGTACCGTCTCAGTTACCAATTACAAAGCAAGACCAGTGTGCCGTAATCAGGAACTTGGCGTCGTTCCTGATGTGCTCGAGGCACTCCTAGCTCGGCTGTGACACTTCCTACCTAGCTTGAAAAATCCGTATGCTCCGGTGCTCGGTCACCTCTCGGTGCCATATCGGCGAGTATGCGAAACACTAAACGACCGTAGTGCCTAGGGTATAACCACCGACGAACCGACGTGACAGCTAGAACAAATAAATTCAAATTTGTTGTCCCCGACGCCATGATGAAAAATAGCCGAACACTACCGCCTCCTCTATAACGGTTCGCGTTGTTTTGATAGCTTGACTCCAAACCCCCGTGTATTCATATAGGAGAAGGTTCGCGCCTGAGCTGATTTGACAGAAGCGTTCGCTCGCTTTGCTGGTCGACCGTTAAATTTAGGGGGGACACTTTTGAAACACTACTGTCACGTCGGTTCGTCGGTGGTATAACTTTTTTCACAGCCGTCGGATCACTTTGCGGTCTTCGACAAAGTTGTTTGGCATATAGTCACCTACCATCATACCAAAAGGTTTGATTACTGAACACTTACAGTGCCACCTAGCGGCAAAATTCGAAAACTTAACATTTCTACATACATTTGGCCAAGTTTTCCCATACAAACTTCAAGCGTTTTGAGCGCCCCCTTAGGCTTATTGATTTTGCTCAAATTTTGAACGTAGCTTCTGGGAGTCCGAAGCAACTGATTTAGGAGGTAAGACTTGGCATTTTTCGATTTTTTTGTTTTTCAGTGTGGGCCACCCTAATGTGCACATAACAGATGAATATAACCATCCGGGACGATTCTTTCTGACTTCAATCGGCTCGTTCTCCGAAACTAGGGCACCTAATTGCATTCGGTTTGAAGTATCATCAAGGGGAAGAGTGTATCTTAACAATGATTTGGCGGGGATCCCCCTATGACCCTCCCCCCTTTTCTGCGGGGCAGATCTAAGTGTGGCATGATCCATAATATTACCATATCATCATAACTTCGACTGGAAAACAGCAAGTTCCAGTAAAATAAAGACAAATGATTTTGGTCGATTCTGGTCACCCGGTGACCTCGGAACAAGTTATGGAGACCTTGGAATATCCATCTGTACATACCTATGTACGTGGAGTTGATTAAAAATCATTCGTTTTTAAATACTTTGAAGCAATAAAACTTAAAAAGATTTCATTTCATCTGTTTTGCAAGCCTTAAATCTAACCAAACACAAATGTAGAGCGATCGGTAATTTACGCTCAACGGCGATTTTATTGGAAAGTTGTGGCTGACTATTTCCGTGTCTGATACCGTTTCTCTACTTGATTTTACAGCACGTGTTCGTGTTGATTCAAACTGCCCAAAAGAAAGTCAATCCAGCACCAAACAGCATCATAACCGCTAGGACTCTGCCGCCATCCACCGTTCCATCCCGTGTGCCGTTTTCCATGGCAGATGGTTCCGGTGTCAATCTGGGGGTCAGACTTCTATTGCACCCATTTGCCATGAATGTCCTGATTGTATATTTGGTTGAGTCTCCAACGTATTCGTATTCGTAGCTGGACGAATTTGTTGGACCGGAGAGTGGAACGGCCATCTCGTCCAGAATAACTGCCGGAACGACCATCGTGGCAATTACAATCC
Organism: Aedes albopictus; assembly: GCF_035046485.1. Taxonomy (NCBI): domain Eukaryota; kingdom Metazoa; phylum Arthropoda; class Insecta; order Diptera; family Culicidae; genus Aedes; species Aedes albopictus. The sequence goes on from NC_085138.1 coordinate 351,780,646, forward strand.
ATCCAAATGAAATCGTGCAGTACATGTTTGACTGTGTCCTGGTTCTTGGTGTACTTTCCGATTGTTGGATAAACGGGTAATGTGGTTGAAATCGATGCAAGTGCTGTGGTGATGCCGAGCGTATTTTGAATACAATTGCTTCCGGTATCAGTAGGTCGGCACGTTCTCCTCCATTTAGGAAATTTGTGCCACGAGCTACTGTAATAATTATATTACTAAAGATAAAACGTATAACGAACGTAATGCCGTTGGTGACGATTTGTCCACAATTCCATGGGGATTTGCCTAGTGAATTACATTTTATCGCAGCATTACAGTATAATGATTGTAGGTACTATCGTACCGGAAAACACTAAACGTGTGGCCTCGGGCACACCAGGAACGACGCCAATAAGTTCCTGAATACGGCACACTGGTCTTGCTTTGCAATTGGTAACTGGGACGGTACACGTCTAAAGCATTGTCCAGTTAGAATCCGGACGCAAATGATAATTTATTGTGACGCTCTCAATGATCATAATCATTTTTTTACAGCAGTCTGATCATAAACAAGTCCTCTGTTGATGGTGAAAATTTCATCGATTTTCTTGTTACGAGTGAAAAGTTATTTCAGATTGAAGACAAGTGAAGGAAAAAAATCTTGCACAAACACGCTGAAAATTAAGCGTGGTCAGGTACGACAGTCGCGAAAAATGTTAATGTCTCCATAACCATTATGTGTGATGTGCACAGATGTTGTTATTGTTTATCCAGAGAAATCATCCAACCTGGCGGAGTGAAGAAGACAACGAAGACCTATTCCGCAAACGTCAAACTGTTACACACTTTAAAAAGTATGCACACAACCTATCAACAAAAATAAATTGTTGAAAATTTTAATTATGTTTAATGGCGTTCAGCTGCATACAAAAGTGCTGAAACTACACCTAATATTGTTTAAAAATGAGTTACATATTGTGGCACCAACTGTGATTACATAAACCAATAAATTGAACAATTTGCATTATTTTTGAATTTTATGGCAACCAAGTGAGTGAGTGCTTTTTAGCGTGAACCGAGCACTTTTGACGTTTGCGGAACGACTGCGGCGGTCGAAACCACCGCAACCCCGTTGGATTTTTTCTATTTTACCGCAATAACCATGCCATGAGGGAGTGCCCAAGGAAGATTGAAGTTTATGTTCATGCATAAATCTGCTTGAAATTCCAAGATTTGCCAGGAAGTTCGAGCTCTGGACATCGTTTTCTCACATCACGATTTTGACACCAAATGTGTACAAAGATGATAACCTCAAGAATCGCGTGCTGCTTTTCAAAAATGCACACAAGGGATCTGTAGAGGTTTGAGCAAATTTGGTGAGCTATCACGACAGCCTGAGATGTGTAGTGGTGTCATCACTGTTGGATAGTGTTTATTAACGAAAAAACACTCAAATTTCGCTTCTTTGGAATTCACTGAATAGCCCTTAATTTCGCAAGAAGAGAAATATTTGGCAAAGTTTCTTTGGAATCCTAATCAGATTGATAGAGGGTCTCAGGACACTACAGAGATGACCTGATTGTTAAACAAATCCGCCGAATGGGTTGATGTTAAAATTTACTACCATTGTGCAGATTTTTAAGGAAGTAATCACGGAAAAAATGAGAAAATGTATTAAAAATAAATTAAATAATTTTAATGATATTTTTCCATGAAACTACAGTAAATTATCTTTGTTTTGAGGGCTTCACCTTTTCTGTTAGTTATTCCACCTCTGAGATATAAGTGATTATCTGCGTCCGGATTCTAACTGGACAATGCTTTAGGTAACTACGCACCAAGAAAGTTGGTAGCGACGGCATTCTACCCTCTTAGTGAGGTCGGGTGACACTGGCTTGAAACGGTGGATAAGTAGGCTAACGTCGACGCTGTTTTCCGTCCCATAAAACCGTGGCGTGGCCTTAAAGTATTTACGTTCCTGACCTGTACTCAGCTTAGGCAACTCCTGATTATCGCTAATCCGACACTGAGCTCAGTCTCAATAGGGGCACATTCTACGAACAACCTTCAAGGCGACTGATGTGGAGAATACTCTGAGTCAGCTTGGCATTACCGAAGATCAGCTACTCAGTAGTTCACAGGAGAAGATGGAAATATCCTGCCTCTCAAGACCTACCTCCTAAAGCAGCACATGTTCCGACAAAGCTACTGATCCAAATCTACGACACCCATTATCGACCGACTCCAACCTACTCGATATGGAAGATAATAAAGATGATGGAATAAGGATCATTATCAACCCCACGAATCTGCCTCCCCCTAAATCCGGCACTGTCTATACCGAGAAACCAGATGACTCTCGCCTTTCGGATAACCAGGTCAGTTTGAGGAAGCGTCGATCGACGGTGGACGCTATTAGGGCTGTAACCAAAACGGCCGAGATAGCGCTCAAAAAGAAGCGAATGGGAATCTGCTGTTGCGCGGTCATCACGCTGGACGTAAAGAATGCATTCAACAGCGTCAGCTGGGCCGCCATCGAGTGCGCCATACACCACGTAGGAGTTCCGGTTAGCTTATGCCGGAGAACTACTTCCAGAATAAAGTGCGAGAAGAAGGCGAGAGGAGCTACAACATCATTGCAAGGATATCTCAGGGCTTCATCCTGGGCCCGGTACTGTGGAACGCGACGTATGATGGCGTATTGAAACTCAAATTTCCACCGGGCGTAAAGCTGGTCGGCTTTGACGATGACATTACCCTCGTGGAATACGGCGAGTCGATATAGAGGAAGTGAAACAACAGACAGCAACGCTCGCAATTGGTATAGTGGAGAACTGGATGAGGTCGAAATAGTTGGCACTTGCACACCACAAAACGGAGGTGGTGGTGGTGGTAAACAACCGCAGTTCTGAACAATAGGCAGTATGGTCACCACAGGCTGGTGCACGATCAACTCTAAACGCTCACTGAAGCAATTGGGGACATTGGGGGTCATAATCGACGATAAGCTTAAATTCGGAAGCCACGTAGAATATGCCTGCAAAAGGGCAAGCATGGCGATAATGGCATTGTGAAAGATAATGTCAAATAGCTCTGCAATAGGCCTTTTCAGATGACAGATCCGTGTATACCACTGTTTACAACTGCAACAATAGGAGAACTGTCAAAGGCCCAAAAAATCAGTTGATTTTAAACTGGAAGCTGTGCACTGACAGTTCAGCGAGCTTGTTTACATGGACCTAGGGGCAAGACACTGTGCAAACGAGAGTAACTCTGAGAAATTCTGAGTAACTCTTTTCACCAATGATCGACGAAATTTGTCGAAAAACACCCCTAAAACTGCAAGAAAAGCGGGATAATTAGCCTGTGCATGCCGGCAGGATCGACATACGAATGACACTAATGAGTGGAGCTTTTTTGTCGACCATTCAAAGCTTTTAACAGTGTTCGACATTCGATTAGAAAATCTTATTAGAATCGTATGTTTACGATTCCAATAAGAATTTCCCATTGAACCATCATCAGGGTTGACAATCGTCCTTCTCGTCACCACTGCGTGAAAATAACAATAAAACAATCTTCGTCCGAAAGAACAACGGTGACGATTAGCTTTTTCGTCGCCGACTGCGGGCTTCACGACGAAGCTTCATCATAAATAGTCATCCACCAACTTTTTCGTCGTCCTCTTTGTTCCCTGGAAACGAGCGACGACGGGCCAAGAGAACGCTAACTGGGAATAGCTTTTATTGGCGTTTCGGCACTTACGGTGGTGTGAAACATCACTAGCTCAGTCGGTAAGAGTGCTGGAATTGGCAATCTAGAGGTTCGTTGTTTGATTCCAGGTGCAATTATTGTTTTATCAAAATCTTTTTTTGTGTGTGTTGCTGGTGGCAACATTTACTCCGTCGGCTAGACGCACTTGGACGAAGAGCGAAACAAAACGAATGAAGATTTTGTTTTCGTCACGACGCAAGCCCTTCACGACGATTCGCTGGCTTGACTGAGTCATCCGATGTGGAACAAGCAACGATGAAGATCTAGTTTTCGTTCTCGTCGTCGACTTTTTTGGTCATACGGCGACGATTTTCAGCCCTGACCATCATTGACTGAAATTTAATTCAACCGTTATTTTGAAGATCGAATTTTGATTTTTTCGTTAACCGTGTGTTGGACGTACTTCGGACATATTGCGCTGAATAGAGGACCAGATCTGCTGTCCAGCGCATTACGTCCGATGTTATGTTTCACATATTCATTTGAAGAAAAATGTATTGTTTCAACCACGACGACAATAGACTTACGTGAAGGTAGGTAATACTTCAAAGATTATCATTTGTTAAATGAAAAAAATAATTGAAGATCAAATTAGATAAGAACTAACAAAATTAATTAGAAACAGTAACGTTACTGCAAGTATAACAATAGCTGGAAATTCAATCCTTCTTAATACATTTTTTCGTTAAAATTAACCCTTATGTGACCGGCAGGGTACCCGGGTACCTTTTTCGATTTCGAATCTCGATATTTAAATTATTATTGAGAGTAGGAAGTAGAAACTCTGCTAGATCCAAGAACTCGTAAATATTATCTAATTAATGTATCTATTAATGGGGTTGACCGAATTTTCAAGTGAGGAGGGTCAGGGGAGTGGCTTTTGTTTTTTTATTACGTGGAATGCCGCCAAGGTACCCGGGTACCCACGAAACTGAAATGATCATATCTTCGTCAATTTTTCACCGTTTTTTTCGGGAGCATGTGCTTATTGAAGCCCACACTGTTGAGCCTGGGATACCGTAAAGTAGCCATGGCCAGCCAGAACCCCCACGGGAAGCCTGATCTGGAATCGCAGCTTCAAAGTCAACACATTTTATGATCCCAGGCTGATCAGACACTATATGCTGAAGCAATTGAGGCAAGATTGATACCGGTATTGCTACTAACCTACCGAAAATCCCGAGCATTGTTTTGTATAAAAACATGGGCGAAATTCGGATTTTCACCCATGGTGATCGGACCGGTCCAACCAAATATTATCTCGATAGGTAATGAGTTTGTGAGTTAAATGAGCCAATTTCTTAATTACTAGCTGTACCCGGCATACTTTATCTTGCCTACTGCAAACTTTGTCTTGTATGTACTGCGTTTTTTGACGTTTCAAGTTTCTAGCCAAGCCCAAGTCCCCGGTGGAAGAGGTAAAGAAAATCGATTTTCGAAAACTCTCAATTTGTCCATGTTTTAGGCCTCATAAACCTTCCTTGGGTGAAAACTAACAGAACAAAACTAAGACGACCAAAATCGGACCTTCCGTTCGCAAGTTATGCGTGGTCCCACGTACGCCACTGCATACACTGCATTTTTATATATATAGAAGATAGAATATAGATTAAATGGTGTAATTTTCTAATTATATATCTCACAAAACGCAAAAAATTGCAACCTGATTTTTTTAGCAAATACACATTAATACATACTAGGCATACATTGTTGTACATACTGTCGAAAATTTGGAGAGGCACCACCTTTATTAATACTATTACAAAAGATCAAATATTTCAAAAACACCAAAATATACCTCTTGCATGGGCGAAACTACGGATTTTTGTCAGGGGGTGCACTCCGAACAAAAATTCCTCAGTTCATCTGTTCATTGTTTGAAGTCCCATATTTCACAGCAATCCATTCAAATTCTAGGGGGTGCCTGGCAACCCCGGCACCCCCGGTAGTTTCGCCCATGACCTCTTGATGTGTATTTGCTAAAAATTTAAGATTGCGATTTTTGCGATCAGTGAGATATTATAATCTGAAAATTAAAATAACAGTTGAATTGAATTTCAGTCAACGAGGGTTCAATAGGAAAAGCTGTTGTTTACGATTCCAATAAGATTCCAATAAGATTTTCTTATCGAATGTCGAACACTGTTGAAAGCTTTAAATGATCGACAAAAAAGCTCCACTCATTAGTGTCATTCGTATGTCGATCCTGCCGGCATGCACAGGCTAATGGGCACTGACAAAAATATCCATATTGGGTTTATGTGTCAGCTGATATAGATTTTTGCAATTAGATTTCAGTAATGTATTATATTGGTCAGACACATAACTCAAGATGAACTCTTGGCTATTCAAAAATATGTGTAGTTCTTTTGAATATCAAACCTATGATTTTTATTTTTCATATTGTGGAACGTTTGCAATTCATATGCCTCATCTATATCTTAATAGCCGTTACATCCCCGCTTTTTGTCTTTCTTTTTTTTAATATTTTACAAACGAATTATCTTTTTAATAATTTTATTCAAAATTACATCATACAATGATAATAATAATATAACATGAAATTCCATATTTCAATATGGCTGTAAATGTATGACGATGTCGTCCAATCCCCGTCAGATGCATGTGACTCCCACATCGTGCATGGAACTGTTGGCCAACTGTTCCGATTCCGGTCCGTTTCCGACTTCCGCCCAATCGACGAGAAAATTTGAATACATAGTTTCACTAAGCTGGAAATAAGTTGCTGCAGATCCGTGCTTGTGGCCTGGTAAAGATGCTTCCAAAAAGTATTGTGCGTGGCGGGAGGCAGCGACTTGAACCACAAGCAAATGCACTTATGTTTTTGGGTGCCGGAATGGTATTAAAAATCAGCAATTTGTTGCAGAAAATGTGGTCATGCGGTGGTCGCTTTTTTGTCCTGAAAGGAATCTATTGTATTAGCAGTTTATAATACACAGATTGATCGTAAGGTTATCGTTATATGTCTTGTTCCTCGTTTCTCCAGCCGGGCGAACCTGCCACGATGTTCGCTCTGACTTGATTTTTTGACGTAGGACTACGTCTCTCTTTTCTATACCGGGTGTCATTCTAAATTTTCAGAAATCGGCCGCGTTACGTTTGAAGTGGAGATTTTGAGCGTTAATAACTCAGCCATTTTTCGATGAATTTTCAAAATTTTGGTTCCAATCGATTGGAAATCTTTACACCAATTATGTCCAATATTAACATTTGCTGATTTTCAATAACAAACTATTGAAAAATTGGGAAAAGTGAACCCATGTTTATTCCAGCCAATCACGATCGAACACATTTTGGATGCTCCCGTCGAATATAAAAGCTACTGCTTCTTCGCATCTTCCCTCATTTGTCTTTGTCGTCTCGAGGTGAACCAGTGGGGTGACACGGCTGTCAAACTCGGTACATCGCCGCTCCACCCAACATCATTTTTGGTACGGCGCGTTTTGGTACCCACTTTCTGGTCGGTTTACCCTAACTTGCTCCTGATTTTCGGGTGTGTGGCTCGTGTGTTGCTAGTGCTTATTTCAGAAATTACACATTTCAAACGAAATCGTTGTTTTTGATGATTGTTTCTCTTTCCTTATCACTTTGCACGATATTATATGTAGCAGCGAAGCAGTGTCGATGTTTCCAGCGCATGTTTTCCATGAATTAAGCAATCAAAACAAAAACATTGGACGCCATGTTGAATTGAATGCTGGGTAGATGATTCGGGCCCTTCGTCATCCCCCTGAGGTGAACGCATCGAACGAGAGCTGCCCACTTTCTTCGTTTGCGTTTTCGTCATTCTTCTTCGACGGCCGTGTCGGCTCGGTGGCGGTGGTTTTCGGCAAGGGTGCTGTTGCACATTCACCTTCTAACCGTCTAACGCGGCAGACCAAGGAAGTGTTTGAACATCAGATTGATCGACGGTGGTGACAGAGGCAGCAGTAAAATCCGGAATCGCACCCACGGCAGCAAGCGGCGGGCCAATTTTCGACGGCTTCCAGCAAACAGCACGGAGAAATCCACCACGCATTGCGTGGCATGATGAATTGATTTCAATTTCTTCTTAAACCGTCAATAATTTAAACGGTTCTTTTCAGGACCATCGAAAATGCTTCCTAGAGAGTTAATGGGATAAATTTCCTCCATCGACCGAAAAAGTGTAGTGAAAACCAATAGTGAAAGATTGAATTCTTGGTGGTGGTTCAGCAACAGTGAAGGCGATCACTAATCTCATCCACGGCAGCAAGCGGCGGGCCAATTTTCGACGGCGTTCAGCATTCAACACGGGGAAATCTAACACGCATTGCGTGGCATGATAAATTCATGTCAATTTTGTGTCTGAAATCGTCCAATATTCAAACGGTTCTTTTCAGGACCATAGAAAATTATTCCTCAAGAGTTGTGAATCAGATAATTATTTCATTCCATCGCTCGGTAAAAGTGTGGTGCAACCGAAAAGTGAAAAATTGTATGCTTGGTGGCCCCGCAACAATAATGATGCCGGCCACTAATGATTCCACCAGGAATTTAGCAACGCTTTATCCTATCCAGAGCATTTTTCGTGAAACATTGTTTAATTTAACCATTTTTCGAATTAAAGTTATCTAAATCTTCCAATATTTTGGTTACTTAATTCGTTATATGAAAATTTTCTCATTTCTCGGTTGATTAACCGTTTCAAGCGTCTGGTGCATGCGGGGCGGGACATGCAAACGAAATAAACTGGAAAGCCTGTCGAATGGGAGGAGCTTCATCTGCCAATCTAGGGACATAAAAGCTGTTCCCCCTGATTTCTTTCGTCATTTTCGTTGGATCAGTCAGGCAGGGTGGATGTCACCTCCACAGCTGAGCAGTCTCACATCAACCCAGCCGCAACTCTCGGCTATCGTGCGGATAGCACCAGGACAATCTCATCCATGACAGAAAGCGGCGTACCAGTTTTCGGTGGCATCCTGTATTTAGCAAGGAGAAAACCAACACGCATTGCGTGACATGATGTTTTCATGCCATTTCGTTCCTAAAATCGTCAAATAATCAAACGGTCCTTTTCAGGACCACCGAAAATAATTTCTCAAGAGTTGTAAATCAGATAATTTCATTCCATCAATCGAGAAAAGTGTGGTTCAATCGAAAAATGAAAAATTGAATTCCGGCCACAAATCGTTCCACCCATAATTTAGCATCGCATTGTCCTATCAGAAACATTTTTCGTGAAACATTGGGGAGCATCCAGAAATTACGTCACATTTAAAGGGAGGGGGTCAGCAAAGTGTGACGACCCATACAAAAATTTCAGAGGTCCCATACAAAACGTGTGAAATAGTAATGAGGAGGGGTTGAAAATGACAAACTTTTGTGTGCCGTAATTTAAGGACGATCCCTTGTTTAATTCTAGCATTTTTGGAATTAAAATGATCTAAATCTTTTTATATTTTGGTTACTTTATTTGAAATGAAAATTTCTCTTATTTCTTGGTTGAAAATCGTTTGAAGCGTCCGGAGCATGCGGGGCGGGTCATGCAATAAACTGGAAAGCCAGCCGAATGGGAGGAGCTTCATCTGCTAATCTAGGGGCATAAAAGGTGTTCCCTCTGATTTCTTTCGTCATTTTCATTGGATCAGTCAGGGAGGGTGGAGGTGGATATCACCTCCACGGCTGCGCAGCAGCACGTCAACTGCGACGAGTGGTAGCACCAGGAATCTCATCCACTGATCACGGATGCGGTGGGCCCGGCAATGGAAGTTACCTCCGCAGCTGGGTAAGCTGCGCACCAACCCAGCGACGACTCTCGACTATCTATCTGATATAACCAGGAATCTCATGCACGGCAGCAGGCGGCGGCAGTGTTCGATGGCTTCCCGCATTCAGTGTGGATAATTTTCAATTATCTTTCTAAAATCAACCGTTATTTGAAGGGACCTTTTCAGGACCAGAGAAAATTATTCTTTAAGAGTTATGAATCGAATAATTTTCGGATATATTCCATCGATCGGTGAAAGTGTAGTAACATTCGAAAAGCGAATGGTTGAATGGTTGAATGCTTTGTCGGTCAGCAACAGCAAAATCGATCACTAATCTTTCTACACGAAATTTAGCAACGCATCATCTTATTCGAACAATTGTACCTGGAATATTGTTTCATTCTAATATTTATCGAATTAAAATGATCTTAACTATTCAATACCTCTATTAGTTTATCCGTTCGATTAGAAATTGTCTCAAAGAACGGTTGATTACTCGTTTGAAGCGTCTGACACAATGTGGGCGGGTCATGCAAACGGAATTAACTGGAACGCTCGCCGAATGGGAGGAGCTCCATCTGCTAATCTAGGGGCATAACCGCTATTTCCTCTGTTATCTTTCGTCATTTTCCTTGGATCAGTCAAGGAGAAGGGAGATGCCACCTCTCAGCTAGGCAGCTGCACACAAACTCAGCGATGACTCTCGGCTATCGTGGTGGCAGCACCAGGAATCTCATCCACGACAGGAAACGGCCGCATTCATACATGCAATAATTGTCTTGCCAAAATCTTCCGTTTTATAAACGGTCTTTTCCAGGATCAGCGAAAATGAATCCTCAAGAGTTATGATTCGGATAATCAAAAGCGACAGACTGAAAGCTTGGTAGGTCAGCAATAGTGAAGTCGTCCACTAATATGTTCTTCCTGGATGAAAACAACATTATTGTGGAAAAAGAGTTTCACGTTAAACTTTAGTTGAAAAGATCTATCTAACGCCGTTCAATTATCTAATAATTTTATCCGCTCGATGAAAATTCTCTCGTAGAACAGTAGTTTGACAATTTCTCTTCAAAACGAAAAAACTCCTGAACTAGTCAACATCTTTCCAAGTAACCGAACCAGCTGAATAACAGCTTCTTGAGCTAAAGTAAGCTTAAGAGTGATTTGTTTTACTCTTATACAGCAAAAATGTTTGTTGGGTTATAAATGCGTTCAGCGAAAGCGATCACACAACAACTTTACTCAACACATCAGCCCACCATTTGTATTATCATAACAACAAACATTGTATTATGGAATTATAAAAGTCGGAATCTCGTTCCAGCCTTTGTCCTACGTCAACATTGCGGTTATGTCTCAGACATTACCCACTCCTAGTTTTTTTCTAATAAACTGTAAACAAAATTCATTTTGAAGTTGAATTCATTCTGGTTTGACCCATATTGGATTTATGTGTGAACCGTTTTGAATTTTTACTATTGTATTTCAAATATAAACGTGATTAGCAGTCCTGCAAAATATCAGTCTCAGTGCCTGTTTTTCAGCCGAAAATGAATGACTGCGGAGGTCGTTTTCAGTTCCTCAATGTGAGAACTGACAGAGTCCGAGAGCTCCATTCGTGAGCGACCCAACAAGATCAATTCCCAATCATCTACACACTACTCATGCTGAACGGCCATTCGTCTCAAGCGGTGGCTTGTGAGAGTGAGTGCCCTATACGCTACCACGGGTGAAAACACTCAACTACAGAAAATTGAATGGAAATTTAGCCCTGTCAGCTCTCGCTTTCAGCATGCTGCGTGCGAGTGTGAGTACCTATTTCATTTCGCTCCCGTGTTGCTGATCGGAAAGCAACATTGACAGGAAAACCAAAACGGAGAAAATGAAAAAAGCAAAATATCGCTATCATAAAGGCCTGTCGAAAAATTGCAGCACTGGTGATTAGCGCAACTTTTCACAATTATGTGTGAGACATATTGAGAGTAAATGGTGTTCTAATAATGAACGAAGTGAACCTTTCGACTGAAGTATGTGTCGGGGAATATAAAGAAAATCATTGGATTTCTTTTCGTGTAGTTTTGTTTTTGCGATAGGGTAATTCGCCAATTGTTGAACGGTTAGTACTGGCATTTTTGTTTTCGTATGTTTTTCCGTGCATAATTACACTCAAGTTGAAAAATATCCAGTGAACGTCTAGATCTACTTATTCCTTATACTGCCCATTGGATTTGTATTCCCTCAAATTCCGTTTTCTAAGAGAAAATAGAACATTTGTATGGGAAGTCTGTTACCCAAATGTTGAACGCTTCCTTAAGGCTCAAATAAGAATAGCATATTATCTAAAAATGAAAAAGCACTTTTCTCCGAAATGAAGAAAAAGCGAGCAAAACCACCGTGTCCGATTGTCATAATTGACTAAATAAATAATCGGACATTCTTATTTTCTTCGATTTGTGGATCATTTTGGAAAAAAGTGCTTTTTTAGTTCTGGAACATTTGCCATTCTCAATTGAGCCTTAAGCTTGCTCATCCTAATGTTGAACGGTTCTCGCTAATTGTTGAACGGTTGAAGCTTTGTTCGTAATTGATGACGTATAACCCGACATAAACCTATCATTCACCTGTTTTTATTTTGGGCATCAAACCCAACATAGACTCAACAGTTATCCTATGTGGGTTCAACAGTGGTCCAACATTTGATAAAATTTGGTCCGACTTTGACCCGACATCCAATATTTTTTCACTCTGGCGGATTTTTTTCCGGTTTTTTCGTGTTTTGCGCCCAGTAAGTCATTTGAGTGACAATTCACTTAAATGAGGGAGCGTTCATAAAATACGTCACGCAATAATTGTCAATTTTAACCCCCCCCCCCCTCCTCCTATGTCACACTTTTTGTATGGGACCTCTGATTTTTTGTACGGGTCGTCACATTTTGTTGAACTCCTCTCACCTCCCCCCACCCCCCTCAAAGCGTGACGTAATTTATGAACGTTCCCAAGGAATCGCTTCCCATTTGAAGAGAGCTCTAGTGGACTGAAAATCGTTTTAAGGCCGCACGGGACGACGTGTAATTTTTCCTATCTTCCCTCTCTTTCTAACAATTTGCCTCACGATTTTGAAGATGCAAATATCAATTTCCAGTGCACTGATGTAGCTGAAACTTTAGTCGATTGTGCACCGCAAGTGAGCAAATGAACGATCAAATTTCTAGCCAATAATATGAAGTAGAAGTTGGGATTTGCATCTTACTAACAAAAAAGCAATGGCGGACAATTCAACCATCGTCCCGTCCGGCCTTAAACATAACCAAATGCAAGAAATGGCTGAAAAGATTTGACTAGAAGCGAAAATGACAGAAGAAAATAACGCCTTCGAAAGCCCCTGAAATACCCCTGGAAACCCATGGGACCCAGTCAACTCCCTAGAATACCCCTGGAACGACCCTGAAATACTTTGAAAACCCGTGGATCGCTCCTGAAAAAGGTGAAGTGAAAAAAAATATCTGGCAGTCATGCTAACATCGTAGGTTATGCTAGTGTTCAACAATTGGATCTTAGCTGCATAATGATAGTGTGATAAGAAAAATATTTTTTTCAAATGAAATTACAATGAAAATGTGATTTTAAACAATGTTAAACTGTTAAGGACATCCTTCCAGTTATTGCAACTATGGTGTGACTTTGATATTTGTGGTCGATTTGCCAGCAAAGCTTATTTCGTAACAGCAATTTCTTAAAATTAATCTTAAGTATTTTTGACGTAAAATATGTATAATTTTGTAACGTAAACGTAAACAAAACAACTTGCACCCCAACAAAGTCACGCAAAAAGTTTAAACATCTAGCTTTGTGGCAAGTGTTGGAAGCAGTTGTAAACAAAACAAACAGCGTTGCCAAATCGACATGTGTATCTTCCGCTCATCTCTATGTAGAGGATTTCTAGTTTTGTACTAGTAGAGATGAATATAATCGATATTTCCGTATCATAATGACGGAACCGCCAAACTACCCAAAATTGAGTTCTTTTGACGCAATCCCATAGTTCCGCCCAATAAGCCAAATTTGAGTAAATCGATTAAACTCACACTAGGGAAATTGCCTTTACCTCCAGTAAAAAAATTTTCTTAAGAGTAGGTAAATTCAACCCAAGACCCCCCCCCCCTCACTCAACCCAAATTTGAGTATACCTACATTTACTCAAAATTGGCTTATTGGGCTCAAGGACCCTCATTGGGTAGATGCATCTCTGTTTGTTTTTGACAACATCGGTGGGGGAAAGAGGGAAAACAACCTAATTTTGGGTAACTAGTTTATTCGATATACTCAGCTTTGAGTAAAATCGACCCAAAAATTAGGTAGTTTGATTTCTCCGTGTGATAATGTTTTCGGGACGGAAAACGTGAATTTAATTTTCGCCGCTCGTTTGAAATTCTAACACCTTGTAAACAATCTCGCTGAACTGTCAGACAAAGTGAAGCGGTCTCCATACTACGGTATGGCACAGCTGCATGGTCGAATAGCTAGTTGTGAACCGAAACCAGTCCAGGGGTGACCAAAAAATAAATAAATTTTCACTCTTCTTTGTGCAAAATATACCAATTTTTTATTTTGTAACTTTGTTTTGCCTTTTTTCCTATACCGGTAATCAGTAACACGTTACCACGTACCAGAGTGGGCGGAAATGGGATCGAAGTATTTTTATATTCATAGGTGGATTTTTTCAGATATTTCAGAGGTAGTATTGGTTAGAATACATACTCCATTTTTGATAAAATTCACCATCCTAAAAAAGAAAAAAATATGAATTCTGTTGTAGTTCGTCAAACTGTTTTTGTGGATATTTCAGAATAAGTTTCCAGAATTACGAATTTTGCTTATCTCGCACGGAGACAAATTTCGTTCGTTTGAAACAAAATATTCATGTTTATTCGGTAAACTTATAAAATGTTGAAAACAAAAATTTAAATTTTTAAATCTAACTTAATCTATCTATATATATAAAAATGCAGTGGCATACGTGGGACCGCGCATAACTTGCCAACGGAAGGTCCGATTTTGATCGTCTTAGTTTTGTTCTGTTAGTTTTCACCTAAGGAAGGTTTATGAGGCATAAAACATGGATAAATTGAGAGTTTTTGAAAATCGATCTTCCATGCATTTGGTGACCGTGGACTTGGTCTTGGATAGAAACTTGAAACGTCAAAAAACGCAGTAGGCAAGACAAAGTTTGTCGGGTACAGCTAGTTACATATAGATTTCGACAATACACATTGAGGAGCTCCCCGTTTCATCGTCGAGAACATAAACAAACTCACAAGTTCCAGCTGCAGGTTTTCTCCTGAAAAAAAGCAAATTTTTTCCCCCAAAAGCAAAAATTTCCCCCAAATCCCGTTGTTTTCGGGAGCGTATGTTATTTATAGATGTATACATTATGTTGGCATTGGAAGGGTTACACGGAAGGTTGTTTTTTTTCCAGCGAAGGAATTGACTATAAGTTTAATGGGAAAACAAATATTCCCGTAGGGCCGACCTGCCACAAAAAAACAAAAATTATTACCTTCATTTCTAACATAATCTATCAGAAGATGCATGTTTGATTCAAACATGGATTGCATTCGCTTCAAATGTGACGTTCGATTTGCACCAAACAGTTTTATTTTTGTGGCCTGAACAAATTGACAATTTATTTGAATCAAATATTTTAGATTTTACCATATTTTTTTTTCTGCGTGCAGATCTGTTATTTTCCATTATTAACTTCTAGTTCTACAATACTAATGTTGCTCTATTCATTTAACATAACACTAGTTTACAGCATTTTTGAACTCGGTAAGCTGATGATCATTTTTGGTGTAGAATCATGCCCTGAGTTCGAAAACGTAAAAGAAAAAAAATTCAGTAGAGCTTCTTTCGACTTTCCATACAAGGGTGATGATTTGAAAACGATTTTTGTTCTATTTTTAAGCAATGTCGCTCACTTCAAACATCTCCTTCTCCATAATCAATGCTCCGATTTAGCTGAAATTTTTACTGTAACTCGCCTACACATGATATGTCAAATAAACGTCGAGAAAGAATTTTTAAAGAGGGTTTTACTTATTGAAAAAAATACATTTCTTCAAAAAATTTTGGGAATTTTGCTAATATTTAAGGAGATCGTCCCTAGAACTCGCCAATATCTTGAAATTCATCAATCTGACGCAAAACATGTATTCAGATGATCGAATGGTATTGTATTCAGCTTTTAATTTATAGAAAAATAATTAAAATAGGTTGAACAAAACACAATATATTTGAATTTTAGTAAATTACATATTTTGAAAAGTTGTAAAACTCGATATTAAGCTAAAACTCAAAAACTGGTCTACTTAAAATTTTTTGAAGGTCGGTTTCAAAATCAGCGCTAAATTGTGCTTCAAAAATTTTGATCGTTGACAGAAGTTCACGACTTTCGTTTTATTTTGTAAACTAGTGAATCAACAATTATTTCCAAAAACGATCCCTACAGTGTAACTAGGAAGAACAGCCTGTGTTTATAAGGAAAAAATCACTATTTAAACATCATCAGTTTCGGTGCAAAAAACTATTATTTACAGTGAATCTAGAAAGTATAGTTTCACTGTAGAAAAATTGTTTTTTGCACCGAAACTACTGGAAGAATTTTTCCTTTTTTAAGCATAGGCTGTTCTTCCTAGTTACACTGTAAGACTAATTTTTGGCATTAATTGTTGATTACTGTAAAACAATAAAGCAATATTAATATTGTAGAAGTATTAGCTAATTGTCGGAAAACAAATTTAAAAAACGATCCGTTTCCTGTTCCATAGCTACTAAATAACGATTCGTGATAACCATTCTACTCATTGACCATTCGGCCTTATGGACTTTGGCCTGCAGTCTTTTCATCGTACAAGATGTTTGTGGATCTATGCACTTATAGCCTAGTTACATCGAAGTTATTAACTGCTCTAAGAAATATAATTATTGTTGTTGCGGGGGCTGGAGGGGAATTCTCACCGGGTTCTTAGCAGCAACGCGAATCATGCGTTTGTGCAGCTTTAAACTGCAAATAGGGGTTTTATTAATTCATTAGGATATACAATTTATAGTTTTTTTTTTTGTTTTTTTTATTTTTTTTCTATTTTTTTTTTTTTATTTATAGTTCAAATTACATCTTACACTTTCGGTGTTTTCCTCGACACATTATTCCCTGCGCAACAGAGTCTTGCTTCCACAAACTGATTGTGGTGAAATCTGACGCATCTTCACTAGCTATAAACAGTTCATTTTAGTCGTTAAATATTTACAATAAATTAGACTTAGCATGTTATCACTTACGTGTGCACGAGCTACAGTAATAAATTTCATTTAGGAACAAATGTAGAATAAACAATTAAATAAACAATATGTTATAACAAAATTGCGTCTGCTTGGACGATTTTAGCAGATTTTTCTTTCTCTTCTTGTCTCAGTACATTTTCTGTTTGAGCGCCTATGATTACTCAGCATTGTCTAAATAAAAATAAATAAAAGGTACATTCTTACAAATGGTACTTTCGGGCAAATAGTATTCTGGCAAATGGTTTTCTGGCAAATATCGCACAATCATTTACAGCTGTAAAAGTACATAGGGTGACGAAGGGTATTATCGGCAGGTTTGTTCTCTTCGTCATGGGGTTTTTTTTGTGGCCCGAATTGCCTGAAAGTTGGGCATATAACTCAGCTTGGTTGGGAAGGATTTGAGCAACTCCGAGTTCATCAGGTTTAAAAACTCCGCATGACGTAGAGAAAAAAACATATCACCATATAGGGTAGAAACATCAGTGCCCAGACTGGCAAGTCGGGTCTTTTGACCGTTATTCAGTCTGTTGCGATCTAAATCAGAAAAAAAAACTTTTTTTTACTGTTAGATCTTAATGATGATTAAAGCTGTGGAAATCATTTGATTTGATTTGATTAAAAAATGCAAGAAAAAAAATCTTTAACAAATCAGCTTTCATATATCTATTTTGGCCAGGGTGCTTCTCTAATTTGGCCACTCCCATAAGAAATACACCCGATTGGTCAACATAGAAATCAAAGTTAAGAATATGGCCAAAACTGACGCAGTGCTTCTATTTTGGCCAGTGCCAATTTTAATGCACAAATCAAGTATTAGCTTGATTTCTGCATTTTCTCCTACAAAATATTGATTGGGTAGGGTTTATAAGATTACAGGTTATTTTTATAATAATGATTTCCCTTAAACTGGTCAATGCATATTAGAGTGAGACACCGAAAGACATTTTACTCCTGTACACTTTTTGAGTTCCTTTTTGGTCCCACATCAACTGTGCAAAATTTCAGCTCGATCGGAGAAACTATATTTTAGCGCCAGCCATTTAAAGTTTTCATACGATTTACTATGGGGAAAATCACTTTTTCAAAGAAAAATCGCCACAGGTTGCCCCTTAACCCCTAAAAATAAATCGACGAATGATTTCTGTTGGAAATTTTACGAGGAACCAACTCTCTGAAGACCGCAAAGCGATCTAAGGCACGTGGAAAAAGTTATTAACTGAAAACCGAATGGCATGCTAATGCTGTTTAACATGTAAGGAATAACAATAAATAATAAAATCTCGTCATTTTACCGATCGGGAGAGGCTTAATAACTTTTTCCACGAACGTCGCATCGGTTTGCGGTCTTCGGGGGTCTGATTCCTCGTGAAGTTTTCTACAGAAATCATTCATCGACTTATTTTTAGGGATCTAGGGGTGACTCATAGCGATTTTTCTTTGCAGATGTAAAATTTCCCCATAGTAAATCGTATGAAAAACTAAGAATGGCGGGCGCTAAAATATAGTTTTTTACGATCGATCTGAAATTTTGCACAGTTGATTTGGGACCAAAGAGGAACTCAAAAAGTATACAGGAGTTAGAGTTTTTCCATTTTTTGTATTTTCCCATATAAACCGTGTACCAGGCTAATGCATATGCATATGAGAGCACAACTAATCCCCTTAATAAAACCATTTTGATTTTGAAATTCCACCAGCTAGATCAAAAGGTATGGGTAAAACTATGAAAAAATAATTATTCACATCCTTCATGAGTTAATATCATTTGATTTCAATTCATACACATATTTTGAAAGAATTGTTTTCTGTCTGTAATTAGTAGAAAAAAACATCTCTAAAAGGAACATATTTATGATTTCAACTCATAGAAAAATAACCAAATTCTTGTTATTGTTTTTACATATTTTTTTATTGTATAATTACATTCAAACATTTGAACAAACATTAAAAAAATATTCAAAGTAGCAATGTTACCATGTGCTCAGTATATTATTTTAACTATCGTAACGCATGTACTGTTTGCTACTTATTTGTCTGTAATGAATAAAAAATCATACACAATCTGGAAAGTTGAAACCAAATTTTACAGAAGAATGAATTATTAATGTCAGTATCTGTAACAAAGTTCAAACCTGCTCCACAACATTATTTTAGTCACAATTACTACACTTAGTAAAACACTTGTGGGTCGATTCCAACCGTACCAAACAAAACCAATCCGGCACCAAACATCATCCCAATGGCTAGGACTCTGTCATACACAGTTCCTTTCCGTGCGCCATTTTCCATAGTCGTTGTTTCCGGTGGTCCCGCTGTGGTCCCGGTCCCTCCTTTGTCATTCATCACGGTATTGTCTTTCCCGTAGTAACCGATATCGTAGCCCTGTGGATGCCTAACCTCCTCCTTGTATGTATAATTGGTTGTGGTGACATTTGGGTTGTTCAGGAATATGTAACCTGTCACATTTGTTGGCAGTTTAGCGCGTAATGCGACTAAGGGGATGGATTCCAGGGCCAGAACAATTGTCGGAACGGTCAGCGTGGCAGCAAGAATCCATCCGATTGGAAATGTGCGGTACATTTTCGATTGTATCCAGGTTTTGGGAGTGTTTTCCGGTTGCCAGATAAACGGGCAATGTAGCTCAATCGATGCCACCAGTCAATGTGTCCAGCATATTTTGAAATCAATCGCTTAGGTCAGCGGTTTTCAGATCGTGCACCGCGGTGCACTTGGTGCACCGTGAAGCCTTGCCAAGTGCACCGCGACAGTTCTGAGCATGCTACAAGTTTGATGAAAAATATTTAATAGATAAATCGACCAACAATGTGAATGACTATTGCATTTGAAATATTAAATTTACGAAACCTTGAGAAATTAGAGCAAAGCGACTCTGCGAAAGGCAGACAAATGAATAGTTAAATCTTTAATGAATTTATAGTTTATAGTTAAATCTTTAATGAATATTCTTAGAAGAGTTTTAAGTAGTTAAATATTAAGTATTTGTCATTGGGGTGTGTATTTTACCTGTTGACAGTAATCTATATATCTTCTTTATTATATAAAAATGGAGTGGCATACGTGGGACCGCGCATAACTTGTGAACGGAGGGTCCGATTAGAGTCGTCTTAGTTTTGTTCTGTTAGTTTTCACCCAAGGAAGGTTTATGAGCCATAAAATATGGACAAATAGAGTTTTTGAAAATCCATTCTTCATACATTTTGAACGGGGACTTGGACTTGGCTAAAGACTTGAAACGTCAAAAAAAAAACTCAGCAGGCAAGACAAAGTTTTCCAGGGTCAGCTGGTAATAAATGTAAATGTAGATGTCAAGAGGCTCATTGGATCTTTTTTCAGCTTTAAAGCAATCAGCCACGAATCATACAGAAAGTATGTTGTGATTATTTTGAAAAAAATTTCTTAGATATTTCAAGAGGTATTTTCATGAAACAAACAACTATATTAAACATGTTTTTCCTTCGAACCTCTCTAGAAATCTTTCAAAAAGACATTTTGACAATCTTAAATTTCATCTTTCAAAATTTTTGATCAAGTGCACCGCGTGTCTTTTTGTTCTCAAAAAGTGCACCGCGAGACTAAAGGTCTGAAAACCCCTGGCTTAGGTATTGGCATACATTATTTATATTGTCAATAGCTATGATGCAACTGTAACAGTCAAATTACTTGATGCTAAGTAATACGATTTTAATGGCTTTAATTTAATATAGTTGATGTCGTTCGGTTTTGAAACGACTACAATTCCATGGTGGTTTGAACACAGCGAAACAAAAATTAACTTTTGGTCTGTCTCAAAAGCAAACTTAAGTAGCTCTTCGAATGAGTGTAATCAGTTTTGTACCTTTTAATTCCGCCCTATGTTGCTTACGCGTATTTCGACTACCACTTGTCAGTTCAGTGTCAGTTATCCACTGAAGCTCGGAAATGCGATGAAATGTACGAAAAGCAGTTTTTTTTTACTTTACTCAACGTTTACGATTTGAAATAAACGTTTGTTCCATTATAATTAGAATAGTATACGCATTTCACCATGTGCCAAAATAGTTGCAAAAAGTTGAATTTTTCAGCCCTAGTTGTACTACTGTAAATCGAGTTTTGCAACGAGTTACATACAAAATTTAATGCAATTTTCTATTATACAACTCATTTGAGTTGCATAATGTTCATAATGGAAATCAAATGAGTTGCATAATGAACATTACGCAACTATTTTTTATTATGCAACCAGGTTAAACCTAATAATCTATTTTATGCAATTCAATATCATAATTTCTATATATATCGTCGATGGAGGTGACGATGGGTCTGGGGGTGAGATTGGGTTAAAACGGAGAAACATAAAATTTAAAATAGTTCATCAACTATCGCTAATTTATATTGAAAACTTTATATTATTTCGAAGAGGAGATGTTTTTACACGTCATGATGCAGAATAAGATGTTTAGCAATAATCGTTTTTGGTTAAATTTGTGGCTAAACTTATATCATGAAACTACTAGTAAGACTCTGTGAAAAAAAATCCAATGTTTCACACAAGTACCCAACCATATATTTTCTTATAAGTGATTAGCTGTAGGTATTAACTGGGTGATGCAATGAAAAAAGCAGGTTGTCATTGCTCTTTTTATTTAAAAAATTCAATATTTTCGACCCTATGTCTAAATATTAAGAATGGGGGTGAGATTGGGTCAAGCAAGTTATCGAGTGCACATAACCTTAACTAAAAATTCAACTTGTTCTCTAGTCCCCATTTGACGTTAGAGTGATGCCATGTTTACCGCATCTTCATAAAAGCACGATTTTTTCGAAAATATGTCGAAGAAGTGTCAAGCGATTGTGTTCATTCTAAACGTAAAATCATTTATAACAATAAACTCATGCGTTTGGACAGCTCCTCTAATCATCAGCTAATCTTTAGTGTAGGGGAGACTGAGGAGACTTGATCCCTGGGGAGACTTGTTCCCCCCATATTTGCTCGGAATCAAAAACATTTTTCTTCTAGCATATTTTTTCCAAAACTGCTCCTGGACAAACGACTATGTTTTGGCTACAAGTGATTTTGATTGTACATTGCATTATTTTTTAACGGCTGATGGTTTTTTTTTTCAGTCTGTCAGAAATCTTTAAGGCGATTCCGAAAAATCTTAATAACTTTATGAAAATTGAACCAAATCGTGTCAAAATTTCACAGCACATAGTTTAAATAAAATACTTTCAAACTTATTGATCCAAATAAGGCTGTTGTTAACATATTTTAATTAATTCAGCTTAGTATACACAACAGTGACATGGGGAGACTTGATCCCTCGAGGATTACACACACATTACACATATGAAAAATAAAATTCTATTCGGAAGCCCCTATTTACTTGGAATTCTAGTCTATTCAATGATAAAATGTGTCAGATAATTATAACTTTAGTACAAACCAAGAAAAGGGGGATCAAGTCTCCCCATTTTGTAAATATGGCATATCCTTAAAAATTTAAGGAAATCTTACAATTTCAAACACTCCATATCCATCGAAAATACAAGAAAACTCGAAAAGAAAACGAATAGGAAGACTCTGGAATTATTTACCCTTTAAATAAACCATGTGCTCAAAGGGGGATCAAGTGTCACCCATTTTTGAAAAATACATCATAAGACATGCCTCCATAAAAACACAGTTTTGAAAACTTTAACAATAATTTAAAGGCATTCTGTTGTGTGTTAACTTGCGATAGATGTTTACCTGTCATTTTGTATGGAAAACGGATCTAGTTTTGTGTTTTTTCTTAAAGTTTCAGGTGAATTAAGAAAAAGGGATCAAGTCTCCCCAGTCTCCCCTACTGCAATATCGTAAGCTCACAAAACAGACTGAATAGCTTTCTTCTTCTCCACTCATTTTTGAAATTTTAAGGAAATATTGTGAAACTACCAGACGGTAGTGGGATCCAGGAAATACTGGGGCTATAAAACCGGTAACATAGCACAATGTCGGAAAGCGAACGAACGTCGAATTGCGGCATACGAGATTGCATATTGAGTATTTAACTTATGTATTAAGAGTACCATATTATAAGGATAATTCATAAAATACATAAAAATACTAAAGAAAGAAGAATAAGTCTACCGTTTTGCTAGGACATTAAATGTTATTGCGGGAGAGGGTCTAATAATGTGAAATGTTGAGTAACATAATATTTGAACGACCCTAAATATTTTTTGTCATGGTTACATTGTATTTTTAGTAGGTTTACTATATATGATCAATAAAATGAACTTATATTCTTAGATAGGCGATTTCGAATACTTTGACTCATTCTCACCCCCTCTAAGGGGTGAGATTGGGTCAATTTTCAATCATTTGTAGTTTAGTAAGCATTTCATATAATGTGATACTTTCTTGCTAAACTATCATTACCACATAGAAGAGTATGTAACACATAACATAAATGTACCCTGTTATCCAGATGGATAACTCCTTCCGATCACAGGATGACGAGGTTTCATTTATTGATTTGGGTCCATCAGTCATCCTGGAATTGTATTTTAGTTGGCAGTTTGCCTTTTAGTTCACAGCATTTGATGCTGTGTTCATAGCTTGGTTTTGTCTAGGAAAACTAATCCTAATCGGGCATCCCGTTTCAGGGTTCGATACTTGAGCTCAACAACTTGAAGTCCGTGGCAGGGAAAGGTTTACATCTCTAGTACTTGACCGCTGCCCGAAATAGCCTGAAAGTTGGCAATCAAAGTGGGATTGCATTTCATGGGCCTCTATTTTTCCAGAACCCTATAAATGTGCAATAAAATTATGGGAATATATGACACATTCTACCGTGACGTTACAACGTTTTGACGCATTCGTAGTCAGATTTTCCACTATAACTCATGAAAACGAGCGTAAACCTCAAAATATTTTTTTCATTTTCGGATTCCTTGTAAAATTTCTGATATATTTGACCTATTGAACATTTAGTTTTCATTAGAAAAACGTGTTCAAAATGCGTATTTGTAGCGTGACGTTACAACGCGCTAGAATCCGACCCTCTCTAACGCGCTACCAACATCTTAAAATATCTGCTCGGAGTTTTATGATATTCTGAATTATTTTTCCACCATTGAAATTTTTTGGTTTGTTCTTCAATTCAATGGAATAAAACATTTAAATTTCGGATTTGTTTTTGGATAATCGACTTTTACATTTCGTGACGTTACAACGCCCGTTCAGTTTCAAACAGGGTTCTGCTCGCGTTGTAACGTCACGAAAATGCACATCATGTTAGAATCAGAATAATCAGCCAAATTTACCCGAATTAGGGAATATATCATTGCATTATCTTCACTGCTTCAAGGGGAACTTTATTCTATTGAAAATCTGTTTTGTGATAAATGGCTCGGGGGGGGGGGGGGGGGCAGTTATTGCTATCAATAGTATGAATACTCCTTCATTTTTTCAATAATTTATGCAATGTCATTGATTCACATTAAAACGCTTTAAGATGTGCGAGCAGTTATTGAAACAAAGACATACCTGAGGATCTGCATACCACCTAGGGCATCAATTTCTGTGATTCCAGAGAGAAATAGACCTAATTCTGACAAAAAAAAATCCATGCAGGAGCGTAAGGGCACTAGGCCAAGAAAACGTAGAAGTAGGGCGGTTGCCAAGTGCGAGAAGGGCGACGCGGTCGTCATTAACCCTGTAATGGATACCTGGGGTCCATTTGGACCCCAAGCAACTTTGGAGTATCGGCAAACAAGTTTGTTACAAAATATTTATTTTATTTTTGCAATACCTTCAAACTAGACCTAGTTCTATTATTTAAGCAAAAATAAAATTGATTTCATGGCATACTTTGGTTTTTATTCCAAGTCAAAGTTGAACCGGGCGATTATGTATACCTGGGGTCCATTTGGACCCCAAATTGAATTCTCTATATCTTTTGATTATGTTATTTTAGAATATTCATGTCTTGGGCAAATTTGTTCGGAAAGTCAAGCGCCATCTGGCGGTGAATTGGTTAATTCGAAATTTTCCCACTAGATGGCGCTATTTGGCATAAACAATTTAGTAATTTAATGTCTACAAACGAAATTATCTGATCATTTAGAGCTTGTAGAAGTGTCACGTCTTCGGTAAAGATGCTCAGTAAGTCGAGTGCTTACAGAAAATGAACCGATTAATTCGAAATTCCACAACTAGATGGTACTAGTGAGCACGTCAATTTTGTATCTCATATATCACAGGATCCTTATCACTTAGAAAGATGACGCCTTCGAGAAAGTTGTTGTGTTAACACCAATTGGTCAAGTACTTCCAGATGATGGACCGTTTGATGTGACACTCCACACATAGGTGGCGCTAGTGAGCATGCAAATTTTACATCTTATATATCTCAGGATCCTGATCACATAAAAAGATGGTGTGTTCGCCAGAGTTGTTTCATAGGTCAAGAACTTACAGATGATGCAAAATTTGATTCGGAATTCTACACATAGGTGGCGCTAATGAGTATGCAAATTTTATGTTTCAAATATCCCAGGAACCCAATAACTCTCTTACCGTTTGCTGAAGATAGTAGCAGCAAAGATGTTTGGCCAAGAATTTACAGATAGTCGACCGTTTGATTCGAACCTCTGTCACTATATGACGCTAGTGAGCAAACAATTTTTGAATCTTTTTTACATCAGGATTCATATTATTTAGACAAATTGAAGGTTCTGCAAATAAATTGCAGTCGTTTTACTCTGAATTTTGCTCATGGGTGGCGTCATATAGCACAAGATTCTGACTATTTTGCAGGGATGGCATACCGCGCAGAAACTGCGCCCATTTACGCTCATCTTTCACTGAAACACGCAGATTCATTCACCTTTCAAAAGAGAAAAAGAGGAAAACGCACAATTGAAAATTTAAAAAATGCTCTCAGTCAGTGCACACGCAGAATGTTCACAGGGGACTGTTAAAATATTTTTATGGACCAAACGCGTACCAGTGGAAACCAAAAAAAAGCTAAGAGAAATCTCAGGGTTTTGATTACTTAGAGTGTTGGTGTGGTTGGCTCACTTCGGTTGGTGTGGCAGCTGGTCAACGACTAACAGTTGATGGACAGTTTGGTTCGAAATTCCCCTAATAGGTGGAACTAGAGAGCCTATAAATTCTAGTTTTCAAATATCTCACAACGCTGTTTACTTAGAAAGATGGTGTCTCCGGCTTGAATGTAAATTTGAGTCAAATTTGCCATTCAGTCATGAAATGTTTACGTCACCTGTAAATTCCTAATTATTTAAGAGTGTAAACCAGAAATGTATGGCAATGAATCCTGAGATATATGATATGATAAATTTGCATAGTCGGTACCGCCATCTACATATGGAATTCCAAATTATACGGCCCATTAAACTGTAAGTCGTTGATCTACCTTGAACAACTTTGCCGTAGACACCATGTTTCTTTGAGGTCAGTATCCTGGAATATATGACATATACAATTTGCATGCTCACCAAAATTAACGGCCCGTGGCCGCAAGCACTTGGCCTACGCAACAACTTTTCCGAAAATTCCATCTTTCTAAGTGATCAGAATCCTGCGATAGATGAGATATATGAAAAATGCGTGCTCAGTAACGCTACCTATACGTCGAGCTCCAAATCAAACGGCACATCATCTGTAAATCCTTGACCAACAACTTTGCCGGAGATATTATCATTCTAGGTGCTCAGGATCCTGAGATACATGAACTATAAAATTTGCACGATTAGTTGCGCCATCTATGTGTAGAATTTTCAAACAAACGGTCCAGCATTAGTAAACACTTGACTCAATTAACAACTTTGCCGAAGACACCAAATTTCTATGTGGTCAAGATCTTGTTATAAATGTGATCATATACTTAATACTTACATGCTCACCAGCGCCACCTATGTGTGAAGTTCCGAATCAAACGGGCCGGCATTTGTCAGTCCTTGAACAACTTAACAACTTTGCCGAAGATACCATCATTCTAGATGATGAGGATCCTGAGATATTTTAATATAAAATTAGTATTATAGTATTATTAGTAGTATAGTAGCGCCATCTATGTGTAATACTTGATGCTTACATGCTCACTAGTGCCACCTACATATGAAATTCCGAATTAAACGGTTGAGCATCTGTAAGTTCTTGACCTACCCAACAACCCAACAGGATCATGAGATACAGAAGATCAAATTTGGGGTCCAATGGACCCCAGGTTTCCGAAATGGACCATCATTTAAGGTTTCCTGTAGAGGGTTAATTTTAAACCGGAGCCTCAAATGGTTATAAAATATGATGCCTATCTCTGGCAAAAAAAAACTAGGAGTGGGTAATGTCTGAGACATAACCGCAATGTTGACGTAGGACAAAGACTGGAACGACTTTTATATTCTCATAATACAATGTTTGTTGTTATGATAATACAAATGGGTGGACTTATGTGTTGAGTAAAGTTGTTGTGTGATCGCTTTCGCTGAACGCATTCATAACCCAACAATCATTTTTGCTGTATAAGAGTAAAACAAATCACTCTTAAGCTAACTTAAGCTCAAGAAGCTGTTATTCAGCTGGTTCGGTTACTTGGGAAGATTTTGAATAATTCAAGAGTTATTTCGTTTTGAAGAGAAATGATCAATTTACTCTTCTACGAGAGAATTTTCATCGAGCGGATAAAATTATTAGATAATTGAACGGCGTTAGATAGATCCTTTTAATTGAAGATTAACGTGAAACTCATTCAATAATACGTTGTTTTCATCTGGGAAGAACATATTAGTGGCCGACTTCACTATTGCTGAACTACCAAGCTTTCAGTCTGTCGCTTTTAATTACCGAAACATAACTCTTGAGAAATCATTTTCGCTGATCCTGGAAAAGACCGTTTATAAAACGGAAGATTTTGGCAAGACAATTCGTCCCCTTAATGCTAGAACTAGGTAACTCGAAAATCCTAGTTTCGAGCAAAACGACTTTGAAAATTTCACAATTTTTCATGCAGTTGTTCCAAAGGTATGGAGCCTTTAAAATAATTATTTTTCAACATTGATTGCTTATTCAGCTTCTACTCTTTCTGTTATAAGAAAAAGTTTTGAACTATTTTAGTTTAAACCATTGATAAAAACAATAAATGGTTGAAAAATTGCCGAGTTACCTAGTTATAGCACTCAAAATGCAACATAAATAATGGAGGAGATGTTCTGAGATACCTAGTTTTTACCACTATTGATATCATTCTTTTTAGTTTTCTTGTTGCAGTATGCAAATTTAAAAGGGTTCACATATTGAAATTAACGTGTAATTACTGAATTTGCTAGGATGCCTGCTATATCACCACATGACACCTCAAAATGTTCATAAATAATCGTCTACGAAGAATCACAGTTTTAAGCTAAATCAATACAAGTAAAATATTTTACAAACAATCTACTAACAAAAGAATGAGTAGTAACCTTTTCACGTCCAAGCGTCCGATAGCTTTTAACCTGTGCGGTTGGAAATAGATTTGATTTTCTTAGTTACCTAGTTATAGCACTCAGTTCTTGTATTCTACATTGAGATACCTAGTTTTGAAAATGGTGAATATTTCCGTCGTTTATAATCGTCTTTCATCGGTATTTGGATATATTATAGACTTCAAAAAGGTCGATATAATGGTATATTCAACTCAAAAACGTCAAATTTCGAGTTACCTAGTTCTAGCATTAAGGGGACGAATTATTGCATGAATTCATCACGCAATGCGAGTTTATTTTACCCATACTGAATGCGGCCGTTTGCTGTCGTGGATGAGATTTCTGGTGCTGCCACCACGATAGCCAAGAGTCATCGCTGAGTTTGTGTGCAGCTGCCTAGCTGGGAGGTGACATCTCCCTTCTCCTTGACTGATCCAAGGAAAATGACGAAAGTTAACAGAGGAAACAGCTGTTATGCCCCTAGATTAGCAGATGAAGCTCCTCCCATTCGGCGGGCTTTCCAGTTTATTCCGTTTGCATGACCCGCCCACATTGTGTCAGACGCTTTAAACGACTAATCAACCGTTCTTTGAGACTATTTCTAATCGAACGGATGAACTAACCGAAGTATTGAAAAGTTAAGATCATTTTAATTCGATAAATATTAGAACGAAACGATGTTTCAGGCACAATTTGTCCGAATAAGATACTAGAACAATTAGAACAATTAGAGGCCGGCTATACTGTTGCTAAGTTTTCAGTCTGCCGCTTTTAATTATCCGATTCATAATTCTGGAGGAATCATTTTCGATGGTCCTGAAAAGGACCTTTTAAATAATAGAAGATTTCGGCAAGACAATTGAAAATTATCCGCACTGAATGCTGGAAGCCGTCGAAAACTGCCATCGCTTACTGCCGTGGATGAGATTCCTAGTTCTATCAGCTAAATAGCCGAGAGTCGTCGCAGGATTGGTGCGCAGCTGCGGAGGTGACATTCACTCCCTTTGACTGATCCAACGAAAATAACGGAAGAAAACAGAGGTCACTGCTTTTATTCCCCTTGATTAGCAGATTACGCTCCTCCCATTTGGCTGGCTTTCCAGGTTATTTCGTTTGCATGACCCGCCCCGAATGCTCCAGACGCATCAAGCAACTAATCAACCGAGAATAATGAGCAAATTTTCATTGAACGGATAGAGTAACCAAAATATTGGATAATTTCGATCAGTTTAATTCGAAAAATGTTCAAACTAATTTTAATTAAACAATGTTTCACGCAAAATAGTCCGGATAGAATAATGCGTTGTTAAATTCCGGGTGGAACCATTAGGCCATTAATGACCGGCTTCATCATTATTGCTGGGCCACCAAGTATTCAATCTTTCAATTTTCAGTTGCACTACACTTTTCTCGTTCGATAGAATGAAATTAGCTGATTCACAAACTCTTAAGGAATAATTAACGGTGGTCCTGAACATGACCGTTTGATTATTTGACGAGTTTAGGAACGAAATGGCATGAATTTACCATGCCACGCAATGCGTGTTGGTTTTCTCCGTGCTGAATGATAAACGCCACCGAAAACTGGACCGCCGCTTGCTGCCGTGGATTATAATAATGACCAGTTTCACTATTGCTGGCAACGATGCTCTGTCTTTTGCTTTTTGATTGCACTACATCTCGATTGATGTTGGAAATTATCCAATTAACTCTTGAAGAATCATTTTCGATGGTCCTGAAAAGGACCGGTTTGAATAATGGACGATTTTGATGCATTCACCATGCCATGCAATGCGTGTTGGTTTTCGCTGCGGAGTGCGGAGAATGCTGGACGCCGTCGAAAATTGGCCCACCGCCGCTGCCATGGATGCGATTCCAAGTGCTATCATCAGCACGATAGCCGAGAGTAGTCGCTGGGTTGTTGTGCTGCTGCCTTGCTGGAGGTGACATCCACCTCCAACCTCCTTGACTGATCCAACGAAAATGACGAAAGAAAACAGAGAAAACTGCTTTTATACCCCTAGACTGGCAGATGAAGCTCCTCCCATTCGGCTGGCTTTTCAGTTAATTTCGTTTGCATGACCCGCCCCTTATGCTCCAGACGCATCAAACGATTAATCAACCGAGAAATGAGAAAATTTCCATTGAACGGATAATGTAACCAAAATATTAGATGATATAGATCATTTTAATTTGGAAAATGTTAGAATTGAAACATTTTTCACGCAAAATGGTCCGGATATGATAATGCGTTGCCAAAGTCCGGGTGGAACAATTAGACGTCATAATTGTTGCTGGCTGAGTCACCAAGCATTCAAAATCATTCACTTTTCGGTTGTACTACACTTTTCCCGTTCGTTGGAATGGAATTATCCGATTCACAGCTCTTGAAAAATCATTTTCGATGGTCCTTAAAAGGACCGTTTGGACAATGAATAATTTTAGGAAGAAAATTAAATGAATAATTAAATGAAGAATTCACTATGCCACTATGCGTGTTTGTTTTCTCCGCACTAAATGCTGAACGCCACCGAAAACTGGCACGCCGCTTGCTGCCGTGCATGCGATTAATGACCGGCTTTGGCTTTGGTTTTGCTGAGAAACGCCGCTCTGTCCTTGCTTTGCACTACACCTTTCTCGATCGAGGGTGGAAATTCATCCAATTAACTCTTGAGAAATCTTTTTCGATGGTCCTGAAAAGAACCGTTTGAATAATGGACGATTTTGATGAATTTACAATGCCACGCAATTCGTGTTGGTTTTCTCCGCGCTCAATGCTAGACGCAATCGAAAACTGGCCCGCCGCTTGCTGTTGTGAATGAGATTCCTGGTGCTATCAGTACGATAGCCAAGTGTCGTCGCTGAGTCGATGTGCCGCTGCCCAGCTCGAGGTGTCACCTCGACGGTGGTCGAAATGGAACTGACGATCAGCTCTCGCATGATCGCATTCCTTCCTGCATCGTAGGTAGTTGCCCCCACGATGCGCACCAATCAGAGAGCGTTGGTATACTGAACGAGAAAATTTGTCCGCTACCCATATTTATAGATTTCAGCGATTTCAATGTCTAACTTTAAAACAACTTTTCAACTATTTATCAATGATTTTTAGGTTCACCGAATATTACAAATTGAACGCGGGAGTTTCATCTCTTGGATAACGAGATTTGTTTATCATTTCGTTCAGTGGGAAAGGTACTGTGAGCGTTTAAAATCTTTCACTCAAACGTAACGCTCTTGGTTTCATAAATTTTGAAATGACACCGGGTATAGAAAACAGAGACGTAGTCCTACGTCAAAAATGATGGCAATATAATTTATTTAATAAATGATTTTTCCTGGGTATGTCTGGCATCACGGTAGTAAAATAAAATGAGAAATGGAAAGCTAACGTTTGTATACAGGTAATCACGTTCAAAAGTATGCGTGCTTTTTTTGTACATGCAGTTGTGAAACTGCGAGGAAAATATTTGCACTCTTGCCCCGGACGTTAGTTTTATCATTATTTACCCGTTTTACCCAAATCGATTGGGTAATATTTGCATATGCAATCTGAGTAGCCTTTCAATCGGCGTGCACTTTTGTGTGAGGAAAAATTTGCGCTAGTGTTCGTGTGTTGAAATGTCACTTATCTCTATAGGGAGAAAAAGTTCATTGGAATTCGCCTTGACGGAGGCTCTCTGAGAGAATTGCGCTGTGCGTGAAATCAATTTTTTTAACATGGGAAAGGATAGGAGCTGCATTTTCAAATGCTTCTAAAATATTTTAGGGACTTCAGATTGAAAAAAAGTGTTAATGTTTTGCAATATACTTTCAATTAGCTACATTATAACTGGTTTTAGACAAAAGTTTTTAAATCACATTGTTATGTCTATAATATAGCGTATCAAAATCTCATTCGATAACATTAAGAACGTTTTGCTTGAAAAAATTTCTATAAAGAATTAGAAGCATTTGAAAATGCAGCTCCTATCCTTTCCCATGTTATTGTTCGTGCAGTTGAAAATCGGAATTTTCGACACGCGAAAATCGATTTTTCTGCTAAACCGTGTGTCGGACGTACGTCGGGCACAGTGCGCTGGATAGAGGACCAGGTCCGCTGTCCAGCGCACTACGTCCGACGTTAGGTTTCACGTATGGATTTTGAGAAAATTCGATTGTCGGGTGTGGGGAATCTTCGGGTTTCAACCGCGACGACAATAAAAAAAATTGTTTTCACGCAAGCGCAATTCTCTCAGAGAGCCTCCGTCAAGGCGAATAAAATCGAAGAAAAGTGACTGGAAGTCTTACTCTCAAATTTGGGTATGAACAAAGAAAGAAGATTCTTTGGCGGTAACTCGTTTAGGTAATGCCTGGTTTAGACTGTTCAATTGAAACGAGCGTGTGAGTTGCAAACTTCTCAAACATGTTCAATCCAATGGAATGACGTGTTTAGACTGAGCAAATGACTTGGGTGTCCACTTGCATGCTCTTGAATGCATCTCAATCGAAGCAAGTGTTTACATTCTTCAACTCGTGCGGTGCGTAAGCAAACTGAATTGATGTGTTGAACACATGAATCGCGTGTTCAGACGGGGCAAGTGAGATGATTTCGTTTGACTTGAACAAAAAAGTTGAACATGTTCAACTTTCGTTCAAATCAAGTCAGTTGCTCAACTGAGATGAACGGTGGTGTATACACGTTCAATTCGCATTCAATTGAGCATTTTCCATTGACTTGAATCAAATCACTTGCTCCATGTAAACCAGGCATAAGAGTGAAACAGAGTGATCTTGTCCGCTAAAGCAACGAAAGAAATTATAAGAGAGAGTGAGCATAACGCTACGCTAGGTCTCACGCAGTGGCGCGCGTGAGAGCGTCTTCATTCTTTAGACGTATTTTGCGACGAACGGACGCTCGTAATGTCGCGTTCCAGCAGGTAAAAAAATCGGCCGACCGGACGTTGGGAGTCCCGCGGTCCATCGGAGAAAATTCGGCCGACCGGAAAATGGAAGGACACGGTCACCACAGTTAGTAGTTGGATTAACCTTATGAGGTTAGTGTAATGTTTGAGATAAAAATATTGAGAGTGTGTTCGGTAAAATGAAATGCAGTCGTGGACGAAAAGAGAATAAGGCATTTTATGAGACGTTTCAAATCAGCTGTTTTTTTAATGTTTTCCAGTTTTGAAGTCCAACCGCTGGGCCCATTTATTTACATTTTCGCTAGCATAACATGTGACACAGGCCCGTCAAATAAACGGGGTTCATTCATCTGCAAAAATGCGTCAATCCGCCCACTATAATCAATATCCGTAGACCGTGGGGAGGTTTTTTTTTTATCTGCTAGTGATATCATGCACCTCGGGGGATTGATAAATGCCACATTAGAAATTAAAATATTTCTGTCAGCAAAAATCTGATTGGGGCTCACCACATGTTATGCTACTTTTCGCGAAAACAAAAACATCAAATGTAAACAATAACAATGTGTGACCCATCGGTAGCACGTCTCGTAAAATAGCTTATTTAATAAAGATTCATTCGAGCTTGAGCCGTGATCAAGAGCGGAGGCAAATGTTAGTCTTTTTATTTAAACAATTGATAGAACCTCTTTACTTAATATATTTGATTCCTTTTATCAGTTACAGTCTGTCTAGATCCAATTAAGTGGTTATAAGGAGAATATAACAGTTAGAACCATATTCTAAAAATTATTGCTTCGTCGAAAACGGATGTATGGCTGTAGAGCAACCATGGGAAGTAGAGGGTTAACCATTCAGGACGCGTCGTTGTAAAAAGTACAACACTAGCAAAAAAACTCGCTCATTATTTACAGCGCTAGCGTGGTGTAGTTTCATGCGTCCTGAAAGGATGAAGAAAAAAATAGGGCTGCCTTTGTGATTCACAGTGTTAGGCGTCAGTGCCTTTGTGATTCACAGTGGAGGCGCAACCTCAAAAAGGAACTGAAGAAGTCGACAGAAACTTCACCTAAATCAAACCTTGATGGTTCCTCGTGCTGAAACTTAAAATTTTTCGTAAATTTAGCGAACGCGGAATCTTCAAAACGTTTGATTATAGAATTCAAGTTCTTACTTTACTAAATCTTTAGCATGAATTTTGATTGAATATGCGGATATCCTTAAGTAGTTACAGATAGTTAGAAAAAGACATTCACCTTACAGACCGTTCTGGTTTTCTTCGGCGTCGATCTTCCTCCTGAAGTTCTCCGCAATGTACCGCCAGTACTTGCACCGGATCTTATCGTGTTGGGTGGCCATCGTTTCGCACAGATCCTGCACCTTGACCCTGTACTCTTCCGGATCATTTCCAGCCTGTTTGACCTCGAAGAACTTCTCCTCGTACAGATCCACCAAAAATGCCAACAAGTAAGGCGACCGAATTCCGGAGTCATACAAATCCTCGCAGAAGTCCACCACCTCTGGGAATTGCCCGAGCTTGCCGTCGCCCTGTTGGAGAAGTCCTCGCAGGAAGTTCCACGGGCTTTCATTGTTCTTGATCAGTCGGATGCGATTCATGACGTAGTTTATTTCGCGTTCCAGTACATCCGCACTGAAGCCGGTGTGCTTGAGCACGAAGAAGCGCTCGTTCCAGGCCGAATTGTTGCGCATATCTTCCGAGATGAGCCGGTCCACGTACTGCAACTCATCCTCGAAGAGGCTGTAAAAACATAAAATTTATTTTAGTATTAGATAACACTCGCTCAGTTAAACAGAACGTTGATTCCAATGGATAAAACATTTGCAACTTACTCATAAGTCTTGATGGCCCACTGACGGTGCTGCCAGGCGTGGTAGTTCTTCGCATCCATGTTCAAAATGCTCTCCGTCAGCTCCAGCTCCTTGGAGGGATCGTTCAGCCACTCCACAATTACGCGCCGGTGGTGCCAAACCTGGTAGTTTTTCGGATTGTCCTCGATCACCCCCTCGATGTAGTCCAGCTCGTCGTACAGGTTGAAATTCAACGCCTTCAGGATGTCCCTCCTGTACTGCCACACGGTGTAATTGGCTGCATTCAACCGTGCCGCATCTTGCGTCAGGCCAAGGGCCCGAACGGACTTTTCCTGCTTGGAAATTACCGCCCTGAAGTAACTGAACACATCGTTGACTGTTCCGGAAATAAAACAAAATAATGGTACTCGAACTTTCATAAAGAAACATCGATCAAATGGACTTACACTTCTCACTGTACTGAATCATGACGACGGGATTTTCGCCGTCATCTTGCTTCAGCGGCTCGATATCGCTCCATTCCGGACGGTTCGCGTACAGCGTCCAATCGTCGGGGAAATCTTCGTCGGAGCTGTTTCCATCCGCCATCGCTGTTCGGTACTCCACTCAATTACTGCCACACGGTTAACACTGCGGGGAAGATTTTATATTCATTTAAGATATAAGTATCATCCGGTCTTATCGGATTGTAAAGTAATGTAAATAAAGTGGAAATTCACACGTACCTACCAACACTAGGCTTGCTTTCAGATGGAATCCGATGATAAGGAAGCAAGCTTATGAAAAATGATGGACGACGATCAGGGAAAAATTTAATATTATTTTTGTGTGTGACTTCGAAGGAATCAAAACAAACGGCGCGATGACGTTGTAAAACGTCAAAAAAGTATGAAAGGGTTTGGAAATTAGGTCAACTCTCGAGTCACATTTGAAAAGGGCCTACCCCTATAGAACGTAAACATTGAGAAAAATCGATGCAAACATTGAGAAAAATCGATGCAAACATTGAGAAAAATCGATGCAAGCATTGTATCATCACATTTCCTATTCGTATTTTACATTTTGAGAATTTTTCAACATGCTTTCCGTTCCAATGACACAAGATTAAATGTATCTGTGCATCAATAACCAAGATTGCATTGAAAATTATCAAAAAAGTATGAAAAATTATAGATAAACATGTTATGCTACGTTCACACTACGCTCTATATCAAGTAATATAGAGCGATTCTTGATATAGAGGCTATATCAAGTTCTATATTACTTGATATACCATACAAATCAGTTGTCATCCTATATTAAGAACGGAACGTGATATAGCGTATATCAAGTTCGTTTCGTAATATAGACCCGAAAAGTTGTGGTTGGCAACCCGGCGAACATAGCGCTGGGCGATATTTTATGTTGCGAAATGTCAAGTCGCACGCAACCAAAACAAAACAACATGAAAAAA
This sequence comes from Aedes albopictus, assembly GCF_035046485.1. Lineage (NCBI taxonomy): Eukaryota > Metazoa > Arthropoda > Insecta > Diptera > Culicidae > Aedes > Aedes albopictus. The sequence continues at coordinate 351,817,143 of NC_085138.1, forward strand.
TAAAAAAAAAGTTTTCTGTTTGCCCAAAGATCAGAGATGCTGTACCGGATGATTCTTGCGATTTTATCTTGTTTTACCGGCGGATGGTGGTTTCGGAGGTTTCCGGGAGTGATTACGATCCCTGCAGAATGCTGATGGTTCCTGAAAAAATTCGTTTTGTGGATGCTATGACCAGTATTTAGTGAATGTCCCCCGAGACGGCGTGTGCAGGATTTTTTTCAAGAGATTCCCAAGAATTCCAAGTACATATGTGAGAATTTTTCGAAGTTTCTCAAGAAGTTTCCTATGAAATCCTTCATAATTTCACTGGTATTTTCCGCCAGGGTTTTCAAGTGCTTAATCTCAAGTGTTTCTACAGAATTCCTCCAGGAGCTTTTGAACATTCATTCAGCTTTCTATGTGAATTTCTTCATAATTTCCTCTTGAATTCTACCAAGAATTCTTCCACGATTTCCCCAGGCACTTCACCAGCATTTCCCTGACAATTGCTTCAAGTTTTCCGGAAAGTCTTCCGTCAGTTCCCAGGACATTCATACAGCGGTTACTCGTAATTTTGCAGGTGCCCCCCGGTAATCCCTTCAGGAGTTCCCCAGGCATACTCCCAAAATATATCCGGTAGTTCATTAGCGACTATTTTTTTGTAGTTTTGCGGGAATTCCTCCATGGGTTCACAAATATTCTTCAGTAATTTTTCGGGAACCCCTAATGGGTTCTCCAAGAATATACCCAGAAGTTCCAGAGGAATTCCTTGTGAAGATAATCTAGAATTGCTCCAACATTTACGTAAGATCCCTCCATGATATTCCTGAGAATTTCTCTGATCTCAATTCCAATTAACATACTAAACACGCGCGCACTACTACTACGTTCCAGTATTCACCGCAAAAAGAAAACGTTTAGCTTAGGAAATTCCTACATAGTTTATCCAGACATTCCCTCCTACAAAATTTACTTCAGAAGAATTTCTTTAGAATATCCCAAAGAAGTTCTCCATCATTTATGTCAGAATCATTCATGGATTTCCTTAGGAATTCTTCCAGGATTTTTGCATATTCCTGTAGGAGGTGACCCATCTACCCACGATTAGTACAGGGGAATATTGATTACATTCTAAGTAATTCAGATTTTTTCAATGAAAGTCCCGAGTTTCTCGAGAATACCTCCAGGAATTCTTCAAGAATTTCTCCAGTTGTTCCTTAGGAATTTCTCCAGCATTCGAGAAATCCTCCAGGAGTTTCTCCTGGAGTTCCCTATAGAGAATTGTTATAAGAATTCCCCCAGGAGTTGATTGGGAGTTCCTCGGGAATTGTTCCAAGAGTTCCCCGCCAGGAGTTCTTCGAATATTTCGCCAGGAGTTCCTTGTGATTTCATCCAGGAGTTAATTGGCAATTCCTCGACTATTTTTATGAGTTCTTCGGAAATTCCTACATTTCCTCGGTAGTTTGTCGGATATTCTTCTAGAATTTCCGCGGGAATTGTTCTGAGGAGTACCCTGCCAGGAGTTCCCCGGGAATTCTTCCAGATGTTCCTCGGGAATTCTTCCAGAAGTTCCTCAGGAATTCTTCCAGAACTTCCTCGGGAATTCTTCCAGAAGTTCATCGGGAATTCTTCTAGAAATTCCTCAGGAATTCTTCCAGAAGTTCCTCGGGAATTCTTCCAGAAGATCCTCGGGAATTCTTCCAGAAAATCCTCAGGATTTCTTCCAGAAGTTCCTCCGGAATTCTTCTAGAAGTTCCTCAGGAATTCTTCCAGAAGTTCCTCGGGAATTCTTCCAGAAGTTCCTCGGGAATTCTTCTAGAAGTGACTCAAGAATTCTTCCAGAAGTTTCTCGGGAATTCTTCCAGAAGTTCTTCGGGAATTCTTCCAGAAGATCATCGGGAATTCTTCCAGAAGATCCTCGGGAATTCTTCCAGAAAATCCTCAGGATTTCTTCCACAAGTTCCTCCGGAATTCTTCTACAAGTTCCTCAGTAATTCTTCCAGAAGTTCCTCGGGAATTCTTCCAGAAGTTCCTCAGGAATTTTTCCAGAAGTTCCTCGGGAATTCTTCCAGAAGTTCCTCGGGAATTCTTCTAAAAGTTACTCAGGAATTCTTCCAGAAGTTCCTCGGGAATTCTTCCAGAAGTTCCTCGGGAATTCTTCCAGAAGTTCCTCGGGAATTCTTCCAGAAGTTCCTCGGGAATTCTTTCAGAAGTTCCTCGGGAATTCTTCCAGAAGTTCCTCGGAAATTCTTCCAGAAGTTCCTCGGGAATTCTTCCAGAAGTTCCTCGGGAATTCTTCCAGAAGTTCATCGGGAATTCTTCCAGAAGTTCCTCGGGAATTCTTCCAGAAGTTCCTCGGGAATTCTTCCAGAAGTTCCTCGGGAATTCTTCCAGAAGTTCCTTGGGAATTCTTCCAGAAGTTCCTTGGGAATTCTTCCAGAAGTTCCTTGGGAATTCTTCCAGAAGTTCCTTGGGAATTCTTCCAGAAGTTCCTTGGGAATTCTTCCAGAAGTTCCTTGGGAATTCTTCCAGAAGTTCCTTGGGAATTCTTCCAGAAGTTCCTTGGGAATTCTTCCAGAAGTTCCTTGGGAATTCTTCCAGAAGTTCCTTGGGAATTCTTCCAGAAGTTCCTTGGGAATTCTTCCAGAAGTTCCTTGGGAATTCTTCCAGAAGTTCCTTGGGAATTCTTCCAGAAGTTCCTTGGGAATTCTTCCAGAAGTTCCTTGGGAATTCTTCCAGAAGTTCCTTGGGAATTCTTCCAGAAGTTCCTTGGGAATTCTTCCAGAAGTTCCTTGGGAATTCTTCCAGAAGTTCCTTGGGAATTCTTCCAGAAGTTCCTTGGGAATTCTTCCAGAAGTTCCTTGGGAATTCTTCCAGAAGTTCCTTGGGAATTCTTCCAGAAGTTCCTTGGGAATTCTTCCAGAAGTTCCTTGGGAATTCTTCCAGAAGTTCCTTGGGAATTCTTCCAGAAGTTCCTTGGGAATTCTTCCAGAAGTTCCTTGGGAATTCTTCCAGAAGTTCCTTGGGAATTCTTCCAGAAGTTCCTTGGGAATTCTTCCAGAAGTTCCTTGGGAATTCTTCCAGAAGTTCCTTGGGAATTCTTCCAGAAGTTCCTTGGGAATTCTTCCAGAAGTTCCTCGGGAATTTTTCCAGAAGTTCCTCGGGAATTCTTCCAGAAGTTCCTTGGGAATTCTTCCAGAAGTTCCTTGGGAATTCTTCCAGAAGTTCCTTGGGAATTCATCCAGAAGTTCCTTGGGAATTCTTCCAGAAGTTCCTCGGGAATTCTTCCAGAAGTTCCTCGGGAATTTTTCCAGAAGTTCCTCGGGAATTCTTCCAGAAGTTCCTTGAGAATTCTTCCAGAAGTTCCTTGGGAATTCTTCCAGAAGTTCCTTGGGAATTCTTCCAGAAGTTCCTTGGGAATTCTTCCAGAAGTTCCTTGGGAATTCTTCCAGAAGTTCCTTGGGAATTCTTCCAGAAGTTCCTTGGGAATTCTTCCAGAAGTTCCTTGGGAATTCTTCCAGAAGTTCCTTGGGAATTCTTCCAGAAGTTCCTTGGGAATTCTTCCAGAAGTTCCTTGGGAATTCTTCCAGAAGTTCCTTGGGAATTCTTCCAGAAGTTCCTTGGGAATTCTTCCAGAAGTTCCTTGGGAGTTCTTCCAGAAGTTCCTTGGGAATTCTTCCAGAAGTTCCTTGGGAATTCTCCCAGAAGTTCCTTGGGAATTCTTCCAGAAGTTCCTTGGGAATTCTTCCAGAAGTTCCTTGGGAATTCTTCCAGAAGTTCCTTGGGAATTCTTCCAGAAGTTCCTTGGGAATTCTTCCAGAAGTTCCTTGGGAATTCTTCCAGAAGTTCCTTGGGAATTCTTCCAGAAGTTCCTTGGGAATTCTTCCAGAAGTTCCTTGGGAATTCTTCCAGAAGTTCCTTGGGAATTCTTCCAGAAGTTCCTCGTTCCAGAAGTTCCTCGGGAATTCTTCCAGAAGTTCCTCGGGAATTCTTCCAGAAGTTCCTCGGGAATTTTTCCAGAAGTTCCTCGGGAATTTTTCCAGAAGTTCCTCGGGAATTCTTCCAGAAGTTCCTCGGGAAATCTTCCAGAAGTTCCTCGGGAATTCTTCCAGAAGTTCCTCGGGAATTCTTCCAGAAGTTCCTCGGGAATTCTTCCAGAAGTTCCTCGGGAATTCTTCCAGAAGTTCCTCGGGAATTCTTCCAGAAGTTCCTCGGGAATTCTTCCAGAAGTTCCTCGGGAATTCTTCCAGAAGTTCCTCGGGAATTCTTCCAGAAGTTCCTCGGGAATTCTTCCAGAAGTTCCTCGGGAATTCTTCCAGAAGTTCCTCGGGAATTCTTCCAGAAGTTCCTCGGGAATTCTTCTAGAAGTTCCTCGGGAATTCTTCCAGAAGTTCCTCGGGAATTCTTCAAGAAGTTCCTCGGGAATTCTTTCAGAAGTTCCTCGAGAATTCTTCCAGAAGTTCCTCGGGATTTCTTCCAGAAGTTCTACGGGAATTCTTCCAGTAGTTCTACGGGAATTCTTCCAGAAGTTCCTCGGGAATTCTTCCAGAAGTTCATCGGGAATTCTTCCAGAAGTTCCTCGGAAATTCTTCCAGAAGTTCCTCGGGAATTCTTCCAGAAGTTCCTCGGGAATTCTTCCAGAAGTTCCTCGGGAATTCTTCCAGAAGTTCCTCGGGAATTCTTCCAGAAGTTCCTCGGGAATTCTTCCAGAAGTTCCTCGGGAATTCTTCTAGAAGTTACTCAGGAATTCTTCCAGAAGTTCCTCGAAAATTCTTCCAGAAGTTCCTCTGGAATTCTTCCAGAAGTTCCTCGGGAATTCTTCCAGAATATCATCGGGAATTCTTCCAGAAGATCCTCGGGAATCCTTCCAGAAAATCCTCAGGATTTCTTCCAGAAGTTCCTCGGGAATTCTTCAAGAAGTTCCTCGGAAATTCTTCCAGAAGTTCCTCTGGAATTCTTCCAGAAGTTCCTCGGGAATTCTTCCAGAATATCATCGGGAATTCTTCCAGAAGATCCTCGGGAATTCTTCCAGAAGTTCTACGGGAATTCTTCCAGTAGTTCTACGGGAATTCTTCCAGAAGTTCCTCGGGAATTCTTCCAGAAGTTCATCGGGAATTCTTCCAGAAGTTCCTCTGGAATTCTTCCAGAAGTTCCTCGGGAATTCTTCCAGAATATCATCGGGAATTCTTCCAGAAGATCCTCGGGAATTCTTCCAGAAAATCCTCAGGATTTCTTCCAGAAGTTCCTCGGGAATTCTTCAAGAAGTTCCTCGGGAATTCTTTCAGAAGTTCCTCGAGAATTCTTCCAGAAGTTCCTCGGGAATTCTTCCAGAAGTTCTACGGGAATTCTTCCAGTAGTTCTACGGGAATTCTTCCAGAAGTTCCTCGGGAATTCTTCCAGAAGTTCATCGGGAATTCTTCCAGAAGTTCCTCGGAAATTCTTCCAGAAGTTCCTCGGGAATTCTTCCAGAAGTTCCTCGGGAATTCTTCCAGAAGTTCCTCGGGAATTCTTCCAGAAGTTCCTCGGGAATTCTTCTAGAAGTAACTCAGGAATTCTTCCAGAAGTTTCTCGAAAATTCTTCCAGAAGTTCCTCTGGAATTCTTCCAGAAGTTCCTCGGGAATTCTTCCAGAATATCATCGGGAATTCTTCCAGAAGATCCTCGGGAATTCTTCCAGAAGTTCTACGGGAATTCTTCCAGTAGTTCTACGGGAATTCTTCCAGAAGTTCCTCGGGAATTCTTCCAGAAGTTCATCGGGAATTCTTCCAGAAGTTCCTCGGAAATTCTTCTAGAAGTTACTCAGGAATTCTTCCAGAAGTTCCTCGAAAATTCTTCCAGAAGTTCCTCGAAAATTCTTCCAGAAGTTCCTCGGGAATTCTTCCAGAAGTTCCTCGGGAATTCTTCCAGAAGTTCCTCGGCAATTCTTCTAGAAGTTACTCAGGAATTCTTCCAGAAGTTCCTCGAAAATTCTTCCAGAAGTTCCTCTGGAATTCTTCCAGAAGTTCCTCGGGAATTCTTCCAGAATATCATCGGGAATTCTTCCAGAAGATCCTCGGGAATTCTTCCAGAAAATCCTTAGGATTTCTTCCAGAAGTTCCTCCGGAATTCTTCTTGAAGTTCCTCAGGAATTCTTCCAGAAGTTCCTCGGGAATTCTTCCAGAAGTTCCACAGGAATTTTTCTAGAAGTTACTCAGGAATTCTTCCAGAAGTTCCTCGGGAATTCTTCCAGAAGTTCCTCGGGAATTGTTCCAGAAGATCATCGGGAATTCTTCCAGAAGTTCCCGGAAAAATTGAAGAACTTCTAGAAGAACTCCCGAGCAACTACTGGAAGAATTCCCGAGGAACTTCTGGAAGAATTCCCGAGGAACTTCTGGAAGAATTCCCGAGGAACTTCTGGAAGAATTCCCGAGGAACTTCTGGAAGAATTCCCGAGGATCTTCCGGAAGAATTCCCGATGAACTTCTGGAAGAATTCCCGAGGAACTTCTGGAAGAATTCCCGAGGAACTTCTGGAAGAATTCCCGTAGAACTACTGGAAGAATTCCCGTAGAACTTCTGGAAGAATTCCAGAGGAACTTCTGGAAGAATTCTCGAGGAACTTCTGAAAGAATTCCCGAGGAACTTCTTGAAGAATTCCCGAGGAACTTCTGGAAGAATTCCCGAGGAACTTCTGGAAGAATTCCCGAGGAACTTCTGGAAGAATTCCCGAGGAACTTCTGGAAGAATTCCCGAGGAACTTCTGGAAGAATTCCCGAGGAACTTCTGGAAGAATTCCCGAGGAACTTCTGGAAGAATTCCCGAGGAACTTCTGGAAGAATTCCCGAGGAACTTCTGGAAGAATTCCCGAGAAACTTCTGGAAGAAATCCTGAGGAACTTCTGGAAGAAATCCTGAGGATTTTCTGGAAGAATTCCCGAGGAACTTCTGGGAGAATTCCTGAGGATCTTCTGGAAGAATTCCCGAGGATCTTCTGGAAGAATTCCCGAGGAACTTCTGGAAGAATTCCCGAGGAACTTCTGGAAGAATTCCCGAGGAACTTCTGGAAGAATTCCCGAGGAACTTCTGGAAGAATTCCCGAGGAACTTCTGGAAGAATTCCCGAAGAACTTCTGGAAGAATTCCCGAGGAACTTCTGGAAGAATTCCCGAGAAACTTCTGGAAGAAATCCTGAGGAACTTCTGGAAGAAATCCTGAGGATTTTCTGGAAGAATTCCCGAGGAACTTCTGGGAGAATTCCTGAGGATCTTCTGGAAGAATTCCCAAGGATCTTCTGGAAGAATTCCCGAGGAACTTCTGGAAGAATTCCCGAGGAACTTCTGGAAGAATTCCCGAGGAACTTCTGGAAGAATTCCCGAGGAACTTCTGGAAGAATTCCCGAGGAACTTCTGGAAGAATTCCCGAGGAACTTCTGGAAGAATTCCCGAGGAACTTCTGGAAGAAATCCTGAGGAACTTCTGGAAGAAATCCTGAGGATTTTCTGGAAGAATTCCCGAGGAACTTCTGGAAGAATTCCCGAGGAACTTCTGGAAGAATTCCCGAGGAACTTCTGGAAGAATTCCCGAGGAACTTCTGGAAGAATTCCCGAGGAACTTCTGGAAGAATTCCCGAGGAACTTCTGGAAGAATTCCCGAGGAACTTCTGGAAGAATTCCCGAGAAACTTCTGGAAGAAATCCTGAGGAACTTCTGGAAGAAATCCTGAGGATTTTCTGGAAGAATTCCCGAGGAACTTCTGGGAGAATTCCTGAGGATCTTCTGGAAGAATTCCCGAGGATCTTCTGGAAGAATTCCCGAGGAACTTCTGGAAGAATTCCCGAGGAACTTCTGGAAGAATTCCCGAGGAACTTCTGGAAGAATTCCCGAGGAACTTCTGGAAGAATTCCCGAGGAACTTCTGGAAGAATTCCCGAGGAACTTCTGGAAGAATTCCCGAGAAACTTCTGGAAGAAATCCTGAGGAACTTCTGGAAGAAATCCTGAGGATTTTCTGGAAGAATTCCCGAGGAACTTCTGGGAGAATTCCTGAGGATCTTCTGGAAGAATTCCCGAGGATCTTCTGGAAGAATTCCCGAGGAACTTCTGGAAGAATTCCCGAGGAACTTCTGGAAGAATTCCCGAGGAACTTCTGGAAGAATTCCCGAGGAACTTCTGGAAGAATTCCCGAGGAACTTCTGGAAGAATTCCCGAGGAACTTCTGGAAGAATTCCCGAGGAACTTCTGGAAGAATTCCCGAGGAACTTCTGGAAGAATTCCCGAGGAACTTCTGGAAGAATTCCCGAGGAACTTCTGGAAGAATTCCCGAGGAACTTCTGGAAGAAATCCTGAGGAACTTCTGGAAGAAATCCTGAGGAACTTCTGGAAGAAATCCTGAGGATTTTCTGGAAGAAATCCTGAGGATTTTCTGGAAGAATTCCCGAGGAACTTCTGGAAGAATTCCCAAGGAATTTCTGGAAGAATTCCCAAGGAACTTCTGGAAGAATTCCCAAGGAACTTCTGGAAGAATTCCCAAGGAACTTCTGGAAGAATTCCCAAGGAACTTCTGGAAGAATTTCCAAGGAACTTCTGGAAGAATTCCCAAGGAACTTCTGGAAGAATTCCCAAGGAACTTCTGGAAGAATTCCCAAGGAACTTCTGGAAGAATTCCCAAGGAACTTCTGGAAGAATTCCCAAGGAACTTCTGGAAGAATTCCCAAGGAACTTCTGGAAGAATTCCCAAGGAACTTCTGGAAGAATTCCCAAGGAACTTCTGGAAGAATTCCCAAGGAACTTCTGGAAGAATTCCCAAGGAACTTCTGGAAGAATTCCCAAGGAACTTCTGGAAGAATTCCCAAGGAACTTCTGGAAGAATTCCCAAGGAACTTCTGGAAGAATTCCCAAGGAACTTCTGGAAGAATTCCCAAGGAACTTCTGGAAGAATTCCCAAGGAACTTCTGGAAGAATTCCCAAGGAACTTCTGGAAGAATTCCCAAGGAGCTTCTGGAAGAATTCCTGAGGAACTTCTGGATGAACTCCTAGAAAAATTCCCGAAGAATTCCCGAGGAATTCCTAGAAGAATTCCCGAGGAACTCCTAGAAATATTCCCGAGGAATTTCCAGAAAAATTTCCGAGGAATTCCTAGAAAAGTTCCCGTGGAATTCCTGAAAGAATTCCCGAGGAATTCCTAGAAGAATTTCCTAGGAATTTCTGGAAGAATTCCTGAAAGACTTCTAGAAGAATCCTCGAGGAACTTCTGGAAGAATTCCCGAGGAACTTCTGTAATAATTACCTAGGAACTTCTGGAAGAAGTCTTGAGCATTTTCTGGAAGAATTCCTCGGGGAGCTTCTAGAGGAATTCCTAGGGAACTCCTGCAAGAATCCTCATGGAACTCTTGGAGGAATCCTCATGGAACTCCTGGAGGAATCCTCAGGGAACTCCTGGAGGAATCCCCAGGGAACTCCTGGAGGAATTCTCGGGGAACTCCCGGAGGAGTCCTTACGGAACTCCTGAAAAATCCCCGGAGAACTCCTGAAGGAATTTTTTGAGGATTTCTCAGGGAACTCCTGGAAGAATCCTCAGTGAACTCTTGGAGGAATTCCCAGTTGACTCCTGGAGGAATCCTTACGGACCTCCTGAAAAATCCTCGGAGAAGTTCTTGAGGATTTCTAACTCCAGGAAGAATCCTCAGTGAACATTGCAGAAATTCCCAGGGAACTCCTGGAGGAATCCTCGGGGAACTTCTGGGGGATTCTTTGGAGAACTCCTGGAGGAATCCCCAGAGAACTCCTGGAGGAATCCCTAGGGAACTCCTGGAGGATTCCCCAGGGAAGTTCTGGAGGAATCCCCAGAGAACTCCCGAAGGAATCCCTAGGGAACTCCTGGAAGAATCCTCATGGAACTCTTGGAGAAATCCCCAGGGAACTCCTGGAGGAATCCCCTGGGAACTCCTGCAGGAATCTCCAGAACTGCTGGAGGATTAAGCAGGACACTCCTGAAATCTTTAGAGTGCTTCTGGTGGAATTCCCAGGGAACTCCTGAAGGAATTTTCGGGGAACTCCCAGAGGAATCTTTTCGGAAATCCAGAAAATTCCCCGGAGAACTCCTGGAGGAATTTCCGGAGGATTCCGCAGAGAACTCCTGAAGGAATCTCCAGTGAATGCCTGGAGGAATCACCAGGGAACTCCTGCAGGAATTTCCAGGGAACTCCTGGAGGAATCCCCAGGGAACTCTGGAGGAATCTCTATGAAACTCCTGGAGGAATCCCCAGGGAACTCCTGGAGGAATCACCAGGGAACTCCTACAGGAATCACCAGGGAACTCCTGGAGGAATCCCCTGGGAACTCCTGGAGGAATCCCCAGGGAACTCCTGGAGGAATCTCTAGAGAACTCCTGGAAGAATCCTCAAGGAACTCCTGGAGGAATCCCCAAGGAACTCCTTGAGAAAACCTTAGGGAACTCCTTGAGAAAACCTTAGGGAACTGCTGGAGGAATCCCTGGATAACTTGTGGAGGAATCCTTCAGGTACTCTTGGAGGAATATCCGGAGGAATTCCCGAGGAACGCTTGGAGGAATCCCCAGGAATCCCCGAAGGAATTCTCGGGGTTCTCCCGGAGGAATCCTTAGAGAACTCCTGGAAAATCCCCGGAGAACTCCTGGAGGAATCTTTAGATAATTCCTGAAAGAACCCCAAAGACATCGTTAGGGAACTCCGAGAAAATTCCCGGGGAACTAATGCAGAAATTCCCGGGAAGCTTATTGATGAATCCCCGGAGAATTCCCGGAAGAATCCCCGTAAATTTCACGAAGGAATTCTCGGTGACCTCGTGGAGGGTTTCCTAGAAAATCTCAGAGAACTCCCGTAGGAATCCCCATGGAACTCATGGAGGAATTTGTGGGACCTCTTCGAGGAATTGCTGGGGATCCTCTGTGAACACCTGCTGAAAATCCCTGAGGAAATCCTGAAAAATCCATGGGGAACTTATGGAAAAACTTAAAGGAAGTCAAAGAGAAATTCCTGAAAATTTTCAAGTGATATTTACGAGGACCTTCATTAAGTTTTCCTGAGATACTTCTTGAAGAATTCCTGATGAACTCCTGGAGTAATTCTCTAAGAACTGCTGGAGAAATTATTGAGAAACTTCTGGGGATCTCCTTGAGTAATTCGACGGAGAATATCTGGAGAATTACCCGGGAGAAAGTTCCAGGATAATCATGAACGAAATCTTATGGAAATCTTGAAGGGATTCATGTATAATTACTGGAGTATTTCTTGGAAAATTCTGAAAGGAATTTTCGGATATTTTATGGAGAAATTACCAAAGAAATTTTAATGAAATTTCTAGTAGAAAATACACCGCACATTTAGGGAAGCTTATATAACTCTCATGGAATTCCCAAAAATATATCTGAAGAAGCCGGGAATCTTCCAGGCAAATTATTGGAAGAATTCCCGAGGAATCCCTAGAAGAATTACATGAAAATTCTGCAGTATTCTCGGGGAAATCCTGGAGAAATACTCGGAAAGCTCCTGAGGGTATTCCCGGAGTACTCCTGGGGGATTGCATGCGGAAGTTCTGGTGGAATTTCCAGGGTTATTCTAGAGAAATTCCCAAGAAACTCTTGGGAATTATTGATGAACTCCTTGCGACAATTTTCCACTTCTTAAAAACATCCCAGAAGGAATTTTGGGAGAACTCCAAGAGGAAACAGCTAGCTCTCAGAAAGTACTCCTGGAAGAATCTAAAAAAACCGTTGAGGAAATCCCGGACTCCTTGAGGAACCGCATAAAAAAAGTCATGGATGAGATTACCGACAACCGAGCCGACAACATTATTCCTGTTTCTCCTGCACTTCCAATCCAGAATATCTCCAGAAACCTCCCTGGAACGAAAATTAACCCCGTAATTTCACCGAAATCACCAAGCCGAAATCGCCAACCAGAACTTAGTTTCGTTTCCGCTCAATGTTATTGTTTTTTTAGTTCGCCAACATAAACGTCAACCTATATCAAGTTGGCGTAGTGTGAACACCTTACTTGATATTGTTGTGAATGCAACTGCTGTGCGCCACTCTACTCATCGCAAGGTCTCTATGCTGTCAAAAGGTGGCAGCACTGCTAACAGGCGGAAGCGACGACGACGACGCTTGCGCGTGGCGCCATTTTATCAGAAGTGTGTGAGACTTTATACCGTACAGATCGTTTACGTTAATTAAATTTCTTTTCTCGTTGTGAACTAAAACTGGTCTTTCATTTCCGCTGCAAATCTCAAATCCAAGAGGTTATTGGCCCAGAGAGTCGCGGGAAGATCAAGTTTTTGCGGTTCGGTAGTGGAAAAGTGAATTTTGCGAAATTAACGTCGGTAGTCGGTCGGTAGTAAACGCGATCGTGCTTGTTCGGAAACAAGATGGCGGAGTCACACGTCTCGATCGAGAAGCTGAGTGATCAGAACTATACAATATGGAAGTTCAAGATGCAGCTACTATTGTCGCGTGAAAAAGTGCTGAAGGTCGTCACGGAAGCAGCGCCGACGGCCCCTGATGCCGCGTGGCTCGCGAATGACGAGAAGGCGAGGGCTCTGATCGGTCTGGCATTGGACGACAGCCAGCTCATTCACGTGATGCAGACGGAAACATCGAAGGAGATGTGGGACGCTCTGAAAGGGTACCACGAGCGTTCGTCCCTTTCGAGCAAAATACACGTGATGCGCCAGATGTTTGCCACCAAGATGCCGGAGGGGGGAAACATCGGAGAGCACCTCAAGCAGCTGACGTCATTACGGCTGCGGTTGATTGCGCTTGGGGAGGAGATGAAGGATCCGTCTTTCGTCGCCTTGATGCTGTCGAGTTTGCCAAAATCGTTCGACGGTCTGATCGTGGCCCTTGAAAGTCGGCCGGACGCGGACCTAACGGTTGACTTCGTCAAGGGAAAGCTGCTCGACGAAGGCCGGCGGCGCGCGCAAGAAGGGGTAGAAGAAAAGGCGCTGGTGTCTAGTGGACTCGGTGAAAAGAGTCGAAGCAAAAGTGACAATAGTGAGAAGAAGAGAGTGAAGCTGTGCCACTACTGTAAGAAGGAGGGACATTTCCGGAAAGACTGCAGGAAGTGGGCAGCGGACAAAAAGAACAAAGAAAATAGTGAGAACGCAAACATTGCCGCAGAGGCGGAAGAAAGTGTGGATTTGTGTCTGTTCGTCGGGAAAGCGGATGAAGGCGGGTTGTGGTATTTTGATTCCGGTGCCACTTCCCACATGACATACGACGCGTCGATCCTGAAGCAGCTGGACAAATCGAAGCACTCGTCAATCTCGTTGGCTGATGGCCAATGCATCAAGTCGGCCGGTGTAGGAAGCAGCAGGCTTGTGACCGTGAATGGAGATGGAGGTCGCATGAACGTTTCGCTAGACAACGTGTACCACGTACCATCGCTCGCAACCAATCTTCTATCGGTGAGTAAAATAACTGATTTGGGGTTTGAAGTTGCATTCGATAAGCATGGGTGCAGAGTCCTGAAAGGCGAAAAAGTGCTTTTAGTAGGGGAACGTAAAGGTGGGCTCTATCACCTGAAGCGATTTCCGGAGAAAGTGATGCTAGCGAACTCAAATCACGGAGTCTCCTGCCTACACCTGTGGCATCGTCGACTTGGGCATCGTGACACGGAAGCGGTGCAGAAGATTCTTCGAAACGATCTGGGGAGCGGCTTGAAGGTGGATCAGTGCAACGTGAAGTCCGTTTGCGGCCCCTGCTGCGAGGGCAAGCTGAGCCGAGAATCGTTCCCAAAAGTGTCAGGTTCGAGAGCATCTGCCGTCGGTGACCTGGTGCACACGGACTTGGGCGGTCCCATGGAGGAGCCAACGGCGCGCGGCAGTCGATTCTTCATGACGATGGTGGATGATTACAGCCGTTACACGGTTGTCTACCTGTTGCATGCGAAGTCGGAGGCCGAGGACCGAATTCGAGAGTACTGCGCCATGATGAGGAACCAGTTTGGGCGATATCCGAAGGTCATTCGATCGGATGGCGGCGGCGAATATGCAAGTAAGTCGTTGCAGAAGTTTTTTGCAGATCACGGGATTGTTCATCAGCGGACGGCTCCGTACTCCCCGCAGCAGAATGGGGTGGCCGAACGAAAAAATCGGTACCTCGTTGAAATGATGCGGTGCCTGCTGGCGGATTCGAAACTGGAGAAGGTGTTCTGGGGCGAGGCGATTTCGACTGCAAATTACCTGCAGAATCGCTTGCCATCGTCGTCTGTGGAGTCCACGCCTTACGAGCTGTGGTATCGGAAGAAGCCGGCGTATGATCATCTTCGAGTCTTCGGGTCGGAAGCATTCGTCCACATCCCGAAGGAGAAGCGGCGAAAGCTGGACAATAAGGCGGAAAAGCTCGTGTTCGTTGGTTACGCGGAGGGGCAGAAAGCCTATCGCTTCGTGAACCTGAAAACGAAAGGAGTCGTGATTAGCAGGGACGCAAAGTTCGACGAGAAGTGTGGTTTTGAAGAGATGACCAAACAGGAGCCTTCCACGTCAGGAGGAGTAGTGATAGTGCCACTTGCTCCCACTCCCCCGCCCGAGGAAGTGAATGCGGATCTTGATTCCGATGCCGGTGGTGATGACCTCAACGCGACACTGTATGATAGCGCTGATGACGATTTGGCGGATGAACCGTCGTTCCACGGTTTCCCTCTGGATGAGGTGGCGCGCAGATCCGGACGTGTCAACAAAGGGAAACCACCCGTCCGGTTGATTGAAGAGGCTTACGCGGCGGGAACTGTATCGAAAGCAGTGGAACCGAGGAACCTGAAGGAAGCTGTATCCTGTGAAGCCCGCGCCGAATGGAGAGCAGCAATGGCGAGTGAACTGAAATCGCACGCCGAAAATGATACGTGGGAGCTTGTTGAGTTGCCTGCTGGACGGAAGGTGGTTGGTTGCCGCTGGGTATTCAAGTTGAAACGGAACGCAGCTGGTGAGGTGATCAAACACAAGGCTCGTCTGGTGGCTCAGGGCTTTTCGCAGCAGTTCGGTGAAGATTACGATGAGGTCTTCGCTCCGGTCACGAGCCACACGACTCTTCGTATGCTGCTTGCTCTCGCTTCGAAGAAGAAAATGACACTTAAACATTTCGACATCAAGACGGCCTACTTATACGGCGAGCTCGACCAGGACTTGTTTATGCGGCAACCACCTGGTTACGCGGAAAAAGGCAAGGAGCACTTGGTTTGCCATCTGAAAAGGAGCATATATGGACTCAAACAGTCCGCACGCTGCTGGAACCAAAAGCTGCATGGTGTTCTTGTGAAGATGGGGTTCAAACAAAGTAGTGTTGATCAGTGCCTGTACACAAAGACTGAAAAGGGGAAGAAAGTGTACTTATTAGTGTATGTGGACGATATTTTGGTCGGATGCGAAAACGAACAGTATATTGACTATGTGTACCAATCGTTGAAGAAACACTTTGAAATCACCGACCTCGGAGACGTGAGTTATTTTCTGGGACTGGAGATTAAGCGCGAGAACGGTGATTACAGTGTGGGGCTTGAGGGCTATATTGAAAAACTGGTGGACAAATTTGGGTTGAGTGATGCTAAAGTTGCGAAAACGCCAATGGACGAAGGTTTCATGAAAGTTGAGGACACTAGTGCAGCCTTGGCTGATGAAACTAAATACAGGAGTCTTGTTGGTGCTCTCCTGTACATATCTGTGTGTGCCAGGCCAGATATTGCTGTTAGTACGGCCATACTCGGTCGTAAAGTGAGCGCTCCAACGGATGCATGCTGGGTGGCGGCCAAGCGAGTGGTTCGCTATTTAAAAGCCACTAAGCATTGGCGGCTGGTGTACAGCGGATCTGGCGGCGGTTTGATCGGCTATACGGACGCTGATTGGGCCGGCGATGCAAGTTCCAGGAAGTCAACAACCGGATATGTGTTTTGCTATGCAAACGGAGCAATTTCATGGGCCAGTCGAAAACAGGCCTGTGTTACCCTGTCCTCTATGGAGTCAGAGTACGTCGCGCTGAGCGAGGCTACGCAGGAGTTAGTCTGGCTTCGTAGGCTGATGGACGAAATGGGCGAGCGTGAAGAAGGACCAACGAAGGTGATGGAAGACAATCAAAGTTGTATCACTTTTGTAAACTCCGAGCGGATCAGTCGTCGATCGAAACATATCGAGACCAAGGAGCGTTTCGTCAAACAACAGTGCGAGCTGGGAGTTCTGAAGCTTGAGTACTGTCCAACGGAACATATGATGGCCGACGTTCTTACCAAGCCACTGGGGACCACGAATCAGCGAAAGTTTTCAAGGATGCTGGGACTGTCAACCGAGCGTGGCGCCATTCGTTGAGGAGGAGTGTTGTGAATGCAACTGCTGTGCGCCACTCTACTCATCGCAAGGTCTCTATGCTGTCAAAAGGTGGCAGCACTGCTAACAGGCGGAAGCGACGACGACGACGCTTGCGCGTGGCGCCATTTTATCAGAAGTGTGTGAGACTTTATACCGTACAGATCGTTTACGTTAATTAAATTTCTTTTCTCGTTGTGAACTAAAACTGGTCTTTCATTTCCGCTGCAAATCTCAAATCCAAGAGATATAGGATATCATCTCGCTATATTACTTGATATAGAGCGCAATGTGAACGTAGCATTAAGCTAATTTGGAAAGTTTCACCCGGTATAGGCCTTATTCTGAGTCTTTCTAAAATTTTTCTGTGGCGTGGGTTGGCCACCCGAGTGAGTCTGTTATTAACATCGAATCAAGGCTTGGCGCATGGGCCTTTAAACGAGAGGGCCTACCAATGAAAACAAAATATTACCGTTACTGGCCCATTTGAATCACGGGCTTGATTGGGAAAAAAGCAGTGATTGGCCGTTTTGAAGATGGGGTTTATTCTGATAAGATTTACGATTAGGCGGGTGATGTTTGCACAGTAAGTTACTGTTGGGGGATGCTATGGAATGGTATCAAATTCGATTTGTTTACATTTTAAGGATTGGCCCTTTTGTAATGGGTACACGGTTGTTTGCGGAAACCCATTAATGGGTAAAAAACACCCATTTTCCGTAGAAGTGCCTCTCCCCATTTAATGGGTAAAGGCCGTTTACCCAATAACGGGTAACGACGGTTGATGTCAAAAGATGGGTATTTATTTACACATTCTAAAAATGCAGTATGATTGAAAAAAATGGGTAAAAATTCATCCATTTTGTGAGTATTGCAATTAAAAATTGCTTTGAATTTTAACAAGATAATAATGATGAACAATATTAAAAATTACACCAGTTTCACATCATTTATATTGATATCACCATTTGAATTATATAGCGCATTTAGTTCACCACTGGACTATCGCACTAGTTTTCACGAGTGCGAAAACGCAAATAAAAGTGCGCGATTGCATGCAATATTATGCTTTTGGTCGAAATCCGAAGTGACCAAACGTGCGAAAATTGATTTTTTACCTACTTAGAAATGTCGCAACTCAATTTGGATTAGTGCATATTGTAGCTCTTAATTACCCGAATAAAAAATACAGTAGAAAAACCGAATGTTGTATTGTAACAGTACTATTTAAAACCATATTGTTACAATAAACACCACTGTAAAAATAAAAAATACAAAAACAATAAGATGTAATGTTAGACACCATACAGTGAATTGTAAATGAGATTTTTACAATATACTATACGGGTTGTTAAGTATCGTAACAATATAAAAAAATATTTTTCTCCATATATATTTTTTTACAAAACCATACATTTTATTGTAAATGAATTGTTCGAAATACTGTTACGTGGGCTTTAATATACCGTACATTGTATGGTACACGTATGGTTTCAAACAATAAAATGTACCGTAAATATATTGTTTTTAATTGTAATTTCACTACTGGTTATAAATTTAATCATGGTTTTGGAATGGTTCTCTTTTGTTATGTTGTATTGTTTTACATTAGATAAACCATATAATGTTATATTATCTCGTCATGTTCCTTCGATAATGGCAGTTCTAGCCAAACTAACCTGAACTCGTCTAAGTATGAGTAGCCTCTGATTGCATTAACAGTTGAAGCTTAAGCTCCCATGTCCCACCAGCCAGATCACCGGGTTTTGCAAACTAAGCATTATTTGTGGCAACACTTTGAGCGGCATGATGGAACTATGCCTAGCGCGCTAAGTGTTATTAGACCACTAATGTAGTTGCATGAAGTGGGTGACGAGGTACATAAGTATCATTACAGCGTGCTTAACCATTATTGCAATATTGAGGCTCCAATTTGACTGAACTATGAAATGTGTACATAACAACTCATGAGAAAACTGTCAAGTTCGATTCAACTATAAGTTAGGTTAAAAAGCGAAGACGAACTTATTTCAGAAGTCGTTTCAGTGTCCAGTCCAGTCCTTATGTTAAAAATGTCAAAGATAAATCGCATTTAATTCGGTTGTTGTACAAGGCAATTTCACATGAGAGAAGAAGAGAAAGAATAGTGTTGAACTCATCCACTGATTTACGGTAATCTGGCCTGCGTCTTTCCGGGTTGACCTACATTCGTATTCCTCTCATCGCACTCTACATACCTAGCCCATCATATCACTTGGATATGCAGTCCTTAGGACACCTGGTTTACCACTTTATTTAAACATTTTATTGACTTTAAATAGATGTTTCAACTTATTCACTTTTTTCTCTTTCATTTCCTTTGCAACAAAAATGTCACGGACATCAACAAAACAAAGCACGGAAAAAATCATAAACTGAATAAAAACTTAAAAATGCACGGAAAAAGATTGTTTCGGAATAGTGAATGGTTCAAACGTAAGAAAAACAGTGTAATATATTGTTACATAAAGATCGGATGCAAATGTATAATAGCTACCAATGTGCAAAGCTTTTAGCGAACCATTCCATTACAATACACTATATTGTAGCTGGTACACTGTATGGTACAGGAATGGTTTTCACCAAATACCCTATGGTTAGTTTTTATCCGGGTAGCTTAATGATGCGCAACAGAAAAACTAGATTCAAATTTACTTCGCAGCTGCATCTTCGCATGTGCTTCATGCGACGACTTCGATTTGGTGGTGCGACGATAATAAATGTCTTCAGAGCACTTCCCGCATAGAAAAATACAATTTGGCATACATTGCCAACAATAAATATCTTCTAACTGATAAGGTTAGTTTTTATCAAGAAGTTGCTTTATTGTTCAACAATGTAAAACCTACAGCGGAGAACAATACACTACTATATTATTGAAGCATATCAGATAGTAACAATATATTATAATATTCAAGCATTGTAGAACTACATGAGGATGCAAACTTATTGCACTGGTTGCAATATAGGATCACTTTATATCATTTATATGTTATGCGCAACATACTTATACCATTACATTTTACTACAAACTACTTTTGTTCAACACAATGACAAACAGTTGCATACATTCGTGTTTGTGAACGACGCATTTGAAGAAAATAACCGTTTCGTTGCAAGCAGGCAACCAAGTTTTCGTGTAACATTTCAAGTGATACCATCTCAAGAACGTGAAAATGTCTTACATTTTACTTTTGTTATATTTTTAACTCAAAATCATTGAAATGAGTTTTTATTCGTTTAATTTGTATCATTATTGAAAAATAGGGTCCTAAAATTAAAGACGAAATCTCGCTTATATTGAATAATACGATCAAGCATGTTATTCTAATCGGAATTGTACTTTACTCGAACTTGAAAAACAAAGGAATAATGAGAAAATTCGAAATAAGTAAAATGGTAAATAGTTCTAATTTGACATTTGAGGTCAACCTTGTGTGACTGAGCTCGAAATTTTTCGCACTGGTATTTCAAAAATGTTCCTATCTGACATACACGTCGAAAAAAAATCACTCAAAGTATGTGTTATAAGTTAGAAGCGAGACAAAAGGCTAAAAAAATAAAAATTATATATTTTCAACTACGGTTAATAAAAACGCCAAAAAATGAGTAAATATGCACTCTTAAACCATATATTGTGGTTTAAAACAAGAATCCCGATAGGACTTTAGGAGCCTATTGTGTGATTGTGGTGTGACAATAATGAAACTTCCAAAATCTATTTACTAACTTTTTTGCTTTCTTTTAATTTCCGACGAACAATTCAGGCCAAACATGTCTAAAGGTCCAATCTGCAGAAGAGAGGCTCTCTTTGGTTTCTCTCTCTTTCGTTAATATCTCAGCTGTTTATTTGTATTTTGATTGCCTCCTTGCATTGAACGATGGTCAAAACAATCGTCTTTTGATTTGTACTGCAAAAATAGTTGAAAAGTGTACCATTACATTGCAATAATTGAAAGAGAAAGTAAACAATGAGAGCCTCTCAAATGCAGATAGGACCTATTGAAATGTTTGGCCTGAATTTTGTAAAAGGTCCTTTTCAAATGTTACGCGTGTTTACGTTTGCACCAACAAATCAGGCCCCTGGCAGCAATGAAGTTTATCGTAGCCAACATCTAACTGCCTTATGCCTGGTTTAGACAGTGCAAGTGACTTGATTCAAGTCAATGGAAAATGCCCAATTGAATGCGAATTGAACGTGTAAACACCACCATTCATCCCACATGAGCAACTCACTTGAATTGAACGAAAGTTGAACATGTTGAACTTTTTATTCAAGTCAAACAAAATCGTCTCACTTGCCCCGTCTAAACCCGCGATTCATGTGAGCTAAATTCAAGTCATCTGTCAGTGAGATGAATTCAATTCAGTTTGCTTACGCTCCGCACGAGTTGAACAATGTAAACACTTGCTTCAACTGAGATGCATTCAGGAGCATTCAAGTGAACACTCAAGTCATTTGCTCAGTCTAAACACATCATTCCATTGGATTGAACATCTTTGAGAAGTTAGCAAGTGAAATGTTCGTTTCAGTTTAACAATGTAAACCAGGCATTATACTCATATTCGTGTAAATTGAAACGAGCGTGTAATCAACAAACGCAGCTTTTGTTTGATGGTGTGAGCCACACACGAAATCACATTCACAATGCGTGTTTGTTGGGTTGCTTTATTCAACTTATCGCATGCTCCTCTTACCGTACATTAATATTAAAGCGAGTTTGAAGTGTTTTGTGATCATAAGAGGTGGAAAAAATGATTCCAAAAACTGATCAACAAGCCAAAATAAATGTTAAACAAAAAATTGTTGATGTTTTCGCATTTGACAGTGGGCGCTATTTACTAGCGCCCAGGACATCCTGTCTACCATGATTCCAATGCATTGATATAGGCCGTGTCAGGGGCCTGCCAACAATGGATGAGAAGCCGGGCGAAAAGTTGTGGCATAAAATTCCTTAATTTTCGTAAAACTGTAAGCTGTTTTCTATCAAGGATGTTTCTATTACTGCGTTCGGGCAACAATCGAGCCATGGACTACAGAAGACGGACTCTCGGACTAGCTTTGAAGGCAAGTTTTACATTCTAAACCACTGGTTTCTCTCTTAATTCGGCATCTGTTATTTTGTTGTAGGTTGTCCGAAATGGCACACGGATGTTTTGGCTGACGCACTAGCAGTTAAGGAATGTTGAAAGTCCCAGGGGATTCCAGCGGAGTGGAAACACGAATTACTTCACACTTCCGACATCCCGACCTCCCACTTCCACCGAGCTTCCGCACCGCAATCCGCAATACATACTGATTTTGTTGGGATTGTGTCATCGAAAATTTGTTAGGTGCATCAAAAACGATGGGAAGCGGTTCCGAAGCAAGCAGGAAGGAAACGGATCCTGGATCAGATTGACCTCAGAACTCATGACCCTCTCTTTCCCGCAGCACGGTATGCGGATGCAAAGAACGCCGGATGAAATATAAAGCTGTGACGAAACAAATGGGCTTACGGGCTCGGATCGATTCGGTCCCGGAAATTGTTGGGCTGTTGGTTATCAGAAGTCGACGGATTCATTCAGATTTAAAACAAATCTAGTTTTTTGATTTAACATTTAAACCATAATGAGCGTGAAATTTCTAGTGAAACCTTTTAACGACATTAAGTCTAACTATTTTGTATAAGTGATTCAATTGAATATAAAATAATTTCATCCATTTGATCAGTTGCTTGTTTATACTCTATATCATTTTCAGGCATTTTGCTATTTTTGAGTTACTGAATTCGCAAGCAAACATTTTCGTACCAGTTTTGAGTTAAATGACCACTTTTTGTTAAACATTTAGAAGTTTGTGCATTGTATTAAATTGAAATAGTAGTTTACGCAACAAGGTGCAGAATGACGATTTTTACAGCACGAGTTGTACATTTATCCAACGAGGCTTGCCGAGTTGGATAATTACGACGAGTGCTGGAAAAATCGAGTTCTGTACCGAGTTGCGTACAACGTTTTTTGCAATTTCATAAATTACCCTTGAGGATAGTTTTCAACAAAACTTTTTCATCAAACTGCACACTGATGTTCATAGCCAATGCTTAAGAAAATCTGATCATAATAGATTATACTGTGCAGTTGTCACAATTTTTCATAACTGCGTCCAGAAAGCATCAAGAAGTTGACCAAAACTGAAAACAGTGCTGTAATGGTTCATTACGCAACGCAAATCAGTGCTGTAATGAATCATTACAGCACTGTTAGTTAGGTGTGGGAAAGTAGGCCTTTTCCTGTCAGATTAGCGTGAGGTAAAACAGCCTATTACGATGAGAAATTGCAAAAAAAATATTAGCCTGCGAAGTTAATTACTTGAGAATAGTGAAATGCATAAAAGTATGAATTCTAATCCTGAAACCATTTTAACAATACACCATGCTGTTGATTTCAGCATACAACACAGTAAACGGACATTTTGATTTGATGTTACAATTTTCTCTTGAATATATGGTTCAACAATTTTACTACAATATGACTTTCAATTATTGTTGCAAAAAATGAACAATATGACAACAATTTGGCTTAATGTTTTCCGAAAATTTTGTTCGAGAAAAATGCTGATTTTTTATTGTAACCTAACTTAACCACGGTGTGTCTGGTAGAATAAATTTATTACAAAAAAATAGGCATCGCTAATTTTTACGCTACGTGAAAGTTGACGCTACCAGCTTTCATTCAAGCCCAACATCGAAATATTCCATCGGGGGAACTTTTTCATACAAAAATTGGGTATGTTTGTTAAGTAGAAATAGGGATTAATTTGGAACCGTGCATTTTGTATGGGGAAAACAGTATTCTGAAAAAGTTGTTCGGGATCCCTCGGTGGATTTTTTGAGGGACCCTGCAAATGAAAGCTGAAAGCCTCTAGTTTTGAATAGCATAAAGTTTGACGATGCCCATTTTTTGTTATAAACTTTTTCCATACACACGCCGTGTAACAGCCTATTCGTCATATTGTGAAAAGGCCCATTACAATTTACCAAGTGGTATACTACAATATACTAACACTACCATTTGAAGTAATATAGGATATCCACGTATGTGGCAGCCCTAATCCCACCTAATGCATCTGACAGGAGCCAACATCTATCGTGTATCCACAATGGATTCCTTTGTGGATACACAAATGTTTACATACAACATGTTGGATTCTTAAAGATGGCGTCCTCGCACCCTGGTGAGGATATTGTTCGTGCAGTTGAAAATCGGAATTTTCGACACGCGAAAATCGATTTTTCTGCTAAACCGTGTGTCGGACGTACGTCGGGCACAGTGCGCTGGATAGAGGACCAGGTCCGCTGTCCAGCGCACTACGTCCGACGTTAGGTTTCACGTATGGATTTTGAGAAAATTCGATTGTCGGGTGTGGGGAATCTTCGGGTTTCAACCGCGACGACAATATCATGTTGGCAAATTTGGCATGCTTGATTCTAGTTGACCCAATCGTCCGAACCCTCTTCCCTCCACGCGTCAGCGAGTAAACTGACATCAGTTTCAGTTCAGTGCATCCGTTGGTTGGAAGTAAACACAAAAAGCAACAAAAAGATCGCCTGATTTTCCGCGAGTCGGTCGTCGTCGTTTCATTTCGTCCGTGATTGCGCGATCGTCGGAACGCACTTTTTCCTTCGAGCGAATTGTGTGTCCTGTGTTCGAGGCAGAGGTGGACAAAAAGGAAAATTTCAACCCGTGTCAATTACGGCGTTTTTCGCGAGGTAATTTTGTAGTGCGGAGCGAGCGCCAGCGAGTCCAGTTTGGTCCGAGCGAAAAGTGAGTGAAATTTTGGTGCCAAAACGCGAAAGTGTTCGCACGCGTGCGACTATTGTAAGGCGAGCCGAGGGGACCCCTGCTTGGGGAAGAAAAAAAAATCTCCGTTTCGATTCAATGAATCAGAGGTGAAATCCTTTCTATCCCATTTTTGTGTGGAAGGAAGTTTTGTGCAGTAGTTGAAAAGAGCAATCAAATAAAAGAAAGTTCTTGTAAAAGGAAGATTGGGTAGCGCCCCTGGCGTAAAAAGGAGAGCGCTCATTGTATAAAGTGTGTTGTGCAAGGGCACGTTAGTAGGAAGTTCAATTCTGGGGTTTGCTGCTCGAAGGCAGACGCAGGAAAAGGCAGAAAGTGCGTGTAAGGAAGTGGCAATGTATTTCTACAAACAAAAGCTGCTGCAGCCGACGCAGCTGAAAAAGCTCGGCGATCACAAGTATTCCTGTTCCAACGTCAGCCTGCTGGATCCGTTCCTGCAGCCGTGGTGGTGCTGGCTGGTCAGTAAGGTTCCCCTCTGGCTGGCACCGAACCTGATCACCATCGTGGGCCTGATTATCAACATTGTGACGACGCTTATCCTTATCTAGTAAGTATCCGGGTTGGGTTGGGGGGCGCTTCCAGAGAAGCAGCAATAACAAGTCATGCGTGTTACCTATAGATAAAAGTATATATTATAAACGCAATTTTCTTATGCTGTGATGATTCATGTGGATACATAACGCAAGTAAATGACCACCACCTGGAGAGCAAGCATCCACACGGGGCAGACTCTTTTGCAGGGCTGGTAGCGAATTAAACAAAGCGTTTGAAACTAATGCGAAGTTTTGCATGTCCTTTAAATTTGGACGTGTTGTTTGTGTGACTTTATTCTATTATCTGTTGATATGCTTAAGACGTCATTATGGTAGACAGAAGAGTCCAAAAATTCTCCAATGATTGTTTCAGTATTTCTTTCAAGGATTTCTTTAGCATATCTGTCAAGATATGTCTGCTGGCAGGAATTCTTTCGAGTATTTTCCTGCATTTTTTTTCAAAGATTTCTCCAGAAATATTTTTGAGATTTCTGCAGATGTTGTTGTATTCATATCCCGAGGATTTTTATTTAATAGAAACTTTCAATCATTACTATAGGCTATCCCAAGGGTTTCTCTGAAAGCTCTTTCATATAGTTTGTCTTGATATTCCTTGAGAAATCTATGGAAGGTTTTCTGAAGGGATCTTTGTAAGTATTCCTGGAGAACTCTAGAAAAAAAAATCCTAGAAAAAAATCATTGAATTTGCCACATGAATCCTTGAATGGACTCCTGGAAGATTTTTTGGAAAAGTTTCTGGAGAAATACTCGAAGCAATCCTTCTAAGAGAACCTTTGAAACAATCTGTTAGGGCCCGTTCATAAACCACGTAGACTTTTTGGGAGGAGGGGGTGGTCTGGCCAAAGTCTACGCTCCATACAAATTTCAAAATTTTTGGTCGAACGCCATTTGGCCGAAAAGGTCGTTTGGCCGAATGCCATTTGGCCGAATGCCGTTTGGCCGAAGAATGAATAATGAACTTAATTGACCATGTCACTCTTCCCCGCCTCAGTATGACTCGAAAGAACAGCCAATGATTCAAAGAAGGAAAAATCTTTGATAAAATAATGACAGTTTCAACGCCAACTAATCCCTGAATATCAAAACTAGAAAGAATAGAGCCTATGATTAAAAGAAGGAAATATTTCTGATGATCATATTGACAGTTAGAATGTCAAAAGCTTCCTCTGAATTCTATTGATCATGATTCGGCCAAACGGCATTCGGCCAAACGGCATTCGGCCAAACGACCCATTCGGCCAAATGGCATTCGGCCAAATGGCGTTCGGCCAAACGACATTCGGCCAAACGGCATTCGGCCAAATGGCCGGACACCCCCTTAAAATCCTAAAGAGATCTTCGTCGAATTCCCGGAGCTTTCTGGAAGACAAAACTTCTGATTTTGAAGGATTTTTTGAATGAGCTTCTGAAGTATTATTTGCAACAATTTGTGTAAGAATTCTTGCAAGCATTGCTGGGAGAGTCCTTGAAAGATTTCATGGAGGAGTTTTTTTCGTTCTTGGTGCAATCCAAGGAAAAGATCTTTCAGTAGTCCTTTGAAGTTTTCAAGCTGAAATCTTCAGTGGAGTCATTGAAATACTTATTAAGAGAATGCTTAAAACGAGTCCTGCCAGAAAACTGCGAGTCCCAAAAAGATAGTCTAGTCTAGAGAAATGCTTGGAGATTTTCTGAGAAAAGTCCTGCAGGAGTTTTTTAAATATCATGGAGGGAAAAAATCAAAACATTTTTTGGAAATATTGCTGGAGAAAAAATTGGAGGAGTTCATAGACTCTTTGTTAGAACTACTATGAATTGGCTTCTTTAACAGTGTTGAGACAAGTTTGTATGGGAGCGATTTCTCGTATCACCCCTCGTCGCAGTTTGTACTGGGCGGAGCTGTCAAACAGTAGCCCAGCTGTCAAAAGGTGATTTCAAAAAATCTCTTTGAAATTGATTTTAGGTACCAAAATAAAGTTCTAAAAATCTGAAAAAAATCATAGTGGCTCAAAAAAAGGTGCTCTTTTGTATGAAATGAAAAAATCAATACATTTTTCAAAATTTAAAAACCCAATAGGAATGTTTTCAAAAGATATGGGAGTAATCTTTAGAGGGATTGCTGGTGAAACTCGTGATGGTCTTCTAGAAATCATTGAAAGTAACTTTGGTGAAGTTTTGGAAACAGGAATTTCGGGGAAATCTTGGGGAAATCCATGGTGAAACCTCTCGAGTAGTCCGTGGAGGATTTCCTGGAAGAATCACTAGAAGAAATCTTCAAGGATTTTTCAGAAGAATGGATAAAAGGTTGAATGGGACAAAAGGTCCAATGGACAGAAGGTCGAATGGACGAAAGGGCGATAGAACAAAAATTTTAGTAGACCAAGTTACCAGCAAGTGTGTCTCACTTAAAATAAAAAAAAAATTGATGAGTATTTGTTGCTGCTCATTGCGAGAAACATTATAGTGATGTTGTAAATCATATGCATTTCAGCCACTAACATAGGAAATTTTTCCTTCTTTTGTTTATAGGCTGTTCTTTCAAGTTGTGTTAATGTATGAAGCATTGAAAGGCAATTCAGTTTGATTTTTTAGTTCAGCAATTTTTCCTTCTTAAATTTATACCAGTTTTGTTTTGTTACTGAAATGATTATTTCCTCTTTAGGTATTTATATTTCAATCAGAAATAGAGCCTTCTTTTATTCAATAGCTCTTCTTCCTAACTATTATAGGTACTGCAGAAATATTCATTGATTACTTGTGCTTAGTGATCATCTCCTCTTGGATTAATCAATGAGTAGTTAATGAGTAGTTCCTACGAACCACCTGTATAGGTAAATAAATTCCTTTTGTTTACTCATATAATACCCAGAGATTTGTCCTTTTATACTTCATAAACTGTTTAGCTTTTTTTTTAGTTCCTGTTCGGGTTTGTAATTGCGACCGGTTTTTAGATCTATTGTGACATTACCCGTATCCTTAGTGTAGTGCATGTCGCATTACTCAATTGCCATTGAGGGGCAATAAAGTATCGATTTTGATACAGTTTTCTTTTTAGAAAACAAAACAAGAGTACTGATATTGGCCATGCATCAGAAACCTAGCATCACCCTTGTTTTACTGCTAAATTCTCCCCAGTAGGAAGTTTAGGACCCGGGTTTCAACATTAGCAGCAATATCATTCCAATAATGGAACATGTGTTCAGCCCTCCCCCTGGATATTCAATCTTGACGCGATGGGAGGGCTTAACCCATTAGCACTTTAGTGCCAGTTTATTCACTACCGCTTGGACTTTGAGCTAGATACTTATATCTGGTTTACGAGTTGAGCGCAAGTGAAGGAATCGGCCGTAAGTGCTAATGGGAACCAAAGGAGTATCCGTTGTGCATTTATCACAAGTTCAAGACAAGTTATAATTCAGCTTGCATAGACCTAATCTTTGTATTCATTGAATTTTCTCCAATTTAACAATAATTGTTAAATTTAACGTAACGCAAGAGTGAGTAGGGGAGGCCTCTGCGTTACACTCATCATTCATTACTTGAAATCGAAAGTACACAGGACAGGGGACGCTAGGATAAGTTGACTTACAGCCTTACAGATTAGATTCATTACAATTAGAAAATTATGGACTGATTAGGTAAAGATAAAACTGTTGATAATAAGAGTTATATTTGTATTTCTTATTTTTATGGGTTTTGTGGATTTATAAAAGTTGACAAATAATCATTATCATTTTTCAGTTGACTGAACTTTTTTGTTTTTATATCTTAGACGGTATTATTTCACTGATAAAAAAAAAGCAGGAATTTAGTTAGGACTTAGGACTTAGGACTTGACAATGTAAAGGGTTACGATGGATATAATATTACTTTGGACTGAGATGATCACAGATATGCAGAAGACGACTAGCGAAATTAGAAACACAATTTGATACATTATTGACTATATTTTGACAAATAGGGTTTGACAAATTTCTTTACAATATCGAATGGAAGCTCAAAAAGTGTTATCTAACACTAATATGAGAGTTATTTTGGGATGATGCTGGTGCTGTCAATGACTAACATCGGTTATTGACACTATCGGTAATCAGCTTGAAATAATTTTCAGAATGTATTATAAAATAATTGAGGATATTATCTGAATATTGTTTGGGGAAGCTGTCAGAAAAACTAGTTGCCCATATCGGCTAAAAACGCTAGCTCTGGTAGCTGTCTTCGAATAATTTTTAGAAATATCAAATGTTTAAAAATTAGCTTCGACACATTTTTTTCGATTATTGAAAAATTGTTCAATTATCAAATCATCTTTGGAGCTTCCATTCGATCAAAACACTAGTGCGATGGGAACAGTTAAAAACAGTATTTTTAAAAACTACTACGACCCAATGCTAATTACTACACACTTTGCTCAAGTTGACGACATCGTCTAGTCCATCGTGAGTATTGGTCCTAGTAGGGGGAAAGTTGGGAAAGGGTCCAGGCTTTGCTATCAGCTGTCCTGCAGCTCCACCTGGTCACTCTTCAAAAAAAAAAAAAAAAAATAATGGAATATGTGTTCAGTAATAAGGATTCTAGTATGTTCCTTGCGTACTGATTGATTGATTGATTTATCTTTATTTGAGAGACTTTCAGCCCTTGGCTGGTTCGTCTCTTAGGTCCTTGCGTACTAGCACTTTCCAGTCTTCGAAGAGTTAGTACATACATGGATCCCTAATTCTATTTGATTTTCTTTGAGTTTAGCCTCAGATGGTGAGGTTTTTAACTATATGCAAAGTAAAGTTGGTAAACTCAGTTTTATTCATAAACTGGAAGTCACCAAAACACCAATAGTAAGGACTAAATACTATAATTCCTTGAATTACCAGCACACATATTCCAAAATTGAAAAATATGACGACACTAGATTTTGGTTTGGTAGATCTATCACCGCACCGCAACCCAAAAAGTCGATCTACACACGCTACGGGCTCCGTTAAAGATCGACCATCTTTTAAACCCCCTCAACCAGCACGGGTAGCCTGACACCTTGGATTGGGGTTACCTGTTTGGTGGGCTTTTACCCTCGGAACAAGTGGTCCGTAGTGCTATTCTAAGCCGGCAGCTACACGGGCAACTATTGTTTGCTTTATTAAATCGCTGTAATGATTGGAGTTTCAAATCACAATTTTTCAATCTATGATTCATCCTTCTTCTACCCATAGGCTGTTCTTTCAAGAAATATTGTTTTCCACATTCAGCTTTAATCAATAACATTACTTTCTATGATTTATAGGTCTCTATTTCTAATTGTAATGCGGAAATAAGTTGCTACATTACATATAAGCTATTGCAAGTTTTAGTAGACACTTTCCAATATTTCATTGGTGTTTTTTGTGAAGTTGTAGAATAATTTTGGAATCACTGGTTTTATTATTTCGTTTTCTGTCAAATTCTGCTCACTTTTTCATGTCTTCCAATTTGTCTTTTGTCTTTTTAACCTTTTCTCCTATTCGACTTTTTGTCCATTCGACCGTTTGTCTTTCAACTTTTTGTCAACCACAACCACGTACCACAAAGCGAGAAATACTTCGGGTCTGATCTCTTTTTCCCCACTCGAGGAATATCGGCCCCTGTTCCTGGGACGAACCGATCAACGAAAACAATACCTACAGTGAATTGATAATTCGCGGCGTAACTTTCACAGGAATGTGTTGATTTTTTTCAGCGAGTATCAGGCGTCTTGAGGAAGTTGCAAAGAGGTTCAATAAGACTTGAGAGGCGTTTCATGCGAATTTCATGGAGTTTCCGGAAGATTTGAGGTACCTCGCAGGCTTTTCAATGCGTTTTAGGGGCGATTCACAGGCTTATAGGTGAGTTCCAGACTGTGGATTTCGGAACCTAACTAGGGTGACGATGGGTATTATCGGCAGGTTTGTTCTCTTCGTCATGAGGGGTTTTTGTCGACCAAATTTCCTGAAGCTTGGTCATATAATTCAGCTTGATTGGGAAGGATTTGAGGCAAACTCTGAGTTCAACAGCTTTCAAAAAACCCCCCTTGACAAAAAGAACAAAACTGCCGAAAATACACAATTTCCCCTATTTACCTATTGAATGGCCTTGCAATTGCAAATAATTCACGATCAACACCATACGGAAAATTGTCGAAAAAATCTATTCTCGTCATTTCCTATTAAGTAATCAAGTACAAGCTAACTTGTTAAACAAAGTCCAAGAATCTATAGGTGTTGAACAGCCAGAGTTGTTTCAGAGACGTTTTCTAGACGTTTCAGAGGCGTTTCACGAGGATTTCAAGATATTTCAGAACGTTTTCGTTAGTTTCAAGGAGCTCAAAGACATTTAGAAGAGATCCAAAGGGGTTTCAATCAATGCGTTTTAATGGAACTTCAGGATGCTTCAGGAGGGTTTAAAGGAACACATAGGGATTTTGGGGGGCTTCACAGGCTTTTGGGTGAGTTTCAAGAGGTTTCAGGAAGTTTTAGCGGCGTTTTAGGGGCTGTGAGATTTAGGGGACATCACAGACTTTACGTTGTATGTACTCCTGGTATCAGGTATCAGTAGGTCGGCTCCAGAGGTACGTTCTCCTCCATTTGGGAAATTTGTGCCATCACCATGAACACGAGCCTATTCATCATTTACCTGAGGGAGCAGTAACGGAAAAAATATGTGACAAGGAAAGGGACAGGTAAGGAAATAGGATTGTGAGACACGCATAAGCGTACCACAATGGAACCAAACAGCGCCCTGAAAATGGCATGAAGCGTAAAAAGAGCATATAGTTCTATACCACAGCGGATCAATAACAGAACATCCTGAAGACAGGGTTTTGAAGTCAGTTTCACTTAATAAGTATTTACCGAGTACTCGGAAACGCAGTTGCGCAAAAACTGAACAGTTGCATATCAAATGACACGAAGTTCCATAATCGAATTCAAAGCTATCACATACACGTAAATCGGCTTGCTGAATATGATAGCTGAGTCGGCAGTGGCCAGTCAATGCTTTGACCAGCATGCTGCAATTCTTCTTAGATAGATTTGTAAGATACTTCGCCACCCCTGGAAATGGCTCAGTACAATACAATTTTGTTTGACGACATGTCTCCAAACTATTCCAATATTGTTTGTGTTGAGTAGCAGCCCAGGTGTCAATGTGGAGCTTAACCCAACACTTCGATATCGGAATAGCTGGCTCAGGGCCAATGAAGTCATGTGATGCTCCAGTGCGAGCTAATGGAAGACTGGCCAGGCACCTATGCAAGGCGCACAGATTTTGCTGAATTCTGCTTTGCAATTTGAGTTTGACCTAGACTAGAACCTAGAATTGGCCGAAGCAAGTGCTTTAATAGCAGCCTGGATATCTGAACAGAAGTATATGACTTTGCCCATTACGGGCTGCTGAAGTGCTGATTGCTCTTCGCACATAAGAGCAAAGATTTCAGCCTGTAAAACGGTACAGTGTCTACCAAGTGAGTAAGAATGATGTAGCCTTAGCTCACGATAGTGGACACCAGCACCTGCTCGACCTTCAAGAAGGGAGCCATCAGTATAACATACGATGCCGTCTGAAATACCTCTCCCCAGATATCCAGATGTCTACTCTTCCCGGGAAGGGAATTTCGTGGAAAATGTCCTATATGGAAAATTACAAGCAATTGTAAGATCACTTGGAGTAAGGTCCACTAATAGTGGAAGCAACGAGGTGTGGTTGATCTGCGGTTCACAGGATTTTCCTCTAGTAAATGGCATGAGGGAAATGTAATTCACAAGAAAGTATAAAACATAATGGTATGCGGAAGTTTTACGAAACTGTCAATGGCGTGTGGAGAAAAACAGCGCCTTCTCCCGTCGTGTGCAACAACCGTGATGGAAACTTGCTGACAGACAAAACAATGGTGGCTACTAGGTGGAGAGAGCACTTGGAGGTATTGCTGAACGGTGAAAATTGAAGGGCGAAAGACATAATTCAAATCGACGACGACGGACAGGCTGTGCAACCTTCAATACTGGACGAGGTCAAGACAGTCATTACAAGGCTGAATAACAACAAGGCTGAAGAGCAACAAGGCTGCTGGGAGAGGCGAACTACCGGCCGAGCTTCTCAAACACGGTAGTGAGCAGCTGTATCAACTCTTTTACTGTATTATATTGAAGATGAACAACTACCTGCTAGGTGGTTGTCCTTTCTACAAGGTCTTTGACCTTTCTACAAAAAGACATCAACTGAAGTGCGCGAATTACAGCGGAATAACACTTCGCAATTCAG
This sequence comes from Aedes albopictus, assembly GCF_035046485.1. Classification (NCBI taxonomy): domain Eukaryota; kingdom Metazoa; phylum Arthropoda; class Insecta; order Diptera; family Culicidae; genus Aedes; species Aedes albopictus. The sequence goes on from NC_085138.1 coordinate 351,850,092, forward strand.
CATACAACATTTTGTACGGTTTTCTATTCAACAGACTGAGGCCGGTTGAGAAGTCCTTCGTCGGCAAATATCAGGCAGGTTTTCGTGAGGGTCGATCAACGACGGATCAGATGTAACCCTGCGATGAAGTCTCGATCAATTTCGGGATTTCGGGTGATTTTAAGACGGCGTACGATTCAGTGACGACAAACGAGTTGACAAACGAGTTATGGCAGATGTTGATCGAATATGGTTTTTCGGAACGGAGTGCGGATGAAATGTCGTCATCGTACGTAGCCTTATACGTACTGAAGCAGGACGATGCTTTTTCAAACTTACTATTCTTTGTTCAATATGGCACTTGGAGGAGCGATAAGGCAAGCTAATGTGAAAATGAGCGAAAACTTAGTCACGCGGTCGCATATGTTCCTGGGCTTCGCGGAAGACATCGGCATCAACTGGATCGACCGCCGGGCTCTGGAAGAAGCATTCATACCTTTTAAGAAATAGGATGATTGCACGATTCCTGGTAGTCAACATCGGTTCGGCCGTGGCAGTGGCGACGAAGTGATGCTAGTTGATGGAAAGTTCGAAGTTGTGAAGGAACTCGTTTATCTTAGCACTCTAATGACGTGCAATAACGATGTTACCCTCGAAGTGAGAACACGGATTGCGGCTACGAATCAGGCCTTTTTTTGGTCTGTGAATTAATATGAAGTCTCGTAGGCTGCAGACGAAGTCAAAACTTGCATTGTACGGGACTCGAACGTGATGAGGACCTCAGTACTCCAAACTTTCAGGACGACTGGAAGAAATTGACCCAGGACCGAGGGCAGTGTAAGTGATTGCTTAGTTTGGCGTATACTCACTGACGGTCACCGTTATGAGTTGTAGTCCGTCAAGTAGTATTTTAGAATTGAATCGATTACAATACAACAAATAATGTATGTCGTTTATATAAATCGATTGGGATTCGTATTACAAGTGAACGAGATTTCCGCATTTGATTCGTGAGAGCATGATTTCGCATGGAAATCTCGTGCATGTAAAAATGGTCTAGAATCACGCGCAAGGTACCTACAAGAGATTCATGATTGAGAATTGAGTGCGATTATACAAAAACTATGAACACTATGAGAACTCTTAGCAGATTCTGTCTTAATGGGGACGTAAGGCAAAGAAGATAAAATTTGAAGAAAAATAAGGATATGATCAGTTAGGTTTAAAACGACAAAAGATTGAAAATTAACGCGTTTCATCTCTACTAGCCCTGCTCTCCTAGAGCTAAAACAGCAAAGAGAGCACCGCAAATAGATGATTGATGTACAACAATTATATAATTCGCGAACTCGTCAGAGTTCGTCTGTTGTATGTTTATATGTAGGTAGATACATAAGAGGCACTTTCTTGCAATCTTTCGTTTCTCATTTACCTTCTTCTTACACGATGTTACGTGGACCGTCGGTAGTCGAAGCGGAACATGTGGCGGCGAGTGAATATTCTTCTAGAAGAGCAATAAAGATGGTTTAAAAGACGTTTTCGCATGGCATGTGGTAGTTTACTTGGGCCCATCGTACACGTAGCCGATGCAGCTCTAAGTGGTGTTTTACGCATCGCTTAGATTTTGATACATACGCTGTTATTTTGTGCGCAGGGCGCTATTGTTGTGGTTGATGCCAATTTTCCTTGGCTGATGTTTGCAAGGTTCAAGTCAATGTACAGTAGACGTACGGTAACTGCAATTCCTGATGGATGAAACAAAGCTTCAATGAACTTTTGATTCTAGGAAACTTCTAGAAACTAGAGCTCACTGAAAAGTTGTTTTCCTCACAAGTGCATTCAAAATCTCGCCATTATCAAATTCCTACTGTAATGTTCCTAACAAAGGACCCAGACACAGTTCGAAGGCGCTAATCTACCGCACAACAAGGATGGAATTTGCTAGGTAATCCACTTAGAAACAAGGTTGCCACCCGCTACATAATCGTTTAGCTTTAGCTTGTCTTTGAAAATTTATTTTCGGACGTGTGCCAGTTTGTCTGGGGCGAATGCAGCAGTTCGTCCGCCAGCAGTCAAGACGAAAGCAGCTGACCGACCGGCGATGTGATGGTTGCCAAGGAACAACATCCGCCAGCTTGCGAACCGACGGACGAGATTGATAGGCGATGCGATGGTTGGCTGTGGCTACTCATTATTCTCATTTTCGGCGGTGTTGTCTGTGATTGCTGCGTACGCCGTCGTAAGAGTTGAACGAATTCGCAACAACCGTCAGAGACACATAAGTTTACTCTTAAGACAGACCAAAAGTTATTTTTTGTTACGCTGTGTAATTAGAGCGTGGGATATCACAGAAGTTCACATGACATATCATGTAACTCGTAGCGGTGAGTCTGAAATGAAGCAATCGCCTACCACGAAACCGACGGCCCTTTTCTGGTTCTCTGCTGAACATAGTTTCAGCTTGTCGTTCCTCCGGTACACAATCTACATATGTGCCTAGCCCACCACAGCCTGCCGTGTTTTATTCGCTTCACTATATCCAACTCTTTATATATCTGGTACATTTCGTAGTTTATGCGCCGCCAGATGCCGTCCTACCGCCGAGTATTGTTCGCAGCACTTTACGCACGAAGACTTCAAAGGCTCTCCGTTCAACTTCTCTCAACGTCTACGTCTTCACGCCCGTATAAAGCGTCCAGTTTGCAGCCTACGGGACTCCAGCTGGTTTCGCATACCGAAAAAGGCCAGATTCGCAGCAATCCATGTTCGCACCTCGAGGATAACATCATTATCGCACACAAGGAGCAAAATGTCTCCAGTTAGCCTAGTGGTTAAGGCCATGGATCGCCAATCTGGAGACGGCGGGTTCGATTCCCGTTCCGGTCGGGGAAATGTTCTCGACTCCCTGGGCATAGTGTATCATTGCCCTTGCCTCACAATATACAAAGTCATGCAATAGCAGGCAAAGAAAGCCCTTCAATTAATAACTGTGGAAGTGCTCAAAGTACACTAAGTTGAAGAGAGGCAGGCCAAGTTCCAGTGGGAACGTAGAGCCATAAAGAAGAAGAAAAAGAAGAAGGTGCAAAATGTTTATAGTCGTTGACTGAAAACAGCACGAATTTGAATATTTCTGCACTGAATTGATTGATTGATTTGTCTTTATTTCAGAGACTTTCAGCCCTGCACTGAATTGGCCTTTGTGGTGTTAACCGGAAGTCCACTCCTCGCAGTATCCCTCTTAAGGTATGGAAACCTCTTCCACGGCCAGACAGTCGATCCCGATGATGTCGATATCGTCCGCGAAGCCCAAGAGCATAAGCGACCGCGTGACGAAGGTTCCGTTCCTTTGAACACCAGCTCGCCTTACCGCTCCTTCCAGTGCTATGTTGAAGGAAAGAGCATCACCCTACTTCAGTATGTCTGAAGTTACGAATGAACGCACGAACCAGTCTAATTCGCTTTGTCGGAAAATCGCATTCCATCATTATCGTCCATAATTCGTTTCTCTTCACTGAATCGTACTCTGCCATAAATCAATGAACAGATGATGAGTCAGCAAATTGTATTCCCGAAATTTATCGAGAATCTGCTACAGGGTTAATATCTGATCCGTCGTTGATCGGCCCTCATGAAAACTCGCCTGATATTCGCCGATGAAGGACTCCTCAATCGGCCTCATGACTAGCAATCAACCAACTTATCAACAGGCATATTTTCAATATAATACAGTGTAAGAATTAATCCAGCTGCTCACTACCGTGCTTGAGAAGCTCGACCTGGAGTTTGTCTTTCCCAGCAGCCTTGTTGTTCCACAGCCCGTCCATCGTAGTTATTTAGAATTCTGTCTGTCGCTCTTCCATTCGCATCGTTCAACAATAAGTACTCTCAACGGAAGTGCTCTCTTCGGTCTCCATCTAGAAACCACTATTGTTGTATCTTGCGTCGACCCAGAATTCTACAGTCTCTAAGAAGAGATCTAGATTTATACATATCAGTATGTTGTTTTATAAAAACATTCAAATAAAACCTTCGACCTAGTAAGGATGGGAACGTTTGTTAAAAAAGACACCACGTCAAAGGATACGAGATACGATTATGTGGTCTTGTGGCACCCTCTGACCAATGAATTGTTGAACCAATGAACTGATTCGGTGTTTCAGTGGAAGAATGACAGGCCTACACAAAAAGACTTCATGGTCAATGACGGTCACAGTTTATGTATGTTGCTTGACTTCGAAATGCCTCCATGGAAAGCTGCTGGTCTTCTGAAGCAAGTGAATTTAAATATCGTAAAACCCTTGTTGGAGTCTCCAGTTGGCCTACCCGGGTAGAAGAAAATAACTAACGAAGATCAAATTTTGCCATTAAAAATGAATAGCTGAATGGCAAAATTTAACACCGCTAGCCATCATGGTTTCCCATAGCGAAAATCATCATGACTACAGGTCGCAAGCCCTGGCAAAGTGTGGAACGTTTTGATGGCTGTGATCCCTGACCATCATGTAATCAAAATCCCAGGGATACTCAAGTGACCATTCTGTTGGGTTGTGGGGGTTGCGTGTGTGGGGTGCATATATTGACAAGCATTGCTATGGATCGTTAGGGCTGAGTAGGAGCGGGGAATGGATCTACGATTGCTGAATTGCGATTATACCTACTGGTATTACCGTGGTTTAACAGTGGTGGCGCCGCTTTTCGCTTGTGTTCGGCCTAGGTGGTTTGTTTAGGCGGTGCGGTTAGGTCTGTATGTACTTCGTATGTGCAGTGTGTACGGCGGGTTGGGAGAGGTCATGCAGATAGAAGCAACCCAGGTGACCGTGCGGCTCGGGTCGTGATGGATGCATGAGTGCAGTGTGCGTGGGGTGCGCTACCCTGTGGGTGCAGTTGAGTCCGGGTTGGTGTGGAAAGAGACTCTTCTCTACCCTAGATCGGTTTCGGTTGTACGGGCGGGGTAGTGTTTGTCTTATTTGTGACGTGTTGTGCGTGATTTGCGGCCCGAGTTGCGTGGTTACTTGGGAAGTATTGTGCTCTGCAATCTAGATTTTGGTTTTAAGGTGAAGCTATGGCTGGGCTGTGCCTCAGATTTGTTGGGCGCAGGTCGGGAGAGCTGGTGGCGGTTTGTGCTGGAGGGTTTGCTCGATTGGTTATTCACTGGTGGTGGCCAGTCAATCGACTGTTCGCGCAGCCTGTCATTTGGTTCTTGGGGTTTGTGCTCTCGAGGTTCGGGGCGTTGCTTCGTTATATCTTCACTTTAATACTAATATTCCTTGTTTGATTAACTGACTATTATGTCCAGGCGCTTAACTCATTCTATTTCATAGATTGTCAGATTTAAGGGTAATGGTTCAATAGGGTGTTAGCAATCAGAGTGGATTAGAACGAGTTGGCGCCTACAATACACCAACACTAACACACATACACCAATACTTACACGCACACATGCACCTACAACTAGCTGTAAAAGACCAGTGGGCGGGACAATGGTGCCTACCCAACAGTTGTAGGTGGGGTGTTTGGCTTAGCTACATGACTTGGTCCGGCAAGCCCATAAACATCAATTGGTAGACGTATTGCCTAGTGAAAAGACAACGCAGATAGGCGAAAGCCAGGGGATGCGTTGATAATAGCAATAGAATAGCAGAATTAAAAATGAATAGCTGAATGGAAAAATTTGTTATTGGTTTGTTGGGAGTAAGAGCTAAAAGAACAAAAATAATAACTGACTTTGTACCGGAAAATAACTCAATAAGAACTAATTTTGTCCTTATACGAACAAACCAAGGACAAGATATTTCAAAATGGAGAATAATTGAATAAGTTATTATCGAGTTATTGAGAACAAAGTAAGACCACAATAAGTTATTTCAAATAAGATCAACATAATTGTAAATTTTGTTCTTATGATTGGAAAAAACTGTATTGTAAGTTCTGAAATGTTTTGTACTTGGTTTGATCTTATAATAACAAAATAAGTTATTATTTACTTTTTTCTGAAACAAAGTGAGTTATTATTTTTTTGTTCTTATAGTTCTTATTCTTAACCAATAACAAAATTTGCTCTTCATCAATATTCTATATAAAATAAAATAAATACTAAATAACTCATCAATAACAAAACATGTTATGATTGCAAAATGTGCAATTGGGATGTTATTTTACTTAGGATGCTCAGAATAACTTATTTTTGTTTAATTGCATATTTTGTTATTATTCAGTTATTTATTGTTATTCAATAATAACTCAGAAATAACAAATTTTGCAATGATATCATTTTTTGTGTTGTTAGGGAGTTATTTTGTGTTATCCATAAATAACATAAGCATAATAAAATGAGATATGATGGCAAAATTTGTTATTATTTTGTCCTTGGTTTGTTCTTCGCCTCTACCCGGGTAGTGGTAAGGGCTATGGATCGCCAATCCAGAGACGGCGGGTTCGATTCCCGTTCCAGTCGGGAAAATTTTCTCGATTCCCTGGGCATAGTGTATCATTGTACTTGCCTCACAATATACAAAGTCATGCAATGGCAGGCAAAGAAAGCCCTTCAATTAATAACTGTGGAAGTGCTCAGAGAACACTAAGTTGAAGCGAGGCAGGCCAAGTTCCAGTAGGAACGTAGAGCCATAGAGAAGAAGAAGAAGAAGAAGAAAACCCTCGTTGCGCCTGTCGCCATAGAGATTCTTTCAGCTTCTGTTGTATCAAATCAACGCGCTAGATTAGTTAACCTTACTAACAGCGTTGATTGTTGTTCACGAGTTTGCCTTCAAGTGCACGAAGTTCTTGAGAAGCTATGATTCGGCCATCGGAAAAGCTTTCAATGGCATCGCGAGTTTCAAATGGTCAAGAGCGATGAGGACTTTCGGCACAACGTTCACATAGTTCTACAGCGGTGAACCTCTTAGATACCCCAAGCAGCACACAAGTCACAAAAGAGTGTCGACAGCGCAGGTTTTTGGTTGTACTGGAGTTAAATTCATGTTATTTTAACTCAAAGGCAGAATAACTTGAAAATGACTCGTGTCCAACCAAAAACCTGCGCTGTCGACACTCCTTTGTGACTTGTGTGCTGCTTGGGACGGGTATTTCAAAGTGAATACCTTTTCACGAATAACGTATATAGAGACTCGCTGCTTAGCCTCTTCTAGACAAGTGAACTTAGAACCTTCATCTCTTCGCGATCATAGACACGTTAACCTCGCATTCGTTCCCGTACAAAGTGACTAGCTTGATTCTGAAACGTACATCACCCATCGGTTGAAGCTTCTGAATGATTGTTCATGATGGCCTTGTTTAATAATCTGCTAGTAGGAGTATGTAGATTCCTCATTCTGGCACTGTCTCATGGTTTTGCATGGTCAATGCAGTTCATTTTGCAGCACCTCTTTGTTTCTTTCGTCGATCCCCATTTGATTGATTATGAAACAGTCCCCGATCCGGTGTCGTTTTACGTTGCAGAACGCAGCATTTCTTTACTCGCTCGTTTGTGACTTGTTATTCAAAATGCGCCTGGAAACGCGTTTGGAAGACTCGTGAAACACCATGAAATCCCCTGAAACGCATCAGAAACTCTCTGAAACCCCATTTGAAGCGCCTCTTGAACTCCATGGCACGCCCTAAAAACCTATTGTAATTCCGTCCCGTAACCTTGTGGAACTCAGCTGAAGTTTCTGTATCCCCCTGAAATGCTTTTGAAACCTTCGGAACCCCCGAAATCCCCATTGAAACTTCCTGCAACACTCTGACAACCCTCGGTAATTTCTCTAAAATACCCTGAAACTCACCGTGAACCTGTCACCCTCGGTCATGCTGATTACCCATGCCTTTACAGCTGTGACGATATGGGCCTATGCTCAACTGTTTTGCTTCTGTGTCGAAAGAAAAACTCGTATTTTGTAACTGAAGCCCCTGGAATACCACCCCCCCCCCCTCCCCCGAAACACTTCCTGAACGTCCTGAAACCATTATAAAACCCCTGTGGATCTCCCCTGAAAACCTCTGAGCCCCGTGAAACCTACGGAAACGCCCTAAAACGTATTGAAGCTCTTCTGAAACCTCCTGAGCCGTCTTGGAAGTTTACCAAAACGCTTGTGACGCCCCTCAAACTCCTATTGAATGCCTTTGAACCCCCTTAAACTAACCTGCACGTTTCAAGGAGTTTCCGGGAGTTGCAGAGACTTTTTTATCTTTATTAAAGGGATGTATAATCCGTAGTTTGTTTCTCTCGGTAGACACTGATTCACTGTCCTTCCGAAGGAAGAACTCACATGTTGTGAGTATATAGCAGGGATGGAAAATAGTGAGTATTGCAGCTGAGCAGACACAAACGCAAAGCAAACCTACTCGTGAACAACAGAGGCCTGAACATATTCGCACTCCTTCACTCGTGAGCATTTTAATGAAAAACGCATTTACACGGCTGACAGTTCTGCTTTTCAGGAATAATGAAGCACAAAAGATTACCTTTTGATGGATAACTACAAGATTTGCTATTAAAATTGCTCTAAAATGCACTTCCCGCGCCTACACACTCATGAAACAAGCGGATGCGAATAAACTCACACACGGTTTACTTTCGGAACCGTGAGTAAGCCTGTTCATAAACCACGTGGACCAAAATTCGGCCATCTCAGACAGAAGCGTATGGAGCGTAGACTTTGGCCAGACTCCCCCCCCCCCCCCCCTTATCCCAAAATGTCTACGTGGTTTATGAATGGCCCTTTACGGGCTTCAATATCAATCCGTTTTAGGCTTTGAAACGCTTCTGAAGCCCTATCTGGGATCACCCAAAGCTAGGGCTTTCAGGAATCCCACTCAAAATCGCAGGAACGCTTCTGAATTCCCACTAAAACGTTACTGAAGCTCAATAATAATAGGACAGATTGGTGAAGTACTAGATTTGTAGTAATGAGCTGAATTTTAGTATGGTGAGAAGGTCAATTCTCCGTTTCTGCAATGAAATGGTACAAGAAGCGTGGGTATTATGATTCCTTGCCTAATTTTATGCTGTTTGAGCAAAACTTTGGATAACAGTGTTGTTGTTTTCTCCATATCTTGCAACATAAACAACATAGTAATCCAAAGTTTTGCTCAAACAGCATCAAATTAGGCAAGGAATCATAATACCCACGCTTTTTGTACCATTTCATTGCAGAAACAGAGAACTGACCTTCTCACCATACTAAAATTCAGCTCATTACTACAAATCTAGTACTACATCGAACGTGCCCCATTGTCATGCCAATTAGTAGAGATTTTAGATAAAAATACCGATTTGCCTGAGCGTGTAATAAAATTCGATGAAATACTGTCTTTCAAAACATCGCCCCCATTGGATATTTTTCATAAGATATTGCAGTTTAATTTTGGCGATGAATGCTTTGCAATTGCAAGTTTTAAGGTTATTGGTAAATATTTAGGTTACGAAACCGGATCCGAAACTGGAACTCATCTGAAAGCCTGTGAAGTCCCTCAAAAGTCCCGGGATTTCCCTAAAATTCCTATGAAACGTCCTAAAACGTCTCTTAACCCCTCCGCAACCTTTTGAAGCCGGCTGATACTTCATCGCAAGTTTTGATAGACTAAAATAAGCTCTTCTAAAAATGTCATCTGAAACTTTTTCAGGATTTCAACTAAAGTTTTCAACAGAAATTGATTTAAAGAATTATAAAGAATGTTGTAAAGAAATTATCACATACTATCACAACTGGTATCCTCGCTATCTATCTATGATGCTCTTGCAAAAAGGTGTGAAAAATAAATATTTAGGTAACATCTATGACTGTGTTGATTTAGTAGGTACCGTCATTATACGTCATCCGCAATGCGCCGATCTTGTTATCATTTGACGCTGTCCGTTGACTGTTATATTATCAACTCAAACAACATACAGTGTATCAATCAAATGTCCGTACAACAATTTTTTTGTCAAAATAATTTTTCATTCAAATGTTTATAACATTTTTGAGCGTCAATCAAAAACGCTGAAATTTTGACCAATCATGAATCATATATCAAAGCTCCATTGGTAAAATTTTGAGCGAGATCGATTAAATTTTCTGAAAGTTATAGAACTTTTAGTAAAACTTATAAGATTTTTGAACACATTATTAAAACATTATATCTCAATATGTACTCGATGAATTTTTTTAATTTTTTTTTGTTACATCTTATACCTAAGGCTTTTATACCCGATAAGAAAGGCATAACAAAATTATAACCGATTAAGTTATTTATTTCACAGATTTTTCATAACAGAGTGAGTTATAAAGTTCGCCGGTTATGTGTTAAAATAACAAAAATTATAACTAAATTTGCTCTAGCCATAACATAATTGTTACAGGTCTTGATACAAATATAACAAGCTTATAACAAAATGAGATATAAAAAATCAAGAAAGGAAAATCAAATTATATCACATGTTGTTATAAAGCAGTTATAAATATATTGGGTAAAAATTAAGTAGTATAAAAATTAACTCATTTTTAGGTAATAAATTTTTAGAGTGACATTTTATTTTTAGTAAAAAGTTACTGGCATCAAAAAACTTCTCCACATAGTATTACATAAAACCCAGGGATTCGAACCTAGGACGGCTAGAACCTAGAACAGAGGAATTCCACGGAGTCATGTCAGTCGATCCTGAGCGACCATTTCAAAAATATCTGAAACTTTGCACAGTTTTTCAATTTCATCTAAATCGCCATTTTTCGATATCAAACCTTCATATTCACTCACGACTAACTTTTCAAAAGGGTGTATGCGAAAACAGTTCAAAAATATTCTAAAAGCTGTACAGCAAAAACGGATTGTTCGATTGTTATGAATTTTTCAGCAAAGTTAGATAACTAAATGATGATGCCTTAGAAAATATACACTGTAAAAAAATTCTTTTTTTACTTTAAAAAATATGATCTTTGTCACAAAAACTCAAATATCTTAAAACCCTATCTTTTTACCAACGTCAATTTTTTAGGGGAAATGGCCCTTCATATCAGCTATCTACCATAAAATTTTGGTGATGGTAAACTGATAAACAAAAAAGTTATAACATTTCAAACATTTCACAATTTTTACATTTAGTAACAAAAACATTTTTTTTTCTGTGTAAATTATTTTGAGAATTATTTTTTGATGCTGATTTTATTGTTAATGCTACCGCCTGAATTAAACAAGTTGTTTTCATGATATTTTTGTTTGATTATTCATAATTTCTATAGTATCTATTTGAAACTTAGACGCGATCCAGTGTTTTGATCAAAAATATTGAGAGTGTCATACTTTTTATTGTACGTGACTGGTGAAAAAATCCCTTGATAGTGTTGAAAAGCTGTTGATTATAAGAAAAACGGAATTAAACTTATTTTTAAGACAAAAGCTGTATAATAAAAGTTGTATATACGCGTATACGTCTAGTTTATCTGCAAAAAAAATACCTCTTAAAGAACAGACTTTATGATCGGAAGAATGCGAGTAACTTCAACAACAACAAATGCATGAGAGGTACATACCACATACAAACAGACGAAACGCCTAGAACAATTTTCGTGAAAATCCATCGCCCAGTTCACACTACCACCACCTGGTGGAAATGTTTCACGAAACACTGCGTTGTGCAATATCTTCATCAGAAGGCGCTAGTGTGAAACGTCAAACGCAAAGAAAAACGATGGGCACTCTTCTGGTTATGAAAGCCACAACCAAGATTCAAAATGATCGTTAAAGGCGTGGTCAATGAAAATTTCGTCAGTGTTACGTTTGTTTGTCTGTATACATACCATGACAATGCTCACGAAAAAGCAAAAAAATACTACCGCTATGGATATTAAATAGTAATTTTTTTCTTCAGCCAAGCAAACAACACCAAACTAGTCAGTTAAAACTAATAAGTGATTTTGTTTATTATAATCCAACGAACAACATGAACAGTCGCTTTCTCAAAGGTTTTCAACTCAACGCTCTCTTGTAGACCGTTTGATGAAAAAAAATGTTCAAAGGAGTTACGAAATCTCACCGAAAGCACCATAGATAAACTGAAAGAGACTGGTTATGCCCAAATTGAATACAAATTTTCGCATTTGCACGTCCTGCCGTCTAGACTTTGACAAACGAGCCATCTGTATATCATCGGTAAATCAGGGCGCAGGAAGTTCGAAAACGACAACAACTGAGAAATTGCCAGAAGTGCTAAGTGCAGAGAGTCATGCCACCGTACCATCAGCGACATCAGTTTAAACAATTTAATCACGCCCCTTTTCAAAAATGCCTTGATATATACTTCAACATCTATACCCATTTCAATATTTTTAACGTTGCAAAACATGCTTTCAACATTCATCTTGAAGAAGAGGGAAAACACTTGTCCTCAATTGTAACAGCAAATAAATGAATAAACGACTAATGCGCGGAGGGCGTGATAAAATCGGAACATTACTGTACATATAATATACATAATACATAATAAAAACAGCTTGTTTTACTCACGCAAGGCTATTAACAATAAAATCAGCATCAAACTGAGATTTCCGGCCGAAATAAGGCAGGAACAAATCTCATTTTCTTCTTTTGTCACAACGCTCGTTGACTCATCAAGGGGGAGGATGATAAATAATAAATGTATTCGATGGAAAAATATTCGAACAATTAGGCAACATCGATAAACTCATCGGATTTATTAAGAAAGTTTATGTGGAACTCGAATTACACCTAAAATTTGTGCCCCCTCAAAATGTTGAATTCCGACCAACATTTTACGAGGGGGCGGTGACATAAGAGAAAATTGAAATTTGTATTAGCCTAATTTACACTAAAAAAAATTATTACTAAATGTGAAAATTGTGAAATGTTTGAATTTCCATAACTTTCTTGTTTATTAGTTTATCATCACCAAATTTTTATGGTAGATTGCTAATACAATGGACCGTTTTCCCTAAAAAATTACGTTGGTAAAAAGATAGGGTTTTGAGATATTTGAGTTTTTGTGACAAAAATGATATTTTTAATGTTAAAAAGATTTTTTTCACAGTGTATATTTTCTTAGGAATCACCATTTAGTTATCTAACTTTGCTGAACAATAAAATCAGCATCAAACTGCGATTTCTGACCGAAATAATTTACACAGAAAAAAATATTTACCAAATGTGAAAACTGTGAAATGTTTGAAATGTTATAACTTTTTTGTTTATTAGTTTACCATCACCAAATTTTTATGGTAGATTGCTAATACAATGGACCGTCTTCCCTAAAAAAATTACGTTGGTAAAAAGATAGGGTTTTGAGATATTTGAGTTTTTGTGACAAAAATTATATTTTTTAATGTTAAAAAAGATGTTTTTTCACAGTGTATATTTTCTTAGGAATCGCCATTTAGTTATCTAACTTTGCTGAAAAATTCATAGCAATCGAACGAACCATTTTGGGTGTGCAGATTTTTGAATATTTTTGAACCATTTTCACATACACCCTTTTGAAAAGTTAGTCGTGATTCAAAATAAAAATTTGATATCGAAAAATGGCGATTTAGATGGAACTGAACAACTGTGCAAAGTTTCAGTTCAATAGAAAATCATGAATTAAAAAATTTCCTTAATTTTGATGCTGTTGCTTGGAATCGCTCAACAGGAGCTCGTCGTTTTTACCGGTGAGGCCATCGCAGCACTTGAAGTGAGAGGCGATATAAGCTGAAATGGTCCTTCATATATGGTAGCTCCTCTATAAATAGACTCGCTGATCCAACATACCGGAGGGGAAAAGTATGACGTCACCATATCCAGTTATGACGTCACCATGCACGTTACTACAGCCCATTTAGTCCCTCAACTTCAATGTCGTGCGCGCTTGTTGTGCGCTAAAGCCAGCGTTCACTACTTCGGAGCTGGAGCCCACATCGCTGTACCTACGCGAATGGACGTCACACGAAACTGTTCCTAATACAGTTGATAGCAATTATATCTTCGTGTTATTAACTAAGTTAAACAGATAGCTAATGACTTTCAAATAGTGAAAAGTGTGGAACTAAGTACTAGTTGCACCAGCGTTTATTCAAATGTTGAAAGCGTTTTTTGACATGTTTTATTTCATTATTATTTAATGATATTCCTTCTGCAAAGTTGTTCAGCAGTATTATGGCGCTTAAGTGGTGAATGTTTCGGTAGGAATATCCACCGCAAATTCTTGCAGGAATATTCCCTTGGAGGAATTTGTTAATGAATTTTTAAAAGGATAGAAAAAAGCTGAACGAGCCGGGACTCGTAATTTGCCGGGATTGAAGGTGTTACTTCCCGTTCGATGCACGAACGGCGCACAGGAATCACTGGATCTAGATTGGCACTTATCACGGTCACTGAGTCTTCACCTTCTTCACCGAAGGCAGAACGATCTCACTGGTTGCCACCGATCACACTCTTTAGCTAGTATGACACTCGAACGACCGACGATAAAGTTTAGCTTCTCTGCTATATCTAATTGGTCACCATGGAGTATCCCACACGTTTCGGATACAGAGGAATGCGTTTTGTGTTTCGCTTTGTCGCACCACTTTATTTCACACCGACTGATTGAAACGAAGATACAATAAACGATCGACCGCACTGTTGTGTCTTTGGGGCTATATTTTCAACTGATTACTACAAATTCTTGTGCTGTGCACAGTGGTCAGCTTGGTCATCGTGGATGATTCTGTCTCTCAAGAGAGGGCTATTGAGAGAGTATTTATACCTTAGACTAGTTCATATTCTTTAAAGGGTTAGTTCAAATTCAATTAATTCTATAGGCTAAAGTTAACATTATTTACAATATGTACACAGGTAGGATAATTCATTTATGGTGATACCGAACATTCCGGCCACCTTGAAACAATGTGAGTTGTTTCAACACTACGTATTTCTCTCTCGTGTTCTCCTCTCGCTGACGACCCTCTCTCGGCTGCTCCAACGATCGAAATTTCTTCGGTTACTCGGTGACACGAAGCCAACGATGAATGGAGCCATTCACTCTATTCGCGACCAATTCAGAATGGTTCATTGATGGCGAGACTCGATGTCGGATGAATGGATAGATGATCTGGAACTACGAAAGATCCGGTAGATCGGACAGAATGGGTTACAGTTATTGGAGCGCTAATCACCTGATTGCGCTCAATTAGCGCGTTGAACAGTTTCGGACTGCTCTGCCGATCTTTGGAGATTCCGGACCTGATGACATCGGAGACACGAGCGAGGGATGAGCTTGCGGATGACGTAATAGGATGATCTGCGAACAACAAAGACCCGGTAGATCGAACATACTGGATAGGAAATAAAGGAACGCTAATCACCTGATTGCGCCTTATATGCGCGTTGAGCCAGTTTCGGACTGCTCTGCCGGTCTTTGTAGTTGCAGGAGCTGACGAATTCATAAACTTCTCAAATCGGAAGATGGATGGACAGGCATGGTGATATTGATGGCACAAAACTTGGCGACTGACGAGCTGGAACAACAGAAGACCCGGTAGATCGAACGGACACGAGTAGAAATATTGAAACGCTAATCACCTGATTGCGCTTCAATTGCGCATTGAGCAAGTTCCGGACTTCTCTACCGATCTTTGAAGGTTCAGGAACTCTCGTTTGTAGCGGTTGATGGTCCCTGACCGTCGTCGGTTGGCATAGGCAGAATTGCGATTTTCGCAACCGGTCTCACTACGTTGTCAGCTTCAGCAGTCTTCAAGGTGACGACACGAACGATCCCATCCTTTCCGGGATGCAACTGGGTTATTCTCCCGAGCGGCCATTGCACAGGAGGTAGATTGTCGTTCTTGATGATGACGATTTGGCCCAACTGGACCCGAACCGGTGATTTACAGCCTTTCATAGCACGCGCCTGAAGCTGTGCGAGGTATTCCGGATACCACCGGGCCCAGATGCGCTGAAACAGCTTCTGGGTAAGCTGCCAATGGTCCAGACGGTTATCTGGGATGTCTACGCAGCTCGAATCCGGAACGGCTTGAAGACTAGATCCTACCAAAAAATGTCCGGGCGTCAGGACTTCCAAATCGGCAGGATCGGACGGAATCGGAGTCAACGGCCTCGAATTGAGGCACATTTCGACCTGCGCTAGTAATGTGACCATGTCTTCGTACTTCAGGGTAACGTGGCCAATTTCACGCAGGAGATGATGTTTTGCTGATTTAACCGCGGCTTCCCACAATCCTCCGAAATGTGGAGCGCGGGGTGGGATGAACTTCCACTGAATCTGGTTTTCGGCACACCAGGTTTGGATCTGAGCACGGTCAGCGTCGCTGGACTTCAACATCTCATAAATACGGTGGAGAGCATTGGCTGCTCCCTTGAAGGCGGTTCCATTGTCCGAATGGATTTCTCGAACGAGACCGCGACGGGCGACGAATCGGCGGAGAGCCGACAAGAAAGCTGGTGTGGACAGGTCGGTAATCAACTCAATGTGGACAGCCTTTGTTGCGAAACAGACGAAGACCCCAATGTACGCCTTGGTGGGTGCTCGATTGCGTATCGGCGACTTGATAAACACCGGGCCACAATAGTCGATACCGGAGATGGCGAAGGGACGGGCCGGTGTAACACGGGATCTTGGAAGATCTGCTGTACTCTGCTGGATAAGCACGGGTTTGCTCCGGAAGCACTTCACACAACGGTGATACGTACGGCGAACAAGATTCCTTCCTCCGATGACCCAATACTTCTGACGAATTGTAGCCAGCATCAGTTGCGGTCCGGCGTGTAGTAGGACCTTGTGGTAATGTTCGGCAAGCAGTTCTGCCAGCGGATGTTTCGCCGACAGGATGATTGGGTGTTTGACGCTGTCCGGAACTTCAGCGTTCGAGAGCCGTCCGCCCACACGGAGTATTCCATCATCATGGACATGGGGTTTCAGTAGCTTGAGCGGCGACGACTTCAGAGCATCCTTGCTTGACGAAAGTTCTTCCGAGTAGAGCTGTGATTGCGCTAGGCGAACTAGTGCACGATCAGCAGCGGCAAGATCTACTGTCGATAGCACTCTAGAGGTCGAATTGATTGATCCTTGAGTTGCTGCTCGAAGGGCGCTGATGTACTTCAGGCAATACGCTACGACTCGACGAAGTTTGGTGTAGCTTGAGTAGCGTGTGAACAGTGCTTCGGCGAATTGATGTTCAGTAGCCAGAAACGTGACGAGTGTTACCTTTCGAGCCTCTTCGATGGCTTTGACGGATTCTTCTTCTGGGACGTTCAATACAGGCCAGCTACTTGGAAATTCTGATAACCATTGTGGACCTCTCCACCACCTGGTTTGGTTGAGCAAGTCCGAGGGCAACAGACCACGGGACAGTTCATCGGCCGGGTTTTCTATTCCTGGTACATGGCGCCAGGCGGAGATATCGGTCGAAGATTGAATGGTGGAAACGCGATTGGCAACAAACGTTTTCCACCGGCTTGGTGGAGACTTCAACCATTGGATGACGGTGGTAGAATCGGTCCAGAAGAAGACATCTCTAGGAGTTTTAATCGACTGTTCCACCTTACGACACAGCTTGGTAGATAATACGGCTGCGCAGAGCTCCAGCCGCGCAATGGTGTGCTTCGTTGCTAGAGGTGCTACCTTAGACTTCGATGTCAGTAGCTGCACCATCGGAGAAGAAATGTAGCTCAATCTTCGAAGCACCAGGCAGCGAAACGAATCGGGGGATTTTGATTTCGGCGAGAATTGAGAGTGTGGCGTGAAACTGCTTCCATTCTTCTTGCAGCTTCTCCGGCAGCGGACGATCCCATTCGTAGGGAGACTTGTCTTCGTTTTTTAGCTTCCATAAGCGCTGCATGAATATTTTCGCCATGGCGATGGCGGGGCCCACGAGGCCCAGAGGGTCGAAGATCTTGGCGATGTAGGAGATGACCTTTCTCTTCGTGAGGACAGGAGATGGTAGCGGGAGATCGACGTTAAACCGCAGCATATCAGTCCTCGTATCCCATACCAGTCCAAGAGTTGACACAGACTGATCATCTTGTAGATCATGCACGGGTTTGATCGCCAAGTCCTCTGGAGGAATATCAGCTAACGCTTCGGGCACGTTGGAAGCCCACTTCTTTAATGGAAAACCGGCCGACGCGAGTATTGCGGATAGTTGCCGGCGCTTCTCCACTGCAGACGCCAGATTTTGCGCTCCTGTTAAGACGTCATCCACGTAGAAGTCTTCGACGACGGCTTCTTCGGCTTCTGGGTAGTTCCTTCCTTCGTCCTTCGCTAGTTGCTGCAGCGTACGTGTTGCCAAGAACGGAGCCGAGGCTGTACCATACGTAACTGTCAGCAGTTCGTAGGTATCGATTGGATCCGACGGACGCCGGCGAAACAGCACTCGGAGGAATCGCTGATCATCAGGAGAATGTAGGATTTGCCGGTACATTTTCTCCACGTCAGCAACGATGGCAACCACGTGGAATCGGAAGCGGATAACGATGGAGTCCAGGTTTTGCTGTACCACTGGACCGACGAGCAGTGTATCGTTGAGCGACATGCCGGAGGAGGTCTTACAGGATGCATCGAATACCACGCGTACCTTGGTGGTGGTGCTACTCTCCTTAAACACTGGGTGGTGTGGCAGGTAGCAATGCGGAGATTCATCGTCTACGGATTCGAGTTTCCGCATATGGCCGAGGCGGAGGTACTCTTCGATGAATTCGTGGTATGAGCTCTTCAGGGCAGGATCTCTTTCAAGGCGTCTCTCAAGGCTGTAGAAGCGGCGGGTGGCAATTTGTCGTGATTCGCCGAGGGTGACTTGCGGATCATCGGACCGGGGAAGGCGTACGACGTACCTTCCATCGTGAGTTCGAGCGGTGGTGTTGGAGTAAATCTCCTCGCACTGTATCTCTTGGGCAGAGTACATCGGGCCATGATCGACTGCTTCAAGCTCCCAGAATCGTTGAAGCGCGGACTCGAGTGATCGGTCGACGGTCGAGATGTAGCACACTGGTGGAGCTACGGCGGGATTGGTGGATGTCTTTCCAGAAACTGTCCATCCGAAGTGTGTGTCGACAAGCAGAGGTAGACCGTCTCCGATTGATAGGCGGTTGCCGGTGTGGAGTTCATGGTAGCATTCTCCACCGATAACGATGTCGATCATGCCCGGAATATGGAAGTGCGGGTCGGCCAATGGAACGTTTGGCATGTTCCATGACGAGGTGTCGATGATGACGGTCGGAAGATGAGCGGTAGGTTTCTTCATGACGAGAAACTCGAGGGTGGTGGAAAATGTGTTCGTTTTCGATTTGATTGTAGCGGTGAGCTGGCGTTTAACCTTCTTGACGGATTCACCTAGACCCGACACGGTGATGTCTACGGTAGTTCGTCGAATACCAAGATCGTTTGCTAGCTTCTTGGTGATGAAATTGGACATTGATGCTGAGTCCAGGAGTGCTCTGACAGCGATCTCCTTGCCGCGATGGTCGACGATGAGAAGCGATACCGTTTCCAGTAGGACCGTGCTGTACTTCGAATGGACAGTCATGCTGACTTCCGGTGGATTCGCTGATCCAGAGGTCCCCGCGATTGCTGGTGCGGATGGATTCGGTTGATTCGTAGGAGGATTCGACGATGCGACAGGAGTACTAGACTTCTTCGATGCTGCAGCTGGATCATGTAGCATGGTGTGATGTCTGGCCCGACAAGTTCTGCAACTGAACTTCGATTTGCAAACTCGTGCTTGATGGCCTGGACGGAAACAGTTCCAACACAAGCTTCGCTGGACTACCAACTCTCGTCGTTGGGTTATGGACAGCTTGGTGAATGTTGGACACTGACTCAACTGGTGAAGTTGACTGCATGCGGGACATTGTTGTGCGGTCGGCTTTGGCTCGGCTGTAGCTGCGTTCGCTACGGATTTCATCGGGATTTTCTTTGGAAACTGTCCGGCCACCTTGATGCTAGCCGGTTGGAAACGCTGTTGTAGATCACTGGCGACGGACTTCAGCATGCGAACGTGCTGCGCGAGGAATTCGATCAGTTCGTCGTACGTAACTTCGTTCTTCTGGCGAGTCTCGTGCTCCCAGGCACGAAGTGTTGCCGAATCTAGCTTGTTCGAGAGAATGAAGATGAGCGGAGTGTCCCAGTGGCCGACAGGCTCGCCTAATTTGGCCAACGCTTTCACGTGTCGCTGAAAGTCGTCAACTAACGTATTAAGCTCCTGTGCAGACTCCCTTTTCATCACCGGTAGATCGAACAAGCCCCGGAACAGCTCCTTCTTGAGGAACCGCTTGTTATCATAACGTTTCATCAACGCATCCCACGTGGACGCGTAGTTATCCGCTTGCACATCTACACTTTCAAACGGTTTCCTCGCTTCACCTTCCAACGACTGCAACAGGTAGTGCAGTTTGTTAACGGTTGGGATGTCGTCGTTGCTATGGATCATCGACAAAAAGTTGTCCCTGAACGATATCCACCGTGATTCGTCGCCGCTAAATTTCGGAAGGTCGATCTTCGGTAGTCGGTGGTGGAAGCTGGCTGTGGTGTGGTGAGCGAAACTGTTGAGCATGGTGGAGTTCATCGCCGGTTCATTATTGGGTAGCTTCGAGAGCAAAAAGCCCTTCAGAACACAATACTTGTTCTCGAAGGCAGTCCTCACTTCAATGTGCTCCTCGAACTTATCGCTATCCAACATCTCCACTTCACTTTGCACATGCTGGAACTCCTTGTAGATCTTGTCCAAAGTTTCCAGCCGGACCGACACTTGATTCGCATCCGTCTGGTGATCATATTCCTCCACGAACTTTTCCACCACACCTCGGACCGCTATCACTCGCTTTAGCTTTAGAAGATCCTCTTCTAGCTTCTTACGCTGTTTGCTCGACATCTTTCACACCACTCGAACCACGCGCGAAAAACGAAAAACGACACAAATCGAAACGAAATGCTCCTTCCCAACGCGGTGTGCCGTTTCTACGCGCCCGGACGTGAGTGATACAAGATCGAACGTTTTGCTCCTTCCCGTCGCGATGCACCACTCAAACGCGATACAAACGACGGCGGTACCACGCAATCGAACGATATGCTCCTTCCCGTCACGTCGTGATACCACTACGCGAACGCGATCGACCGAAAAGAGCACTAAAGTCGATACGATTAATCCTTCCCGACGCGTAGTACCCTTTTGCGCAACGCGTGTCCGCTTAAACGCCACCACTATCACGATTGCCTAGGATTGACTGAGCCCTGATTTATTGCTTTCCACCCCCAGCACGGTGTACTAATTCCAATTTGCGACACTTATCGGCGCAGATGCAAATGGTAAAAGGAGCAATTAATTTGCCTGACTTGCCACCAGTCAACAAAAAAATACAAAACTGCCTTGATTGTGCCGTTGCTTATCGGCAATTCCACCGTGCTCTAATGTGCGATCTCCAAAATTAGCATGCAATTATACTGCCATTCCTTGCCTCCGTAATCGGCGCGAAATATTGGCACGGCCGTGTGTAAAAGGCCCAAACTTTCTACACAAAGGTTGAAATAGAATGAATGGCCTACCTTTTGTGTGGTCTCCGCTATGACCACTTACCACCGCTATGGCGCCAACTTGCCTCCGTCGCTGATTCCTGGCTCGGGTTGTCCTCCAATCCGGCTCGAAGGACCAATGAACGAGCCGGGACTCGTAATTTGCCGGGATTGAAGGTGTTACTTCCCGTTCGATGCACGAACGGCGCACAGGAATCACTGGATCTAGATTGGCACTTATCACGGTCACTGAGTCTTCACCTTCTTCACCGAAGGCAGAACGATCTCACTGGTTGCCACCGATCACACTCTTTAGCTAGTATGACACTCGAACGACCGACGATAAAGTTTAGCTTCTCTGCTATATCTAATTGGTCACCATGGAGTATCCCACACGTTTCGGATACAGAGGAATGCGTTTTGTGTTTCGCTTTGTCGCACCACTTTATTTCACACCGACTGATTGAAACGAAGATACAATAAACGATCGACCGCACTGTTGTGTCTTTGGGGCTATATTTTCAACTGATTACTACAAATTCTTGTGCTGTGCACAGTGGTCAGCTTGGTCATCGTGGATGATTCTGTCTCTCAAGAGAGGGCTATTGAGAGAGTATTTATACCTTAGACTAGTTCATATTCTTTAAAGGGTTAGTTCAAATTCAATTAATTCTATAGGCTAAAGTTAACATTATTTACAATATGTACACAGGTAGGATAATTCATTTATGGTGATACCGAACAAAAGCATTTACATAATGTTGAGAAACGTAGTAATCGATGCCTTGGACAGGTTGCTTGAGTAGACACCTAGCAACCTGTTGTTACGTTAGCTCAATAGCACCACACATTTTTTCTTCATTCCTGTATCAACCACCAACCAATCAAGACGTTTTCAATAAAAACTTTATTTCGTTCCTCGTTAAACCCCTCCGTGTTTTCTCTGAACTCAAGAGGTTATGGACCCCGCGCGGCGAGAAGTAGTCTACGGCATCCCGCAATTTTCCGGAGCTGGCTACGAAAACTGGAAGTTTCGCGTTGAAAAGTTCTTGAAGTCGGTTGGTTTACTGGAAGTCCTGAGTCAAGATGTTCCACCCACGGCTCCCGAAGCAGCGAAGTTCAACGAAAAGGATGGCAAGGCGTCAAACTGGATAATTGTCTTTATTCACGATGACCTACTGGACCTGGTTCGTGAGAAAGAAACTGCGAAGGAGATTTGGACAACTCTGGCAAACGTGTATGCGAAGAAATCAGTGGCATCTCAAACGCTAATCCGGAAGCAGTTGGCAAAGCTGAAGATGATTGAAGGATCGTCAGTGAAGGACCACCTGAAGATTTTCGACGAGCTGATCCGGCAGTTGAAATCGGCTGGCGCAAAGCTGGAAGAGGGTGACCTAGTGTCTCAGCTGTTTGTCACACTTCCAGAATCTTTTGATCCGTTGGTGACCGCATTGGAGAACCTGGAAGAGGACAAGCTGACCCTGGATGTAGTGCGTGAACGTCTTCTGGCAGAAGAGCTGAAGAAGAACGATCGGATGACAGATGTCGGTGAGGAAGTACCTGCTGCTCTTGTTGGATCCAAGCAGAGAGGGCATATGACTAGAAGCTGTAAGACGAAGAAGTCATCCGATGAACCTGTGACCTTTTGTGGAGGAGAACCGGTTGTATTTCTGACTGACCGCATACCTCGTAACAACTGTGAACAAGTAATCAGCTTCAAGATGGATTCTGGAGCCACAGATCATCTCGTGAAATCGAAGGATTATTTTACAACGTTGGAAAAGCTGCAGCGGCCTGTGGAGATAAGCGTTGCCAAAAACGACCAGTCCATCGTTGCTTGGCACAGAGGATCGATTGTAGGAGTCAACCGACATGGTGTCAAGATGGTAATACGCGATGTGCTGTATGTGCCAGATCTACGTGACAATCTGCTCTCGGTGAAGAAAATGGCCGCAGCAGGTGTCGAAGTGAACTTCAAAAGATCGTCGGCGGAAATGAAACTACAAGGAAAAATGGTTGCGGTTTGTCCATTGCAAGAAAGTTTCTACGAACTGGAATTATCAATCAGGCAGCATCCCAGAAGTTTTCCACCTGGAAGAAAGCATAGAACCACCGTCGATGGAATGGAACCAGAGGGGGAAAGACTAACCGATACTAATCCGTGCCTCGGCATATCGTCCAAGCGAAGCAGTAAGCCTAAGCACACCAACCCCGGAAAATGGTCAAGAAGCATTAGCGCAGTGGATGATGATCCTGACATTGAAGATGAGACAGCGAAGCCGACTCGACCAAGTGGCGGATGTGTTTGGGATAAATGCAAGACCGTCCGATTAAGAGGGGGTGTTGAGAAACGTAGTAATCGATGCCTTGGACAGGTTGCTTGAGTAGACACCTAGCAACCTGTTGTTACGTTAGCTCAATAGCACCACACATTTTTTCTTCACTCCTGTATCAACCACCAACCAATCAAGACGTTTTCAATAAAAACTTTATTTCGTTCCTCGTTAAACCCCTCCGTGTTTTCTCTGAACTCAAGACATAATGAGTCATTGGCAGGGTACGAAAAACGGATCACGTCGAAAAACAAACGCTTTGTCCTAAGCGGTGCATGTTGGTAACAAAGACGCTCCGCAACAAGCGCATGTCAGGCGATGAGAGCAATAAAACAAACATCGCTTGCCGTGCGTGTGCCGATATTTCGGTTTTTCTGCTAATATTTTCGACCCACATCATCGAATTCATGAGCATTTGGGCGAATTAAAACTCTTGCCATCCTAAGAGTCGAGTTTCAGTTGTAAAACAATGCGAAAATCACGATGTGAATAGAACGAGACAAATATTCCTACCGTTTTTGTTGTGAACAAACTCGGGAGCGATTTTGTCATTATCTGCTAACGGAAAAACAAAGCGTTGTTGCCGTGCCTTCTTTGTTGGCCATTTTTTGCTAGCGGTGCCATATTCTGCGTACACTGGTCATTGGTGTAATTGTCGATTAAATTTGTAAAGAAACCTTTCGATAAATACTTGGAGTAATTTGTTTTCGAACACAGAGCGTTCAGGAAATCCAAAGGGATATCAAAACACTTCGTTTCGCTGTTGAACTAAATATTTTATTAACTCTAACAAAACAACTACGCTTCATCTGGTAGTAAATAACTATTTCGATCGGCAGATATGCATACACAGATTATCTATGCGAAAAAAAGCTGTATTTAATTGTAGTGATATTCACAACAGAGACTGAGTGACCACATACTAAGAAATTTTGAAGAAATTGGAATTGGATTGAAAAGTTTAATTTGAAAACTAGACCTTATTTAATTACTGAGATCCTTCAGAATTTCTAATGGATTTTCCCTGATGGAGAATCCTTTAAGTGTGATGCATAGGTTGAAGTAATTTGCTAAGAATGTCTTAAAGAATCTCTCCTTTGGATTATCTGAAGAAATTCTCAAGGGAGGAAATGTATGTTGGATTTTAAACTTAAGTTAAACCTTGCGGGAAATCCCTATCACGATTGATCTGTATACTGTACAATTGAATTCATATTAGTAGTTAAGAGCTCCAACAGATCAAAGGCGACGTGATCTGGTCGGTGAAATATAATCGGTGAATTGGAATGTGTTTTCGTGTTCTTTGATCAGAGATAATGGTTCATAGGAGTGGTTTACTTGGGATCCCAACATGCATATGAAATAATCTTTCAACAAATCTTTGGGGCAAAGTTCTTTGAAGAATTCAAAGAGGAGGTCATGGAAAAAATCATGGAGGAATTGTTGAAGAATTCCTTAGAGGATTACCCGGAAAAATACGTGGAGGAATTTTTTTATGGATTGTTTTTGCAGAAATTCCTGGAGGAATCCTTTGAAAATTATTGGAAAAAATCTCTAGAGGAATTCCTTGGAGGAATTACCGTAGGAATCTTTAGAGATTTTTTTTAGGAATCATCGGAAGCCTTTCTTAAGAAATCCTTGGAGAAGTTGCTGAAGAATTCTCCTACCAAAATTTCTAGAGGAACTCTAGGGGAAATCTCTTTATGAACTTTTGGAGAAATATTTGAATATTTGACTGGAGGATCGTCAGTATGAATTCACGTAGGAATCGTTGAGAAAACTCTCGGAGAGATCTCTGGAAGAACTTCTAGTGAGATCCCCAGAAGACCTACAAGAGAAATACTTTGAATATCTCTAGAAATATTCCCTGAAAGTACTCCGTGGCCATCCATAATAAACAGACAACCTATAAGACATATACAAAATCCTGTAAACAAATGTAAACGCCGCGGTTCAATTACATATAACATTTTCCACTTGAGAGCCAAGGACTTCTCGACAACTTCGCTGATGAGTGATGATCCGAACTTCCTAGGACAGCAGAATAATGAGATTTAACATATCAAATAGCTCTTAGTAGTGAAATTATGCATAAAATTTTACACCATTCGAGAATTTCAAGAATCGTGAACAACTTTGCTGAACATACGAACTATGCAGGTGATCTGGATCATGATAAGAAACATTTTAAATTACCCTATATCATCACGTAATGCTGGAGTTGCTTACCTCATTTTCCACCTTCCAAATTCATAAGCTTTCTGTACACATTTGATGAAGGCATGAGCTTTTTTGGTAGTTCATATAATAAAGGATATTAACAATTGTGTATTTTCTAAACACAATAGCGCCATACAGCGGTTAATTTACATACTAAACACTACAAAAAAATGATTAGTTACACATTGCATTTTAAAAATTATTACTGAGTTTGTTATAATGTTGATGTAATGATGATCAAATCACATATTCATTTATTGTAACTGACTTTATTAAAACCTTGAAATAATACAAACTAGTTTTCGTACCGATTCCAACAAATATATCTAAATATAACAAACCTTGATATAGATATCAACCGTTGATATAATTATGTTATGTTTTTGTTATGCCTTTCTGATTGGATATGCAGCTATGTTTATGGTTTTATATTCACTACAAAAAATATGAAAAATGTGCTCATGTAATTGACGATGTTTAAAAATTTACCATATTTTGCACATATAATCTGCCAAACGTTTTCCACCAATAAAAGTGCATTAACTGAACGAAAAATCCATGGGACCTATTCTTCATATGTAGTTTAGTAGGTCCTGTATCAAAATATTACATAAGGAGAGTTTAAACAAGTTGAAAACACTTGGCACTTTTATTGATCAAAATATGATAAATTTCCAAATGACACTCTGAACATATACAGATTTTTCATAATTTTTGTAGTGAATATAAAACCTCAAACAAAGCTGCATATCAAAGCCTTAGGTATAAGCTGTGACACAAAAAAAAATGAAAAAGTTTCATCAAGTACATATTGAGATATAATGTTTTAAAAATGTGTTCAAAAATCTTATAAGTTTGACTATAACTTTCAGAAAACTTATTCGATTTCGCTCAAAATTTTACCAATGGAGCTTCAATATATGGGTTATAATTGGTCAAAATTTCAGCGTATTTGATTGACGTATGAAAAAGTTATAAACGTTTCAATGAAAAATTATTTTGACCAAAAAATTATTGTAGGGGCAATTGTTTGATACACTGTAGAACGAATCCATCACAACTCACAAACACACTAACACACCTCTACTCTTCTCATTATTTGCAGCTTCAGTCCAAACGGTCGCGAGGAACCTCCCCGGTGGGCCAGTGCACTGTGTGCCCTGGGCCTGTTCATCTACCAAAGCCTGGACGCGATCGATGGCAAACAGGCACGCCGTACCAATTCCTCGACCCCGCTAGGGGAACTGTTCGACCACGGGTGCGACTCCATTTCGACGGTGTTCGTAGCCCTGTCGGCGTGCATATCCGTCCAACTGGGGTACTACCCGCGGTGGATGTTCTTCCAGTGTTTCTGCGCCATGACACTATTCTACTGTGCCCACTGGCAGACGTACGTATCCGGTACGCTACGGTTCGGCAAGATCGACGTCACCGAAGCGCAGTGCACTATCATGGGGATCCATCTTATATCGGCCATTTTCGGGCCATCGATCTGGATGACGAAAGTAAGTTGGTTTTACACGGTTGTCGGGGATTGGGTATTAATAGATATGTTAACGTTTGCGAATATTGCGCAAGCTGAAACAGAGTACGTGAATAACTGCCCTTCGTGTCGCTGCTGCCTCAAGTTTCATAACTAAGTCATTGAAGTGATAATACTAGGGTCTCTACAACCAGGAAAGTATGGCATTATCGAAGAATTTCACGTGTAGAATCCAAGTTAACATAAAGGAAATTCCTCCTTGGTTTCCATCCGGTGATTTTTTGGAAAATTCCTCACAGAATTTCTCGAAAAAAATCTTAAGGATGTCTTAAAGAATTCCTCATGAAAAATTCCATTGAGAATGTTTCCAGGGCTTCCTTCGAGAAATCATCAAGAAACTCCCACGTGAATTTCTCCAGGTATACTTTTGAGGATTTTTCCATGTATTTTTTCGGAAATTCTGCACAGTTTTTTATGAATATCTCAAAGGCTTTCTTTATGAATTATTTGGCACTTTTTGCACGCATAAACTATAAACGAACATTTAATTTAAGATTTTTAAACTGACTAAAATAAACAGGCACCCCCGGCCCCTAAAATCTACGGTTTGCTCAGTAGCTTGTGTTAAAAGCTACCCATGACTTGCCAAAATGCTGCTTACGTTCAACTGGGTCATTCATACTGATTATAGCAGCACATTCATTGTTAATTAGCGCGATCCCGCTAACCAAGCAAGTGACTGACTATAATAAAAACGAAAATTATGAATAAAAATCGCGCGAAATGAAAAAAAAACACTCCTTTCAATGGACTCTGACCGGGCGTCACGTCACAATGTGGAGTAGACAAAAAAGAGCAAGAGTAGTAGAAATTGACCACATCAAGCATGGTGTCGTCCATCAGTCGCCGCCACGCGATATCACGCCACACTTGTTTATTATTTATTTATTTTTTGTCGGTTTCTCCATATCACCCGTCAGTATGCGGACGTAGGTACCTACCGTTTTTGATTGCTAGAGTTTTAAACGAACGGTCGTTTACTGGCACTTACTCATTTTTCGTCAGACCATGGACGGCATAGTTGGTTGTGTTGTGGTTGAGTGGTTTCGCGGTTCATTCTCGGTGCAACTAATGCTCATTATAATTGTGCATTTGTTTGGGTTGCACTGTCGATGCCGAATCGTTCTTGACCGTGGTCAGTGTCATGGCTTTTCGGAAAAGTATCGATAGTGATGTGAAGGCGATGAATTTTGCTGGAGTTTCATGCACATTATCGAGCTCGATCACGCAAAGCGAATGAGTTCAAGTAGCCTAGCTGGCTAAGCGGGGGTTCTCCGGGGACCCTATGACATACCACGGATTCGTATCCAACCTAGTATATTGCCGCCATGACGACGACAGGGCAACGCCATGACCTGCGTAGCTGACTTCCGAGCCTTGAGGACACTTCTAGCTAAGACGGTTTACATGATAAATCATGTAAATTTGTGTTACATGTCTTGTAATCATTTTAAGGCATGCCGAAATACATGATATTTTATGAAGTTTACATAGCATGGCATGTAAACTGCTATGAAATCCCACGCTCCATTATTGTGCATCATATATTACCGAAATTTACACGTTTCTTTCTATCTGTGTAGCCACTCTTCGAATCTACACGCCACCACCTCTGTAGTTCCGAGACGATATGGGTGATAGCCGCTGAAACGGCATTCCAGCCTAAAATATCTCTACACATTATCTGAACAAGATTTGCGGAGTCCTATTTCCATCACATGTTAGCAAGTCTGTGGTTACACACTGTGCAAAACCGTGGGCACAAACCTGCACTCGGAAGAACCCGTATGACCGATTACCGAAACGGAGTAGATACTGTCTAAAGCAGCCATGACCAAAAAGGGCCTGAGTCAGATGGAACGTTACTTTCCTATGATGTCTGTTGACCCAACTATATACCCATAGAATCAACCTGTGGGTTCACCTTCCGTTGGTGGAATTGTCCCGCGCGCGCTGCCATTTGACCGGAATCTTGTACAGGTACTCGGGTATACCCTGACTTAGGAGCGTTCGCGCGATAGCTGCCCAACGGCTTTTTTGAACACATACCTCACGTCAAGGATCACTACAGTACAGTAGCGAATTCCCCTCTTCTTACGCTGGAACCTAACCTACCCTTCCGGTTACTCTAGAGACCAACGGCACCCTCGGTGTACTTCAACACTCAATTGTCTTCTTCTTCTTCTTTTTTTCTGGCCAACTAGCACCGTTCGGCGCCAGTTGTGTTTTACGTCGGCTGGGTCTAGGAGCTAAGCCTTAAATTCCGACGCCCCAGGGAGACAGCCACCACACCTGAGGACCCTACATATCGAACCCATCAACACATGGGCCGGGACCTACGGCTTTACTTCCTATCCGAGGGAAGACGTGATCACGGATTTTATGTCTCAGAAAATCCCATCGGCGTCGACGGGAATTGAACCCCGACCGACTGGGGTGAGAGGCAACCACGCTTACCACTACACCACCGACGCCGACACTCAATTGTCTGTTGAGCTCAACCCGGGAGTAACTTAACAGCTGCCGAACAACGTCAGCGTACCTAAAAATTTTGGTCCGGGTGGTACTGTCAGATTCAAAGCGGCAAGCGCTACTTTTGAAAAGGACGAAATCTTAAAATAATAAACCGCACAAAACATATTAAAACATTAAACAGGAACCTTAATGTGCTGTTTCCGCTTTTCTGTTGTAGCAAAATGCAAATTAAGTGCGGCATGATGAAATTGTTTACTAGAAGCGAAAATAATATCTCTCAAACGGGTAAGAGCAAAATAGTGGACTTTCATAAAATTAATCAGAAGCTCATATTTTCTTCTGGTGCGGTTATTAAGCACTTGCAAGTAGTAAACTACTACTTATACTAACATTTTCAGGGTGTCTACTACCTGGAAAAACCTGGAAAACCTGGAATTATCAGGGAATTTCATATACCCTGGAAAAAACCTGGAATTATCAGGGAATTCCGGAGTGAATCAGGGAATTTTTGGTAGAAAGGTTTTTTTTTGAAACTAGTTTAAACTAGACCTATATTAATTTCATAAAGAAATTCTGTTGAAATATACAGAACCATTGCTTGCATTTATTGAATAAGATTCTTCAGAACTCATGGAATTTATTTTAATAGATCTTTGAAGGAAGTTGGAAACCGAAGCTTAGAAGAAATTTCTTACAGTTGCTTAAAGCTGAAATGCTTCGATGTTTTTTTTTGATTATTGGTAGATTTTAGAAAATTTCTAGAAGCAAAATTCCAGATTCTTGAAAAAAAAAATCGCAGTATTTTCTAAAGCATTTGTTTAGGAAATCCTTCAGGGAATATCTGACTTTTTTCTAACGGAAATCATGAGTACCTAAGTGCATTAAGACGTTCTCTGAAGTAGCTAGAAAAAAATTCCGTATACCTAATAATTGAAATCCAGAGAGTTTGAAAATAAATCTAACACATATTATAGACAGTACTCCAACATTAGTCGAATAAGCGACATTGCTTAAAAATGCCTGTCGTGATTGCTTGAGTAATTTCTAATAGATTCTTTGGGTGCAAACCGTGAGGAGATATTTAGAAACTCACCTAGGCAAATTTGTGCAGGACCTTCTGGAAGTATTTTTAAGGAACCCCAGGAAGAGTACCGTGCAAATCTCTGATCGTTCCTAAATTATGATTTAACAAATTCCTTTAAAGGAATGGTTGACAACACTTCTGGATAATAATGTGGCTGAACCCATGAGGAGCTTCGCAAAATGTTGTATTTTCTAGGAGTAGTTTTAAATAATAGTTCAGTTGTTTCTTTTTTACATTAAAAAAAAATTTGGAATTTAGAACACTAAGGGAATTCTTGAAATGCATTTCTGTATAGACTTTTCGAATATTTTTTGGAATCAGACTGGCTAAGGATTTTTTCAAGAATGTGGACAGTAAAAAAATCCCATGCAGTTTCTAACGAAATATTGCACAAAGTTCATTATTTCATTTTGAAATTTTCTGTGGGATTTCCTGGGAAGAATTGATTACATAATATGTTTCTACTTAAGGTCCTATTAGACATGACAAATATTTGACCAAACAAGCCCAACAAATAACCAACGCAACGTGAATCATGGCAACCTCGGATGAATGTCGGACTACAACGGCAAATATTTGTCATAATGACAAACAGTCTAATGGCCCCTTTATACCATCATAAATTTATGCAAAATATTTGTCGAAATTTCTTGAAAACTCTCACCAACAGCTTAATGAATTTAAATAAATCTCAACAATTTTCTATTAATTGACAAATAATTTCAATAGACTTTTGCATTGAATTTAATTTGAAATCATATAAGAACATACATCGGGAATCCTCTTACAATTGTTAGAGTTGCTCCATTTATGCCAGAACACATTGGGCAAAATCAAGCCCAAAGGTGGAAAAAAATAATAACTTTCTTAATACAAGACACTATGTGACCATCAATGGCTTATTCGAAAGCAAATTTTCTCAAGAATTGGTTGGTGGATGATTCATGTACGGGCAACTTCTTTGAAGCGAGTTATAGAGCCCGTTTTACCCCAGTTCCCCTTAAAATTTGTGAATTTCTGTTATTTTACGGCTTTTGTTATGATTTTAATGATTATTTCGCTGGGATACCATCGCCCCACTTCCATTGAGTAACGTTACATACAAAAAAATATTAAAATGTTGGAATTTTAGGGTGTTGCGGGGTCAATTAGGCAATGGTATATTTTCAAAGTAGAAATTCATTTTTTATTTTTATTGATGATTTTTACGTGACAATAACTGAATAAATGATCGAACACACATGGTTTATTCCTAAAGAAACCATTTTTGGCGAGTTTGATCTCAAATTATTGGTTATATTTAAGTTTTCCCGCATACAAATATGAGTAGTTCCCATCCTTATACCACCGATTCCAAACATTTCCAAACGATGAGCCATTGCTTATATACTCCAAAAATATCCTAAATGTTGTTTGCGCATAGCCCCATAGACGGGAGGTGACGGCAGCATATAGTTTTAGAGCTTAGTTTACCCAAACTCCCCTATAAACTTATTTTTTATTGTTTTTAAATTAAAACAACTTCAACTTGAAACTTCTATGCATGATATGAGTTAATATTGATGAAGAGCTAACCAATAATATCTCTGCATCCTATGAAATTTGGAAATTTAGGGTACAATGGGGTAAAATGAGAAAAAAAAACATTCAAAAAGCTTGAATGACCATATAAGTTGACAAATATCTTGTTTGGTAATTTCTATACGAATAATTCTTGTACTTACGACATTGCTTCAGCGGGGGGTAAAGCCTGTTTCACCCCAATTTCCCTAAAAGTATAATCAAATTGTTCCATTGCAGTTAATATAATATATCTTTCATATTATAACATTCTGATTCCAATGAGTATGCATGAAAGATGTTATAAATATGACGTTTGGGGGATAATGGGGCAAAATATGCTGCTGCTTATTTCTCGGAATTTTGGTATTGAGGATGAAGAAATTTATAATCAATACGTGAAATAATATTTAAAATCCATGTCGCACACTTACATTATTCACCATTCCAAGCATTTCATGATGAAGAGCTGTAGCGTGGATTTGAGAATATCCAAACTGCTGCTTGCCGATAGACTTTATGGGGGTTGTAGTAACACATTGTAGTAAAAAGTCTCCAAAATGCATTTGTTATATTTTTGTTAACGAAATAGCAACTTAAACATCAAACAAGTATTTATTTTGTTTTGCTATACACTAATAATATGACAGTCTTATTCCACTACCCGTCATAAGTATATAAAATGTATTGCAACAATATTGTATCGCATTTACTCACCTTGATATTTCCAATATCTTACAAAGATGCTGTCTTCATCAATGTTATTCAGAAGCCCAAAAGCAACAACTTTTCTGAAAGCGGCATTTTTGTAGCTGTTCTGGTTTTAGAGATATCGAGGTGAGTTAGGGTGATTCAATATTATTGCAATTCTTTTTGTGAGGCTCTACTTATGACGGATAGTGTATGTCTTTTAGTAATAGATACTAGATTTCCTAAGCACATCTGTTTGCACATCTGATCATAATCGAAGTCACCTTCATCTGGCGTTGCCGTTCATTGAAGCAGAATCTTCCCGTTTGTGGCGGTAGTACAATTTCATCGTTTTTATAAAGACATACTGACATTATATTTGACGAATTTTGCTCTGGGGATGATTTCCTTGCCAGTTGTTCTCGAACAAACTTATTTCGTATATGCAGTCTTTCGCCTGCTTGTTCGCTAACGAAGATCAATGATGGATATGGTCAATGCAAAAGAAAAATTTAGTAATTAGGGGTCATTCAAATATGACGTCCATCGTTTAGGGGGGAGGGGGGGGTCTGAGAAAGTGTGACACTCCATGTATAAGGAATACAAAATAGCGTGGCAGAGGTGGGAGGGGGGGTCTAAAATTCCCGAAAAATGATGGACGTCATATTTGAATCGGCCCTTAATCAAGTTCAATTGCACAAAAAACAAAACTCTTTAGGTTAGATATAAAATCCTCAAGATGTTGGTATTGACTTGATTTTTTGTATTCGGCTAGATACTTTGCTGTACGTACTGTGCAAAATCGGACACCCTGTCCAAAAAGTCTTGCACCCTACATTACATACACTCAATTCTTTCTTTGCACGGGTTGTTTTTCGACATAACTCAATCAATTTTTAATCATTCCACATTAAAATTGACGGTCAGTACTATCCGTATACGAAAAATCAAGTCAATATGTTGATACACACATCAATCCTGAGGGAATGCTGTCGTTCATTTGACATTATGTCAAGGGAATTTCAATAATGCCAAACCCCGGACCGACAAAAAATCGAACCCAACACTCTCAGCATGGTTTTGCTGAATACTCGCGCGTTTAGCGCTTCGGCTATATGTGTTCTACCTGTGCATGAATCAGTCATTAATGAACTCGTATGAATATTATCTTTCAAACAAGTTATTAGTTAGCTTATATGATCATTCAAGCTTTTTATTGTTTTTTTTTTCATTTAACCCAAATTTCATAGGATGCAGTGATATTATTGGTTAGCTCTTCATCAATATTAACTCATATCATGCATAGAAGTTTCAAGTTAAAGTTGTTTTAATTTAAAAACAATAAAAAATAAGTTTATAGGGGAATTTGGGGAAACTAAGCTCTAAAACTATATGCTGCCGTCACCTCCCGTCTATGGGGCTATGCGCAAACAACATTTAGGATATTTTTGGAGTATATGAGCAATGGCTCATCGTTTGGAAATGTTTGGAATCGGTGGTATAAGGATGGGAGCTACTCATATTTGTATGCGGAAAAACTTAAATATAACCAATAATTTGAGATCAAACTCGCCAAAAATGGTTTCTTTAGGAATAAACCATGAGTATTCGATCATTTATTTAGTTATTATCAAGTAAAAAATCATAAATAAAAATAAAAAATGAATTTTTACCTTGAAAATATACCATTGCCTAATTGACCCCACAACACCCTAAAATTCCAACATTTTAATAACTTTTTGTATGTAACGTTACTCGATGGGAGTGGGGCGAGGGTATCCCAGCGAAATAATCATTAAAATCATAACAAGTGCCGTAAAATAACAGAAATTCATAAATTTTTGGGGGAACTGGGGTAAAACGGGCTCTATAACTCGCTTCAGAGAAGTTGCCCGTACATGAATCATCCACCAACCAATTCTTGAGAAAATTTGCTTTCGAATAAGCCATTGATGGTCACATAGTGTCTTGTATTAGGAAAGTTATTAATTTTTTCCACCTTTGGGCTTGATTTTGCCCAATGTGCAGAAGTTCAACCAAAAATTAATCTACTAATGTCGCCACAAGTTTCTTCTAGCAAAATGCAGCAAATTCATGTATATGGCAAATTTGGTGGTTCGTTCAATTTACTTCGGTTAGTTATTATTTCTGAACCTGGATTTTTTTTCTCAGGCCTGGAAAAATCAGGGAATTTTATTTTCGTAAACGAGTAGACACCCTGATTTTACAGCTGCATATCTGGTGACATAGCCAAAGTAGAAGTTAAAAATAATCATTTGCAGATTTTTTTCCAAGTTTGATTTAGCATGTGCAGTTAAAAGTTCATATGCACGACCGTTTATAAATTGCTTTTATTACATTTCTTACAACAACAAAAGGAAAAATCAAAATTATTTGAATTTAATAACCATTAGTTTCTGCTTCTGCCAAAAACGTCCTTTTGAAACGAAACGCTAGCCTCTTGTTGGCTTCCACTCACCACGAAACAAAAAGATGTTTTCGCATGGGCAAAAATCGTTGCGTCAGTGAAGGACGGACCCGTTGTTTACGTGCAGTAGCGACATCTGCGATTTGCAAGTAGGTACGCGAAACTGAGCTCATCTGTCAAGTTGTAGGGGGGTTGAGATTGATCCTCTCGAGCACCCTTCTCGCCATGTCGAGCAAGCATATTGGTCTATATGCCGACAGGTCTCCGGATGGTTTTCCACCTTCGATAATACGACCAGGCTCTGCCGCTTTTGAGCCTCTGGGAAGACTCGCTCGTTCAGACATTTCTGAATAGAAGACTGAACATCTCGAGAGCCTCTGCAATGGCTACCTT
Source organism: Aedes albopictus (assembly GCF_035046485.1). Lineage (NCBI taxonomy): Eukaryota > Metazoa > Arthropoda > Insecta > Diptera > Culicidae > Aedes > Aedes albopictus. The sequence goes on from NC_085138.1 coordinate 351,886,266, forward strand.
TAAGGCAAGGTTCGTTACTTCAAGTACAAGTCGTTACTGTAGCGAACCACCAGGTGGTCGCTGTGAATTTAGGCATCAGCGTAGACGATTCGTATTACTTGTTAGGCCAGGACTACCAAAGGTGCCGTCGATGACGATCCATTCCGGTTTGAGGTATTTTTAGTACCAACATTAGCCAGATCGGGCCCATGTAGCCGATACGGTATTCGTAAGGGTATTTAGCATGACAGGATATTTCCTTGACCTCCTGTGCTTGGCACACGATATACACATGCAAAATAGTCATTGACAGAGGAAGCTCTCAGTTAATAACTGTGGAAGTGTCATATTATCATCAGATAACTGTTGGGTCTATGTTGGGTTTGGTGGCCAAAATAAAAACAGGTCAATGATAGGTTTATGTCGAGTTATACGACATCAATTACGATCAAACCTTGAACCGTTCAACAATTGGCGAGAATCGTCCAACATTAGGATGAGCTAGCTTATGGAAGCGTTCAACATTTGGATTACAGACTTCCCATACAAATGTTCTATTTTTTCTTAGAAAATGGAATTTAAGAGAATACAAATTAAATGGGAAGTATAAGGAATGAGTACATTATTGGAATATGCTATCACACATGTACAGGTCGGACTCGATTATCCGGGGATTCTATTAACCGGGGGCTCGATTATCCGGGGCTCGATTATCCGGCAAAAATGGCTCGATTATCCGGGGAAAAGTTTGTTTTGGAATTGTTTATAAATTTTTAAATTACCATATATCAAAAAACGTGATAAACATCAAATACAACACCTGTAAATAGGATTTAGCCTATTAGAAAAATGTTTTTATTTTTTCACATTTTTCATCCAAAATTTCATTTTCAAAAAACATGGTTATAACAATACCAGACGTTGAGTTTAGGCCCTACAACGTCACGTATGATAGCTTCTATGTTTAACGAACTGTTTTTGATTGAAGAACATCAAAAATAAAAGAAAAGAAGCATGGCTCGATTATCCGGGTGATTCGATTATCCGGGGTGAAATAATTTTGGAGGCACCCGGATAATCGAGTCCGACCTGTAGTAATTTGCGAATAATGCACGAAATGACCTTAATTACGATAAGCTCAGGTTTTACATCAGACCACATTGTTTACACGATTTTCTATATTTTCGTCATTTTAAAGTGGTTTCGTTAAATTTTAAGTCCATGATCAGCAAAAGTACAATTATTTACGCATAGAACCCAATTGTTAAAACATGCGAAAATTAGCTAAATTCAGTAAAACACTACCCTGTTCTTTTACACCCCCCCCCTTGTTCATTTTACCCACAATTCCCCTAACTCAACTAGGAAATCCGCCGAAAATTGTTGGAATTGTTTTATTTTTTCCAGAAGTTCAACCAGAAATAAATCTATTAAATTTTTTCGAACAAAATTCAGCAAATTCTTCCCTGTCTTATAATGGCAAATTTGGTGGTTCTTTCAATTTACTGGAGTTATTTTTTGTGGTCCTGGAATTATTTTCTAAGATCTGGAAAAAAAAACCTGGAAAATCAGGAAATTTTATTTTCGTAAACGAGTAGACACCCTGATAGTGCTGTTTTAGTGCGCCTAATACAATTTTCCGCATTTATAGCTAGGAGTGTAGTGTATTACACTGTTTAATAGATAGACGTCTTAATTTGAATTTGAAAGGCCGGGAGTTTTTGGTTGGAGTAAAAAGTAACCAGTGAGCGTGGGCGCTGCTTGTTTGAAAGTTCTTTTTTTTTTGGGCGAGGAAATAAAACATGGTGAAGAAAATGTGTCGCGCAGTGAGCAGATATGAAGAAATCGAGCAGTGGATGCGATCGTGCGACAAGAAGGAACTTGGTGAGATCTTTATTGTACACTAAATCCGATTACTTCATTGTTCACTAAATTGTTATATAACCAGTGAATCAAAATTCAATCATCGCGCAACAATAATGACAATGTCGCAACCTGTATTTGTTGCGACAATCCACCCAATGCGACATAAGTTTGTCCCAACTTGAAAATAATGGGATTAACATCGTACATCACGAGTTTAGAGATTTTTAAGCCTTGCATTGCGATTTTCGAACGGTAACTTCGAGTCGGTAAACACTGCAACTCTGGTGAAGCTCTATCATCAAACAGTTTCGACTTTGAGTTAGTAATAATTGATTATTCACGAGTTGAAAAGTACGCAACAAATTCAGCTTCCGTTTTGTCTGCAACAAAAAATTTCGAGATCATGTCATTATCTGTCACCAGTAGGGATAATGACTAATCGTCGCACCTTCTTTGTTGCTTGTTTTGTGCCTCTTTTGTCTGATAATTCTCTTCACTGTATATAACCATACATCTGTTAAATATTCTCTATTTTGACCATCCTGTCATCTATTGGAAGCTGTTTTAGTTCTGGACTCTTTCTAAGTTGATGATAAGATTTAATAAAAATGCTTGCAAAGACTTGTCCAGGTGTGTGGAGATGAGTGGGTCTATGTTATTGTAGATAGTAGCGACATTTGCAATGGCAATGGATATACCATAGATACCATATGTTTATTCTATTTAGAACAAAATTTAACCCAAGACCTGTGTAAAAACTAAAAAACCAAATACATTGCTCAATGCTGCCATCTATACAACGAATTGCTACAGTAATTTCGTTCTGACGGGTTATTTGCGTTTGTCATTTGCAGTCAAGCGTTATGAATGCGATCGTTGCGCCATCACCAAACGGTTGCCTTTTAGGTTTCCTTATTATTGAACTGTCTCCAGTTAGTCTAGTGGTTAAGGCCGGATCGCCAATCCGGAGACGGCGGGTTCGATTCCCGTTCCGGTCGAGGAAATTTTCTCGACTCCCTGGGCATAGTGTATCAGTGTACTTGCCACACAATATACTAATTCATGCAATGGCAGGCAAAGAAAGCCCTTCAATTAATAACTGTGGAAATGCTCAAAGAACACTAAGTTGAAGCGAGGTAGGCCAAGTCCCAGTGGAGGCGTAGAGCCATAAAGAAGAAGAAGTATTATTGAACTATCGGTTGAAAGTGTTTACATACATTTTGTATGTGAGCATGAACGTCTGTTATCTGTGGATATACTCATCTTTGCAACTTCATCCGCGATTTGAGCAAGTATTCATGCTATGCCATGCTTTACTGAGACGCCTTGCATCCAGTTGACCGGAAATGTCACGGTTTCCTGTATGTAGCAAAACAATTGACGCTGCAATTGTGCAGATACTACGGGGTCAGCTTTGAGCATCTTGACTGAAAAGCGATCGTTCGATTTCATGCTAAGAATAGCTGTTTCAATCTCCTGCAATGATGGAACTTTGATGTTGACACGGGTAATACCGTCTACCCCCGTTGGTTTGACCGCATCTAATCTGAACACTTTTTAATTAATTTATTTATTTATTTATTGTCGTCAATCAATTTGTAGACCTTTACAATTATATGTATACTATATTCCAATAGTTGCTTAAACCTATCACCTAACCCTACTTGTCTCAAAAAATGCCTTCTTAAGCATATCTCTACTCATAGTCATATCAATTCTGTCACTATGTGTATTGTAACAAGACATCATTCTATTCAATGGCCCATGTTTTGCATAGTCTGTTCTGTGGTAATTAATTAAAAATAAGTTTCTATTCCTTAATAAACGAGTGGGAGCAGAGAAATTCAAATTTTCCAATATTGTGGGGGAGCATATTCTATTTGATATAACATCATTTATAAAAGCAATCATGGCAAAATCTCTTCGATTTTCGAGGCTATCTAAATGAATCAACATGCTCCGTGCCGCATAAGATGGTAGCGGTAAGTGAGCCCAGCCTAGTTTCCTTAAAGCAAACAACAAAAACTATTTTTGGATCGACTCTATCCGGTTAATGTGTGCAACCTGATATGGAGCCCAAACAACACTACAATATTCTAGAAGAGGTCTTACGTATGTCACATATAGTGTTTTAATTGTATAAGGATCATTAAAATTAAAGCTAAATCGTTTGATGAACCCGAGCATGTTACTTGCTTTATATGTAATATTGTTATAATGATCAACAAAAGTTAGTTTCGAGTCCAGAATAACGCCTAAATCTCTTACCAGATTACGCCTTTCAACAATTTTCTCACCTAGAGTTACCTCTTTATGAGTTATGTTTAATTTTCTCGTGAATGTAATTGAATTGCATTTTTTAACGTTAAGTTCCAACAGATTTTTGCTACACCAGCTGAAGAAAATATCAATTTCATTTTGAAATATTTCGAGATCAGATGCTTTACGTATCTCCATGAAAAGTTTCATATCGTCTGCGTATATAGAAACTTGAAGATACTTGACAACGTATTCAACATCATTCACAAACAAAATAAACAACAATGGACCAAGATGTGAGCGTTGTGGAACACCAGATGTTACGTTTACAATTTTAGACAAGTTTCCTTTAAATCTTACTCTTTGAGTTCTATCAGTTAAGTAAGACTCGATCCATTTAAGTAACCTAGGGTTGAATCCTAATTTAGACAACTTGAAAAGTAACAAACTTATATCCACTCTATCAAATGCTTTACTAAAATCAGTATACAAAGCTTCAACATAATTTTCTCTATCCATTACATCTAGCGCGAATGTTACAAAATTTACTAAATTAGTTGCCGTTGACCGCCCTCTAACAAAACCGTGTTGTTGATTAGTTATTAATGGCATTAGTTGTGAGAATAGATTGTCGTTGATTATGGACTCAAACAGTTTTGGGATACAGGATATTATAGCAATCCCTCGATAGTTGCTTATATCAGATTTTTTACCACTTTTGAAAATCGGGGTTAGAAAGGATTCTTTCCATACCGGTGGAAGAATACCTGTTTCTAAAGATGAATTGAACAGCCAAAATAATGGCTTCACTATTTCTTTTGCTAGATTTTTTAGGAACACTGGTGGTAAGCCATCTGGTCCAGCACCTTTCGATGAGTCTAAGGATTCAAGCGCATTCAAAATTCGATTTAAAGGTAAACTAGAAACAGTAATGTCACCATCATGTTGCGGTAAATATGAAAAATACTGGAAATCCCGCTCAGAATCATTATGAGATGTATAGTTATTTTGAAAGAAATCAGCAAATAAGTTACTAATCTCGGTTGATGTGTTGCCGGTTACATTATCTAACATCATTTTTGATGGAAAAAAGTTTGATTTTTGTTTTTGTTTAACATAATTATAGAAGCGCTTTGGATCTGACTTAATGTTACTTTCTATTGACGCATTATATTCTTCATGTGCGTTTCTCATTTCCAAATTAAGTTGATCACATATACCAAGATAGAGCGAAAGGTTTTCACAAGTATTGTTTCTTTTGTATGTTTTGTGAGCTTTTTGTTTTCTGTTTCTTAAATTAATAATCTGCCTATTGTACCACACAGGGAATTTAGTATTTGATTTTTTCTTGTATTTAATTGGGACTATTTTTTCCAGAATATCATATATGTTTCGATAGAAAATATCCACGGCTCGGTCAATTTTAGTATTACGTAATAAATCTTGCCAGTTAATACCGTTTAATTCATTTTTTAAAAGAACGTAGTCCGCATTCCTAAAGTCAAAGTATGGTTCGGACAAATTGTTATCCAATGGTGTAACTTTTTCATGAATGAATATGGAGTATTCAATTGCAGTATGGAAGACTTCATTTTTCCACAAAGGAGCATGTGATTCAGATACGCAGAAATCTTCTGACATATTAGTAAATAGTAAATCCAAATAGCAATTGTTTTGATTTTTTACATTATTTACTTGGTTGAGTCCGTTTTCAGCGCTTCTGTCAAATAGAGAATGGAGTGTTTCATTATCTCCTACAACAGGTATCAAAATAGACTCATTTTCGTCATCAATAATGAATTTAGCTTCTTTTTGGTTAAAATCACCATATATGTGAACATTTGACTCTGACGTAAACTGAGAAATAATGCTAGCTGCAAGATTGAAAAACGTCTCATATGATTCTTTGTTTGCATATTCCGGAGGGAAGTACACTGCTGACAAAATATGAATTTGATCATTAATGAGTAGTTTTACCCAAACGTGATCAAATTCTTTGCACTTTACAGTCGAGATTTGTTCAGATTCATATTCACTACTTACTGCAATCAAAACACCTCCACCACTTTTTTTGTTGGATAGTAACTTGTCACGGTCATCTCTATACACATTAAAGCGAACGTCAAATACTTCTTCACTATTTACACTAGAGTCCCAACTCGTTTCGGTCCCCAAAATTACTTGATAATTACAAGACGACACTTGTTTATAAATTTCACTAATTTTGTAAGAACTCTTCATCCTATTGAAATTCTGACAGTAGATAATTAATTCTTTACTAAGAACACATTGCCCTTCTGTATCCATTTTCGCAGAGGTATCCGCTACTTCCTGTTGTTGGGAAATCGTCAAGTCCAGGTGACCGTCGGTAGTCACCGAAATGTTGTCTTCAACTTCCTCCGAAGAGAGCGTCAATTCCGACGAAAACACGCGTTTCTACACGTGCATGCCTCGCAAGATAAAGGTGTGTGTCCTTGTGTCAGGTGATGAGCATTTGAAGAGACGGCTTGAAGATAAGGGTTATTCATACTATTCGAAGTATTCGGTCGATCCTCGGTAGGGTAGGGGTTGAGAACTTCCCCTCTCTGGAATCTAATAGTTGGCCTGTATGATGTGGGTGGTGGTCTCGAAAATTGATCCTTCGCTGCGGCCAACAGCTCGCTATCCAGTGGAAATAGAGGCGTGTTGCGGTTAAGTGCATTACCCCTGTTGTGATTGTTGAAAACGCTTCTTTCATTATTGTTGTTGTTAATGTATTGTTCACAGCAGTGGTTTCCATTCTGGCGGTTTAAAGTGCGGTTACAGAATTGTTGACTACTGAAGACCGTGCGCGATGGGTCCCTAGCAGAACCGTTGTTGCATTTATTTACATGATTGCTCGAACGGTGGGGTCTCTTCGTAGCAGAATTTTGTGCTGCATTCCGCTTGCGCCGCTTCCTGGCTTTTTCAGCTTGCTTTTGCTGATCTAAGCGCCGGCGCTTGCGTGCATCATATTCCGCCCAACTTGCCTTCCACACTTGTTTCCCTCCAAGATTTCGCCAGCCCGAATCATCAGGTTCAATTTCGTTGTTCAGCTCAGATTCCAAACTGGGGTGTGATTCATTTATTGGTGCAGATGGTTTAACGACGGTTTCTAGTGAATTCACGACGGCAGCCGAAGACTTAATTTCGCTCCATGAATTGACTGCACTGCTAAGTGCTTTTAGCTCATCAACGATATCTACCGTTGAAGCTAAATTCGGGTGACTAGCATTATGGTCGGAGCAGTGACTCGCCATATCAATAATTAGGGCACTGACCTTTTCAAATTCAGAACACATATTTTTAAGTTCCCTCGTCAGGTCAGTAGTCAATGCATCTACATATTCCATTACATTATTTTTTGTAGCCTGCATCGAAATATCGAAAAGCGATGAGAGGTGATTTTTTATTGCAACCACATCATTCTTGGCTTTCAAACTGAGGTCAATCTCCGGTACCGCGTTCCTGCTATCGATGACGGCAGTTTTTACCTCATTAAGAAGCATTTCCATACTTTCAAAACCGTATTCGATATTCAAGTTGTTTAATTTGGTTGCTAGTTTGTGGTTGGACTCCAACAATAGCTTGTTTAGTTTGAAACTCTCCTCCTGCTGACTGTGAGAAGAGAAAGAGAAGACGAATATCGCCGATATTTGCGACTTTCTCACCTTCGTCGACTAGGAGTCCGCCCAGGATCTTTTTTCCCGTCTAAGTACTTTAGCGTATCACTTCCTTCTCGAGAGCCGAATAGCGCTGACGGGTGATGGCGTTGGCTCCTCGTGTTTTCGCTCGCTCTATCACGGCTTCGTCGTTCCTGCGCTGCTCCGCAGGATGGGTTTCATATTCCGCGCTGGGGTAAGAGTACCCATATACAGGGGATAGACAAAAAGATCGGGACATTCAAAATTTTCACTTCTAAAAAAGTTTTCAAGTAGCTGTAACTTTTCGAAAAGTGCATCAAATCTTCTCAAATTTTCACTGTGAGTTGATCAACTTGTTGTATATCAGGTCAAAATTTGGAAAAGATCGGGTTATTCTGTACGAAGTTATAAAGATTCTAGAAAAAGATATAATTATCCGATAGCCAACTTTGAGCTGTTATATCTCCGGATTCAATGAACCGAATGCAATGAAATTTTTACCATTTATGGCTTATATAGTAAGCTCTGAAAAAGGATTGACTCTACTTGAAATTATTAACAAGAGAAAAAGTTATAGCAATTTCATTTATTTTTTGATTTTTTAGTAAATTGGTCTATTTTTAATATGCATCCCATTACTTTTTTCAAATCATTGCCGGCTATGTTGTTACTTTTCTTCAAAACATATTTATATTAAGTTAGAGAAAATTTATATGAACTATAATTAGCATCTTGAATTTTGAAACGATGTTGAAATTTTAGAAAACTTGGTGTTTTATTACAAAAATTATCGAATCGTTTTAATTTTCTTCCGTGTTAAAAAATTTATGATAAGGTAAAAGTTTTTCAAAGCTTGTTATGTAAGTAATAAATGGTCAAAATTTCATTGCATTTGGTCCATTGAATCCGGAGATATAATAGCTCAAAGTTGGCTATCGGGTAATTTTACCTTTTTCTAGCATCTTTATAACTTAGTACTAATAGCTCGATATTATCTAAATTTTGACCAGTGATACACAACTAGTTGATCAACTTACAGTGAAAATTTGAGAATATTTGATGAACTTTTGGATAAGTTACAGCTACTTGAACATTTTTTGAGAAGTGAAATTTTTGCCTGTCCCGATCATTTTGTCTATCCCCTGTTACTGCCGTTCTACGCATAGGTTCTACGCATAGTTGTCCCATGTTGAAAAACTTGAAACTGAGAAAATCGCGATTGAAGTTTCAAACAGGTTTTTCATGTTTTTTGACCAAATCGGATTTAAGTTTTCATAGTAGTGTTAGAAATCACTTATATTTTCATGCCTGAAGTATTTCCAATCAAATATTTTTAAAAATTTAGTGTTTTTAGCAAAAACATTATTAGTGGAACTGTTATGCCTAGAAATGTGGTCCTGTTGGCGAAATTTCTACGCATATCAGTCCCACGATAATTAGTCGTCTCTTTTCACGCTCGATGTGGTCTGTTCTATACTTTTTAATTATATTTTTTAATAACAAACAATGTTAGCTTCTCTTATAACATTATAAGACTTTCATGCATAAGGCTCAAATGTCTCGAGGCAAAACGGAGCCGAAAGACAACAAAAAAGTGACATCACATTTTAACACTTAATAATCGGTTAAGTAGGAACTAGGTGAGTGAGTTGGTGAATAAGGAGTTCATTAGTGAATGGATGAGAGGATGAATGTGAGGTGCTCCAAAATTAAGTGAGTTGGTGAGTGAGTCAGTTACGAATTAGGAAAGTTACAACTTACAGGGAGTTGCCCCGTTAATTTTAATGTGTTGATAAGAGAATTATTAAATTGGTGAGTGTGTGTGGGATAGTAAGTAAATGAGTTAGTAAGTCAGTGAGTGACATAGTGAGTAAGTGAGTTTGTTGGTTTATGAGTATGTGAGATCTGTTCCGTAGGAGTGAGTGCATTAGTAAGTGAATTAGTGAGTTTGTAAGTGAGTTATAAATTATGGGTTTCGTGGCCGTGCGATTAGCAGCGCCAGCCATTTAGGCGTATTGATATCCACGTAGTGTGACTTCGTTTCTCACTCCAGTCTGAGGAAACTTTCCATCAATCGAAGAATTCTTCATTGGGCCACTGGGTATTGTACACTCAAATCTCCATTAAAGAAATAAGTCGGGGATATTTAAATGTATTCATTACGTAAATGGATTCATTTTTTTACTTAAAAAGCTCTTTCATCGCAGTTTACGTCGAAATTATACATACAGTATTATCGAAATAAGCGATTAGAACGTTAGGCCAAAAATGTTATAAGGTCGGAAAGGTCATTGGGCCGAAAATGTTGTTAGGTCGAAAAGGTCACCATGCCGATATATCGTTAGGTCGAAAAAACGTCGTGTAACCGCAAACTATTGTTACATCAAAGTATTTATATTGCCGAATAAGTCATTAAGCCGAAAATTTCATCAAACCGGATTGGTCATTAGGCCGAAAACGTCATGAAGTCGAAAAGGTCTTTAGGCTAAGAATGTCTTTAGGCCGAAAAGGTACTTACCTTACCGGTCAGGCTAAGGCCGGGGTGGCCTCTGCTGTACATAGTAGCCGCCTCCATTCCACTCGGTCCATGGATGTTTGTCTCCAGTTCCGCACTCTGCGTAGGGTCCGCAGATCGTCCTCCATCGAAAAGGTCTTCAGGCTAAAAATGAATTGAGGCCGAAAAGGTCTTTAGGCCGAAAAGGTCTTTAGGCTGAAAAGGTCTTTAGACCAAAAAGGTCTTTGACCGAAAAGGTCTTAAGGCCGAAAAGGTCTTAAGGCCGAAAAGATCTTTAGGCCGAAAAGATCTTCAGGCCGAAAAGGTTCTTAGGCCGATAAGGTTATAAGGCCGAAAAGGTCTTTAGGCCGAAAAGGTCTTTAGGCCGAAAAGGTCTTTAGGCCGAAAAGGTTTTTAGGCCGAAAAGGTCTTTAGGCCGAAAAGGTCTTTAGGCCGAAAAGGTCTTTAGGCCGAAAAGGTCTTTAGGCCGAAAAGGTCTTTAGGCCGAAAAGGTCTTTAGGCCGAAAAGGTCTTTAGACCGAAAAGGTCTTTAGGCCGAAAAGGTCTTTAGGCCGAAAAGGTCTTTAGGCCGAAAAGGTCTTTAGGCCGAAAAGGTCTTTAGGCCGAAAAGGTCTTTAGGCCGAAAAGGTCTTTAGGCCGAAAAGGTCTTTAGGCCGAAAAGGTCTTTAGGCCGAAAAGGTCTTTAGGCCGAAAAGGTCTTTAGGCCGAAAAGGTCTTTAGGCCGAAAAGGTCTTTAGGCCGAAAAGGTCTTTAGGCCGAAAAGGTCTTTAGGCCGAAAAGGTCTTTAGGCCGAAAAGGTCTTTAGGCCGAAAAGGTCTTTAGGCCGAAAAGGTCTTTAGGCCGAAAAGGTCTTTAGGCCGAAAAGGTCTTTAGGCCGAAAAGGTCTTTAGGCCGAAAAGGTCTTTAGGCCGAAAAGATCTTTAGGCCGAAAAGATCTTTAGGCCGAAAAGATCTTTAGGCCGAAAAGATCTTTAGGCCGAAAAGATCTTTAGGCCGAAAAGATCTTTAGGCCGAAAAGATCTTTAGGCCGAAAAGATCTTTAGGCCGAAAAGATCTTTAGGCCGAAAAGATCTTTAGGCCGAAAAGATCTTTAGGCCGAAAAGATCTTTAGGCCGAAAAGATCTTTAGGCCGAAAAGATCTTTAGGCCGAAAAGATCTTTAGGCCGAAAAGATCTTCAGGCCGAAAAGGTCTTTAGGCTGAAAATGAATTGAGGCCGAAAAGGTCTTTAAGCCGAAAAGGACTTTAGGCCGAAAAGGTCTTTAGGCCGAAAAGGTCTTTAGGCCGAAAAGGTCTTTAGGCCGAAAAGGTCTTTAGGCCGAAAAGGTCTTTAGGCCGAAAAGGTCTTTAGGCCGAAAAGGTCTTTAGGCCGAAAAGGTCTTTAGGCCGAAAAGGTCTTTAGGCCGAAAAGGTCTTTAGGCCGAAAAGGTCTTTAGGCCGAAAAGGTCTTTAGGCCGAAAAGGTCTTTAGGCCGAAAAGGTCTTTAGGCCGAAAAGGTCTTTAGGCCGAAAAGGTCTTTAGGCCGAAAAGGTCTTTAGGCCGAAAAGGTCTTTAGGCCGAAAAGGTCTTTAGGCCGAAAAGGTCTTTAGGCCGAAAAGGTCTTTAGGCCGAAAAGGTCTTTAGGCCGAAAAGGTCTTTAGGCCGAAAAGGTCTTTAGGCCGAAAAGGTCTTTAGGCCGAAAAGGTCTTTAGGCCGAAAAGGTCTTCAGGCCGAACAGGTCTTCAGGCCGAACAGGTCTTCAGGCCGAACAGGTCTTCAGGCCGAACAGGTCTTCAGGCCGAACAGGTCTTCAGGCCGAACAGGTCTTCAGGCCGAACAGGTCTTCAGGCCGAACAGGTCTTCTGGCCGAGATGGTATTTTGGCCAGGTCTTGGCGAAATGACCTTATTCTATACTTGAATTAATCAGCCCTAACGTCCTCTTCGCCCTTATGAATTTTTCGGCCTAATGACCTTTTCGGCCTAATGGCCTATTTTGCCTAATGACCAACAAAGCATACAACTGATTAAGCTTTTGTATTAATTTCAAATGACTAGAAATATGTACATATGTATCATTGAAATAAAATATGTTTAGAAATACAACAGTTTAAGTTTTCAAAACATTCTGCACCATGCCTTCTTCTGCTGGGTCATATGAATAGGAACCCCAGCAAAGATTGGGAGTGATTTGCCATTAGAGGCTTCATGCTTCATGTATCTTTATTTGAATATGAATGGTCAGAATGCCGTTGGTAATGGTACGGTTCTAGATTCATCCTATTTGAAAACAGGTACGGTACTATGTTCACTTTTAATATAAATACAATTATAAGAATATAATCCTTTTGGGCTCTATCATTTCTTTTACATATACACAGAAAGCCGCTTATCTACGACACAACTTTCTAACAACAGTTTACTCAAGAATTCACTTACAGGCGTACCTCGATAGTACGTACCCTCGTTAGTGCGTACCCTCGATAGTACGTACCCTCGATAGTACGTACATTTTTCCTCGATAGTACGTACATCAAAATTTATTTAATTTTTAATCTACAAAAATGGGTTCGAATCATTAGTAGACGTATAGCAGAGACTCCGACACTATGAATTTGTGTTATGCAGACTCCTATAACACGGATTTTCAGGGTTTCCCAAACTGTGGGTCGCGACCCCCCAGGGGGGTCGCCGGCCTACATCCAGCAGGTCGCGAGAGTCAGTTGAATAATTTAACCAGGGCCGGATCTAAAGGGGAGCCATAAAACCTTTTTTGGTTGCTAACATCAGCTTTATTTTTCATTTTTCTCAAGTACTGTTCGAAAACGAGGGAAAACATGTTTGATCATCTCTCCGAAAGTCCTCCACATTCCCTCGGGCCCTGGGCCCCCACAATCCTTAATCCGGGCCTGACTGTAACAGACAACAAATGAGGGAATTTCTACGGTGGGTCGCCGGAAGCACGTCAACTGACAAAAGGGGGTCGCGCACCTAAAAAGTTTGGGAATCTATAAGCAGTTTATAATGTAGCGAAACGACATGAACGAATACGTTTGATGTAATGATTGCAGTATTCTTCGCTTTACAGAGATATTTTCTGCCAGTCAAAATATCTGGCATCATCATTATGGCGTTACATCCCAGCTGGGGAGGACTGCTTCTCAGCTAAGTGGTCTATAAGCACTTGCACAGTCATTAACTAAACGCTTTCTTCACCAATAGAACGTTGTAATAAAATAAAAAGGCACATGATGGTTCTATTTTGTGTGGTGATAAAAAAAACTAAATTTTTTGGCGAAGATTGCTCTCCAAAACATGAATCAAACCCATCAAGATACTTATCCAAACAATTGATTTCAGTTCACTTACTTGTTATTATTTCTCGTTTTCCAACAATTAATGATTTTTTTTTTGCGATACGTATAAAATATTTGACGGTTTTCCATGAGTTCGGAAATTTAAACAACTTTAAGTGCCGTAGGGCACTGCAAGCCGCGGTTGCTAAGGAAAATGTTCATAGTTTTTGACGTTTCGTGGCTTTGTTGTTTACGAATTTGTTCCAGAGCGTTCTTCTGGGATTCCGTAAGCTCTTAATGAAATTCTTCCGGAAGTTTATTTAGGATTCCTTCGGAAGTCCCCTCTGGAGTTTTCCCAGGAGTTTTTTTTTTCTGAGATTCCTTAAAAGGTTCCGCCTGGGGTTCCGTCGAAAACTCTTGCCAGGATTGTTCCAGGAAGTTCCCCGTGATTCTTCCAGAGATTCCTGGATTTCTGTAGAAATTAATTTCGAGATTCCTTCAGCATTACTCCTTCTAGGATTACCTTAGTAATTTTTCCTGAAACTCTTCCAGGTATTCCTTCCGTGGTTTCTCCACAAACTTATTCTAGAATTCCTCTAGGAGGGAGCTATAACTAAGTTGCTTTTTGTTTATTCAAGAAAATCCTACATAAACTTCATGAGGATTTCCAAAAACAAAATACTCCTAAAAATTCATAATGAATTCCAGGAGGATTTCCATTACAAACATCTGAAAGAATTCCAGAAGCGTCTGCAAGAATTCCTGACGGAGCTCTTGGTAGAAACCAAAAAAGAGTCCCTAGACGATTCCTGAAAAAAGTTCTCGAAGAAATCCCGGAATTAGTTTCTGAAAGAATTTCTAGAAGAAGCTCTAAGAGGAATCCCGGAAGAAGTTCCTGAAAAGTAATTCCTGACAGTTACCCAGACAGATACCCGGAGGAATCCCGGATGGAATTTCCGAAAGAATCCTGGAAAAATCCCAGAAAGTTTACCTGGTAAAATATTTGCAGGAATCCCAGAATGAATACTTAAATCAGAAGTAGCTCCCGAAAAAAAAGCGGAGAGTTCTCGGAAAAGCTTTTAGAGGAATACTAAATTAAGTTCTTGTCAGGGATCTTGTAGGATTTCTGGAAGGGGTTTAGCATTTTTTTTCTTTTTTATTTAGGGATTTTCTGCCGTAGGCAGGTTCAAGGGTTTTAGAAGAAATTCCTGATGAATTCCCAGAAGACACTCCGGGAAGAATCTCGTATGAAATTCCAGGAATAAATCCTCACGGATTGTTGCAAGGAGTTTTTGAAGGAATCTCGGTAAGAATTTCTGATACAATACCCGAAAGAACTCCTAGATAAGTTCTAGGTGAAAGTGCTAGAATTTACAGGAATACCATCTGGAAGCCCAAAAAAATAAATCCGGAGACATCCCGAAAGAAACTGTTCGGAGAATCTCGGATGAAATTCCTGGAGGATTCCAAGGACTTTTTCAGAAATTCTCGAAGAAATCTCTTGAAGTCCGAACGTAAACAAAAAGGTCACAAAACATCAAAAACTTAGAAAATAATCTTCAGTAATCGCGGACTGCATTGTCCTATAGGCTGTACCAATTCAATTGTTTCTGGGTGAACCCGAAATGTGGGATTCGGGGAAAGACATTACGCTTTCTCGCTTGCTTTAGGGATTTCTTCAAGTTTCAAGTTTCTTTAAGTTCCGAAATTCCTCTAAGTGTTGGTTCCGAGATTTCTCCAGGAATTCTTTCTGGGATTCCTTAGGGATTCTTCCAGAGTTTCTTCTGCGATTCCTGTTGAGATTCTTCCAGAGTTTCTTCTGCGATTCCTGTTGAGATTCCAGGGTCTCTTTCAGAGATTTCTCCAGAGATTTCTTCCGAAACTTTACCAAGAATTTCTTCTGTACACACTCAATCCTGAATTGCCTGTTCAGCACTTTTTTGACGAAAATAGAACAGCAGAACTTTTTCGGTAGCTTCGGTAATCGATTTTACTGAGGCTCAGCACACCACCTGTCAAAACCGGGAGCAAAAGGTAAACAATGCAGTATGAGCCTCTGCACAAATTTGCCCTGTCCTGCTCACTCCCACAGAAAATTTGAAAACAGCGCGCACAGTAAAAGTCACATTTGACTTTTACTGTGCGAACTGTTTTTAAGTTTTCTGTGGGAGTGAGCAGTACGCCACATTCGTACAGAGGCTCATGGCTGTATTCAGCTGTTCTATTTTCGTCAAATATTTACCGAACACGGTGTTCCAAATTAAGTGTGTAATACTTTCGGGACATCCAGGATTTCATCAGGAATTTCTTCCTGAATACATCCAGGAATTTCGTTCCGGGATTTCTCCATGAATTCATTCCAAGATTCATCCATAAATTCATTCCGAGATTCCTACAGGAATTCTTTCTAAGATTCATCAAATAATTTTTCCTTGAATTCCTCCAAGAATTCTGGGATTCCTCCAAGAGCTCCGGGATACCTCTAGGAATTCCTTCTCGTAAAAAAATTAAACTCTTGGAGGTGTCCTAGAAAGAGCAATGTTCAGAAGGTTTTGCAAATATCACGGCAATAAATATTGCAGGAGAAAATAATTCTAGAATGTTTCTATAACAAAATATAATTGATCTAGATCGATTTAATTATATCTAGACCAGTTTGGATGGTTCTAAAAGATAATTCAAATAAAATCAATATAAGTTCCCAGAGACGAGATGTCTCTACGAAGCATCCCCAGAGCACAAGAAGATTTTTCCAATAAAGATAGGATCCTAAACAAGCAAAATTACGTAATTAATAAACGGACCCTTAGGCCACATGTAATTTTTTGGGAATCCTGACGTTCTACAAATAACATTCTTTGATTTGAAAATGAAATTTGAAATAAAAATTTGTGATTCGATAGTACGTACGTTTCGATAGTACGTACATTAAACGAAGCGGTGGTGTACGTACTATCGAGGTATGCCTGTACTCATCAAGTCTCTGAGCGTCTAGGTCACTTGTTTATAAGGTACTCAATAACTCATTAACACATTCATTCAAAACAGTCACTCATTTACCCATCAGCCCATTAATAAATCAACTCACTTATCAAAACACTCGCTTATCATCTTACTCATTTACTCATCAACCCACACACTTACAAAATCTCGCACACCAAGTCACTCACTTACTCTTCAATTCGCTTACTCGGTTGATCTCTCATCAATTGATATATTGATTGCTTGTTCTTCTAAACCTATGTACAGTGCCTCCAGCAGTCCATCTTCGATTTGGGTTTAACTCAAAAGTGTTCTTTTTATTTTCTAAATATCCGATAACTAAGCCACTCACTTACCGACACACTAATTCAACCAAATTATTGGGATAACATAGTGAAATAAAAAAGTGAAACTCATCAGCTCAATTACCAACAATATTTCAAGCTTGTTTAAATTCTGAAAATTGTCACATATACCAGTCATTCAATTCAGCAACCTCTTTGTCATTATATTGGTTCGGCTTCGTCGTGCTTCACGACATTTGAGCCTCTTAATTAAGTTAAAATGTTTATGTTTGGTTTATGAGCTCAACACGCATTGCAGCAATATATATTTGAATTCAGATTGTAACTGCAAGTTGCAAAGAAATGTTTTTGTTTAACTGGAAAACAAGTTTTATTCCAGCTGGAGCGTAATGCCAACATAAAAGAAGGGTTTATACCATGCAGTATTGAAATAGCCATGCTATTAGGTGAAGCTAAGATACTAAAAATGCTTATTGTATCGGTTTTACGTAGAAATTTTATAGTGGGACTGATATGCGTAGAATTTCAGTTGTGGGACAGACATGCGTAGAAATTCAACAGTGGGACAATATGACTTGACATGCTTTTCATTGAGTCTTCGAACAAAGTATGTTATTTTTTTATGTTATATGAAAATATACGTATAAATAGAGCGCCTGGTGCAAAAAAGTCAAAATCGTCAAAAAGTAACATGGGACAACTATGCTTATAACGGCAGTGTTTACCCTAGGCTTTCCATATTTATCCTGTTTGAACACTTCAGAAGATTACGGCACTGATTGTTTCTGTTTTTTTATTTTTATTTTTATAGGTGATCATTCCTAAGAAAAAAAAAAGCAAATAAGGCGTAAATCCTTTACATTGAGTGAATTAAAAGTGGGTACAGCTACTCTAGGATATTCCGTAGCGGTCGTCGGTACCGTATGTTGCTACAACTGATACTTTTGAGTGCAGTTGAACCGTTATCAACTGGTGATTAGATTCGATGTATGTAAGTCTAGCGCTTATGATAGCTCCTAACGTCGATCACAACATTTGGATGCATTTCCTCATTTTTTGGTTTTTGATTTTTTTATTAAATAACAAAACAATATTTTCAATTCGGTTTTCATACGCATTCAGAGATTTAGATTAAGATAGAGGACGCACGCCGTTCTAAAAAGTACACCACCACCAAAACACCTCGCTCATCGTATACAACGCGAGCGCGGTGCAGTTTTAGGATCAAACAGGTGCGCCTCCTGAAAGGTTAAAAATTTTTGTACAAACGAAAAACATTTTCCACTAGAAAAAAATAATCAGGAACTACCCTGATCCTTCCTCTCAATGCGTATAAAACCCGATTTTGAAAATATTGCTTCATTATTTAATAAAAAATCAAAAACCAAAAAATGAGGCAATGCATCCAGTTTTACCGTTTTACGTTAAAGAAACTTGCCTTATTAAACCCTACGTTAAAAATAATGTTATTGTGGAGCGGATCTGGTGTGATAGTTAAAGCCCGTGACTATCACGCCGAGGACCTGGGAACGAATCCCACTCATTACAAACTCACTAAATGTGGGTTCTTCCTTCGGAAGGGAAGTAAAGCGGGGGTCCCGAGATGAACTAGCCTAGGGCTAAACGTCTCGTTAGCACAGATAATAAAAAATGTTATTAGAGGTAGGTAACGAATTTTTTTGGTTGGCTCTCTTAAATTCTCTAGGTTTATGGTTATGCCTTATCAGCTAGCAAAATTTCCATTTCCCCTATGCATTGTACCAACACAACGAAACACTTAACTTTTAGTTACCTACTTTAACGGGCCTGACTAGATGCTCGTGCTTATCGTCGATTTTCCGGCCGGCTATCTTAGCGCACGTCTGAGCATATCAAGACTTCACTCTCGTCCGATGATGGTTTCCATTTTACATCACATGCCCCAGTAGAAGACACATTCTACCGTGACGTTACAACGTTTCGACGCCTTTTCGGTCAGATTTTCCACTATAACTCATAAATACGACCGTAAAGCTCAAATATTCGGATTACTTGTAAAATTTGCAATAAATATGATCTGTTGAACATATAGTTTTTCATTGGAAAAGCTGGTTGAAAATGGGAATGAGTAGCGTGACGTTACAACATTGTAACGTCACGATATTAATTCCCATTTTGAACACACTTTTCAAATGAAAACTAACTGTTCAACAGATCATATTTATTGCAAATTTTGCAAGGAATCCGAGTATGCAAAAATATTTGAGGTTTACCGTCGTATTTACAAGCTATAGTAGAAAAGCTAAATTTAATCAAAACGGCGTCAAAACGTTGTAACGTCACGGTAGCATATTGATAGTTATCTATACAGTGATAGACATTCGTTTAGCCGAGGCCAAAAAAATTTCAAAAAAGTGTCAGGAAACTCATACAAAAGATTTTATGATAAAATTTTTTTATCGTTGTGATAGTATATCTAGTACTGTTTTATAAAAATGTGATACATCACACTTACATATACACTGAAACAAAAACGAGGGTAGAATCCCTTCAAATGTCATGTTTTGCCTAGACATTCGTTTAGCCGAATTGAGCAATTTTCAGAATTCCATAATAAAAAACTAACAAATTTCAAAAAATATCCAACAAAATCATTTTGTATGGCGACCTGCATTATAGATCGGCTTGTAAATCATGAATTTGATCGTTTCGGAAGTGTTGCCATATTAATTTTACATGCATCTCATATAAATATGTCATAATATTGTAAAAGTTTCCAAATTGAGATTTGATGTATTTATTTTTATCGGAAGTGTTGCAAAAGAATATAATGAAAGTTTCATATCGAGTGCAGGTTGAAAATTTACGAAAAACAATGTTTTAACAGAAATAAAATAACGCAAACCATCAACAAATCACGTATTTATGTATTTTTTTTGATGAAATATGATGGTTTCACTTGCATAAATCACAGCTTTTACTACTATTACGTCTTCTCATAGCTCCCAATAACTTCTAGGCTGTATTGTGGCTGAAATAATATGCATTGGACGGCTCACATTTCGAGAAATGGCACCGAAAGTATACAAATTTCTAGCATGAACTACTTGTTTCATAATTTAGACGTTCTTTTCAAATAAATCATGTTAAAAATGAATGTGGTTCAAAACTAAGACTCATTTACAATATATTTCTTCAGATTGAATGAAATAAGCCAATTGTTTGACAATATCTTGCATTTTTGTATGAGCATCTGCTATTAAATAAACAGGGTACAAAAATTCTGACACTTTTTGCAGTTCTTTCACTTAGCAGTCTGCTAACTCATTTGGTAATGCTAGTATCAAACAGGTATACTCCACAGGCATTAGAGCACGTCTTTATTTCAACGCAGAACTATTTATTTTAGCTTCTATCAATCCCATTTTAAGGTTCAACCAACCAAAACTCAATATACGTATTTGTTTCATGACATTTTATGCAATAATTTGAACATTTCTAACAATAGTTCTGTGCCATATTCTTAAAACTGCTAATCTAGTTTACGTTTGAGTATTTACAGAAAACATTTTTCTTAAATAAATTTGTTTATCATCGCTTCTCCTTATCGGGACATTTTTTTAATAATATTTCTCTGAATTTCACAAATAAATAAACTTTTAAGGTCAATTATCTCGCTAACACGTCATAAACTAAATGCCTTAGGGTATATCCTCGAAATATACTCACGAAATTGCAAAAAATCTATTGAAAACCAATTTTTCGTTTACCTCGGCTAAACGAATGTCTAGGCAAAAAATGACATTTGACGGGTTTTTACCCTCGTTTTTGTTTCAGTGTATATGTAAGTGTGGTGTATCACATTTTTATAAAACAGTACTAGATATACTATCACTGACATAAAAAAGTTTTATCATAAAATCTTTTGTATGAGTTTCCTGACACTTTTTTGAAATTTTTTTGGCCTCGGCTAAACGAATGTCTATCACTGTATACCTATCGCAAACCACACGGAAGCACATTTATTGTTTAGCTCACGATCACAAATGTAGTCGGCAGACAGCAGCGACTACCGAAGGGCAGCGTATCTAGACTTTCATATATCTCTGTTTCAGCTCTCAGCGTTTTTTTTATTGCAGTAATACGGTTCTTAGTTGAATATCTTAACCAACGAACAGATACGTACGGATAGAGCGAATATTCCTTGTGATATAAGCAAGTCTTCTTGATAAACAAAGTGTATTATTATCCTCCGGAGATTTTCCGTCACCACGCGCGAATACTGTGTGACCTACATTTTTATCAATTTTATCGTGCTACGCAATCAACGCTTTATATTTCGCCGTTTGCACTCCGACTCCCGGCAATAGGTACCCACCCAGCAGCATTCTCTATATTTGTGCCTATGTTTGTCTGTCTCACTGTCGGTCAGTGTGATGGACGCTTCACTATCCGGAGCGGAGCGCGCTCACTGAGGCCACGGTCGCGATATGGCGTGATTTGAATTCGCGCCAGTTAAGCTCTGCTGTATGTGTTAACTAGGCGCTGATAAGTAGGGTGCGTCGAGAAGTTGTCTGAACGGTTGTCAATACTTTTTGCAGAATAACTTTTACACATTAGTCAATTTATGAGAGCTACAGCTAACTTTCACTAAAACTTTGCTGTACAAGCTACATAAAACTTGAATAATAAAAATATTACGGTGTGGCTTATTTTTCAAAAGTAGTTAAAATTGGTATTCGTGTTTTCTCCTTGATTCAAATCCCATAATAAGTGAAAATTCCGATTTTGAGCCAAAATACAGGTGACACAATCGCCTACAAGTTGGATTTTCGAGTAATACTATGTGTCTGTCACCTTAAATCTAATAAATTTAACCTTTTTCAGCCGGTTTTCATTTTTAAGCATTTGGATTCCTTTGGAATTCAGCTTTCTGATAAGTTTGTAGATTACAGAAGTTTACTAAAACTCCAAAAAATATAAGTACAGGCTGGTTCCCTAAATGTTGAACACCCGAATGCGTTTTATGCAGTGCCTGACGAGGAGTTTCCAAGGAGATTCAGGGGTGTTTAAGAGGCATATCCGGTGGAGTGCAAGAGCGATTCAAGGGGTTTCAATGGGGCTTTCTGTGGTTCTTTCAGCGATGGGGCTTTCTGTGGTTCTTTCAGGGGGTTTTGGTGCGATTTTAGAGGGCTTTCAGGGGATTTAAACGGGGTTTTCAGGGTTCAGAGAGCTTCCAAGAGGTTTCAGGATTTTCAAGTGGGGAGTTTAGAGGAATGGAAATTAATAAATCATTAAACACCACACGCGAAATAATCCGTTTCCAAAATTCTCAACATTCTTCGATCACGAAATCCAGAACATGCCAGATTTTCATTTACAAATGTACACCATGAATATGATTCACAAAATCTAGAACTTAGTTCCACTGGGCACTCGTAACGCCTCCGTAACGCAGCGTTCGACAGCATTCAACCATATAATCGGGAAACTCGTGGAAACTCCTGAAAACCCCTGAAAGTCCTCAAAAATGTCTCTGAAACTGCCCCCTGAAACCCCTTTGAATCACCATGTTGGTGGTGAAACAAACCAAAAAGAATCGAGCCGGTAGATTTGAAAAGGGTGCCAACGATCGTACTCAACCACTGAACAGTGGCGCGAATTGTCAGACAAAAGAGGCACACAACTTTACCCCTACTGGTAACAGATAATGACATGATCTTGAAAATTTTTGTTGCAGACAAAACGGAAGCTGAATTTGTTGCGTACTTTTCAACTCGTGAATAATCAATTATTACTAACCCAAAGTCGAAACTGTTTGATGATAGATCTTCAGCAGAGTTGCAGTGTTAACCGACTCGAAGTTACCGTTCGAAAATCGCAATGCAAGTCTTAAAAATCTCTAAACTCGTGGTGTACGATGTTTATCCTATTATTTTCAAGTTGGGACAAACTTATGTCGCATTGGGTGGATTGTCGCAACAAATACAGGTTGCGACATTGTCATTATTGTTGCGCGATAGTTGAATTTTGATTCACTGCCACTGAATGAAAGACGTGCGACTATGTTCAACATATCAGGTGTAAACCTGTTTATGATTTCGTAAAGACTGGAAGCCGAAAATTCCCGTAATATATCTACAATCACTATCGTACTGCCCCCACTTGGATAACAAACTCATATGACTTTTCATCACTAAGTTAACGTTATGAATAGTCATTATTTTCTATGTACTTCCAAAAATTAAAATGCGAATTTTTATGTCAATGTGGGAAAAAATCCAAACCATGGGATGCTATTCAAAGTACCTGCATAACAGTCCCATCATGAATTCTTGTGTCATGTAACAAAAAACTGTTTTTTTTAGTTATCGTAATATTTTCCATAGTTGTGTACTCAGGTGCAAAGCAATCTGTGAAAGTTCCGAGATGATCGAAATATTTTTCAAATTATAGCGATTTTTCAAAGTTTTATATGGAAACATGTTTTCAAACTTCATATGCCATTTTCTCAATTCATACTTTTTACAAATGGGACTGTTATGCGAGTGGGGGCGGCGCACTTCACTTGTAATTCCTTCCGGTCTAATCAGGATTCTTCCCGGGATTTCTCTTAGGTTTCCGTTAGGGGTTCCTTTTGGAGTTGCTCACAAGAATCTCTCAGGCATTTCTCCCGGATTTTCTTTCGGGATTTCTCCAGGATTCTTTCAGGGATTGCTCCCAGGAGTCTCCTGGGATTTCTTCCGGGATTCCTTCATTGATTCCGGAATTCCTTTAATGATTTCCCCCTGGATCCCTACAGAGATTTCTCGGTTATTTCCAAGAATAAAGGGTGTCCACGATGAAATTGGCACACAGAAAATATTGTATAACTTTTGATTGCGTTCGCCAAAATAGCTAATTTTTTGACCATGAATAGTATATTATGTGTAGCTAATACCATAAAATTTTCATTAAAATCGGTTGAGTATTGGCGCAGATATTGTCGATATCATAAAATGAGATTTTAGAAAATTTGGGCACCCATTTCAAAAAATTGCTTATGCTATAACTTTTTTGTTACCTCATCAAAACGTTTGAAATTTTCACTCGATATTCTTAACATAGTATCAATTAAGTGGTAAAAATTTGATCGAAATCGGTTCAGTAATTTTTCTAGTAAATTTCCAAAGCTCAAATCGTAGGTAAATTTTAGGTACTTTTTGACCAATTTTAGTTCCGCGTGCACTATTTTGACTGTAGAACTGGTAACACTGTCCCGATTTTTATAAAACTTTGACAGTGTAAAATTGTTGTGTTAAACTGTTTACTGTGGAAATTTCAGCCATTTTTGTTGAGTACTTTCAAAGTAAAGAGCAGTTTGAATTTCACTATACCAAAAACCACATCTGCTTATTGTGACATAGTGCGACATATATGGCTATAACTTTTTAACGGTATGATCAAATTGAATGAAATTTTGACAAATTACTTCTACATACATACTTTACGTACATAAAAATTTTCATTGAAATCGGTTCAGTATTTTTGGCGCCAGAGTAGAAACGGCAAAAAAGTGATATTTTCCTAAATGTTTTAGGATTTCTTTTAGGGATTTTAGGGATTTCTTCACAAATGCATCCAAGATTCTTTCAAGGGTCCCTTCATTGATATATTCACCGACTCTTCCAGAGATTCTTTCAGAAATGCCTCCAGGAATCTCTCAGAGAAGTCTTCGGGGATTCATAGCTGTATACTTTCCGGAATCCTCCCAGGATTCCTTCAGGGATTTCTCTCTGGATTCCTTCAGGGATTCTTCCCGGGATTCGTCCTGGAATACTTCCCCATGGGATTCCTTTATTGATACCTTTTGGGATTGTTTCAGGGCTTCCTTCAGGGATTTAATTCAGGATTCCTTCATGTATATCTATCGGAATTCCTTTATTGATCCCTCTTGGGATTCCTTCAGGGGTTCCTCAAAAATGCTTTAAGAGATTTCTCCCGGAATTTCTTTTGGGATTCACCGCGGTATTCTTACAGGGATTTCCTCTGGGATTACTTCATTGATCCTCACAGAATTCCTGCTTGCAATCCTTCAGGAATTTATCCCTTTATTTCTTCGTGTGTTTCTTTCGGGATTCCTTCCGAGATTCTTTCAGAGATTCCTTCACAATTGCATCTAAGATTCTTTCAGGGATTCCTCCAATGGTCCCTTCACGGACTCTTCCCGAAAATTTTCCAGGGATTCTTTCAGGAATGTCTCCAGGATTCTTGCAGGTATTCCTCACCGGATTCCTTTACGTATTTATCGCGGTATTCTTCCAGGGGTTCCTCTCAGAAGGAAGGTTTCTCTTAAGAGATTTCCCCTCGGACACCTTCGTGAATTTCTCTCTGGATTCATTCCGAGATTCTGCCCGGGATTCTTCCTGCCACGGGTGCTCTTGGGAATTCTTAATTGATTCCTCTCGGGATTCCTTCAGAGGTTCCTCCAGGGATATCACCTGGGATTCATTCAAGGATTTCTCCCGAGATTCCTTCAGGGATTTCTCCGGATTCTTTCAAACATTTCTCCCGGGATTCCTTCAGGATTTTCTTCATTGATTTCTCCCGAGATTTCTTCATGGATTCCACTCGATTCTTTCAGTGATTCTTTCATGGATTCCTTCAGAGATTTCACTTGGGATTCCTTCACGGATTTCTTCCTTCCGTGATTCCTTATTTGATCCCTCCCGGGATTTCATCACGTATTCCTCTTGAGTCCGAATTCTTTCAACGATTCTTTCGAGGATTTCTCCAGAGATTCATTCCGGGACTTCTTCAGGAATTTCACCTGGGATTCCTTCAGGGATTTCACCCGGGAGTCTTCAAATGATTTCTGTTGGGAATCCTTCCTCCCGAGGTTCCTTTGGGCTCCTCTCGTGTCCCGATTCTTTTAGAAATTTTTCAAGGATTCATTCAGGATTGTTTCATGGATTCCTCCCAGGATTCCTTCAGAGATTTCTCACGGATTCCTTCCGAGATTCTTTTCGGGATTCTTTCCGGGATTTGTCTACGGTTTTCTCCTGGGATTTCTTTATTGATTCCTCTTGGAACTCCTCCAGAGATTCTTCCAGGATTATTCCAGGGATTTCTCCAGTGAACTCTTTCTGAGGTTCCTCGCAGCATTCCTTCAGGGATTCTTTCAGGTATTCATCCAAGATTTAAGAAATTTCTTCAGGGAATCCTCGCGCAATTACTTCAGGGATTTCTCGCGGGATTCTGTCAGAGATTTCTTCTGAGATTTCTCCCGAGATTTCTTCACTGGATTCCTCCCAAGTCCCGATCGTTTCAGCGATTCCTTCGTAGGAGGATTTGTTCAGGATTTTTTTAGAAAGATTTGTTCAGGAATTCCTCCAGCGATTTTCTCCGGGATCCCTTCAGGTATTCCTTCAGAGATTTCTCACGGATCTTTTCCGAGATTCTTTTTACTATTGGAATTCCTCCCCGGTTTCTTTTATTGGTGCCTCTAGGAATTCCTCCAGGGGCTCCTTCAAAGATTCCTTCAGCGATACCTCCACGATTTTTTCAGAGATAACTCCAGGGATTCCTTCCGGGATTCCATCAGAAATTTCTCACAGGATTCCTGCTGGGATTCCTTACGAGATTCTTTCAGAAGTTCCATCAGATTTTTTTTTTTTTTTTTTAGGAATTCTCTCAACGATTCCTGCAGGATTCATTCAGGGATTCCTTCAAGGGCTCCTTCAGTGATTTCTCATGGGATACCCAGGGACCCTTTCAGGGATTCCTCCAAGATTATATTGGAGATTGCTTCACGATTTGCTCCTGGGATTCCGTCAGGGATTCCTCCCGTGATTCCTACCGTTACTCCTCCCGGCATTTTTCCTGAGATTGATTTTCTCCAGATAATCTTCCCAGAGTTCTTGCGAGAATTTCTCCTACTTTGATAGTGTAACAAGCTATATATTAGGTATCATAAATTTGCTAAGAGGAAGGGCAGGGATATGTAAAAAAGAAAAAAAAATGCAACGTAATTTTATTATACAAAAATCTGGGCCGACCGGGAATTAACACAGACACTCTCTCATCGTGATAAGCAAATAAGTGTGGTACAGTGAAAAAATGAGAGATTTTTGAACCGGATAGGCATTTCTGTAAAAAAAACCCTGATGTCATCAGGCAGATTTTTTTTTTAATTTTTGATATTTCTGGACCAAACTAGGAGTTACTCTTTTTATGTCATTTGAATCCAACGAATTCCAGTTTACAACAACTTTCTAAAAATAAGCCACACCCTAAGTAACATTCGCTATACGATCAATTTTTCGACGCACTGTTGATCGTTCCAGTAACTCGTCGTCAGCGCTCTAGCAAATTTATGGCGCAGATTGCCGCATAGCGACTAATACCGCGCCAAAGGCCAACGGTCAGCAGCAGCGTTTTCCTTTTCGTGTAGAACCAAGTCAACGATTGTCGATACGACACGTCTTATCAAGTCGACTTGTGGCGTGCCCTAATCGTAAAAATTGCACAGAAATGGAAAGCAAATACTCTGCTGTGAAGTCTTGGGGTTAGAAATTATGAACCGATGATGACGCCGTCTAACGGTGACAACACGCATATTCTAATTAGCCGTTAGCTTTGCCTGAGTTTAGTTTCGTTCAATAGTTCAGTGAATAATAACCCGTATGGATCCGTTTATATAGTGACCACCATTCCCCATGATTAAATCGCTCAACAGAAGCAGCCATGAATCGCTTGCCGTAACCTTAAAAACACCGATCATCACCTGTAATGCAACCTGTAACCTCATGTGTATCTCTCTCTTCATTATCTCTCTCTTCCCCGCTCGTTTTCGTTGCGTTCTCATATCTACGTTTTACTCCACTAAACCCACCAACCCCATGCTCCCTCGCCCCCTTCATGCCATTACGCTATTACGCCAAACTTCTAGATATTCGGAAACTTTGAACTGTGGACCTCCATGTCCGTGATGACGGTCGTCTGCGGCACCTGGTCGCTGATGCACTTCTTCGCAGTGATACGAGCCGGCGGCGTCGGCAAAAACGGATCTACCGTAGCCGTAAGTTTTACCCGATTCGAATACCTCTATTCCTCTCGCTCTCTCTCTCTCGTTCGATGTAGTTATACCGTAGCCTTGAAATTACCTTCTGTCCTTGAAATTACCTTACTCGATCAAAAAAACGCCTTCCATTTACCCGTTCTTTCCCTAAATCGAAAACCTATTACCTACTTCACAAAATTCAATTTCATCTGCTTTACTGTTAGAATATCAACTTGCGTGACTACTGACGAAACTCAGTTTGTGTTAACAGCAGATCGCTTCTTCATCTAAGAATCCCTCTTATAATGGATGGATGGATGTTACCACATGGAACACACGAAGTACGGAAACACCCATTGACATGTAGTTCATTTGCTAATAGCTTATTGGAAATCCATAATGTTCACTATCGCTTTGAATTGAATTGAAACTGACAATCGTTGTACTGGTCTTAGAACGACGTCATCGTTTTTTCGAAACGATCGTTACGATAAGACCTTAGGGGCAGCTATCTACTGATGAATCTGGAAATCCGGGGGGAGTTTTGGCTTGGTAGTCACAAGAGCAATTCAACGATCGGCTATTCTCCTACATCCTACATGTTTCGATGTGTATCATAGCTTCTTCAGGGGGTTTGAAGTGTTCATCGCTTTCGTTCTGAAAAGCTTTGTGGAAGCATAATCCGTCTGAAACAATGATTAAAAAAAAGACGTTGAAGTTGACTTCTTGAGTACTAAATCTATTTTTACCGAATTCTATTCGAACTTACTTGTTATTAGTAAGCGAGCAAAATTTGAAAAAAAAACATAATTAGTTTTCTAAATGCTTTTAAATTATTGTGTTGGACGGATTAAGCTTTGATAGAACTTTTCAGAACGAAAGCAACAACACTTCTAACTCCCCGAAGAAGATATAATACACATTGAGACGTCGGATCAAGGAGAATATTTGATCGTTTGATTGCATTTGCGCCTGCCATGCCAAAAATCCTCCCAGGTTTCCAGATACGACCGCAAAATTTGTTAAACGTAACACCTGCAAATCAATAAAAGAAATGCAAGATTTGTGTTGAGTCAGCCACCAGCAAATGAATGCAACTACAAGTCCATGAATACTTCCTTCTCGCGTTCTTATGAATCTTTGTGATCTGTAATAATTGACTGTATCATTCCGTATGATTGTAACTAATAGCTCACTGTCTGACTGTTTTCATTAGAAACCAACTGAAATGCATGAGAATGAACGTATGAGTAATGTGTATAGTTATGATCTGAAACATTATAACCTCTGTCTGCATGCGTTTCGGAGGATTAAAGTGAAGCTGTGATATGTTCAAATCAGTATATTAAAATGAAATCGTCAACATAGTCTTGACCAGTCCCTTTGAATCACGTGAACACCTTAGTCAAACTCAATATCTGGTAGGATCAAACAACCTGACGCATGACTTGCATGGTTTAACAGTTGATCAATAAGATAAGTTAGATACTGTCCCATTCGACCTTTTGTTCATTCGACCTTTTGTCCTTTCGACCTTTTGTCCTTTCGACCTTTTGTCCATTCGACCTTTTGTCCTTCGACCTGATGTCTTTCGACCTTTTGTCATAGATTCTTCAACGTACTTTACCTGATCATTCACATCGATTTCAAAATCAAAGAGACGCAAATATCGAACGTCATTGCGGTTTAGCCTTTCCGTGAGAAGAACAATAGGGTAAAAGCACTAGACTTCGCCACTACTCTAGTCTTCGCTCCCTCCGTACAAATTCCATTTTTATAATATGAAGTGGCGAAGATTAGAGCAGAATTTTAGGGGGGGGGGCGAAGTCTAGTGTTTTTACCCTAGATGTTTTGCTCGGACTTACCGCAAGGCCATATTGGCGACACATACCTGAAAAGCACTTTGAATCAGGTCGAAAAGTGTACTAATGCACAAACCAACTAACAATGTTAGTCATAGTCATCGGCAAAACCATAAGTAGAAAAATTGCCTCAATGGAGTATCTGCTACGATGTTCCACAAAAGGGGTGACAAGACTCCCCCTTGGGGGCATCCACAAACACTCAATTTCCAAATCGTTGCTTGACGCAATGTCGAGAAGAGATGTCGTTTTATAAGCATTTGATGAATCCAAATGGAAATCCTTACTGATATACCATGACACCGTGCGGCTTCCAATATGGCATCGAAAGGCACACTCGATTTCTAAGAAAACATCCAAGCAGGATTGCGTTTGAGCGAATGTCTTCTCGATATCGTAAACAACTTGGTGTAAGTCACTGTTGACTTATCACATTGCTAGGCATATTGGTTCACATGAAGAGGCATGTTAGCCAAATGAACATCACGAACGTGATGATCAAACCGTTAGGCCTGGAACTTTTTGCTTCTTCATACGACGTACATCCCACTTTCGGAATAAACTTTACAGTAATATCCCGCCAAGATTAGGGAATATACCCTGTAGCGAAACTGCAAACAAGTAGTTTTCTCAAAACATGTTTGAAATAATCAAATCCTTTCTGAAGCAAAATAGAATACATCCCATCTAATCCAGGAGATTTGAAAGGAGCAAAGCTATTTAGTGCTCACTCAATCGATTATATAGTTACAATACTCCGTGCCGAAGCCAGAAAATCATAGCCACTAGCAAAGACATCAGGTTAATCCGAAGATGTAATATCCACACATCCAGGGCAATGTGTACTGAATAAACATTCCAGAACTTCCTCATCAGAAGTCATTGTCATTTGGCAAACGGAGTTCGTTCAATCAGAAATCCTTAGATTTTGCAAGGATTTTGTTCAACCGACTGACTTCACTCAAACTGGAACCATTTGTACAAATGTTTTTCCAGTCGGATCGTTCAGCAGATGGGAGAGCTTTCTTGAAGACCTTTCCAGCCGACATTAAAGTCTCCGATTCAGCCGAACGTCGTCTTTTCCAACTCTTTCTACATTGTTTCCTGGACTTCGCCAGATCAAAAATCCACCAAAGGATTACGCTTGTGGTCTTCACAGACCACAGAAGATATGCTTCTTCAAAAGCTCCCATGATGAAGGTCGTTGTAGTATCGACGGCACCATCTAAATCACTAGGAGTGTCAATGGATGGTGAGTATCCATGAATTTTAGCAGCAACATTCACATGTTCAAAAAAGATGTATGTAGGCGATGATCACATAAAGATTCTTTATCTGACACATGCCAACTGGTCATTTCGTGACTAATTCTGCTACAGTGAAATGTTATGCCGAACACTTCCTCTCTAGTAGATACCATGAAGGTTGGGCGGTTTCCTACACACTAAAATGAGCTCGCCAAACGCCGGCACCGCCGTGGCTCAGAAAGTATTTATACTAAATCTCGGTAAAAAAATACGTTTGTTAGCTGAATTTCGGCAAAACATTTCCTGGATCTCAGCAAACAAACAACAGTTTGCTGAGAGCTCGGCGGTGCCAATCTTGGTAAAAAAGAAGAAAAAATGCCGAGATTCGGCGAAAAAAAAAATAGGTGTTTATGTTAAGTAATCCAAGATTTGTCCTACTTAAGTATTCTATCAAACTGGAGCCTCTCAAGTTAATGTCTGAGCTGCCACAGATGATATGGTGAGCATTAGCATCACTGCCAACAATTAGCGGAAGGCCTTTTGAAGCACAGTATGCGATGACTTGTTTGAAAGCATCCTTAGGGGTTGGTTTATCATGCGATAAATAAATCGAACAATAGACGCATTTAATGTTCAGGTTTTCAACAGATACATGTGTGGTGGTTAATTCAGAGACGAGTGTAGCAACGATCACGTGGTTGACAAGCACACATGCTCGAGGCATGACACGCGAGTTTGTCATTTCATTTTTACTGAAAGTAGCAAACACCGGGTTCACAAAGTTTCCTAGATAGCAATTCCCCTTGCAAAAGCACGGTTCTTGGACTATTTAAAGCAACTTGGGCTGTACCATTTTGCATAAGTCTGCAAAGATTGATCGTTGCTGTTCTTTTATGCTGAAGATTGATCTGAGCTATCCTAACCGTAGCCACTACCCAAAATAGGCAAGATTATACTCTTTACAAACACAGCACAAAAAAGAACAACAGCAATAAAACCAGATGGGTATCCATTGGGAAACACCGAAGGCAAGGATACGCTGAATACACTGTGTGAATCGCATAATGCGAAACCATATACAAATACAAGTCGGGCTCGATTACCCGGAGTCGGGTTCCTAAGCTTCCCATACATATATCTAGAGAGAGGAATGTTGTATGAAATTTTAACATTTTATGAAGCCAACTATGATAAGTAATCAGTCAAAATTTCAGCTTCATACGACATTGCGTTCCCCAGATATAGAGCATGGCCACCCAGTAATGTAACAACTTCATTCTGGTCTATTCCGGAAAAAAATCAACGGATTTGAATGCGGTTTTAATTCAAATGCATATAATTCATTATATTTTACGAAAAAAATGCTAAACAAATTATTCGTCATGGTTTCGAAGGAATTTTCGAACTTTTCCCTTAATACGACCCATTAGGCGGCGCACAACAGTATCGTCTACTGTTTTGGCGATTTTATCCCACCAAATTTTCATCTGAGCAGCCGTTTTGATGACTGCACTTTTTGTCTTCAGTTTCCGCTTCATAATTGCCCAATAGTTTTCAATGGGCCTGAACTGAGGACAATTGGGCGGGTTGATTGTTTTCGGAATACACTGGACATCGTTGTCGTTGTAGCATTTTAGTACTTCCTGGCTGTAGTGGCAACTCGCAAGATCCGGCCAAAATACCACTGGACCATCATGAGACTGGATGAAGGGCAGAATTCGCTTCTGGAGGCATTTGGTTTTGTAAACCTCCGAGTTCATCGTTCTCTCGGTGATGAAAACCTTTGTCTTCAGACCACAGCTGCAAATTCCCTGCCAAATCATGTATTTGCGGACGAACTTGAACCTTCCAGGGACACCTCCTCGAGCCTTCGCCTTGTAAAATTTTGGTCCCGGAAGCTGTCGGAAGTCGGCCTTTACATAGGTTTCATCATCCATCAGGATGCACCCAACAGGCTTCGTCAGTAGGCTGTCATACAGTTTCCGAGCTCGGTTTCGATCCACGGAATTTTGCCTACTTGCTCGGTATGCATGTAGGCCTGCGCGATAGCGAATTCTCTGCACAGTACTTCGGGTGACACCATACTTTTTTACTCAAATCGCGGTCTGACATACCCGGATTGCCTTTGATGGACCTCACGACTTTTCCATGAATCTGACGATTAGTAGTTCCACTCCGGCGTTTACTCTGCGGCTTCCGAGTCGTCGTCAATGTTTCCTTGTACCTTTTTAGCACACGCCACACGGTGTTTCTTGAAAAATTCAACACTTTAGCCAGCTGGGAAGCGGACCACGTTGGATTCTCAAGATGACTGTGCACGATTTTATTTCTGCGCTCCTCTTGCATGGTGCCTATCTAACACCATTGGGTTTTAGAATCGCATTTATCCGATAGACACGGATGAAGTGGCTTGCCGAGTGACGAGATCTTTAATGGTGGCTCCAGAGAGGATTCGAACTAGTAGATTTAAGAATCAAATATTGTAAAATGGATTCATTGAAGCTACATCACCTTTGCTACCAACACCACCGTTGAACCCACGCTGTCTACCATCTTTGCACGCCGGCTCTCCTAATGGATCTTTCAAGAGCAATGTTAAACAACAAGTTCGGCAGCGCATAACCCTGCCTCAATCCATCCAAGGTTACGAATGACGTCGAATTCTCATTCGCAACTCGCACACTTGATTTCGATCCATCAAACGTTGCACGAATTAGCCTAATCAGTTTCGTTAGAAAACCATGTATTTCGTTCAGCAGTTAAGCACAGGCCCCACGTTGATCGGCCCACGAAAACCAGCTTGGTATTCGCCGACGAAGGACCCCTGTAACGGAGTCAATCTGTTGAACAGAATACGTGAAATAAAGAAAGAAGAGGACGTCATGTGTTTGTAGTTTTAAGAGATTTTAAGGTAAAGATATAATGAAGCCACGCCCCGATTTTTTAAAAATGCAAATCTAATGAACCAAATGATGGTATGTGTGATCGATTGGTCTCCACCAATTCTTCAGATTTGTGCTCTTGAAAATTCAGGGTATGGCTTCGTCATATCTTCACCTTAAACTGAGCGTGTGGACTTACATGAGCTGTGCTCCAAAAAGCTTTCGAAGAACCTGTTGTTGAAAGAATTTGCATGTGTACAATGTACATGTTATGCGCGTATTTTTTTATAAGTAAGGCATGAACCCCTTAAGAAATGTGTAGCATGTTCTCGTTGTGTGCTAATAAGAATGAATATTTTAAGTGATACAAAACACTTCAAACTCAAAATATTGCAAACTAATCTTAAACTAGACTATCACATAGTAGACGATGACATGCATGAATAGTGTATATTGTTCAGGATATGATTATCGAAAATATTCAAGAAAATCCTGATATAGATCTGGCCCCACAAGTCTTACGGCCATTTTGTGAAACTCCTAAACATCTTTTATAATAAACGTATTTTGAAAATCCCATTCAATTTTTGAGTATAAACTTAAATCCAAAGTATAATGCTCTACTTACCGTGCATTTGTCGTCGTTTCATCTATTTCAAAATAATGAACTTTTGTAGTCAAATAACCTATAAATATGTCATAAGATGAGAAGAGTGAAAAGCACGATGCCGTCAATTACGTTGCGTCCAAAAACAGAATTTTGGGGATTTTTATACTTTTAGGTGCACAACTCAGTTCGTGGAAATTAACTCAATGCATATTCTTTTCTCTATTTCCGCGACGGTCGTATGGTTCCCCTCCATAACCATATATATTCACATATGTGTGTGCGTGTATGTGTGTCCGTATAACCACTGCTAATCACTGCTAAAATCCGTCCGTGTGACTGACCGATGACGGTGGGTGCTACTGACGCGACCTCAT
Organism: Aedes albopictus; assembly: GCF_035046485.1. Classification (NCBI taxonomy): domain Eukaryota; kingdom Metazoa; phylum Arthropoda; class Insecta; order Diptera; family Culicidae; genus Aedes; species Aedes albopictus. The sequence continues at coordinate 351,921,100 of NC_085138.1, forward strand.
CATAATCCCCACATACGTACGCGGTCCAGATTCCAGTCATTGGTGGCACGTGGAACTTGTACACGGTCTGTACGATCTTCTCGCTCGGCTATCTGCAGGTGTTCATCACCTTCTGCCGAACCTTCCACGAAGGGGGCGTTGGTAAAAATGGCTCAACGGTTGCTGTAAGGATCAAACCCAACTGATTATTGTATTTTTTTTTTTAATTGGTTTACCTGTGTTCCTAACATTTTTTGGCCAAATTATTTTTTTATCCGCTCCGCCACTTATCGGGGATCAATGTTTAACACTTAGGTACGTTGAGGAAGTAACTAATTCTGGTCACAAAATGGGTCGCAAAGCAACACACACTTGTAACCCGCGCAATAACTGCTTATCCATAACTGCTACCGCTAGTATCGCTAGCAAACAATAGATAGCGCCACTACCAATTTTAATAATCGTCATGTTTTGGGATTAATTATTGACATGAGACAGCTAATTCACAGATCCGGGCTTATGAAATAACGAAGTCGATCGACCATATTCTTTGGTTTTAATAAGTTCCTCTATATTTTCAACCTCTCCTAACATGGTTTCATCTGTAACAACAACTACCAATACTACCCATGCTGCCTATATTACTGCCACAACCACTGCTATTACTACAAAAAAAACTACTGTCGTCATCACCGCAAACCTAACGCAAAACACAACTTCCAACAACCACTACAAACAACATCTACCAACCAATACAGCTTCCGATGCTGGGTGGCGTCGACATTAAGATAGTGCCACTTTACTTTGCCGTGTTTGTGTTTGGGCTCCTAGCGTATGAAAATGCGTCCGTGATCTTCACGGGCGGCGTCGGCAAGAATGGATCAACCGTTGCCGTAAGGATTGTGTGTGCGTGTCTGTGTGTTATTTGCTCGTGCGTGTGTGTGTATGTTTGTTTCTATTGTGTTAGTTTTTGTTTTGTTTGTGTTTAGCTGGTAATCAGAGTGCGCGGTGCTAACAAGTTACTGCGTTGTGTGTGTTGGTGTGTTTGTCTAGGTAGTAACTTTAATACGTAAGATCATATCGCTCTAACCACATCATCACGAACATCACTATGTCTATTTTGTAACACTAAACGTAATGAAATTCCGATGAATTTCTCACGCTATACTGTATTGTTTGATCTAGGAAAATAATGGTTTATTTTTTTCCCTTTAAATAAATTTAATTGACGCTCAGTCTGTGTGATTCAATTATATTCGTTTGAACAAACGACGATAGGGGAATCGGTATAAAATGTGTCGCTGGTGTAAAACGATGTACCCTATGTTTACCTGTTCGAGTTTGGAAGTGCATTACTTGTCAGCAGTATGGACTGAAATGGAAAATAAGCAATATTCATCACTTCAACAATTTGACATCAAATTGAGTATCTCAAATTTCTTTTTTATCACGGGAAAACCGCTCTATCTCCAATATTAAAAGTAAATGTCATCGGCTACCATCGAAGAGTGCCAATTGATATTCATCATGAATATCAATTGGCATTTTTCGAAGATAGTCGATGACATTGGCCTTCAATATTGAAGTGAGAGCATTTTTTCTGTGACTTTCTTGTAGAACTGGCCAATCCGCACAAGTTTTTCATATACCATATTTTCAGGTTCAGCTTCTGAAAAGAGCTGTAGGGAATGGAGATATGTTGAAATGACATTTTCAGCACTGTTCTATTAGTTATGAACAGCTATTGAACAGTTGAAGTCACGCAGAATGAACATTCTGACTTGATGACGCATTTTATCACAGACCCCTCACACGCTTACCATATCTAGCTGGTTTTGCAGTCGCGGCAATATCAGACAGTCAGCGAGATGCTAAATTGATATGAACTTGACGCTTGAAAGGGCGTCAAGTTGGATTGCGGGAACTACCGCGCGATCACACTACTGAGCGCTGCCTACAAGATACTCTCTCAAATTTTATGCCGCCGTCTATCACCGATTGCAAGAGAGTTCGTGGGGCAATATCAGGCTGGATTTATGGGTGAACGCGCTACAACGGACCAGATGTTCGCCATCCGCCAGGTGTTGCAGAAATGCCGCGAATACAACGTGCCCACACATCACTTGTTCATCGATTTCAAATCGGCGTATGATACAATCGATCGAGAACAGCTATGGCAGATTATGCACGAATACGGATTCCCGGATAAACTGATACGGTTGATCAAGGCGACGATGGATCGAGTGATGTGCGTAGTTCGAGTATCAGGGACACTCTCGAGTCCCTTCGAATCTCGCAGAGGGTTACGGCAAGGTGATGGTCTTTCGTGCTTGCTGTTCAACATTGCTTTGGAGGGTGTAATAAGAAGAGCGGGGATAAACACGAGTGGGACGATTTTCACGAAGTCCGTTCAGCTGCTTGGTTTCGCCGATGATATTGATATTATTGCTCGTAAATTTGAGACGATGGCGGAAACGTACATCCAACTAAAGAGTGAAGCCAGGCGAATCGGATTAGTCATTAATGTGTCGAAAACAAAGTACTTGATGGCAAAGGGCTCCAGGGAGGAATCACCGCGCCCGCCACCCCGAATTCATATCGACGGTGATGAAATCGAGGCGGTTGAAGAATTCGTGTACTTGGGCTCACTGGTGACCGCCGACAACGACACCAGCAGAGAAATTCAGAGGCGCATTGTGGCAGGAAATCGTTCTTACTTTGGACTCCGCAGAACTCTACGATCGAATAAAGTTCGCCGTAACACGAAGTTAACCATCTACAAAACGCTGATTAGACCGGTCGTCCTCTATGGGCACGAAACATGGACCCTACGTGCAGAGGACCAACGCGCCCTTGGAGTTTTCGAACGGAAGGTGTTGCGTACCATCTACGGCGGAGTGCAGATGGAAGACGGGACTTGGAGACGGCGAATGAACCACGAGCTGCATCAGCTGCTGAGAGAACCAACCATCGTCCATACCGCGAAAATCGGGAGGCTACGGTGGGCGGGTCACGTCATCAGGATGTCGGATAGCAACCCGACTAAAATGGTTCTCGAGAGTCATCCGACCGGTACAAGAAGACGTGGAGCGCAGCGAGCTAGGTGGATCGACCAAGTGGAGGACGATCTGCGGACCCTACGCAGAGTGCGGAACTGGAGGCAAACAGCCATGGACCGAGTGGAATGGAGGCGGCTACTATGTACAGCAGAGGCCACCCCGGCCTTAGCCTGACCGGTAAGTAAAAGTTGACGCTTGAAAGCGAGGTATCAGCGTAGATATGAAGCTGTACGAGAAAGTAATTCCGACAGATTCGGTAGAGATTTTGCTCCCGAATTAAAACGTAGCAGGAAGGCGTAATAACATTTTAGTCGAAAATTTTTCATATCATATTTTTTTAATGTAGCTTCTGACCATGTGTTATGTTTATAATTTCGACTGATAAGAAACTGAGATTCAATTTTAATAACTTTCGGAATCGCGGGATATTCATATGCTGTGGCTGTTGTACTCTTACAAAAGAAATAACTCTCGCTTATACCGGCCTGCTTTACATCTTGTCTTTAAAAATGTTTGAGGTGGTGATTTTCCTGAAAGTCCTTGCCAAAAACTAAAGAAATCGCAATTGGTTGCTCAAATTGGTGGACCCCCGTCAACCAAAAGAACCAAAACAATTTCTGTGGACCCTTCGATTCTGATCAATTGTTGGCTCATTTAAATCATTGTGACTTGAAAGTTTCTTTAAAGCCCCCCACGAAACGAAAAATTGGAAAGTTGTGTTGGCCATATTTAATTCGACCGCCATCTTAAATTTTTAGAAAAAAAAACTTTTTTTTGAAGAAAAACTTTTTTTTCACCACCGATTTTCAAAATTGTTGCACCGATCGAAAGCTTTACATTTTTATATCAATGGTCCCATCAATCTAAGCAACCAAAACCATTTTCTATACTTTTGTAACGAGGACTATCAGCATTTTTCACGGTGCTCCATTTACCGTTATTATAAAATAAAATATACCATCAAAATCTGAAACGCCATTCTTTTTATTTATCTATCCTACACCTCTGGACAAATTTTTAAAATCATCGTTGGGCGAATTTTTGAGTTACGCCCTTTTAAAGGGCCTAACCTTTAAAAAATCGAGTTTTCTATAGAATAACACCACATTTCATAACAGAATCATGAATTAAAGGCATCAATAACAGAAATTATCATGAATAACATTGAAATTTGGTAGTATGCATCCAAATGAATATCGGTGGAGTGCATTTTGTATCAAAATTTGTCATTTCGTCAATATACGGTAGAAATTCTTAGGGCCTATAGAAAGCAAACATTACATTGGTGTAACAAATTCAATCAAAAGTATATTGTATTGTGATTCCATATGTCAATAGATATTCATATAACTCTCCGTCAGGGCGATAGTATTTACATGCTCAGCACCAACATTTCAAAAGGACGTAACTGATCTTCAACACAATATCTTCTCCCATAGCAGATCGGATCTCATCTTTCCCAGGACACCAACAACCACTATCGGAAAGAATTGCATTTCCTCCGTCCAGTAGTGGTTGTACATTGCATCGGAGAGATAAAGGTTTGGTTTCGGCAAGCAGTTTCGCCATTTTGAAATGTTAGCACCGATATATTAAGAGCGTACACTCTCTATACAGCAAATCTGCCTTGAAAACAATAGTCAAAGTTTGTCAAAAATATTTGAGCAACCACAAATTAGATAAAAAGAAATATGTCTGTGTGCCACATATCTTAATTTATAAGAATAGATATTCAAAATATCGAAAGGCCAAAAGACAAAAAGTTGGAACAGGCAACAAATAATCAAACATTATATTCTGGGTGAAAATTCTTTCTTCCTTTAAAATATGTAGGTAAGACCTTTTGTCCCTACTAATTCAACTTTTCTATTCTATTGTCTTTCATTTTTAATTTCATTCCTGGAGCAACATTTGAAAAGGGCCCAACAGGTTTTGTGCCTTTTTTCGAAATCGCTTCGAGGGCCTAACAACAGCCCGCCCACGCAAATAAACACCGTTATCCGAAAGATCGATGTTTGCTCTATCTGAAAACTGTCTTAGTTTGTGTGAATAAGTTCATGGGGGCTCAGGAGCGACGTGTGAAGTCATTGTTTACCAACGCTTGTATGCCCTTTTCAAATGTTGCTCCAGATTTGTACGATTTATCTTTTCAGCTTCAGCATTTCAGAAGGGCGTAACTGGTTGATAATACGGCTCCTTCTTCTATGGATGTAGATTGCATGTCACCCCTCTAATGTAAGCCATCGAAAGAGGAGCATTCTTTTTGTCTAGAAGTGCCACGCCACAGTTTTGAAAAAAAGGTGTTGTTTTGGAAAGCAGTTACGCGCTCTTGAAATGCCGAGGCTGAGAAGACAAAACATAGAAAACCAAAAAATAAAATCGAATACAATATTGCGCATTTCGCCGTAGATTATCACACAAAAATGTTCAAAATCGTTAATAGATCGTCGCCAGTACATCATATCGTGTTCGTGTCTTCTACAATAAATGCGGAAAATAGGTAATGACTGACCGCGCAGAAGACACCGAAACGATTAAATGTAACCGCGCATATCTATTTACATTTTTGCATAAATTTGCGCGATAATTTTTCTTGTAATGTATAGTAGGTCGAAAAAAATAAAATTAGTAGGGACAAAAGGTCTTACCTACATATTAACAAAAATGTTCATGCAGCATTTTATGTGATTCAAGCCTGATTCGACTTTTTGTCTATTGGCCTTTCAATGTTTGGGTTTTCTATACTTTTAACTTAAGCCGTTTGGCACACAGTCATATTTCTTTTTGTTTAATTTGTGGTTGCCCATGTTTGACAACCACTACTGGACGGAGGAAATGCAATTCTTTCCGATAGTGGTTGTTGGTGTCCTGGGGAAGATGAGATTCGATCTACAGCTATGGGAAAATATATTGTGTTAAAGATCAGTTACGTCCTTTTGAAATGTTGGTGCTGATATGCATGTAAATACTATCGCCTTGAATATCTATTGACATATGGAATCACAATACAATATACTTTTAATTGAATTTGTTACACCAATGTAATGTTTGCTTTCTATATGCCCTAAGAACTTCTACCGTATATTGACGTAATGACAAATTGTGATACAAAATGCACTCCACGGATATTCATAAGGATGCATACTACCAAATTTCAATGTTGTTCATGATAATTTCTGTTAATGATGCCTTTAATTCATGACTCTGTTATGAAATGTGGTGTTATTCTATAGAAAACTCGATTTTTTAGAGGTTAGGCCCTTTAAAGGGCGTAACTCAAAAATTCGCCCAACGATGATTTTAAAAATTTGTTCAGAGGTGTAGGGTAGATAAATAAAGAGAATGGCGTTTCAGGTTTTGATGGTATATTTTATTTTATAATAACGGTAAATGGAGCACCGTGTTTTTAGGTGTCAATAGTGGTCCGATCTCAGCAAGAGTTACTCAAGATTAACAGGGCAATAGGGTACAGACAAAATGATCGCGACAGGCTAATTATTGCAGAAACTTGCTATATCTTTGTGGGAAATCAACCGATGTTAATGCTTCAAGAATCACCAGATGTGAAAATGTGGGTTTAGTACAAAAGGTTGAAACACAAAGAGCTGGAAGAACAAAAGGCTGAACTGATAATTCAACGCCACATGGTTATGGCAATATTTCTCAAAAGAATAGCCTACATTCAAAAGAAGAGAAAATCTCTGATGATATTATTGGCAACTATAATGCCAACAATCACTGCAACAGCATAACTCGGAAGAAAAGTCCATGTTTAAAGAAGGAGCAATTACCGATTGAAATAACACCAGTCACATTTTGTGGAATTGTGCGACTCATGTAGCCAAAGCGGTAAGTGCGTGGGAATTGAGAAAGTCCATGCTGAGGGTGACCGGTTCCATTCCAGGAACTTTAGGTGATGAAAATTTTCTTGGCTTTGTTGACCATACAGTGTCTTTTTGCCCGCCACATAGAATGCAAAATGGTCATTGGCAAAGGAAACTCTCAGTTAATAACTGTGGAAGTGGTCATAGAACACTAATCTGAGAAGCGGACATTGTTCTAGTTGATGTGTTACGCCAAGAAGAAGAGGATTTGCAATTTTGGTATACATACCATTATTCTATTGATCAATCTCAAACTTATAACTCATTTCATACGATACAGCCTTTTGTGATTTCAGTCTTATGTTACGATTCTATAGTTTCAGCCTTTCGTGTCCAGCTTTTTGTGCATTCAGCCTTTTGTAATTCAGCCTTATGTTATTATCCCGAAAATCTATTGGATATTTCCTGAGATTTCAGGTAAACCTATGGTCGTCGGAGATGTTTCGGATTTTCTGGAGGTATGTCAATTATGTTTTTTTTTACACAGCGTACCGTTTTTCCTGGAGCCAATTTTTGTTTTTGTTTTTTTTTTGCGTGAACTCGAATCATTTTGTCGTACAATGCCGACAAAAGATTCCGTCAAGTATCCGCCCAGATATGACCATATATCCTTTAAGGCAGATCCGCAAGTATGGCCAAATGTCTATTATGAGTATCGAACTTCGGAATTTTGCGAGACGATGGCAGTAAAGACATCTTCAGATCTATCAGAATCCCATAGCATAGCAGGTTTTGCAGACTTTTTAAATAAACAGGGTTAATAGCTAACTGTTGCAAGGCTAAAAACTCGCCAATTGTTGCACACTCCATGCTTTTCTTATGAGGTGTTGAACAGTTGGCAAGATTTTAGCCTTGCAATAATTGGCAATATGCCCCCCGAAGCAGTCGGCAAAAATATGTTTTGTCATAATATTGTCATAACATTGATTTTTATGGCAACTTGTAACCTCATAAAAACAAATGAATTAAAGGTATGCTACGTTTTTATAGCGAAAATACGTTAAATAATGAAAAAAATAACGTATATTCACAGTTATTCCAAGACAACGATGAGAGAGAATAAGAAATTGTTACACTTAGTCTTGTCCGTTCATTCCTGTAGCTTGTGTACCTTCAGGGGGTGGCCAAAATGTTTGGGATAGGCAACTTTTTTTCTCTCACAAAAGAGTTCAACATGCTGTAACTTTTCATAGAGTGCATCAAACATTCTCAAATTTTGACTGTTTGTTAACCTATTATATGTGCATCATTGGTACAAATTTGAGCTCGATTGGTTAATCTTTCGCGAAGCTATAACCGTTTTCGTAAAACACTATTTTTCAGACAGCTTATTTTTGAACTGTCATATCTCAGAAACCAGTGAACTGATTCGAATGAAAATTTGAACGTTCATCAACAATATATTAATGCTTCACAAGTTATTAAAATATTGGTACTTTTTAAACATTTAAAAAAGTTATTAGAAACTTTTTGGGTCTTTCTCGAAAATATGTAAATTTTTTACATCAATGTCATTAAACTTTAGTTTTGATATCCAAAGATTTTCTACTTCTGCTCTCAAGATATTTCTATTTAGATATATTAGAGTCTATTTGGATTGAACGAAGAACACATTTAATATTTTTTGTATGGTATTGTACATTTGACTTATTTTTCTCTATATGGGTGAAAATGTCAAACCGTTATAACTTTATTCGTCGTGAGAAAATATAACATTTTATAATGTCGCATCAAGTATCAATATATTGTTGATAATCGTTCAAATTTTCATTCGATTCGGTGCACTGGTTTCAGAGATATGACATTTCAAAAATTGATTGTTTAAAAAATAGTGTTTCACGAGAACGGTTCTAGCTTCGCGTAAGATTAACCAATCGAGCCCAAAAATGTACCAATTATGCACATATAATAGGTTAACGAACAGTCAAAATTTGAGAATTTTTAATACACTCTATGAGAAGTTACAGCATGTTGAACTTTTTGTGAGAGAAGAAAAAGTTGCCTATCCCAAAAACATTTTGGCCACCCCCTGTACATCGGAGTATTTTCTTTGTATTCCTTCGTGAACCATAGACGCGCCTGGTTATTGAAACTGAACCAACAGAAGGAAGGAAAAACTCAGATTATAGGTATTGAAAAAAAAAAACGGGCATGAAGATAGTATGGTTGGCGCCCCAGACAACCAATTTGCACGTATAATGAAGTTTATGTTCATGTTATACGTACTTTTATGCGGTAAAGTTACATCGCATAAGATGCAGTAAAAGTGACTTATGCGTACAAAAGTGGAGGCGCTATACGTGCATTGACGGAAAAATAATAACGCTTTATGACTTCAGGCGATATCTTATGCGATGAACGGTGTGCACTATTGCGACGTAATATAGCATCTTATGCGACTTAATAATAATCGAAAAAAAAACAATTCTTGTCACCACAGTATCGAACTAAGAACCTTTGGATTTTCGAGCCACACCTCACACTTAACACCAAACACCACTTATGAAACACACTGATTAATTGTCATTACCTTCTAACTTACCTCAGAGTTTGTTGAAACGCACTTGGTTTCCCTGCGCTGTACCGAACAAGCTATCTGGAGCTCAAATGACGAAACGTGATTTCCCGCACAGTTATCACCTCTGTTAATTATCAGATCAACAAAACAAAAATTATGACTTTTTAACTTGTTTTGTAACCATAATGCTGATTGCTAACTTTCTTGTAGCTTTTTGGCACTCTAACAGCACCTCTTTCATTGTTATCACATATCACATCGCAATATATCAACGTTAACAATTCTAGCTTATGCGAGTTTGTATGCACATTTTAACGAGTTTATTTTTACTTCTATGCGATTTAGTTTGTACACACTAATGCGAGTTTAACTGACATAATAAAAAAAAGTACCAAGCGAAGTCGTATAATCATCGCAGTGCGCAATTATGCAAATTCAATTGACACTTTGCGAGTCCACTCGAACTCTTTTGCGAATAAGTAAAGTTCGTCACAATAAAACATCAGAATATCGTCTACTACGATGTAGTTATACATTATAAAAGTTAATTTGCACTCTTATATGATTTTACCAGATACATCGCAATAAGTTCAAAAAATAACATCATATGCGATGAAAATTGTCCCTCAGCCGTATATGTATGCGATAGTGAGTAAAAATAGTACTTTATACGATGTACAGCGTACATCCTAATGCGATTTCTGGTTGTCTGGGGCGTAGCCGAAGTCCGGTGTTTTTTTTTCGTTTTTTGATGAATTTTTGGAATTTCTTAGGGCAAACTGCTCATTACTGTTCACGATTGAAAATTGTAGTTTTAAAAGACACGGACACCGTCTTCAGCCATAGGCTGCACAGACTGAACATCGAGTGTGTATACATAGAATTGACTTTTTCAAGTTCGCTAAAATGCTCCGAGAATTATGGCGTTGACACCGAACCCAATAGCTATGTTTTGATTTGCCACACTTTTTCGCTACTGATCCAGAAGTGTGACAGTGTCGGAATTAGTGGAGTGTGTTCGTGTGATGATACGCTGTCCTGCATATTTCTTTTCAAGTATGCCATAGAAACATCTGCATCGGATAAAAATTCTGTGATAAATTGTCATTTGAATCAAATTCATAATATTAGCCTGAACGCCTCAATTCCAGAATGTTTCGAGAATCCTTGAAAACCATTACTGATCTGGTATTAAGTGTAATGCCTTACTTAGCACCTGTACACGAAACGATAAAAGTTCAGATATACATATATGCCGTCGGTATAGGGTAACCAATATAATTTGGACCCCCATATATTTTGGACCCCCTGGGTCGTATTATCATATTTTTTACAGATTTAATGAAGAGATGATGAAAATTTTTAGAATCATTCGCTAAATTAGATTGATCTGCACGAGCATTAAAGTTCGTCTAATCAGCCTTTGTCAATCAAATAATTAGGATGTGACCCAGCATATTGTGGGTATTTTTAACGGACAATGGAGGCTTTAACGGTCATACAAACATCTTCCTTATGTGTAACAATCTCTGAATCTGTTTGATTTTGGCTTAAATTCAACCTAATGTCCTCTAGGGGTCCAAAATTCGACCGTTACCTACTCGTACAATTCAAATCTGAACATCCCTAGCAACAATTAGAAGTCTGATTGGTTTTGAGGATGTTCTGAAAAATAAATCTTAATTGATTTTATAATGGTTTTATGATTGTTTTAAATACTTTTTCGACCCTGTGTGAGAGCCCGTCCATAAACACACTTTCTCTAAATACTTAAGTTCATGTAACTCTTATATTTGGATTCATGTACTGAAGAGACATTGGAATTTATCCGATCGTTACGGGTGCCGATTCAAAAAACTTAGTTCCAGAATGTTTTTTTTCTAGGATAACCTAAAGATCCCAGCACATAGCGTCAAATATTTGTCCAAAAAGAAACCAATGCTCAAACATCTTGTTTGACTCGATCGAATTTTCGTTAGTGTCAAACAGATCCCAAGTAACATTTTTTAGTCAAATAGACTAGAAGAGGTTCTTAGAACCATAGTAAACCCAAAATAAAAGGTATTTGGGTTTATGACGGTGTCAATATTTCTACAGGACCAATTTGCCATCCAAATTTTACTTGGAATGTTGTTTCTTGGGTTCTTTCCTTGTCAAATATTTGACCCTGTGTATTTTATGCCTAAGTAAAATCAAGAAATTGACTAGACTGACATGGAATGAGACAATACTTATTGAGGATCTCACATTAATTTACAATTGATCGCTAAACAACTGTTGAGTTGAAATGGATACTAGGGTTCATCAAAAGAAAAATAGAGTTATTCAATGAAGTATTTTAACCTGTCAAGGGGATTGCTAGATACATATATAGAATACATGATAGTTTAAAATACATTTTACTATTTCACAAATTTGGTACTGAAACGTCGGGTTATCTAATTACAACTGAAAATCGAATACACAACTTTCATTTACATGCCGTATCATGGACCATTTTAGCACATATCAGTAATATGTTGAAACTAACTCACCATAACCATAATTGGCAATCAGGTATACGCTAGGATATATTGTGTCTTTGTGTGAACTAAATATGCAAATACTATTGTGCTATGCGTTTGAGGGAAGTATGTATTATTAAAAAATGTCCTGTTATAGAATAATGTTTGTTTCGGTGTGTGAGTATTTGTGTTACAATCGTGTTTGTTTTGTGGTACACTTGGCAAAGGTAGCGTGGTATAAGCTTGGTAGTAACATTAAGTAATGAGTAGACTCCGAAATTAAAGAAAAAAAACATCCACACTGCTGTCGATAGCTAATAATCAAATACAAACTTATCCCATTTCCTCACTGACTGTCCTATTTTTCCTAACCTTCTCACCCACATTCCTTCACCTTAGTTCAGTACGTTTCATGTTCATCGTTTTTCGTGAGTTTGCAAATTAATGTATTTACACTACTAGACCTACCTTATAGGTCCCACGTTCATGTATATACAAATTCAAGGCATTGATTTGCAAACTCCTTTCACATTTCCATATTCAAACAATTAGAACAAATGAACTAGTTTTTACTAACTTTTGATTTTCACTATCTACCTTCGTCGACACATGCCTCCGGGACACATGCAGGGAACCAGCGTCCTGTCGCCCATCATACCGTTCCTGTTCGTAGTGGTCCCGGCGTACGTCATCTCGCAAAAATCCACCGATCACATCTACGAAAACTACCCGGCGCTGTACATCATGGCATTCGGGATGATCACCGCCAAGGTGACCAACCGGTTAGTGGTAAGTAGTGCAAGTAATGAATTCTTTAAACATCTATTAATTGATCAACTGTACCAATCGTTTTCCAGGTTGCCCACATGACCAAGAGTGAGATGGAATATCTCGATTGGGGTCTGATAGGACCTCTGTGCCTGTTCCTGAACCAGTACTTCAACAGTTTTCTGCCGGAATACTACGTGCTCTGGTTCGCGATGCTGTGGTGCTCCGTGGACCTGATTCGGTACTGTGGTCAGGTGAGTTAGCTAGTTGTAATAAATGTACTACTTGTACTAGACATACCTTGCAAGACATATATTATAGACAATGTTAATGCGACGTTCAAATCGTTCGGACGCGTTCATAATCGCTAGTTTTGTTACGAAATTTAATTTCTGAAATAGTGCTTCTGCAGACTATTTGCACGATACACAGTGTGTCTTATAGTGTTTATAATCTCTTATATATTTTTCCCGAGAAGTTGTGCATCAAAAGAAAGACGATTTGCACCTTTTTGGTGTGACCTTGAAATTTTCAATCGGTCTGAGTGGACAATTTGATACACAAACTGGGTGAAGAAGAATAGGGCGCAGTTAAAACGAAGTGCGTGTAAATCGACCTAATCATCGTAGAAGAAATTTGATTTTATTGAAACGTGCTTGTGCTGCGCCGGTTACCTACTGGCTGGTGCTTTGGTTAACAGTGACGGCCGAAAATTTGGAATCGATTTCAAATCTTAAATAGTTCAACTTGTGATTTACTGTTGGGGTAGGTAGTTGGTGACAACTATCACTGAAGCAGGTATTTGGGAGAAACTGATCAGTGGCTTCGATATAGGTCGTTGAAGGCTAAAAGTGGCCAATGGCCACTTTTTATCACAATGGGGGAACACGACCCCCAGGAAGAACCGTACCTGAGTTTCTGGATCCGACTGATCAATTCGGTGCACTTACCATTCTGTCGATGGCGAAAGTCGGAGACGGAATAATTTCTGACAATCCGTTCATAATCGGGAAATCCATCGAGGACACAGCTGGAGGGGAGATTGAAAAAGCCTACTCGGATGGGGATAAATACGTTCTACATGTCAGGAATGCTGGCCAAGTCAAACGATTGTTGAAGATGAACCGGCTCGTAGATGGAACTGAGGTAACAGTAATCCCGCACCCAACTTTCAATCGTTGTAGATGCGTCATAGTGTGCAAAGATCTCTTGAAACTGGATGAAAAGGACATTGTGGAAGGCCTAAAAAGCCAAAAAGTTATTGAAGTCCACAGGATTTTTCGCACTGTCAACAAAGAGAAAGTTAAAACTGCTACGTTGATCCTGACCTTGTGCTCTACCACCTTTCCAGAGAACATCAAAGTAGGGGCTTTGAAGGTTCCCACCAAGGCCTATTACCCTAACCCTATGCTATGTTACGTCTGCCTAGCATATGGGCACACTAAAAAGCGTTGCTCAGGTCCTGCTCGGTGTCAAAACTGTTCTGAAGAAGCACAGCATGAGGACTGCCAGAACCCTCCGCATTGCAGAAACTGCTCAGGTAATCATCGACCCACCAATCGCCAATGCAAAGTTTATCAAAAGGAGAACTTGGTAATTAAAACGAAAGTTGACTTCAACCTCCCATATCCAGAAGCCAGAAGAAGGGTTGAGGAACAGGTTGGGAGGACGTACGCTGGAGTAACTGCTCAAGATAGGCTTGTAGTGTCTCAAGTAAATGAAGAAATCAAAGCTATCCTCGCGAAAAAAGATGCAGAAATTCTGGCGCTACAACAACAAATGGAGAAAATGAAGTCCTTCATCAAATCCAGGCTGATCAACAATCAGACAGTCCCCGAGGTCAGCACAAATGTCAATCTAAGCAACGATCCAAGCCGTTCTAAAACCCTTTCGCTAAAAAGTAATTCCGCAATTGGAAACAACCAGGAAACAGAAAAGAAAACCGTTCAAGGCACCATCGGAAAATGTTCGGATCTAAAGAATAATCACACCAAATCAAGCCCACCGCAAAGAAGTCCTGTTAAACGATCAAACCCAACACCAGATTCTCCCAAGGCCATACCTGCTAAACAAACAGTTGTTGAACTACAAGAATTTGAAATTTCGGATGAAGACACCGCTTCTGTCGAAGCAGTAGTAGTTGATCGTGCATGTGCAGTTGACAACATCATGGAAACAACTGACATCGACCCCCTCGCACTCTAAACAAATAATGAACCAACAGTCCACAAAACACTACAACAACCGCAGAACTCAACCTACAACCATGACGACTACTGCTTCTCGAAAACCATCGATTCGAAAACGGTTTGAGGGAGGGGAATGTGAAGTACCCCCCTCACTTTCTAATAAGAAAGCGTTGTTGGAACGGAAGACGATCCGGGACGTTCTACCCCAACCCGTAGACCGTCAACCTTCCACAACGGCCGTATTCAATACCATCACTAGCAACCACTCAAAAATGCCCAAATGGAAAAGCAACGACCTTGAAACACCTTCAGAATATCTTCCTTTGGTCGCCGTTACCGATGCAGCAGTTTATGATCGACTACGAGGGTTTGTTCCAATTCCTTCGTGCAGCCATCTGAACTCCACTTCTACACCATACGCTGGTACCAACATGGCTCGTAGAGCAAGGCTTCCCACACCGGCCCTGACCGAGGATGTTCCAGATTTATCTGATGAGCCTTCGGCGGCAGCCGGTGTGGTTTGCCCCATTATTGAGGCAAGTATCAATGAATTTCGCATCCACCATAGTTCCTGCTCGCCACTTATTTCACAGCTTTCCGACACCAAATCGCAAAAGCACCACGACACCGGAAGACATCATCGACCATCAACTGTGACATCCACTAAACCCCAAAATCAAGTTACGAACGGAAAAGGGAAATATCGGCGCCCAATTTCTATTACAAGTGCATTGTTGGATTTTTCGACGAATCAGAGTGCCATATCGCAACCTATTGGCCATGAATCATCCACAGTCACTCAACTGAGAAGTCTACCAAGAGATGCTATCAGCGATTCCGTTGTCTATGATCGACTACGAGGATTCGTGCCAAATTCTTCATGCAGCTATCGAAACTATATTCCCGAAACACACGCTGGAGTGAATATTGCTCGTAGAGCAAGGCTTACCACACCAGCCCTGACCCAGGATGTTCCAGATCTATCTGACGAGCCCTCGGCGGCAGCTGGTGTGGTCTGCCCCGTTTTAGAGGCAAGTATCAATACATTTCGTATCCGGGATAGTTCCTGCTCTCCAATGCTTTCAGAGTCTTCCAGTACTACATCGGAACCTAGTCACCCAGCCCAGAGACAACTTTTACTGCTACAATGGAACGCCAGGGGCGTTTGGAAACGGCATAATGAGCTATCGCAATTAGTTCATCAAAACCCACCAGCAGTTATCAGTCTTCAAGAGATGTTTACCAAAAGGACCGATCACCTACTGAAGAACAAGTATGACTGGCGTATTGTTAACCGGAACAAACAAAATGGCAGCGGAATAACTGGATTAGGAATACTAAAAGAGATCCCTCATAGTTTTTTCAACGTCAACTCGAATCTCCTAGTGTGCATTTCCAAAATTTCTTGGCCAGTCAAGGTGTCTGTTGTATCCATCTACGTCCCATGTCACTCCGACGACAATCAGCTAATCGAAGACTTGAATCAACTTCTCGAAGACATAGAACCACCTTTCCTCTTCAGCGGTGACTTCAACGCTGCTCATGAGGCTTGGGGAGCTCCTAAGTCTACCAGGAGAGGGCGGCTACTTTTGGAGTGGGCGGTGGACAACAATCTATTCGTAATGAACACTGGAGCTCCAACGCATCTAAGCGATGTTCACGGCACATTTTCGTCTATCGATCTTACTATCGCCTCCAACTGTCTCGTCCCCAAGCTATTTTGGGACGTTCACGAAGACTTCATGGGAAGCGATCATGCACCGATAATCGTTTCTACCAGCGACCTTATTGATAATCGTTCTCTTCCGAAAAGATGGCTTTATAAAAACGCTGATTGGGCTGCATACGAGAGATTGATTGATAGAAAATTCTCAACTATGGCAAACCCGACTGTCGAACTAATTACCGACTCCATACTGGAGGCTTCGTTAGACGCTATACCAAAAACATCGGGTAATATAGGCAAAGTTTCGCAAATATGGTGGACGAGCTCGGTAAGCAAAGCAGTCAAGATGCGAAGGAAAAAACTACGAGCTCTGCGCAAGCTCGGCGACGACGATCCAAAGAAATTAGAAGCTCTAAAGCAATTCCAAAAAGCAAGATCAGAAGCCAGAAAAATTATTGAAGATGCCAAAACCAAATCCTGGGACCTGTTCTGTAAATCTTTCACACCTACTACTAGCTCATCCGAAATTTGGCATAATTTCAACAAACTCATTGGCAAACGAAATAAGATATTGAACGGACTTTGTGTTAACGGGAAATTTACAACGGAAACTCGCGAAATTGCCAACGCATTTGCAGAAACCTTCGAACAAGCATCAACTGAAACAGATAATCTCTCTAATTTTCAATGGGAGTTCACTGAAAAGGGTATTACTCCGAATCCAGAGCTGGACAAGGAATTTACACTGCAAGAACTCTTCAATGCGATCGATAAATCTAGAGGACATTCTGTCGGTTTAGATGACATTGGGTATCCAATGGTGAAGCGTTTACCAGTCAACTGTAAAATCAAACTGCTCGAATTCTACAATCAACTATGGAGTTCAGGAACTTTTCCTAGATCCTGGAGAACGGGAGTGGTTGTGCCCATTCCAAAGGCTGGAGAAAAGCACAACTCAACTGAAGGTTTCCGGCCAATCACACTCTTGAGCTGTCTGGGCAAAATTTACGAGCGAATGATTAATCATCGGTTAGTAAGTCATTTGGAGAAGAGCAAGATTCTCCATCCGAATCAATATGCGTTTCGTGCAGGGAAAGGGACATCCGTCTACTTTTCCGACCTGCGGGAAATTTTGGAACACGCAAAGGTGAATGGTCTACATTGTGACCTCGGTATTCTGGACCTGACGAAAGCATTCGATCAAGCAAGTAGGCCATATATTCTCAACCAGCTGTGCAAAACCGACCCCGGGCAACGAATGGTTAGCTGTATAAAATAATTCCTTGGCGATCGCACCTTCAAAGTTCGTGTTGGTGGACAGCGATCCGACTCAAAATTTCAACAAAAGGGAGTCCCGCAAGGGTCGGTTCTATCTCCGACCCTGTTTATCTTAGCAATGAATTCTATCTTCTCGTGCGTACCAAAAAACATTAAAATTATGCTTTATGCTGATGACATTGCACACTGGGCCACGAGCGGGATCTAGCAAGTAAAAACCTCTAGCACTTTGGGAGTGCATTTTTTTGAGTTGGTGTCTTCGGAGACTTGTGTTTATTTTACCTGTACTTTAATGTGGTGATGAAAGTTAGTTGGTAATTTTGCCGCATAGGTGGCGCTGCGATACTAACTTTTTTTTCTTACGTCCTAAAGGTTTCCCGTCTTCTGCGAAGTTGTAGAGCGTGCAAAAATAGGTAAAGTCGCCAAAGACACCAAAGTTGTGTGACTTCAAATAACAAAGTTATATTAAAAATAGTAAAATTGAACTGAAATTAACGTTTATATCACTATTTTTAATGTTATTAGCAAATGTATCACTTTTCACGCCTCACACGTGTCAATCGAAGTAGCCTGCATCTGATGATACCAACTTTACAATTCTTCGGAGCATTTATAATGGTATTTTAGCAAAATAGTAAAAATTACTATGATTTTGACTAGTAGTTTTTTTTTAATTTTCAAATTTCGGCAAAATTTGATGAATGCTTCAAAATGTACCACTCAAGATCTACCAGATCTGAAAATTTGACGGAGGTATAATTTGGTGTTTTCGAGATATCTTGTTTTATAATATTGATTCTATACCTAAATAATTTTGAAAGAGAAGCAATTCTAAATTCCTCAATGATTTTGCCTTTGGATGTCCACAGATCACTTTTAAATTAAGAGTTTTATGTTGTTCTAAAGCTCTGATTACTAAAAATGGTCAACTATTTTTCGCATACATTTGTTGAATCGATCGTGCTGAAATATTGAATGTTGAATGTTCGGTTGAACGCATAATTTTATTATGGTTTTACCCTGTGAGTATCATAGCTATATCAAACAACAATCGATACTATTGACAACGGCCAGAATAACTGGCATTGACAAGGAAATCATTCATCGATTCGCTTCAATCCTTTGCGCATTATCGTCAAAGTTGCAAATCGACGTCAACAAATTTGAGGTTTATGCAGAAGAAACAAGGCTGCTGTTTGTTCATCTCTAAGACTTTTACCCTCTATCACCATCGGTGGACAGAATCCTAGTTTATGGATCAACGATTATTAGCCATTGCGAAGCTCCGATTGGCCTTCTATTTGAAGAAGCACAAGAAAGACGGAACAAATATGTCAGAAAGTTTCGTGAACGCCATTCTCGCCAGTTCAACCGTCTGGCGAATATAACGGACGTATTCAATCGTCTGTTGTTGACCTCTGATCCGGTGATGACCCTCCATAAGAATTACAAAACTAATGAAAAGTTACAATTTCCAGAAGCGTTTCAACTGCTTTTGAAATAGTATATGGATAAATAAATAGTTGTAACTGCTTGAAAATACACTGATTCTTTCAATCCAGATATCTCAAAAACACCAAATTATACCTTCGATAAATTTTCAGATCTGGTAGATCTTGAGTGGTGCATTTTAAAGCATTTATAAAATTTTGCAACTTTTTAATAAATCTGCTAGTAAAAAATCATAGTAATTTTTACTATTTTGCTAAAAACACCATTATAAATGCACCGAAGAATTGTAAAGTTGGTATCATCAGATGCAGGCTACTTTGATTGACACGTTTGAGGCGTTAAAAGTGATACATCTGCTAATAACATTAAAAATAACAATAAAAACGTTAATTTCAGTTAAATTTTACTATTTTTAATATAACCTTGTTATTTGAAGTCACACAACTTCGGTGTCTTCGGCAACTTTACTTATTTTTGTACGCTCTACAACTTTGCAGAAGACGGGAAACCTCTAGGACGTAAGACAAAAAAGTTAGTATCGCAGCGCCGCCTATGCGGCAAAATTACCAACTAACTTTCTTCACCACATTAAAGTACAGGCAAAATAAATACAAGGCTCCGAAGACACCAACTCAAAAAAATGCACTCCCAAAGTGCTAGAGGTTTTTACTTGCTAGATCCCGCTCGTGACCCAGTGTGCATTGTAGTGATTGCCACTGGAAAGTCAGCCAAACCGACCAGACAATGGCTCATTAAAGGGATCAAAGCAGTTGAATCATGGGCAACAACAAGAGGATTTCATCTCTCCAGCAAAAAATCATCAATTCTTCATGTATGTCAACGCAAGCATCGTCATATACGAGCGTGGAACGTAGAACCCACGATACAAGGCGGAATAATTCAGACAGTACGTTATGCGAAAATTCTTGGAGTCACGATAGACCAGCGACGTAGCTTCTGTCGGCATATAAGGGAATTAAAAGAAAGTCTTCAGAACAGAATAAACTTCCTTAAGGCAATTTCTCGTAAAGCTTCCAGAAGTGTTCTGTTACGAATAGGAGAAGCTATTTGTGTCTCCAAGATGCTTTATGGGATCGAAATAGTCGGCTTGGCAAACACGAACAAATTAGAAAGCATCTATAACAAAATTGTTCGGATAGCATCTGGAGTATACCCCACGACACCTACAGACTCTGTTTTGGTCGAAGCCGGATGTCTACCATTCGGCCATAAAGCAGCATTGACATTAAGTTCAAGAGCTGCCGGAATTATCGAGAAGAGCCACAAGTCACGGGTCTCGGTTCTACAGGAAGCAACCGACGAGATTCGATTACTAACAGGAGTTAGTATTCCTCAGATTTGTAAACTCTATAGAAACCACGACAGAATGTGGCTCGAGAGAAAACCATCCATCGACTGGTCTGTTAAGCGGAAATACAAAGTTGGAGATGCGCCTGTCATAGCCAAACAACTTTTTACTGGATTAGTTCGTACCAAGTATGCAAACCACACCCATATCTATGTTGACGGATCAGTTGGTAGAAACCAAACTGGATTCGCCGTAGTTCGTGAAAATATTTCATTTGAAAGACAACTTCCTCCTGAATGCAGCATCTTTACGGCCGAGGCGGCCGCATTGGCGAAAGCGGTTCTAATAGCACCCAGAAACAAACCTACTATAATTGTTAGCGATTCTGCTAGTTGTTTAGAAGCTGTACAGAAGGGAACGTTGAAGCATCCTTTTATTCAGGAAATCGACAAAAATCTGGGAAGCAAGAAAATAACATTCATCTGGGTTCCAGGTCACGTCAGCATACCTGGAAACGAAGCCGCCGACGTTGCTGCTAAAAGAGGACGAACAAAACAACTTCTAAAAGAAGGGACGCCGAAAGAAGATATAATGAAATGGCTTAAAAAGCTAGTTCATCTGAAATTTGATAATGATTGGAATAGACAAAGCGAAGAGAATCAGCTTAGGAGAATTAAAACAAATACCATCAGATGGTCCGATAGGCTCAATCGAATGGAGCAAAAGTGTCTCACTAGATGTCGCACAGGGCACAGTAGGCTTACAAAAGAACATGTTCTCAACAAGAAACCAATCCCAATTTGTAGCTTTTGTCAAAAAGAAATTAGCATTGAACATATTTTGGTTGAGTGCTCGCAATTGAAAACAATAAGAGATAAAGTAGGACTAGATAAATCAATTAAAAATGTTTTGAAAAACGATAAAATTTCGGAAGGCAAACTGTTAGCATTTTTAAGAAGGGCAAAACTATTTGAACTTATATAATTGTTTTTCACTATTTCAAGAGGCGAATGAATTTGAAATTTAAAACCTCTATAAGGCCGGAACAAATCTCATTTTCTTCTTTTGTCACTTTACTCGTTGACTCGTCAAGGGGGTGGATAATAAATAATAAATGTATATGTTGAACAGTTACCCAAACAATTAGGCAAAATTGTAAAACTCATCGGATTTGTTAAGAAATTTTCTCGACAACTCTAATTTCAGTTCAAAATTTTTAATTTTTTGTATAATTTATTTGTTTCCCCCCTCAAAATGTTGAATTCCGGCCAAAATTTTCCGAGGGGGGGGGTGACATTAGAGAAAATCGAAATTTGTGTCAGCCTAATAAACGCAAAAAAAAAAAATATATATTATAGACAGCTCCATATTCTAAATTATGCAGTTACTTGTTACTTGGAAGGCTACAATTCACTCCCCTGAATCTACATCGAAAGTAGAATCCTACTTCACTAAATCCGGACCACAGAAATGCCTACCTTTTCCTAGTTGTGTATTCATCGTTCGACTGTTGTTCTTCCAGCAACCGTGCGATGTTCCAAATGATACAGATTCTTCCACGTATTTAAATATTCCATCAGCCAACACCACTCTCCACAAGTGAGCAGAGTTATTCCTCGGGCACTCTACTCTGTGTCTTTCTTGATCGTAGTTCCTCCTGGAGCCCATAGCAGGCACGACTTTCTTTGATGATACACCTAATTATTTCACTACTTATTGCTGTGTGCATTCGAAATGCAAATATCAAATGCGGGAACACCAAATGCGGTAAGATTTTCTAACAAGTAACCCGATGTCAGTGGGAACATTTGGATCCTAGGTTGGCGGTGGTTTTGGCTATTCTTCATTACACCAACAAAACAATTCATGAAAATGTTTGACAATTCTCAGGTCATTTTGACGGACGAAAAAGACGGATCATATATTCTACTTTATCGTTCTTGTTGCCGTCCTTTTCATGCTCATGTTACAGCTGTCAAAATGACCTGTGAATTGTAAGTCGTTTTGAGGTTAGGTTCGTTGGTGTAATAAAGAATGGTTGCTACGTTGCCTTTGGTAACACTGTGATACCGCATTTGAAGCGCATTTGGCCACCGTTTGCATCTTAAACGCACACAGCAATACATTGTTGACAGCCATTAGTATGGAATCATAAGGATTTGAGTTAGACGACTTGCGTCTACCAGCATGCACCCACTTCTATACGCATTTACCAATCCGAACAAAGTTTCCTCATTTCTGGCAAGTGTACAGCTTTAGAGCCATTCCAAATGATCTGACAATAATGTCCATCCCATTCGCGAAGCAGACAAATCGACTGGATTTCTTGAAAGTTCTGCTCCGGCTGTTGAGCCATGCTCGTCACATTACATATTACACCATGCGTTGGGACCTGATATTCACGGCATTTCTAGAGGACTTGTCGTACGGTAAAGATCTGTTCCGTGTCGACCGACCGTCAACGAATTGGGTTCGATAACTTCCCACGAACTCATTCATTTAAGGTTACAGATGACATATAGTAATCTGTAATTACTTACTCGATGGTCGATAGACTACACATCGTAGCGGTGAGTTTACGCCTAATGAAGCAATCGCCTCCACTGGTCTCGATTCTGGACCATTCGCTTTCAGTCGCCCTGAACGTATAGAGTCCTTAGGTCCTCCTCAATTGCAGTTTACCGCCGAGTTTTGTTCGCAGCACTTTACGTTCGAAGACTACAGAGGCCCTACGATTCATGGTCGTATGCAGTGATCGAAGTGCCAAAGTCTGGCACAGCGCGAGTTTTGTCTTCGTTTGCACCCTCAGGACTTCTGGGAATCTGATAACGAGAATCCGAGATTTTTTACATTTGAAATAGTGCTCACTCAGAAGTACTCACAGTCCAAAAAATCGCCTTTTTAAATGAGGCAGATTACCTCTTCCTTTCACTCCTCCGATAGCTGTTTTGTTCCCCAGTTCCTGACTATTGATCGGTGCAGACAGGTTGCCAACTTTTCTGATACCATCTTGAAGAGGTCAGCTGTGATACCATCAACCGCCACCTATTGCTCGGACTTGCGATTGTTTACAACCACTCCTTTCATTTTATGATGGGCGAGTTCCAGCTGTCTCCTCATATAAGCGTAAAATAGTCGGCCTATGCCCTTAATAAAAAAAAAACCGATACGTTCTATAATTTGAAATCCAATCTGGGATTTTCCATAAGTTTCTTTTAGAGAACCCTTCAGGAATTCCTTCAGATATTCTTTCAGGAAGATTCGGAAGATCCATCAGTGATTCGTTCAGAAGATCCTTCAGGGATTATCATAGGAGTTGCTTCAGAAATTAGTCCAGGAGTTCTTTCAGCGATTCCTCAAGGAATTTCTCTAGAATCCCGATAAGGGATTTCTCCTGGCGTTCCTTTAGGGATCTCTCTTGAAGTTTCTTTAGGGAACACTGCTGAAATTCTATCTAGTGTTCCTACAGGAGTTCCTTTCCTGAATCATCTAATTGTTTATTGGACAAGGATCCCTTCTGAATTTTTTTCCGCGGATTCATCTTTGAATGCCTTCGAGATGTCTCATGAAGATTTTTCAGTGGTTGAGTTCGTTTAAAGATTTCTCTAGGAGTTCTTTCAGGTATTCCTACAGAAGTTCCTCCTGGGTTTGATCCAGGTGTTCCTTCGAGAATTCTTGCAGTATAGAAGTTCTTTTATCGATTGCTCCAGAAGTGAAGAACGGATCTCTTCCAGGGTTCCGTCAGGGATCCTCTTAGTAGTTCCAGGAGGATTCAGGGATGCTTCCAGGTGTTTCATCAGGGATTTCTTCAGAAGTGCCTTCAGTTATTTCAACAGGAGTTTTCCCAGGCATTCCTCCAGATGTTCATTCAGACATTTTTTCAGGCGGATACAGGTATGCCTCCAGATAATCCATCAGAAATTGCTCCAGAAGTTCCTCCAGGAATTCCTACAGGAGGTCCTTTAGAGATTAGTCTAGAAGTTACTCCGGGGTCCTTCAGAAGTCCCTTCAGCAAGTAGTCCAGAAGTTTCTTCAGAGATTTCTCCAGGAATTTCAGGGATTATTGTATGTAGATTAGGCCTGTCCACTTTTTCAAAAATGTTCTCTGATTCTCAAGTCCACCCCCATTTTTGATTGGCATCCAAAAAGAAGTAACTGGTCAAAATTTCAGCCAAATCCATTGAAATTAAGAAGTGCATCAAATGAATTTAGTTTTTCGACTATTTCCGAACTTCGAAAAATCATAACTACACTAATACTTGTCGAAAATTAATTCTTCCGGCAGAAATAGGAAGATATACTTGTTTGCTACAAGTTCTCCGAACAACGATTGCCAATAAAATTAAAGGAAACATATGTAATTATCACATTTGTGATCAGAAAAACCTTATAAAGTTGATTTTTTGATAGATTTTGTTCATGAACATGATAAGTTGGATATTTTAAAACGGCATTTTATTCTACAATGTTTTGTGTTTATTTGCTTCTTTGACATCAATGCTGTAGGAATTGAGCAACAATTATTAAAATTCGGAAATTTTGACCAGTTACTTCTTTTAGGATGCCAAACAAAATATGGGGGTGGACTTGAGAATCAGAGAACATTTTTGAAAACCTGGACAGGCCTAATGTAGATGTTTCTCCAGAGATTCCTCCTGTAATTCCTTCAGGAATTCCTCCAGAAGTTGCTTCAGAACTCTCTCCAGGAGTTCATTCAGGGATCTCTCCATGATTTCCTTCAGAGATTCTTACAGAAGTTCTTAGAAGTTCTTTCGGATTTTTTCCTGAAGTATGTATTCAGGGATGCTTCCAGGAGTTCCTTTAGGAACTCCTGTAGGTGTTCCTTCAAGGATTCTTCTAGAAGTTCCTTCAAGAAATTCTTTAGAACTATAATTAGGCATTTCTCCAGGATTGCATCATGGAGTTCCTACAAGAATCTCAGACTTGTTTCGGAGAATCCTTCAGGTTTTCCTTCTGGAATTTCTCCAGGAATTCTTTCGGGGATTCATCCTGAAAATCCATCGGGCACTCCACCTGGAAGGATTCAAGGATTCCCCAAAAAAATCTTTCAAGAATTCCTCCTGGCAATCCTTCGGGGATTCTTCCTGCAAACCCTTCGCAGAATCCTCCTGGAAATCCTTCGGGGGTTCCTCTTTGATTTCTTGTAGAATTCCTTCAGTTTCAGGAATTCCTTCGAGAATTACTCCTGGATTTTTTTCGGGATTTGATCCTGCAAATCATTCAGGGATTTCTTCTAGAATTTCCTCGGGAATTCCTTCTGGAATTTATTCGAACACTATTCCTAGAAATTCATTCGAGGATTTCTCCTGGAAATCCTTCGGGGATTTCTACTGAAATTCCTTTAGGGATTACAACTGGAAATCCTTCGGGGATTCCTCCTGAATACCTCCAGGAATTCCTGAGGGGATTCCTCCTGGAATTCTTACGGGGTTCACTCCTGGAATTTCTTCGGGGATTATTCCAAGACATTCTTCGGGGATTTATCCTGGAATTCCTTCAAAGATTTCTTCTAGAATACCTTCAGGTATTTCTCCTGAAATTCCCAGGCATTTCTCCTGGAGATTCCTCTTGAAAATACTCAGAGGGTTCTGCCTGGAAATCTTTCGGAGATCTTTCATGGAAATTCTTCGGAGATTTGTCTTGGAAATCCTTTGAGCTTATTCCTCCTGGAATTCCTTCGGAGATTCCACCTGAAATTCCTTCGATGATTTCCCGGAATTCCTCCTAGAATTCCTTCAGGGATTCCTTCAGGATATCCTGCGATGATTCGTCCTGGATCTCATTCGGGGATTTCTCGTCGAATTCCTTTGGAAATTCTCGCTACAATTCTTTCTCAGATTTCTTTCTGAAATTCTTTCGCAAATTCCTCCTGAAATTCTTTTGGCGATTCCGTCTAGACTTGCCTCGGGGACTCTTCCTGGAATTCCTTCGCGGATTCTTCTTGGAATTCCCCCTAAATTCCAATTGGGGATTTCTTCAGAAATTTCTGCATGGAACTCTCTGAGAGAGATTCTTGAACAATCAGCGCTTTCCACAGAAGTTCCTTCAGGGTTTCATACAGCAATTCCTGCAGGGATTAGTTTGGGAATTCCTTCAGGGATTAGTTCAGGAATTCCTTCAGGGATTCCTCCACAGCAATGGAGTCATGCGAAATGCACTACTCCAAGGATACAGGCAATGTGACAAAAGATCTAATAACTGGTCGTAGTCACGGACCCGAGCAGCAATGACAAATGGGTATTGAAACGTAGTAATTTATGTTATCAATGGTCATTACTCAATGGCTCAGATTAGAAATTCTAGAGCGTACTGACAACTTATTTGCTTCTATCTCCAATGTTGACTTCATGGTCAAATTTCGGTCACGCCATGTTCCGACACCTGAAGCAAGCCTCCGGTAGTTCATGTATGCCCAGTGGACATACAGACCATCTTGAGCCCCCTTGAGTTAACGGAATTATTGGCGTACGCTACAGGTTGCTGAACTAAGCTGGATTTCCGCAGCTCTGCGACGAGCTCTTCCGCGTCCGTTGTTCATCCAGGTCATCCAGGTTGTTAACCCACGGTGAGAACCCTCTCCTCGGAACCCTCATCAAGGACCTCTGATACCACCTGATACCTATAGGCGGTGGATTATTTTGGATTACTGTTGGTACGAGTACGACAAATACTGCGTACATCGGCTCCAAGATCCGCTTCTCATAGCCTTCAGCTTCTCATGTTTGCAGCTACGTCCTGCAACGCAAACGCTACACTGCCGTGAATCGCAAGTCAGTCCCATCTGCATTTTTGGCCAAAAATGAGTTAATAACCGTTTCCGATCTTTTTTCGAATGATCTTTCAGCTGCGTGGAAAAAAATATATAGTTTGTTCAGTAAAATTGAAAAACAACATCAAGTCAGATTGTCCCACAATGAAATGTAATCGCAAGTCAGTCCCATTACGAAATTGGATACCCTCCAGTACAAAACCTAACACTGTTTTTGCCAGTTTAATATTTTTCACTGTTACGTTTTCACGTTTGAAACAATGTGTGAAAGTTTCATGTTGATCGCAGAAGTTTTTAATTTATGGCGATTTTTTGAAGTTTCATATAGAAATCGAATTTGAAAACTTCAGAGTCCATTTTCTCAATGCCTACTTTTTGCAGATGGGACTGACTTGCGATTCACGGCAGTACAGTACTAAGTAAACACGTGGTCCGTATGCGAATGCTTCCGATTATGTTCAGGGATCTGCAGTTACACTAGCACTAGTTTCCAATTGCAAGTACTGTTTCGTTGTCATTGGACCTGGATCGTATTCTTCTCTTGCTTGTTTTTCGTTGATTGTATTTTACGGCAGATTCTCAGGGCCTGACATAGAGAATTGAGTATACCTTCCTAGAAGCTACGGGCCTTGCTTCAACATTTCCTTCAAATACAGTGTTAAACAGTTAAGGGAAGGACCACATTGCCGTTGGTAGTGTTTTAATAGGTGTTCAGGAGATAGTATTCCACCTGGGCTTTCACCCTTTACCATTATATTCAAGTGTTAAGCTGAGTTTGAGCACGCTTGTCCACCGGTAAGGTGTTACTGCAGTAGCGTCAGCAATACTCACACATGGAACCAAGGAGATAGCTGCTTGGGACTAATCAAGCTTCTTCAGTGTGTGAGTGTTGGTGGTCATCTATTTTTAGGCGAGAAAGACATCTTTCGTCAGGTTGAAGGTCAAGGTGGCAAAGGAGAAAGAAGTGTCGATTGCAATCGCTTATCCTTGGCTTATCGCTTATCAGTCTGTACCATTGCGTCTGCACGAGTTCATGCTGCGATACGGTACGTGGATGCCAGATGTTAAGTGATAGATTACTGTGAAAGATGAAGCGGCACAGTTCGCTGGTTGCATAACTTGTAGGCGGTATTTGATAGATTGACAGTGTGCTGTGAAGTAGGGATTTGCTTCTAATTCTAGCGATGGCTATGAACGGAACAAGGAGAAAGTAAATAGGGAGATAAAAAGTAAGTAGAGATAGGGTGCGGGCACCGGGTTTGGCCAGTCTAAGGGAAATCATTTTCATAAAAATAACCAACAATCCAATGAAAACTACCAATGTGTCAAATGAAAGGTTTCGATCTACACTTTATTAGAAAAATGTAGAAACCAAGCTAATACTTGATTTTTGTATTAAAAGTGGCACTGGCCAAAATAGAAGCATTGCCGCAGTTTTGGCCATATTATCAGCTTTGGTTTCTATTTTGGCCAATCACGTGTATTTCTTATGGGAGTGGCCAAATTAGAAGCAACCTGGCTAAAATAGATATATGGGAGCTGATTTTTAAAGGAATATTATTTTTTTCTTCCGGTTTTTAATCAAAATGTATTGTTTTAACAGCTCTAATCATCATATTATATTAGAATCTACTAGCAAAAAATTAATTTATGCCGATTTAGATCGTAGCAGGCTGAATACCGCACTATGGCCAAAACTCCGGGCTGGCCAAAACTGAAGCTTCTACCCTAGATAGATCAGAGATTGAAGACTTCTACATACGATTCAGTAGCATATCGTATTGTAAATAAGTTAGCGTCAGATTATTTCAAATCTCTGCATATCATTCCGATCCATGGCTTCCAGCGCCAATCACGGTAATAACCATCACTTTGAAAAT
Source organism: Aedes albopictus (assembly GCF_035046485.1). Taxonomy (NCBI): domain Eukaryota; kingdom Metazoa; phylum Arthropoda; class Insecta; order Diptera; family Culicidae; genus Aedes; species Aedes albopictus. The sequence continues at coordinate 351,950,376 of NC_085138.1, forward strand.
ATGTCGACATTTGCAAACTCGACATTTTTAAAACCTTTGGAACATGCTATACTATGGAGTGCAGCGATAAAGCGACTAGTTATCTGTGTATTTTGTATTTTATCGACAGCATGCTTATTTTCGTGTATTGCTCAGTGTTGTTAACAATCCCCCACTTTTCCGTCTTCCAGGTGTGTCTGGAGATCTGCGCCTACCTGCGGATCGAGCTGTTCCGCATCCCGTACCCGCCGAAGCCGCTCATGACGTCACAAGGTACGAATCCCCCGCACCACCATCACCATCACGAAGGTAGAAACGGTACAAATGCCAACACCACAACCACCAGCGCTGTCCAACAGCCACCACCACCAAGCCAGCAAGCCAATCGAAAGCATCAGACGCGCGCTAGCAGTAGAAAGCATAACTCGCATCAATAACGAGTTTCTGCAATTTATTTATTATTTAAAGCTAATGTCTATTATTCCTTGTTTTTACGGCTGGAAGATTGAAAATGTCGATTTAGTTCCGTTTGTGTGCGTGCGCGCGCGGGTTACCGATCGTCCTGCGCTTTTCTTTATGCGCTTGGCGCAGGATCGATGGTGCACAGTGTTAACCAGTAGGTAGTGGGAGGAGTTTAGAAATGCAGGTTCTGTTTTTTTTTCAGTTCATTTAAAATGTTAGGATTCAGGTGAAGCGAAAGTCATCACTAATGTATTTATATCAAAGTCGGGCGTACGCGCCGCCAAACACTTACGTACGTTTAGATTTATGGTTAAAAACTAATAGGAAAATTAAAAAAAAAATCTTGGAATTTGAGCGTAAAGGATACGTCGCATCGGAACGAACCGACAAAGCATTTCCACTATAGTTATTGGCGATTTGTAACGGATTCATCATTCAAACGCGCAGGCTTTCCTATACCAAAAGACAGGTGGCGGTGGTATTCGGCGAATATTCAATATGTCGTCGACGGGAGGAAAGAGTTTTTTAGGTTGCCTCGTCGGTTGCGTTTTTCGGTGGAAAACAGCTAGAATACCTTAGAAAACAAATCAAATTATCCACTTGTGTATGGAATCATCATCACTTGTGAACTGAGCTGTAAGAGGAGGATGGCGTATACGCGATTTTAAAAACGAGAGAATGAGTGTGAGTGTTGACAGTATTATTGCAACCCACTCAGAAATCAGACCTCTCCGAGTAGCCAAAAAAAAGAAAGAAAGGAATGGATAGGAAGGAGCGGAGCATTTTAAATCTAGAGGGACGAATGTTTGAAGGCTTTAGTAGATTGAATATAGGGTTCAGGAAATTAAACCGCTGTAAAGTTGCTGCATTGTATTTCTGTTGTCCTGCATTAAACGTGAGAAATCTTAACCTGATTCGTGACTAATAAGTGTTATTCTGCTGTGATTATCATCTTTCGTAAACCAGGGATGTTTTGCTCTTTTTTTCAGATGTGGTTTGGTATATCCTTCATACCTTAACTCCTTTCTTTTCACGACGACTTTGAACGACTATATTTCTATGCCGAAAAAGCGTTTCTAAAACAATTGCATCAGCAAATGACCTAATTTTTCGAAAATTATTAGAGAAAAGCGCTTTAATATGTTTATTATTGGTTATTAGTTAGCATTTTGGTTAACCTTATGAGGTTACAACCATATTCTAAAATTTATTGAATCATATTCATCTAATTCCGATTGTCCATAATCTGCGAAAATCATTGGTGCTAGACTAGACTAGAGGAACAATGAAGTTAAGGTCTCAGAAAGTTTCAATGGCGTTCCAAGGAATTTAAGGGAGTCTCATGGGGAATCCAGAGCATTTTAATATGCATTCCAGGGCAGTTTCAAGGGGTTCCAGGGGATTTTAAGTGGTTCCAGCGGTGTTTCAGGTGCGTTCCAGGGGCTTTCAAGAAGGACGTTTCAGAGGCGTTTCATGCCTCCGGAAGTTTTAGGGGATATCAGGGACGTTCACAGGGGTTTGAGGGGGGTTCAGGGAGCTTCAGGTTATTTCAAAGGCGTTCCGGGAGTGTTTCAGGAGTGTTCCCAGGGGTTTTATAGGCGTTTTAGAGGTGTTCCATGGAGTTTCAAGGTGTTTCAGGGGCGCTCAAGGGTGCTCCAGTAGATTTCAAGGGCGTTGCTGGGGATTCCACATGCTTTCAGGAATGGTTTCCAGTTGGTTTAGAGGTTTCAGGCGTTCCACGCGTTGGTTTCGCACTAGAAACCCCTTGGAACCTCTCTGGAATTCCCTCTGAAACCTCATCTAAAGCTTTTTCAAATCTCGAAAATCTAAACCTTCAAATATCTCGAATCCGTCTGTAAACTCCCTGAAACGTTTTGTATCTCGTAATTCCGCCTTCTAATGCTTATCCTTTGACAGATACGTGTATTCCAACCAAAACTGGCAGTCTTCCTCAAATCAGAAGTCGGTACAAGACCCCCGGAACGTCTTGAAACGCTTTGGAAAGTATTGAAACGCCTTGATACCTCCCTCTAAAACATCCTTGGAACCTCTTTGAGAGCATCTTGCAACCTCCGGTAATCACTTCCAAATCCCCATGAAATCATCCAAACGCCTTCGAATGCCCTGAAACTACGCTGAAAACTCCTTGACATTAGCTTGAAAGCTACCTTTATAAAAACATTAAAACCGTCGGAATAGTTTTGCAACACCGTGTAACTCTTCTGAAAACCTCATGAAGCTTGAAAGCTCCCTAAATCTCCCTTGAGTCTTGAATCCCACGGAAACCCTTTCAGAGACCTCCTGAAATCGCCTGAAAAGCCTTGAAACTCCGCCGAAACATCCCTGAAACCCTCTGGAAGCCCTACCCGAAACCCATTCTGAAGCTCCAATTAAATTTGAAAATGATAATTTACCTATCTTGGTAGTGTATCCACTATCTTTGTTATTCCTGGCGTTCGATTTGAATAAGTCGTATCTGCATAGGAATCACAATAAACATACGACCTATTCAAATTGAACGCCAGATTTATCCACCACTTTGAATGTGGATGATACTGGACGTTCGGGACGGTCTCTTCGGATCTCTTCTAGGCATTAATATTTTTGCCTGTCTCGCACACCGCAGGCTTCAATCAGGGATGCCAGGTGAAATTTTCAAATGTCTTCGCAAGGCACGCTAAAATGGCTTCACATTCCATTTTGTGGATTTGTTATAGAAATAATGTTGAATATCAAAATGTATGCTATGTATCAAGTAATATGGCGAGATGACCTTGGTGATGGCATCATATACTATGGAAATTCCTTAAGAAGCTTTCGAAGAATTCCTCCAGGATTACCCAGGGACTTTCTTCATGATTTAACTGGAAATAACTTCAAAAATCATCCGAAAATTCCCTCCAGAACTTCCATCAAAATTACTTCAAGATTTTCCCAAGAAATCCTCCAGCAATAATGCATGGTTCTTTCAGGATTTTATTCGAATATTTCTCGGTTTTTTTTTCCAGAAATTTCTCAAGAAATTCCTCGGATTTATTTCCAAGAGTTTCACAAAAAATCTGGGAATACCTTCAAAAGATCGTCGGGAGTTCATGCTGGAGTCTTTTGGAAATTTATCCAATACTTCCTCGGAAATTTCTCCAGTAGATAATCTGGAATTCCTACAGGAGGTTCTTGGAAAATCCTTCAGGAGTTCTTCGGATCCCCGAGAATTCTTCCAGGAGTGCTTCGGGAATTCTTACACGAGTTTTACAGGAACTCCTCCAGGTGTATCTCTGGAGTTCGCCCAGGAGATCCTCGGGAATACCCAGGCCCGGATTAAGGATTGTGGGGGCCCGAGCGGATGTGGAGGCCCCTCGAAGAGATGACCAAAAATGTTTTTCCTTATTTTCGAACAGTACTTGAGCAATATGAAAAATAAAGCTAATGTTAGCAACCAAAAAAGGTTTTTGTGGGGAGCCCTAAAATGTGGGGGCCCGGCCTCCCCTTAGATCCGGCCCTGGGAATACCTACGAGATTTTTCTAGCAGTTCTTTGGGAATTCCTCTGAGAGTTCCTCGGGAATTCATACAGGAGATCCTGGCGAATTCCTTCGTCAGTTCTTTAGTTTCTCCACGAGTTGCCGAGAATTTCTCCAGAAATGTCCTGTGACATTATTTCCAGAATTTCCATGAAATTTACTTCACCAGAAGTTCACCAAGAGCTCCTCCAGCAATAATGCATGGTTCTCTCCATGTTCCTGGGTATGCTTCATGTTTTTATTTCCCGAAAATTCCAAAAGAAGTTCCTCGTATTTCCACGAATTCCACAAAGAAATCCCAAAAACTCCCCCCCAAAGGGTCCTCGGGAAGTCGTTCTGGTGTTCATCGGGAGATCCTCTACTTATTCGAGAATTCCTCCAGGAGTTCCTCGAGTATTCCTCCAGGAGATTCTCGGGATTTCCTTCAGGAGTTCCCCGGGAGTTCCTTCAGGAGTTCCCCGGGAGTTCCTTCAGGAGTTCCCCGGGAATTCCTTCAGGAGTTCCCCGAGAATTCCTCGAGAAGATCCTCGGGTAATCCTCCAGAAGATCCTTGAAATCGTCGGGAGTTCCTCCAGACATAGAAACAGACGTCACACTCTGATCGCTTCTTATCGACCACCTTTTTAATGGTTGATTCAAATATTCAGTAGTAAGTCGATTGACCACTCGCGGCCTAGCTCGTTTTTGCTCCTGTTTGACGTCACGCAAAAACGGCTACGCTCAAAAATGTGTTCGGCCTGCACATTTTTAGTAAACATCCATGCCGCACATGACTGTGTTGGAAACAAACATTTTTTTTTTAAATTGCTCGTACGCTCACACGAGCATGTATTTTGCAATAATTTCGACACGGCAACCTCACTGGGTTTATAAACCACCTTCAAACACCGAAAAATATTGTTATTTTGCAAAAATGTGAGCGTACGAGCAATTTAAAAAAATGTGTGTTTCCAACACAGTCCCTGTGCGGCATGGGCGCTACTCAAAAATGAGAGTTTTTATTTTAGAGAGGTTTGTTCACTACCGCCACCTGAGACTGTATATATAGAGACCAGAGAAAATAGGTAGAGAAGCGAAGAGTGAACAGCCGTCTGAACGGCTACACTTTTTCTGTTTTGATTTCGTAACTCGGATGTTGGCAACTGCCGAAAAACAGATTAATCCACCTATCGAGGGTAGGGTCTTTCTCGTGTACTGCATTAGAAAATGATTTATGTTGTTGATTTATTAACAAGAAATCATCTAAATTGTATACCAAAAAGGATCAATTTTCGTCAATTTAAGGAATCAATGTTATTTACAGTAATATCCTTGATATTTAAAAATATAGGTAAAAAAATGTTTCGAATGATCGCAATACTTATCATGAAATATGCGGCAATCGTCAAGGTTTGTTGATTTTGTTCGATAGGATACCAGTTTGACGGTTCGATAAGGTTTTTTTGGCTTCACACTCTTCGCTTCTCTACCTATTTTCTCTGATAGAGACATGCAAAGACGGCTTCTTTTGATTGTTGTTCTTCTTTTTCACGAGACTTTGTTTTCATAATTTTGCTGGCGTGCTCGATAGGTAGCCAATTTGACAGTTCGATAGGTAGATTTGGTTTCACTCTTTGCGGGACTGTGTTATAAATAAACAGACTGTACCGCCACCCAGAGAAAATAGGTAGAGAAGCGAATAGTGTGAAGCCTAGTGTGAAGCCAAAAATACCTTATCGAACCGTCAAACTGGTATCCTAACATTGACGATTGCCGCATAAGTAAAGATAAGTATTGCATTCGTTTCAAACATATTTTCACCAAAGTTTCCAAGTATCATGGATGACAGTGCAAACAACATTGATTCCTTGAATTAATGAAAATTGTTCCATTTTGGAACATCAGTTTGATAATATCTAGTTAATAAAACAACAGTATAAATAGTTTTCAAATGCGGTATGCGAGATAGGCACTACCTTCGATGGGTGGATTAATCAGCTTTACTGCAGTTGCCAGCATCCGAGTGATGAAATCAAAACAGAAAAAGTGTTGCCGTTCAGGCGGCTGGTCACTCTTCGCTTCTCTACCTATTTTCTCTGCCGCCACCTAGTGATAGCCCCGCCAAACACCGTACACATAGCATTGGGCGATTGCGCTTTCGTGACCATGTTTTTAACGAAATTTGATCAAAGTGCGACGTCTGTTTCTCTGTGTCGAAGGTTTCAGATAACAAGAAATGTTTTTATTATGATGTGAGACTCCTCCCTGCTATGGAGAGGGGGCTCCCGTACAAATGAAACAGGGAATTCTGCATACCTTGAGAATAAAGTGGCCAGATATATTTTGCACTGATGCGGGCCACGCTATGTCCAAAGGGAAGTATTATGAAAATCGAATGTACCTCAAATGTTATTCCCTAGAATAGTAGCTTTGGACCTCTAGTTTCAGAATCTGTGCGGTTTAAAATATTTCATCTTGGGTTTTTTGATATTTTTGATTTTTTTTCCTATTTTCCCATACAAATATCGAAAAAAAGTCATTTTATGGCCAATTTCGTCCCATATAAAAATGTGTGGGAAAAACCCCCAAGATGGATTATTTTAAACCACACATTTTCTGAAACTAGAGGTCCAAAAATATGGTTCTAGCGAATAAATTTTGAGGTACATTCACTTTTCATAATACTTCCCTTTGGACATAGCGTGCGAGCCACAGTTTTACATAACACAAGTTGTAAGTTTTTCAGTGATTCAGTGACCCTATTTTCCAAAAAAAAACTTAATACCACAGACAAACAGACGTAACGTGATAATTCCCATCGTACTTCGATTTAACGATCTTTTTCAAAATTTGATAGTTGGCCAACTACCCACCTGTGGCGCTCACATCTGTAGAGTTCGGAACAGTATTAAAATCACAAATTATCGGCTTTACATACAGGTTTATATTTTCCGATTTGTAACCCGCTCCTGACACATCCGTTCGCTACACGCTTTCGTTCTCCTCTTCCTTTTTCCCGTCCCGTGTTGCCAGACCGTATTGTTACATTTTATGTTAAGGCAGTATTACACTTTAACTAGGTGTCCTACACTACAATCCCCCTTTAACTTTATTTTAGTATGACAGATAATCCTGGAATTTCAAAGGTTCCCTACGTTCGCGACGCAGCAGCTGTCTCGGATGGTTTGTATCATCTTGGTCTTCCGCAGCGGGTTCGGCCGCACCCGAATCTTGTCCTGAGGGATTTTCTGTTTCTTGGCCTTTGGGAGACTCTTCTTCCGTTGATGTTTCTGGCCGTGGCTCATTGTAGTTGGCTGGAGAATTCTCTGGCAGTTTCTTCAGATGCACAATATTACGGCGGCATTCCTTTCCGGTTTCCAATGATCGAAGCGTAACATCAGCACCGTTTAGTCGAATGACTGTGTGTTCCTCCGCCGAATAGTCTGTGCTTAGCTTGTTTTCTTTCCGGAACCTTTTAATCACTACCTTTGCTCCTACTTGAATGTCGCTTTCTTTGGCTCGTCGCTTCTTGTCTGCATATACCCTACCTTTCTCCTTTTGTAAACGATCATGATCGCTCGTTTCTTCATCAAGATGCACCTCCCGAGGTACTTGTGGAAGTTTGCTACGCATTCGCCTTCCAAACATCAAATCAAAAGGAGATCGTCCTGTTGTGGGATGTGGGGTGGAATGATACGACAGAATGTATTGATCAAGAACTCTCCTCCACTCTTGGCCAAGCTCCTGTGCTATTTTCAATCTTTTCAAGATTGATCGGTTCTGTCGCTCGATTTCCCCATTCTGCTGTGGCCAATACGGTATTGTGTTCACCAAGCGTACACCTATTTCATCACAGAAATTTCGGAGCTCTTCACAGTTCAATTGCGGTCCATTGTCAGCGCGCAGTGTTATGGGCACACCGTACCGACAGAACATCTTGGAAAGTTGCAAAATGGTATCCTTAGCGGTGGTCTGTATCATTTCGCATACCTCTATGAAACGGCTGTAGTAATCCACAACGACGAAGAGCATTTGGCCTTCTGGCAGGGGACCTAGAAAGTCTACAGCTATATCCTCCCAGGGTCCATACGGCAAATCCTTTCGAATCATCGGTACTGGAGGATCGGGTGCTGACACCAGAGTGCATGAACGACAGTTCTTAACAAAATTTTCCACTGCAATGTCCATTTTAGGCCACCACACCGCGCTACGGAGATGAGATTTCATCATCCGCATTCCTATGTGACCCTCATGAGCAACACATAGTACACGATCACGTAGGGCTGATGGTATGACTATCCTATCGCATCGCAAAAGCACATCTTCGCACCCGCAAAGCTCGTTTGCCACTATGCGGAAAGATAGCGGTAATTCGTCTGGTCTGTCATGTTCGAGGTGCTCAAGAACGTCACGAATTTCTGGATCCTCTTGCGAAGCTTTTACAATCTCTCTCCAGTCCAAAGCAGCTGTTGTTGCCGAATGCAGAGCAATTTGACGAATAGCGAGTTCCTCAGAAGGATCAAATGGAGCTGCAGTAAGTGTTCCGAGTCGCGACAAAACATCGGCAGTATTCTTCTCGCCTGGTATGTAGATTACCTTATAATCGAACGCTTGCAGTCTTAAAACCCACCGCTCAATACTGGCGCAAGGTCTTGAACGAGCAGTGAACAGATACTGAAGAGCCTTGCAGTCTGTAAGGATGTCAAATTCTCTTCCGTATAAATAAGTGTAAAATCGTTCAACACTCCAGACAATTGCCAACGCTTCTTTCTCAGTCTGACAATACTTCTTCTCAGTTTCTGTTAGAGATTTAGAAGCACAACTAACGATTCTACTGCTGCCAGACACATCTGTTTGAAGAAGCAAAGCCCCCAGTCCTGTTGGGCTTGCGTCAGCCATAACTGCAGTACGATCTTCCGTTTTGAAAAATCCCAATGATTGCGCGTTTGCCATTGCCGCTTTAATTTGTTCGAATGCTTGTTCGTGCTCATCATCCCAACTGAAGTTAGAGTCAAATCGAATAAGTTTCCGCAACGGTTCGTCAAGAGTTGCCAAGTTGGGAATAAACCTATTTAAATAGTTCGCAAGACCCAAAAAACTTCGAACCTCTGATGCATTTTCCGGACGACGAAAAGAAAGAATAGCTTCGATCTTCGAATTCGATGGAAGAATGCCTTCTGCAGAAATATGGTGACCAATAAAGTCAACTTCCCCAGCTCGAAATACACATTTATCCCAGTTTAGTAGAACAGACCTATCCCTAAAACGCTTCAATACTTCATTCAATCGCTCATCATGTTCCTGCTTATCTTTCCCTTCTACTATAACATCGTCAAGGTACCAATGAGTACCTTCGCACCCTGCTAGAATCTGGTCCATGACCTTCTGAAATAGCTCGGGCGCAACCACCAAGCCAAATGGAAGTCGTTTAAAACGAAAAAGGCCTTTGTTCGTAATGAACGTGGTGACATCTCTCGATTCTGGAGCTAATTCAACCTAACAAAACACATTGTTTTAAAACTGTTGTATTATTTATTAATAATCATGTGGCTCAACGACTCACCTGCAAAAACGCATCCTTAATATCGAGCTTGCTCCAGATCTTGCCGTTTCCCAGCCTTGCAAGGTATTCTTCTACGACAGGCATAGGGTGCCGTTCACGTAGTACGGCTTGGTTTACTCGCCGAAGGTCAAGGCAAATTCTTGGCTCACCATTTTTCTTCCCAACAACGACCAAGGGTGAGACCCACGTGGCAGGGCCGTTTTTCACTTCAATTATGTCCGTCGCCAGAAGTGCGTCCAATTTTCTATCCACAGCTGCCTCAAGCGGAATAGGTATACGCCTGACCGGTTGGAAGACGGGTTTGATATCCGGATCGGTGTGGATTTGCACTTGTACATCCTTGATCTTCGGGAACGGTACACCTGCTGATCCGACTTGGTTGATATGCAGACCCACATAAAGGATTCCCAATTCTTTTGCAGTCTTATCGCCTAGGATGCTTCGTTGGCCGCCAGCAATCACGAAGAATTCAGCCTGCACGGTTTTCTGACCCACCTCCACATTTGCCTTGAATGATCCTAGAATCGACAGCGGCTTGTCGTTGGCGTACCCTTTCAGTACCTTATCACTTCCCTTTACGCACTGGTGAACAATTACCTTTTCCTGTTTAAGGTGCTCCCACACATTATCAGGAATCAAATTGACATCTGAACCAGAGTCCACAAGCAAATCCAACCGGACACCACCGACGTTACAGGCAATCACGTTGCTCTCGTTTCCGGCATGGAAGGTGTAATAAGTTTTGGAAACAGACTCAGTTGGAACATCTCCCGGAGCAGCCACAGCATCTGACTCTTGTACGGCTCGTACCTTCTTAGCTTCCGCGGGAGCCTTACCAAACTTGCGCGACCGACAACATGATTCGAAATGTCCGACGATCTTGCAAGTTCGGCATACTTTACCTCTGGCTGGGCATGTTTCAGACGTCGAAATATGATCACGTCGCGCACAGTTGAAGCATTTGATTCCATCCCTTGTGCCGAATTTGCGCTTCGATCCACCCGGTTGCGGATAACTCCTCTTATGAATCGTATTCTGTGTAGCGCCGATCCTGAATACCCTCTGATCTGCATCAGTTTGCTTACATCTTCCACCAAACCCTTTAACCTGATTGTCAATCCCTTCCAGTGTGACACCCAAAGCCTCGATTTCAGCCAACGTCCTATCCTGCTGCAGTATTCGGCGGCGAAGCTCCTGGGATTGGCACCCTTCAATGATTGCATCGATCAAGAAGACTTCCGTCAGAACCTCTTTAACATCTTCGGGATATTTATCGAAACCGCAGTCCGATACCTGCTGGCGCAATCGAAGAATGAAGTCTGCAAAACGCTCTTCTTCCTTTTGTTTGATTTGGCGCAGTTTGTACCGCTCGAGGCAATCTTGGCGATACGGCTGAAAGAATGCATCCAGAGCATTGATCGCCACATCGTACCACTGTTTTTCGAGCGACACTAACGGGAAGTTCTCACGGTCCGGTAGATTTTGGAAGACACGCTGCAGCTGTGGGCCACCCAAGTGCAGAAGCTTTGCCCTTCTTTGTTGTTGATCGTAAATCCCGTATGCGTCGAAGTAACACTCCAAGGCACACTTCCACGTCTTCCATTCTTTGAACAGCCTCTGCTTTTCTATCTCGTCGCAGCGAAACTGCGGTAGTGGACGAGAGTCTTCCATCTGAAATCAATAGTAAACGCAATTGCAAACTAACAGAAAAAACATCCAACAATATTTTTTTTTTCTTTAAAATCTTTATTTTTTGATTTCTCCATATAAGCAATATACAATTTCATTGTCCCACTGCCTAGCCCGTGAAATAGGATTCACCACCTTTCAATTAACAAGTACAAGTCCAAGCGCCCGGGAGCTAGACTAGCTCCCCTCCTGTTGAATTAACAGGTACGTACATTTTAATTCGACAAATTCTAACTGTGAACCCGTGCCCGTGAATCAATCATTATTCACCTCCTGTTCCCACAGGTACGAACGATGTCCTAAGCACCCGGGTGAAAAAAAAACTTTCACCCCTCCTGTCTACCGACAGGTACGCACTAAATCAGCACCCGGAAGAAACCCCTGCTTTCTTCCCTCCTGTTACCCCAACAGGTACATACATCCGGCATCGTCATCCTACCACATACGGATTTATCTTCGTTTGTGATCCTACCGCCCGAAAGCGAACAAACTCTATGCTAATGCCTTGGCTAATGCTCATTCACCATTCCAACACTTCTTGCCTGTTTCACTTTTTCTTTTCATTTCCCCAACACAGTGCGTAAACATTCCCGATTTGTTTATAATCATCACCATCATCAATGACTGCAAAAAAAACAGTTCACACACACGATCATACAACACCACCACGCTTGCTGGGATTCCATTGAAGCAGTAACTTTTATGCCATCGGCCACTTCTTCTTCTTCGTTTTTTAGGAAAGCTAGTACGAATTTTTACCAAACTTTCTCGCAGTTTTTCATATGATTTCACAAAAAAACGCATTTCTTACCTTGAATCCTCAAACTCGTCGCCAATTGTAGAGTTCGGAACAGTATTAAAATCACAAATTATCGGCTTTACATACAGGTTTATATTTTCCGATTTGTAACCCGCTCCTGACACATCCGTTCGCTACACGCTTTCGTTCTCCTCTTCCTTTTTCCCGTCCCGTGTTGCCAGACCGTATTGTTACATTTTATGTTAAGGCAGTATTACACTTTAACTAGGTGTCCTACACTACAACATCGTTTTTGTTCGAGTTTGACGTTTGCTCACTACCGCCACCTAGTTGATGGTCGGCCAAACTTAGTCATTTTAGCATTGGGCGAATATGTTTCCGTGACTATGATTTGAATCGAAAAATGTTCGAAGTGTTACGTCTGTTTGTCTGTGTTAATACTATCAAAATTCAAGTTGCAGGCGTAATAAATAGAAAAGTTAAAATAATTGTTAAATTTTCGAAAAATGCAGATTTTTTTATGAACTTGATTGGCATGTTTATCTAATATACTGCCGTGAATCGCAAGTCAGTCCCATATGTAAAAAGTAGGCATTGAGAAAATGGCCTCTGAAGTTTTCAAATTCGATTTCTATACGAAACTCTAAAAAATCGCTATGAATTGAAAACTTCTGCGATCATCATGAAACTTTCACATATTGTTTCAAACATTAAAACATAACAGTGAAAAATGTAAAACTAGCTAAAATAGTGTTAGGTCTTGTACTGGAGGGCACACAAGTTCGTAATGGGACTGACTTGCGATTACATTTCATTATGGGACAATCTGACTTGGTGTTGTTTTTCAATTTTACTGAACAAACTATATATTTTTATGCACGCAGCTGAAAGATCATCCGAAGAAAGCTCGAAAACAGTCATTAACTCATTTTTGCCCAAAATGCAGATGGGACTGACTTGCGATTCACGGCAGTATAGATAATGCAAAACAAAGCCCCAAATTGAAAAAAAAATAACAATAATGCAAGACAGCGAATATACATTTGCAATAATAAGTTTCAAATTCAAAGCGTCCAAAAAAATACCATAAAGATATTCAAATATGATCCCTTGTATAGTTTATAAGGATGTTTTAAGGACAAGTTTGTTAGAACCATAACATGGCCGCAACAATGGCAGACTTTCGTACCTACTCACGATTTAAGTGAACAAAGGCAACATAAATATTATACTGTCACCAGACGTTTACTTTTTGAGATTTGTGCATGTTGAACTAGGATCAAGTCATTTGTCCTTAAAATGTTAGTTAGAAAGTGTACAATCATAATTCCCCTGAAGATCTCTTTTGGTATTATTTTAGAGAACCTTGTGAATGAATTTAATCTTTTAAAACTTTCAAGAGATTTTTTTTTTGGATATGCCTGTATATTTTTTCATGAAAAACTTATGTTCAAACAATGAAGAAATTGCTGGAGATAATTTAGGAAAAAGTATAAAGAAATCCTTTGATCATTTCTAAAAATCCCCTGGAACATCTGTTGGTGGGAATCCTGGAGAAACATTAAATATGCATACAAATCCCTGAAAAAGAATAGCTACTGAAAATTTTGAAAAAAAAAAATCTTTTCAGGAATTATGAATAGCTAAAGGAGTTTTTGAAGAAACCCTTAAAAACCAGGGAAAATCCTGTGGGAATTTCAAACTACCTTGCTTAAGAAAATCTTGAAGGGACTGTAGCACGTAAATTTTGAAAAAGTTCAACTATTTCCCTCGAGAACTTTCCCTAAGAGATTACTAAGGCATTTTATCAGTATTTCGCTAAAAGATTCATATTTAACGCAATTGCATTTTGTTCATTTGAACTTTTCAGACATTACTTACTCAAAAATTTCTCAAAATAATATTTTAGGAATTCATTTAGATTATCCAGCAGCCTTTGGCATACTTCTTTTGGGATTTTATTTATAATATTTTAGTGGTTACTTTACTTGGGAAACAATCGAGCAAATTACGCCAAATTTAGCATATATGAAAGTTCAGAACATCAACAAAATTTTACTATGGTGGTGTGAGATCCCTCCCGTCTCTGGAAATGAAACAGAAATTTCTGCATATGCGTAACTTGAGAAGAAACATTCAAGACGGTGCTTGTTTAATGCTATAAAATCTTGCTATATTGGTATGGACAAGTTTTTTGAGTATATCTCCGTTGAAAAATACTTAGGAAAAAGAGCAAAACATTTCTGAACTGAACGAAAGTCCTTGAGGATCGAATATCGGGAGGGAAGAGCAGATGTACCCTTATGTTTTGTGTCTAACTCGATGTTCTGTGCTCTTCCAAAATGTTGAACTTTGTCAGTTGAAATATGTAGCAGAAGTCGGTCTCGTTGTCCACAGTTTCCCAGTAAGTTGTAGCTTTGTTTAGCCTCATAAATAAGCTTCAAATCGTGCTTCATGGTGCTTCATGTGTAGAATACAGTTTGTTGTCAAGTTCAAATTCTGGGTTCAAGTTAATATTTGTTTTGCAACGGAAGCGAAGAATTTGATTAAGTTTTATTTATCGACTTTCACCCATACCATAATTAAGCGTTAACTTGGGATTTTTGAGGAAGTTGGGCTCTCGAACGATTTGGGCAGATTTCAAACGACGTAACAGCAGAAATACATATTCAATACTCCAATTCAGTTGATCTGTTCTTCCCCGTGGAAAACTACTGAATTGCTCAAATTCGGCTCCGTGGCGGAAGGAATAGCGCGAGTGAGGTTATTAAGTTAAAATTTTTGCGTTGAAAGAAAAGAAAGACTTAAGATCCAGTTTCAATCCAATCCAAGAAGTAGATTTGCTGTTGCAGTCAGTACCTATGTGTTAACGAAGTTCGAATGATCAAAATAGAAAGCGATGTTCAAAAGAGGACGAAATTTCTGGTCGTTTCATTTGTTTTGCTGTGGTTCTTGGGTGAGCGTAGAGTAATTTTAACAAATTTTATATTTAAATTTACTTCGATGGATGGATTGCATCCAGTAGGGCCTCCAAGCAAGAGACTTGCAATGAGTTTTAACATTTTTAGTAAATGCGCGACACCTCTTTGCCATACTGGAAAAACTTGTAATTAGAAGGCACAAAATGTTGGTAATTGACAAATTGAGAGATGAAATTTTGGTGGGATTCGAACCCACGACTCCGTATTCGCTAGACCGGCGCTTAAACCAACTAAGCCACAGAACATGTAACGATTCTGTAACGATGGTATAAACTGTAACATTACATAACCAACTATAATCTTTCGATCCCATTGAAATCACACTCCAAATTAGCCGTACCACCCTGTGGAGTTCAAAACTTCATTTGTGCCAATATTCATTTTTAGCAGGTTCGTAAAACCTGCTCGCAACCACGCTCACCGGGAAGACCTATTTAGATATCCGATATCCTCAATAATTCTCAAGATGTGATTCTTTGTTGATCACGATGTGAACCTGTGGTGGTACCCAGCTGCTTCTGCTATAAAGCCATGATAAAACTTGAGCTGTTACTAGGGGACGTTCGTTGCTTTTCAGTGAAGGTTAGTGCTTTTCTTTTTACATTTACCTAGTAACAGGGTGTTCCTAGTAGAAGGATAGTCCTATACTTGGTTGAAAGTTGTTTTGAATGCATCAACTTTCCAATACTTAGTTCAGCCTGTTGGGAATTCGTTTTCGTTTGATATGGAACTTGATGTGTGTGCTTATGTGCTAAATGAATGTTTGTTTAGTTTTCTGTATTGTTATATTTCTGTTTCAATTGAATATGTGTTGTAAGGGTATTTTCATGTTTTCTTGTAGTTGTTTGTTTCACACCACTGTTTTCTTAAACTATGTGTTCATCCATTATTTCTGTTTGATTTTGTTTTATTCAATGGGACTCGTTCTGCTTGATAACTATTGCACCTAGTTGTTTCTCGTTTATTTTAGTACACTTATCGTATTATTCAGTATCATTCGGGTGTAGCTGCAGAAATCTTCGCCGATTTTCTCTTTCGTAAGTCGATTGGTAAAATGTTTTTCTTGCTTAAGACTCAAGTCCTTTGTTCATCTGAAACACACTCACCTGATATTATCAAGTGAGTGTAACTCTCTGCAAGTGAGTGTTCCCATCTCTGCTCACCATCGAACTATTCTGTTGAATCTTCTGAAAACATGTTCAATGTTTCTTAATAATTGGTAAAACATCACTACAGTTACGTCTTCGTGATACTGAAGCGATAAAATTCATTTAGTATTTAGTAGGAAATTTTGATTGCATCCATTGCTTCATCATCAAGGTTGATTAGCTTTTAAATGAATTCAAAGTTTTACTCGTATTTAGGTTTATGCTAATCTATGCATTTCCCATTTCTCTTCTATCTTCCTGCACCACCCCCGACTCGCCTACCAACATTTCATCTGGTTTTTGCGTTGGATTTCCAAACTTCTTCCTGTGCATGTCATCGCCCAACCCTGAACCCGCCCCCCGCAAAACTAACGGTCTCGCCCCCGAAAGCAGCCTCCTCGTCGTCGGAAACGGACGAACAGCCGCCCTTCAACAACAATATCAGCGGCGGTAGTAGTCGAGCCAGCAAATCGCCTCAGGCCAGCCCCCTTCGGAACCTGGCCGTTCCGCCGATGTTCCAGCGGGCGCCCTCGTCGGAGGACGGTGGCACTCCACGCGTAACGCCCCAAGCGTCTCCGAGAAGGCCACACCAGCACTAGGTAACGGTAGGTGTGTTTTGTACGAGAGAAGGGTTCTTATTGCCATTATTGTCACCAGAACCACCATCACCGGAAATATCCAGTTTTGTAGTAGCACTTTTTCCGCTAGTTAAACAGTGATCCTTTGTTGAAGAATTTGAAATCCATTGATTTTTGTTCAATAGAAGTGGGTACAGTAAACGTTCGCTGGATGCAAACGTTTCAACTGCAATGCTTTTTAACTGCAAGTCCGCTAACTGCAACAGTTTTGCAGTTATCGCACCGATATCTGTCAACCGCGATGCGATGGTTTTCGCGTGCAGTTTTGTTGCAGTGCGATGTTTTCTGAATGCACATTGGTGTCATTCTGCAGCAACTGACAGTTCTTTGACGTCTGTCAGTTGTTGCAGGTATCGGATTTCTTTCGGTAAGTGAAACGTAAACATGTTGCAATTATCGAACGTCTACTGTACCTATTGAGTCTATTAATGATTTCTCGTTTGTCAGCCTGAATAGAAAAAAAAATCAACAAAACAGTTCATTTGATGGTCATCCCGAGGGTCATCCGACTCAGTGTTCGATCTTAGAAAGTGATAATCAGTTGATTCTGACCGTCGTCTGTCGCGTGCTTCGGTCTTGAAAATTACAAACCAGTTCCTTCTGACGGTCGTCCGACTCGTCTTTGAATCTTGGCAACGAAAATCATTTCATTCTGACGGTCGTCTGAGCCGTTCTTCGTATTCACAACTCCAGATACAAGTCACTGTGAAGGTCATCTGACTCGCCTTTCGTTCTTGGATAATGAAAAACAATGTATTCTGACCTGACTGTGAAGAATTAACTTTAGTTAAAATTCACGACAAAAAAAAAGTAATTAAAAAGAGGTTTATTCTTACGGTCGTCCGACGCGTCTTTCGCGTTCCATAAATCAGCTCATTTTGACGCTCGTACGACCTGGTTTATTATTCGTATTCGCAAAAAGGGTCCTAAAATTAAAGACGAATTCTCTCATTTATTGAAAAATACGATCAAGCATGGTATTCTAATCGGAATTGTACTTTACTCGAACTCGAAAAAAGGAAGGAATGATGAGAATTTCGAAATAAATAAAATGAGAAATAGTGCTAGTTTGACATTTGAGGTCGACCTTTACGTGGTGGAACTCGACATTTTTCGCACTGGGGATTCAAAAATGTTCCTATCTGACATACACGGTGAAAAAAAAACCCTCAAATTGTGTGTTCTAAGCTAGGGGCAGGACAAAAGATTTAGGGTCTGTTTCAATTGGCGAATTAAAATTAATTTTTGCTTAAATTTGACAGTTCGATACTTAAACTTGACAGTTCTCCTAAGAAAATAATTATCGAACTGTCAAGTTTAAGTGAAAATTAATCTTAATTCTCCAATTGGAACAGACCCTTAATATATATTATAGATAGTAGAGTAAACATAGATCCGTGTTGATGAATCCGTTGTATCCAAACGAACTGTCAAAATCTGTATCCAAACGAGCATGACGTCACGATTTGAACAACATCAATGGAGCACATGACGTCATATTCAACCGTCACACTCTTGAAAATTACTACTTACACGCTTGAAACATTTTAGTCAGCGGTGTCCGCGGATCTATGTTTACTCTACTATCTATAATATATATTATCAATCACGGCCAATAAAAAACGTCAAAAAATGAGTAAATATGAACTCTTGGACCATATTAGGCCATATGAACAAAGTTCAGTAAATACTCTTTACTAAATCTATGTGAAGCCGTGGAGCGATTCTCTATGAATCTTCAGAGAGATCTGAGTAAAGAGTATTTACTCAGTTTTATTTACAAGGCCTATTTAATTTCGTTAGCGGTGCCGACACCTCGCAAACGTCAAATTTCGTGTGAGAGTAAGCTGGCCAGAATAAATTCGTGCAGTAATCCATTCATTACGATATAATTACGGGCTACTATGATCTAAATATTCTTCCGAGATTTCTTCGCTATCAGTTCTGACGGATGCTCGACTCGTCTTTTGAGATTGAAAACAAAAACAAAATGCATTTTGATGGTTGTCTGCCTCGTTCGTCAATTCAAGCAAGCTCATCTAGATGACTCGTTATTCGCATTCACAAATCGCGGATTAAGTTATTCGGATGTTAGTCCGACTCGTGCTTCGATTTCCCGAATCAAGAACCAAAAGTTCTGACGCTCATCCGACTCCTCCTTTGATAGCAAATAAAATCACAAATGAGTTCCTTCTGATGGTCGTCCAACCCGTCCTCCATAGACGTAAATCAAGAACTAATCTAATAACGATAATGTGAGTGTCGTACAACTCGTTCTTAGTTCTAACAAAATGAAAGTCAGTTCATCCTGACGGTCGTCCCATTCTAGGAGCAAGACACTGTGCAAATGAGAGTAACTCCATAGACTAACTCTGAGAAATTCTGAGTAACTCTTTTCACAAATGATCGACGAAATTTGGCGAAAAACGCCCCTAAAACTGCTAGAAAAGCGGGATACCGGGCAATATTGTTTTGATTTTGCGATAAATCATTGATTGATTGATTTGTCTTTATTAGAGAGACTTTCAGCCCTTGGCTGGTTCGTCTCTTGCGATAAATCAGGCAACACCCATGTAAAAAACGGGAGCAATCCGGAGACATTCTGAGCAACATCTGTGACGGAAAATGTACTCTCCAACACAGTGTCTTGCCCCAAGCGGTCGTCCCATTCGAATTTAAATCGAGAACTAATCAATCCAGATAATAGTCCGATCCGTCTTCCAAATTTGAACTTCATTCTATAAATCGAGGGGGGTGACACATCCAGAAAATGAATTTTTGCTTCCGCGAGATGCGCATCGGATTCCCAGATGGCAAAAAAAAATAAGATTTTCAAGCTATCTTGTCAACCTGATTGATTTCGAAGATGGATCGAGGTGTGTCGTGCACGGAAAAACCTGAAATTCAGCACGCGTCCCTTTAAGTTCCTCAGTTCGAAACTGAGGTTAGTTTGCCAGTCATTGCGTGGCGAAGTATTGCTCTAGACAAGCCAAATATTTTGTCAAATTGTGAAAATTTTGCTGCTCAACCACGTTGATTGGGAGTAGGCTCCTCACGTCCTATCTAGATTCTTGTTTTAAATCACAAAATATTATTCAAGAGTACATGTTTACCCATTTTTTGACGTTTTTATGTATTGGCCGTGATTAAAAATATATAATTTTAAATTTTTTAATCTTTTGTCCCGCCCCTAGCTTATAACACATACTTTTAGTGATTTTTTTCACCGTGTATGTCAGATGGGAACATTTTCGAATCCCCAGTACGAAAAATGTCGAGTTCCATCACGTCAAGGTCGACCTCAAATGTCAAACTAGAACTTATTTTACTTCCCGATTAGAATACCATGGTTGCTTGTATTATTCAATATAAGCAGGATTTCGTCTTTAATTTTAGAACCCTGTTTTTTTTTTGTTACAAGCATCACAACATTCAATTACTTACAATTATATGTTCCTACATATTTTTTTTTTCAATGGATTTCAAATGATTTCATCATGGATCACTTTGGAAATATAATTGAACATTTTAAGAGAGAGAAAGGTTGAGCTACTCGAATTGAATCAATGCCGCTGATCTTGCCTTAACGAGAATAATGAAATAATGTTTTAAAAAAATCTGTACATCCATCAGAAGCTAACACACAATGAAAAAGACATTACATTTTAGAATAATCAAGACGATACCTAAAAGTAGTTTTTTTACTTGATTTGATTTGATTGAATTCAATACCGGCGATGTAGAATATGCAAATAGGTGTGCCCTAAACGGTGAAGATGAGCGATGTAAAAACGTTCTAAAATGTTGATTTATTAAAATTTAACCAGCCGTACGAACGTCAATGGTGGGTGGACTCAGCTGTAGTGTTGTGTTGTGCGAATGCGTGGTTAACCTGACGAGTATGAACCGTTGTTTTATAGGTATTTGTAGTCGTATTTATTTATTAGGGAGGCTGAAATAACAATGCAATATAGAAGAGTGAAAATGGTAAAATCATTTGTACTTTTAGTAATCCGAAAATCCTTCTAAATCTAGGTTTTTTATGTCAGCCTACCAACTGATGATAATTTCAATCGATTGATTTATTACATTAGCTAACTAATGTGTTAATTTATTTTAATTTATTAGGGGCGATTTCTTCACCCTGGTTTACACGTTACACCAGATTTAGCCAGGGGGGGCGACACTAGTTTTGCAAAGCCGAAATATCCCAGAAAAAGCCGGTAAAACCCGCAAAAGTTTTGCGGGTTTCTCCATTTTTTGTTCGTTTTTTTTTTTGCTTTTTTGGGATATTTCGGCTTGGAAAAACCGGAAAACTAGTGTTGCCCTTGTTGCCCCCTGGATTTGAATTCAGTAACAAATTTTGAAAACGACGTATAATCAATGCTACACCATTGATTATACGTCGTTTTCAAAATTTGTTACTGAATTAAAAAATAGAATAACCTCGATAACATTGCGAATATTTCGCGCAGCTCCACTCCAGTTGCGCGCAGCCAATCACGAGCAAGAAAGACGACGTCGTTGCGCGCCAAAGCTACACGCAGCACGTTCCCATTGTCTGCGACCAAAACGAACATCGACGCTCGCCCACAGGCTGATCGTTGTTGTTGATAGTGTGAAAAGGTAAGTTATCTCTTTATGGTTCCTTTCGAGCTTGTTTTAATGAAACGGAAATATAACAATATTTTCTGGAATAGAGTCCTAAAATTAAAGACGAAATCTCGCTTATATTGAATAATACGATCAAGCATGGTATACTAGTCGGAATTGTACTCGAATTTGAAAAACAAAGGAATAATGAGAAAATTCGAAATACATAAAATGGTAAATAGTTCTACTTTGACACTTGAGGCACAGACAAACAGACGTAACACTTGCGAAATTTCCATCGACCACGCTTTTAACAATCATTTTAAATGTTCATAGTTGTGGCTTTCACAATCAGAGGCGCGCGCATCGTTTTTCTTTGCGTTTGACGTTTCACACTAGCGCCTTCTGTTGACGATATTGCACAACACAGTGATTCTTGCAACTTTCCCACCAGGTGATTGTAGTGTGAACTGGGCGATGAATTTCCATGAAAATCGTTCAAGGTGTTACGTCTGTTTGTCTGTGCTTGAGGTCAACCTTGTGTGACGCAGAGAAAATAGGTAGAGAAGCGAGGAGTGAACAGCCGTCTGAACGGCAACACTTTTTCTGTTTTGATTTCATCACTCGGATGCTGGCAACTGCAGTAAAGCTGATTAATCCACCCATCGAAGGTAGTGCCTATCTTGCATACCGCATTTGAAAACTATTTATACTGTTGTTTTATTAACTAGACATTATCAAACTGATGTTCCAAAATGGAACAATTTTCATTAATCGTCAAGGTTTGTTGATTTTGTTCATTAGGATACCAGTTTGACGGTTCGATAAGGTATTTTTAGCTTCACACTATTCGCTTCTCTACCTTTTTTCTCTGGTGTGACGGAGCTCGACTTTTTTTCGCACTGGGAATTCAAAAAATATAATATATAAATATAATATCGCAGACAGACGTTCTAGCTCGAACAAATTTATTCAAATTTTCTATGTAAATTTTCACTAGCGACACCTAGGCAACCGATTGCCACAGTGCAGTCGCGAGCAGTTGACAGTTTGAGAAACCACGTGCTTCCAGCCGCTTACTTACCACCCAATTCACCACCCACCGAAAAATAAAATCAAAACAAACACTGTGAAAATCATTCCTACATTTGCGTCACATTCACAAAGATTTCCCAATGCGAGTGAAGTTCATCCAAATGCAGTTTTATTCAAGCAAAGCTGTGTAACACAAGGTGTAACATAAAAGTAATAATGTGTAAAATATTTTACAAGAGTCCTGCGCTAATTTGTGCAAAAGATTTTGGACATTAAATAAAAGTCATTTACTCTGCACAAATTATGTGGAAACATTATTAGCGTGCAACACGTGCGGTCTCTTCCCGCCAAGGTAAGAGATTCCCGTAAATGTCAAAAATGAGACTCACCAACACATCTGCGTTAGTTATGAAAAGTTGGTGTTTTTACACTAAAATGTCATTATTTCAGCAAAGTTTGTGAAGTTTTGTTAGTTTGGATGTTTCTAAATGCTGAAAAAATATGTTTCGAATCAATTAAAAAAAATTTGTTACCGATTTTCAAATGGCGATATTTTCTGTTTTATTGCATGGAGGTGACATTTAATCCAGTCAGATGCAATTAAATAATAGCTTCTAAGATGGGAGTGCTTAATTTCTTAAGAAAGTTTGCTAAATTGTGATGTGCCCATACAAATCAGCGCAAACTTCATAACTATTTTTTGCTTTTTTCCTTTTCTCACTAATCCGTGAATATTAGCGGGAATCTCTTACCTTGGTATTTAGATACTTTGCTGGAAGACGACCGTGGTGACAGTTGTTGGTCGCAACGCACATGTGAGGCAGCGATTGAATATGAACGCCGCTAACGCCATCTGTTCGCTGATTGCCACTTGGCAATTTGTGGCGGCCATGTTTTTTACACAAGCTGCTGAGTCAAACTTGAACGTCTGTCTGCGATAATATATAATATTACATACACGGTGAAAAAATTCAACTCAAAGTATGTGTTATAAGCTACCCGGATAAAAAATACAATAGAAAAACATAGGATTCTAATGTAACAGTACCATTGAAAACCATACTCTCACAATAGAATTCAATGTTAAAATAACAATAGAAAAACAATAGAATCAAATGTTTCTAACAATAGAATCCAATGTGAATGAGCATTTCACATTGAATTGAATAGGTTGTTAAGTATCGTAACAATACAAAAAAGTACTTTTTTCCATACAAGTTTTTTCGCAAAACAGAAGATTCTAATGTAAATGAAATGTTGTTAATACATGTACGTGGAATCAAATGTACCGTAGATTTTTATGTATTTGTATTGTTTTGAACTGTTAAATATGCCGAGAACTGGCTGTTTTGAACTGTGAATTTACATTACATTTAATGGTTTGGGGATGGTTTTCTATTGTGAAACAGAAGATTCTTATGTTTTCGAATTGTTTGAAACAATTAAATGCTCAGTAAACGTATTGTTATGGGTAGTGATTTTATTTATGGTTCCACATTTGATTCAATTGTTTTGGAATAGTTTTCTATTGTAAAGCAGAACATACTGTTTGTCCTGTGTTTACATTGAATCCAATGGTTTGGGTATCGTTTTCTATTGTAATACAGAAGATTCTTATGTTTTCGAATTGTTTCAAACAGTGAATTGCACGGTAAACGTATTGTTTTGTGTAATAAATTTATTACTGGATCCACATTTGCTTCAATGGTTTGGAAATAGTTTTCTATTGTGATACAGAAGATTCTTATGTTTTCATATTGTTCTTTGAGCAGTGACTTAATTACACATTAGATTCTATTATTTTGGAATTGCTTTCAATTGTGATTACGGAACACACTATTTTGACCTATTTTCACGGTAAATCCAATGGTTGAGGAATTGTTTTCTATTGTGAAACAGAAAATTCTAATGTTTTGGAATAGTTTTATTTTACAAACGAATATGAACATTTTGGAATGGTTTGATCTATTTCTGCTTTTTATTTTTGTTACTGATTGCTTGAAAAAATCAGAAAAACAGTGAATCTGAACTATCTTTATGCATTTGGACTAGAAGCTTGTATATTTTATGCTACATTCAGGGCTACATTTCAAGAGCACAGATCGAACAATTATCTAATATTTGGATCAATCATGTCATAAATTGAGTAATGTTTAATTGCATTAATGATTGAAGCTTAGGCTCCCATGCCCCACTGGCCAGATAACTGGGTTTAGCAAACTAAACACTATATGTGGCAACACTTTTTGCGGCATATGGAACCGTGCCCAGCGCGCTAAGTGTTATTAGTCCACTAATGTAGTTGCATTTAGTGGGTGATGAGGTACAAAAGTAGCATTACAGCGTGCCTCACCATTATTGTAGCACTTAAAAATACTCGATATACTACAGCTTGAAACTATATTAGAAGATTCGTTCGAAGCGTTCAAATGCAAAAGAAGATTCTAATCCTATGAAACATTTGTTTGTTATTTTGAGTCTTGTTTCCTTAAAATGACACACAAGTGATTGCACAGATTAAGTTTGTTAAATTTTGTCTACAAAAGCTTATATAGCGTGAAAAGTTCTTCAAATATTCGAATCACTCATGTCTGAAGTAACATCTAATTGCATTAATGGTCGAAGCTTAGGCTCCCATGCCCCACCAGCCACATAACTGGGATTAGCAAACTAAACACTATATGTGGCAACACTTTTTGCGGCATATGGAACCGTGCCCAGCGCGCTAAGTGTTATTAGTCCACTAATGTAGTTGCATTTAGTGGGTGATGAGGTACGAAAGTAACATTACAGCGTGCTTGACCATTGTCCTGGCAATGAAGACACCCGTTAGACTAAAGCCTGGAGCCCATAGCATAAATTTGCACCGATTGAGTTAAACTTATGATATGTGTTCCAGTCTTAAAGAGCGAACGTATATAAGAAGGCCTTTCCTATCGTCCATATGCCAAAGATAGTTCTAATTCAGTAATAAATTTAATGAGGTTACAACCTATATTAGAAGACTCTCCAAAGCGTCCAAAAGCAAAAGATAATTCTATTCCACTGCCCATAATCGCATAGTTGACGTAACCACCATTGACAAAAAACCAGTGATACAAAAAAAGAAGTCCTAAATGAAGCAATTTTGATTACATTTATGTGTTCAAACTAGAAGATTGTAATAGATACTTAATCGTTTTCCAGTGTAGTATTATCAGAAACATTATGACCATACGATATTTTCTGCATCTTTAGTCGACTTTTGTTTTGGGTGGCCAAACTGCCCGACTTTACTGTGATAGTTGATTCAGGGAGAGATGTGGCCAAACGATGAGCGGCGCCAGATGTTTAGGCGTATTATTAGCCATGGAATGTTGGTTCGATTACAACACCAGTCAGAGCTTTTTGTCAAACGAAACATTCTTCATTGAACCACTGGGTGTCTTATAGAGTTTGGGTGCTAGTAACAGACTTTCTACGCTACCGAAGTTTACTTCTGCGGCGTTTTAACAAAGTTATCTTAATGGAAAACATACATTAATTAATTATTCCAGTAAAATACGCATTTGAAAATATCAATATACATTGATATTGTACTGCCGTTCTATGCCCACTTGTCTCATGTTTATAAGAATCCTATATAACATGGGACAATTATGCACAGAACGGCAATGTAATGGACTCCACCGGGTTTTCAAATATGTTGGCGCCTATATGAATTCCCCATTTGATGTCTATGTTATCTGCCTCGCTGCCGACTGCCTATAGTAGACCCTCATGAATGTGCCTATTAGCGTGGTTCAAAAAATCGTTTTTGCTCCACACCGCTTATTCGATTCCTAACCAGATTATATGCCTTCTCACAAAATTTGAGCTCATTTGGTTGAAAATTGAGACTGCACAAGCCTGTCAAAGTTTGTATGGGAATTACTATGGGAAAACGATGTTTTTCATTCAATCGACCGTAGCATTTCCACAAGTGCCCTATTGAATTAGTCGACCCTTGGTAATACTAGGCTACTCTATCAGCTACAACTTTTCCGAAGACCGCATTCAAATCGGACGCCTCATTAATTAGTTATCGATTTGTATCCAACTAGGCAAACTTTAGCTATGATCCTCCAGCTTCCCAGCAGGCAACATTGCTGCATATGGCGCCAAAGATAGCACACTGAAATCATGGCTACTATGTTCCACTACAGAATGCAGTGATGCCCACCGAATAGTTTAACCATCATGAGTAAAGATTTCGATTCTGGATAAAAATCGGTAACTAATTAATGAGGCGTCCGATTTGAATGCGGTCTTTGGCAAAGTTGTAGCTGATAGAGTAGCCTAGTATTACCAAGGGTCGACTAACCCATTAGCGCACTTGGGGAAATGCTACGGTTGATTTAATGAAAAAAGTCGATTTCCCATAGTAATTCCCATACAAACTTTGACGGGCTTGTGCAGTCTCAATTTTCAACCAAATGAGCTCAAATTTTGTGAGAAGACATATAATCTGGTTAGGAATCGAATAAGCGGTGTGGAGCAAAAACGATTTTTTGAACCACGCTAGTGCCTATAGCGGAACGTTTTGAGTGTATAGGGTATTGGTTCCCTTATTAAGCATGTGGCTCCCATTTTCATCCTACAAAAAAAACCCAAGCGAAAAACAAAGAATTGAAGCGCTGTTTGCTTTGTTTCTTATTTTTGTATTTTTTGTTAGTGAGCACCCATGAAAACAAAAAGAACGGAATCAATCGATGCCGTATTCTCTTGTTTTCGCATAAGATGAATATGGGAGCGTGAGATTACTGATGGCACACATACCCTACATTTGTTAAATCCTATTTTTGTGACCACTAAATAACCCGTTTACTCTAAACTGCTGTAGCAATATAATTAATATTCCCCCGGTTGAAGTTGCCTGGAATCAATTGATTTGGGCATTTACATTTGGGATTTTCTGTTGGGGATCCACTGAAAGCGCAGGATATATTTTAAGCACCAAAACCCTACTTTGCCCGTTGTTTAGTGTAAGTTATGTTCCGTTTGTACAGCCTATGACTGAAGATGGTATGTAGTGTCTTTTATTATTAAGTAAATTATTCTGCCCTCCATTGCCATACTTGCCGCTGGAATTCTCTCATCCGAACATTTCGTGGTAGTGCCGCAAAATATTCCTCCGAGCATTGCCAGCAAATCCAACTGTATGCTCCAGTCTGAAATGGTATCCTTCTGTAAAGCGAGCTTCACTCTCTCCGGCACCGCATGCAGCTTCTTCCAATCCAATCAGCTTGAGACGTTCCAGTATCTGAACCATGAAACGACGCGAACCGGTCGACTCTCCCTCTGGTGTCGGTCGATGTCCGGAATTTGAGGCTTCTGTTGCATTTTAGCGAAGACGGCTAAATTACATAATGTCTTTTAAACTCCGCTGTGTTGAAAAAACAATTTTTGCACCCAATTCCACCGAGTAAATTAAATGCATTTAATTTCCAAATTATGTATAGTTTGTGTGGCGCACTTAGTTTTTGTCATTATCACAGTCACATTCACCACAAATTTTCCGTGGCATGTCTCCTGACACGTATTAAATCGGAAAACAAATCTGAATTCCATATCTGCATCTTTCCAATTGATGGCTGGATACACAACCAAGCATAATTTATTCTGACGATCGAACATTGAGAGTGAAAAATAATCAAAACAATTATTTGACAAGTCAGAAGATGGGTTTATTTAGAAGATTGATAAAACTATGATACAACCCGAAATCCTAAGCCGGTTTGCATACGAAGCCCTGTAGACCCTAATAAGACTGGGCCAACTAGCCAGAACGTGGGCTTATTGAGGCATACAAGAACTCGAGAGCATTTTCAAGTCGGCATCAATGGTTTTATGTTTAGGATTTTTGAATCGCTAAAAAACTTTGATAAAATTAAAATTGTTACTTGGGAAGTGAGCAAGAACAGAATAATAAAATGCATTGTTGTTCGACGCTTCCTTCTTGAGATTTGTGCGTCTTAAGTTTTGATGCACTGTTGAAGCGGGATTTCAAGGCGTTTGTCCTTAAAGACGTTCATACGCAAAATCGATAGCGATCGTCATCGTTTCTTAAAGAAATTTAAATAAAATTGAAGCCTCATCGATAAAGATGAACCCGGATAAAAAATTACTATTCATTACATGGTAAATATTATTAACATATGACTGGTTTTATTGTTCACAATAAAACACATAGTAGATATATTGTTACTTTTTACAATAGAAACCAAGCCCATATAGTTCGTACAATAAGTGAACATTAGCTTTATTAGTGACTAATTGATTCGATTGTTTTTCAATAGTTCTATAATAATTTAAAATTACTATAAGTAAAAATTGATTTAAGTTGTTTTTAAATAGTTGCAAAAGTGCCTGCAAAGTTCTCATGGACTTTTTATTAAAAAAGTGTTTATTTCTCAATTACACTTGAAAACAATTCGTAACATATAAATAACAATAAATAATATTGTTGCTTGGATCATGTTTGTATAATCAAATACAAAATCACTTGACATATTTTTTTTTTGTTTTCGTTTTTGAGTACAGTAGATGTTTCGGTTATCGAATATTATTCGCTAAAACTTCAACGACTGACAGACGTCAAGCGTGTTGGCAGAGGAAGCTAGCTCTCAATGAATAACTGAGGAAGTACTTATAGAAAACTAGCTAAAAAGCAGGTTTAGCCAAGTGAGGATGTTACGACAAGAAAAAGATGAACAATGATTTTTCTAATGTTTTCCAATAAATTAAAGGAATCTAGTAAATAGTAAACTACCATTGATAACAATACAAATACGATTAGTTAAATGGGGTCAATTGAACCGATGTTAAAATAAACATGCAATAATATTTGTTGTTATGTAAACAGATTTCGCCTTTGAAAACCCAAAGAATTCATATTTCTCGGTAACATGTTTCTCCAGCATTTACAGATACTAATGGCCACATGAATTGTGAACGATTTATGGTATGGATCATACGACCTGATGTCTGACTTGTGATATTTGGCAGTTATTTGAAAAGATCTTATCAACAGCTGCCAAGCAATACTTACCAGACAGACATCAGAGTGTTTGATTCTTATCATAAAATGTGCATATCATTCTGGAGGCCGTTAGTGCTCGTAAATGCTGGATATAAATGTTAGCGAGAAATATAAATTCTATGGATTTTCAAAAGCGAAAACTGTTTACAAATAACAACAAATATTATTGTATTTTTATTGTAACAACGATTCATTTGACGCCATTCAATTAATTGTATTTGTATTGTAAGAACAATGAAAAAACATTAAGATATATTGTTTTCTTTTGAAAATTACCCTAAAAATGTCTCATAAAAACACAATACATTCTATTGTTTTTCGCGAAAAAGTGTATGAAAATTTTCTCAAAATTTTATGGTTAAGATACATAACGACCACCATTTTTTATTGTAAAAGTGCCATTTACCATTCGCCGAATGGTATAGAACAATAAGGGTGATGGTGAGTGTGCTGTGTAAATTACAATACGTATAATGGTGAATATTTTTCGGAAAAATGGTGTTGTAACAATAAAATTTATCGTATTTTTATGATATTTTTTATCAGGGAATAAAGAATTGTATCGTTTTTTGGATACTAAAATAGTGGTTTCTGTATTATCGACCCACAAAAATTTAGCCATAAATATAAAAATAGCAACCACGCCCTCCACCACCCCTTTGGTGTTCTGTTTATCATCAGTTTTTTTGTCAACATTTCTTAAATTAGGAATTAAACTTCTGGTGTCTGGTGTTTGGAGTAGGTCCGCTTACTTACTTACTTACTGAGCCACAGATGATTATGAACAGCGGATAGCCATAAGCATAATCACATTTTCAAATTTTGTTTCGCAAAATATTCAAAGTTATTTCTTTGTTCAAAATGCAATAATATCCAATAGGCTCCTAAAGTCCTATCGGGATTCTTGTTTTAAACCACAATATATGGTTGAAGAGTACATATTTACTCATTTTTTGGCGTTTTTATTAACCATAGTTGAAAATATATAATTTTTATTTGTTTAGCCTTTTGTCTCGTCCCTAGCTTATAACACATACTTTGAGTAATTTTTTTTTCACCATGTATGTCAGAGGAACATTTTTGAAATCCCAGTGCGAAAAATGTCGAGCTCAGTCACACAAGGTTGACCTCAAATGTCAAAGTAGAACTATTTACCATTTTACTTATTTCGAATTTTCTCATTGTTCCTTTGTTTTTCAAGTTCGAGTAAAGTACAATTCCGATTAGAATACCATGCTTGATCGTATTATTCAATATAAGCGAGATTTCGTCTTTAATTTTAGGACCCTATTACACGACATTGCCAGTTTATCCGTTTCGCTGCTAGCAGATTTTGTCGTTAACGGCGGAATTGGTGGTTTAGAAAAAAAATCTCTCACGGGCGGTGCTATCCAGCTGAATGTTGAATGTATTTGGCATTTTTCAGCTCCAAAATTTGTTCAAAATATATATACCTACCGATAACATAATTTTCATCCTACTGCCCTAACATCGCGCGTAACATCCGATCCAATCTGGATATCCACGTAAAACTCCTCCGGAAATTGTTCTGGATTTCATCCCAGTCGTTCCTACAGTCGTTCTGACCCGATCCAAACCAAAACATTGCTCTGTCCGAGGGGGACGACTCTTCCCGATATCCTAGATTTTTTGCCAACCAAAACCTATTGCGGAGATTCCACCTGTTGAGACTCCTGCGCGAAAATTAGTTGCGTGGATTTTTCTTGCGTGGGCTCACAGATATAAAACCAGACCGCGTCCTGGTGAATATTTTACGCTGTGTTGTTAGGTACACATTTGGTGCTAGTTTTACATTGTAAACAAACATTTCTAACGCACCTACGCTGAAAATGCGCCTAATCATTTATTTGCGTCTGAATCTATAAATCTTCACAACGGGCAATACAAGGAATCACATTTTTTTTCATAATTTCAACAAAACTGAAGAAATTAACAGAAAATCGATCAAAATCAACCATATCCGAAATATCCGATAAAATCGATTATAATGTTGGCTTATCCACATAAAATCGAACAAAATCGATGCACATCCCTGAACAAAAATGTCAAATTTTCTCGATTTTGTTTTGTTCTCCCTGTTCTTCCGGATGGAGCTTGTTTATAAACAACAGCTGATCACGGATGTGGCTGTTGTTTACATAGTCTACGCATTATTTTAATCCTCAGTATGCCATTATGTAGCTAATAAATCTTCTCAATAACATGCATTTCCCATATTTCTGAGATGATCCGTTGTTGCATTCGCTAATTCCAGCAATTCCTGCAGCTGAGCGACCAGCTGATGGTCGACGCAGCTGATTGTTTACCTGGAAGAGCTGTCATAATTTTCGAAGTGGCGTCGCGACGTCGTAACATTTTGAGAGATGTTAGCCTTTTTCAGCGCCAATTTTCGCCGATTTTCGAACGATTTTTTTCATTTTATTCGATTTTTTCAGATATTTTCAATTTTTACCATTTTGTTGAAAATAAATAGCATAAAATCGATTTTAACTTGGAAAATGGCAGAAAATGAGAAAAATCCGAAAAAATCGAACCGATGTTCAAAATAATGAAAACAATTGGGTTTTTAAATTAAGAAAAATTTAATGATTTTTTATTTTTAAACAAAAGAGCACCTTTTTCTGCGCCGCTATGATTTTTTTCAGATTTTTAGAATTTTATTTTGGTATTTTAAATCAATTTGAAAGAGATTTTTTGAAATCACCTTTTGACAGCTGGGCAACTGCTTGACAGCTCCGCTCAGTACAAAATGCGACGAGGGGTGATTCGACAAATCGCTCCCATGCAAATTTCAAATTGATTTTTAAATAGGTTCCCGGGCACCAAAATTGATGAAAATTTGGATTTCGGCTCAGTTTGACATGCAGATTCAGAATATGGAATTATCTCAACACCACTAAAGAAGCCAATTGTGAATATTTCAGAAAATCAAATAAAATTACGGCTTATCGCATGGTAACTGAAGCAAATTGATTACTGTCGACCCCCTCGTAAAAACCATCGTCACGAAAACATAATCGCCCAATGTGTGCCAGGCTGTGTTACGCAAACCACTCAGTAGGTGGCAGTAGTGAGCAAACGTCAAACAGGAGGAAAAACGATGCGAACGCCGTAACCGAGCGATTTGCGAACTACAAAATATTTGAACTAACAGTTAAAAAAGGTAACGATGAGAAGTGAGTAGAGTGGGACGTCTGTTTGTCTGTGCTTAGGATGTTCATAAGATTTTTGCCATAATAGTCTATTTTACGAGCCGATTTTATGAATGAATTTTGACAGGAGGTAGTGTCCAATAACCCGTGAAAACCAATATCATCATCAACATTGTTGTCACTTCGTAAAATGGCTCATTGAAAACTATATGAATAGAATTCTGCAAGGTGACGTCACGAATGAACGGTCGGTTCATTCTTGTTCGTCCTTTCCTTTTCCCTCTCATGCGAATTTTGACATTTTCCGGGGGTTTGTTTTGATTCCCATTTGTTGCCGTTCTTTTCTCTCTCGGAGAATCGAGGTTAAATTTCGATGCAAAATTCTATGCCATCTTACACGGAACTAGGGAAGATTCAAATATTACGTCCATCGTTTTTCGGGATTTCTAGACCCCCCCCTCCCCCATCTGTCACGCAATTTTCCTATACCCAATACACGTACTGTCACACTTTCTAGACCCCCCCTCCCCCAAATGTTGGACGTAATTTTTGAACGTTCCCCTACAAATCAACCCAAATTTAAGTTATTTTGACGCAATCCCGCACCTCCGTGGAATTACTCAAATTTGCGTCAAACCGCGATAGTGGTCACCAGGGAGAATATTCCAGGAGGGTTATTCTCCCTGGTCAAAACCTTGGGGCAAGACACTGTGCTGGAGAGTACATATTCCGTCACAGAGTTGCTCAGAATTTCACTGGATTGCTCCCGTTTTTACATAAGTGTTGCCTGATTTATTGCAAAATCAAAACAATGTTGCCCGATATCTCGCTTTTCTTGCAGTTTTAGGGGTGTTTTTCAACAAATTTCGTCGATCATTGGTGAAAAGAGCTACTCAGATTTTCTCAGAGTTACTCTCGTTTGCACAGTGTCTTGCCCCTAGGTCATAACGCTGGAGGGGGTGGGTGGGTGTACTTCATGGTGTTACAGCTCGAACAAAAAAATTTCTTCCCATATAAACAATGTTACGAAGGGGTGGGTGGGTGTCAAAAATGGCCAATTTTGGCGTTATGACATTTGTGAATGAACCCTAATAAATAAATCAGCTGTAAACCCTGATAAAAAAGATCATAGAGATACAACAGAATCTATTGTTGCAACACGCTGAAATGAATGGTATTTACCATTAATTCAATTGGGTTCTTTAGGGGTATCCGGATTATCTGAGATTCGGATTCTCCGCCCGAAAATTAGTCGAAATCCAAAATTTCATAATTTTTGGAGTCCGGGAACTATTTTTAAAATGCATTTAAAGTTTGTATGGGGAAATTTTTTTGTTCGGGTCGAACTGTCATTTTATCAATTGAACTGTCATTCTATCCACGAAAATTAAAACTGTTTTGTTAATTTAACCATCAAAACAAAGGTATTTGAATCCAATAAAATCACGTTATACTCAGAAAAATTAGCTCTTTCGATTAGGCTACAGAAAATAGCAATATTTTATTCACTAAACAACCCAATTGTTTAAAACGATAGAGTAACAACACACCCTATGGTTTTCCACCATAGCATATATTGTAAATGTCACTTTTACAATAGAAAATGGGGGTTGTTATGTATCTTTACCATAAAAAAATCCTAAAATTCTGGAGCAAATTCAAGTCAACTACCATTCAATTTATGGTGTTTTTATAAGTGAAATCTCTAGTACCATTGATTTTATTGTGCACGTATTGTAGTTCCAATACATCATTTTCAGCAGGAAAATACGTACACAATATAATTTATTGTTGAACAGTCAAATTCATTATTCAATTCAAAAATTCAAAATTCAAAAGTCATTATTCAATGGTTGTTTATGGTGATTTTATTGGAATTTTTTATCAGGGAAGGCACGCAAAATTCTAGCTCACGGAGTGATTATTTTACCCATTTTGCTGTTGCATTCTTTTAACCTGAGTGTCGCGGACTGACTCAATATGCTCTCTTATACCCCGGACAGACATGTGATACGAGTGTGATTCCTGTACAACGGTACGCAGTGTCAAGAAAATTCTGACAAGACTGACTTGAACTGAGAGAATTTTCACTATGGCACTCATTTCAAGCGTAATTGTACAGTGATTCTTGTATCACATGTGTGTCATAAGTATTAGCTATAGCTATATATAGCTTGAAAAATAAAACCGCTTCTATTCGCACCACCTACACTGCGAACCCGGCATTACCCTTTAAGGAGTAAAAAGTACTCTCTTTTTGCAGATATATGGAGCTGTCAAAATAAAGGGTACTTCAAAATTTTGAACGAAGGGTAATTTTTGCCCATTTTCAAGTTCCAAGTATTTACTCTTTATAGGGTGAAAATTCTGTTCTGATCGTGAATCAAGTTTGCTCTCGGCACTTGTATTTTTTGTGAGATCATGAGTTTTAACAAACAAAAAACTAGAAATAACTGGTAAGTAGGTATAATAATGACTTTAATTTTGCTTTCATTGTCTGTGATTATAAAATCATCCAAAATATTTGTTGACACCGCACGTAACATCGAGCGAAGGACGCGGCGTGAACATTAACGGAGTGCGACAAGTGCAGGTATACTCGGCTCTGAAACAGGTTCCAGACTAAGAATGCCCAGGATCTACTTGTCCGACTAAGGAGGGACAGTATATCGGCCTGGGGAAAAACTTGGTTTGGATTGCTGGTCAAAGTCTTTAAACAAATCGGATTACAGGCTAAGAATGCCCAGGATCTACTTGCCCGACTAAGGAGGGGCAGTATATCGGCCTGGGGAGAAACTTGCGCTGGTTTTCTGATTAGTTTAATGATGTTTGGAGATGGATGGTTTCGGATGAAAACATCGATGAGTCGCTTGAATGTCAATCAAGAACTGTTTATTCGTATGAAAAGGTCGGTCTTATATAGCCCAGAATTTTGGAATTGATGCTCAGTACGCATGCGCGTCTAACTTTTCCATGCAATGTCCTAATCCAGCTTTCTCTATACACTTGGATTTAATCTAGCCCTTTTTTTTGGTACTAGCCTTACTAAATGGCTGTAGCATTATCAAACCCTAGCTTATAGCGCCTGCGACCGAGCGTCTTCCTTAATCTAAAACTTACTCCCGTTTTATTGCTCTAGCGCTTAGCCAGAGTCTTCTAGAACCCTTACTAGTTATTGCTTAGCGTCCTAAAGGGTATGCTTGTTCAATTGTTATGAATCGGCTGTTCACTGATAGTAAAATTTTATTACTCATTTGATTACAATGAAATTCGTTTTTGTTCTATGCCACGACCTTCAAGCAGCGACCCTATCGCAGAGCATGTTCAAATCTTCAGTATCGTGGCCTAGTCTTTCGTTTCTGTTCTGACACTATGAAACGTTTTACTTTGGTGACTTACAATGCATTCTTATGAACGACTACACCATGCAACCGACCGCGTACAAGTTTTTGGTCGTAAATTACGCTTCCTTATTACGTGCGTACTGCCTCTATCTGCAGCCAGGTTCCTTGCTTTTTTTTTGATTGTCGGATCTCTCACGCTGCTACCGTGGAGGCAAGAAATGAATTATCAAACTTGACTATATGGTTCGGTGCATTTTTCTGGCTAGAATTGTGACGAAAGAGAGTAAAAGGATTTTGAAAATGACTCAACTCTAGGTGGCTGCTGATAAGACGTGGGCTTAACTTCTGGCTGTATTTATTTTTATTGCGAACCGAACACTTTGATGGTGCTTACTTGCAGCTAGTTGGTTTTTTTTTTTTTGTGTCTTCCTTTTGGTTAAACAATCTTTTCTTTCCGTGATTTTTTATTCATTCGTAGGTCAATGACCAACCGTGAGAATTTTATATTAATTTGTGATTAATTGCAATGCTTGCTTTCGTAACAATATTGTTGTTTGATTGCAGGACCAAGTGCAGGACATCCGAAAAAATGGGACTTCGTCGATATTGTCGGGTTGTCGTCGAAAGATTTCTCCAACTCATTCAGCAGCGATAGGAACTTCATATTTGTTACAAAACAACAATTTTTGATTAAATAAATTTGTTCTTATGTTAAATTGTTTTCTATGTTTACCATTTTCATTTTTCATGCAAATTAAAAATAAAGAAAATCAAAAAGAGTTAAATTTACCCATTTTTCCAACCGGGGTTTCTGTGGATAATGGGTAAAATTTACTCGTTGCACTGACGTACGAGCACTTTACTCTTTTAAGAGTAAAGGCCGTTTTACTCTTTTTAAGAGTTCACCTACGGTCGTTTGCGAAAACCCATTAATGGGTGAAAAAACACCCATTTTCGCTAGAACTGCCTCTCCCCATTTAATGGGTAAAGGCGCTTTACCCATTAATGGGTAGAGACAGTTTATGTCAAACGACGGGTAAAATTTTACCCATTGTGCGTAACGCGTTCCCGCTGCAAAATGGGTGAAAAAATACCCATTTTTAGAACAACCGAATTGAGAATGAAAATATCAATCAAGTTTTAGCTCGTTTAGTGAAACAAACAATAAATATATTCCTCCTATTATTTTTATTACAGAGATGATTGTCAATTACATATTTGATAATTTAATTGTTCGAAATTCCAATTATTGATGAGGATGGTGCCCTTGATGGTGCCGCTTCCAGGATGGTTCACCAATCATCGCAGATGTCATCTGAAGATTACAAATAATTTGGAAATGGCTCAATATGTGTGACTGAATTCAGTGCTTTTTGTTACTTACCATTCTTGTTGCTATATTTCTTTTATCTCTGCCATTTTATTCGTATTTTGGTTGCAGGAAAATGTTCAGTCCTGTTCAGCTAACGAGACCAAAATGTGGCGTGTTTGTAAAAATGTTCACAACTATTTTTCACCCATTAATGGGTAGCAAAGCTGTTTTCAACAACGGGTATTTTTTTACCCTTTTCATGATATCCGTTTTACCCATGTTTTGACAGAAGTGCATCTTTTTCAAAAATGAGTATTTTTTTACTCATCGATGGGTTTTTGCAAACAACCGTGATAAGGCATTTTATGAGACGTTTCAAATCAGCTGATTTTTGAATGTTTACCAGTTTTGAAGTCCAACCGGTGGGCCCATTTATTTACATTTTCGCTAGCATAACATGTGATACAAGCCCATCCAATAAACGGGGTTCATTTATCTGCAAAAATGCGTCAATCTACCCACTATAATTGATATCCGTAAACCTTGGAGATGTTTTTTCATCTGCTAGTGACATCATGCGGCTCGGGGGATTGGTACATGCCACATTAGAAACCGAAACATCTCTGCCAGCAAAAATCTGATTGGCGCTCACCACATGTTATGCTATTTTTCGCGAAAACAAAAACATCAAATGTAAACAATAACAATGAGCGGCCCACCGGTAGAACGTCTCGTAAAATAGCTTATAGTTACTCTCAAAGTGGGTACTTTTTCACCCTTTAAAGAGTACTTTGGTCTCACAGTGTAGCTTTTAACGTATTTTTTTTTGGGTAATCTGTTTTTTTCGTGTACATTTTCGGCGTGGTGTTGTGAAGTTTAGCGTGTTCCGTTCAAAAAACGCGCGGAAACAAAAAACAACGGAAACCTCTTCTGTGGCATGCGTGGCATGGGCAACTCCGGCAACGCGTTTCCTGTACAGATTTACTTGGCCTAAATAAATATCCAATATTTTTATCACCATTCTGAATTTGTAACTTCCCTCGACGTAGGTAATTATTGGTGAGTATTGAATAATCTGCTAATAAAATGTGCATAAATATATTTTTGTAAAGTTAATCCTAATCTGCAGCCAAATTGGTGACGATGCTGCACCGGTCGGCTTATTTAGCCGATGCTTTGACTGACGAGAAAAAGCGTCGGGAGAAAGCGGAAGCGTACTGGAAAGCTCCGATTTCGCTGTACATGCAAGAAGCGCTCGAAAAGTGTCCCCAGTTGTGTACCAGCGATATATTCGCCTTTCAGGATTACGTCCGACAACATCCGCCACAAGCGGTCTATGACAGGTACAAGAACCAATCTGGTCTGGAGGAATTCGATCCACCCAAATGTAACGAGCGTGCGGCCAAACTGCGTCAGGCGGGAAATAAATGGTATGGGCAGAAAAACTACAAGGAAGCATTGATCAAGTACAATGAGAGTATTTGCTGTGCCTGTGCAGATTCCGAGGATTTAGGAATTGGATTTGCCAATAGGTGAGTGCATGATTTAAATAAGGCATGGTACACACATTACGTAACAAAAATAAGCCATTTCAGACCCCCTCCCACCGCCATGTAACGCTTTTTGTATGAATGCCCAAAAATTGCTGTATTGCTGTAAAGTAAAACGCTACGATTGGCTACCCGAAATTACGCGGTTTTATTCGCGATTTTAGTCTTGTGGAGGGCAAATAACGTAAAACAAAAATTTCTTTGAGTGTACTGAAGACTTTAGTAAGAAGGAATCATAAATTGCATTACACTGGAACTAAAGACACTATATGCATACAGTGTCTTTAACTGGAACCAATTTTCATGTCATTGGCTGGGGGTTCATAAATAGAAACGGGCATAAAAAGAGGGAACTTTGTGCATAATCAAATCAGGGTTGTAATGAACGAATCTAGTTCGCGTGAACAGGTCTTGTTCCAGGGCATTTGAGATGAGGCCATGGGGATTTCCAGGAAGTTCCCAAAAAGCCCAATGAAAGGGTGTTCCTAGTCTTCAGGGGCGTTTCAGGCATCTTAAGGGTTTTCAGGTTTCATTGGCGTTTTTACAGAATTTTATAAAATTTCCAATAGTATAAAGGGAATTTCAGAGGCGTTCCAAGGCATTTTAGTTAATTTCAGGGGCGTTCCTAGGGTTTTAACTTTTTTTTTCAAATTGATTACAATGACTTCAAAGGCATTTCAAGAGGATTACGGAGGCTTCAAGGACATTTCGAAGTATTGCAGGTAGGGTCGTGTCAAGGTAGGGTTCAGGAACATTTTGCGATTTCAAATGGGTTACGGAGCTTTCAAAGGCATGTCAATGAGATTATAGAGGTTTCAGTGGCGTTTCAAGACATTTCCGGGGCGTTTCAATGGTTTTCGTGAAGAGCTCTCTGAAAATCCCCCTAAAACCCCCATGGACCCCATGTAACTCATTTGTGACCCTCCGAAAACACTGAAAACGCCTACATGTGGCCTCTAAAACCCGTCCATAATCCAATGAAGCTTCCTGAAATGCCTCCGAAGTTCCCCTTAAAAGCCCATGGACACCTAAAACTCACCTGAGACCCTGCGAAACCATAGAGAACACCTCCGTTACACCTCCAAAATCCGTCAAAAATCCTCTGAAACTGCAATGCTCCCGAAATCCTTTTAGAACTCCGTCGGCCACATGTTTCAACATCATTAAGACAAGATATAATCCCTGTCCAAGAGTGACGGGTTTGACGATGGCTTATCAAGCGTCGTCATATAGTGAAAATGTGTTTGAATAGTTTCAATTTTAGGCTTTTATAATTATAGATTAGGTAAATTAAATATAGTAACGAAAATTAGTGAAATAATTAATGGAATAGTATTTGAAAGTAACTAGGTTTTGAATTAAAGCATTTCTTTACAAATTTAAACTAAAATAGAATTTGAATAATAATACCATTGCTTTATTGACTTTAATTTAAACGCTTGATTTGTCATGCCTCCAGCATACGCTTAATCGCTGTCGCATGATCTGACAACAGTTGATTACGCGCAGTGCTGGGGGGACCGACAGGGCTTATTACCAGTCTATACTAACCCCCTAACTACTAACAAGACTGGGAAGCCAACGATCACTCATTGCACTTTTGATAGTAGTAGTAGTAGTTAGTAGTAGTAGTTAGTAGTAGTAGTAGTTAGTAGTAGTAGGGGTCTGTGTCATTTGGCATAAAGTCATTTGGCATAAGGCCGTTTGGCATAAGGTCACTTGGCATAAAGACATTTGGAATAACGGTCATTTGGCATAATGGACACTTGGCATAATAAAGAAGGGTGCATTTCGATTATGCCAAATGACCGTTATGCCAAATGTCTTTATACCAAGTGACCTTATGCCAAACGACCTTATGCCAAATGACTTTATGCCAAATGTCCCGCTCCCTAGTAGTAGTTAGTAGTAGTAGTTAGTAGTAGTAGTTAGTAGTAGTAGTTAGTAGTAGTAGTTAGTAGTAGTAGTTAGTAGTAGTAGTTAGTAGTAGTAGTTAGTAGTAGTAGTTAGTAGTAGTAGTTAGTAGTAGTAGTTAGTAGTAGTAGTTAGTAGTAGTAGTTAGTAGTAGTAGTTAGTAGTAGTAGTTAGTAGTAGTAGTTAGTAGTAGTAGTTAGTAGTAGTAGTTAGTAGTAGTAGTTAGTAGTAGTAGTTAGTAGTAGTAGTTAGTAGTAGTAGTTAGTAGTAGTAGTTAGTAGTAGTAGTTAGTAGTAGTAGTTAGTAGTAGTAGTTAGTAGTAGTAGTTAGTAGTAGTAGTTAGTAGTAGTAGTTAGTAGTAGTAGTTAGTAGTAGTAGTTAGTAGTAGTAGTTAGTAGTAGTAGTTAGTAGTAGTAGTTAGTAGTAGTAGTTAGTAGTAGTAGTTAGTAGTAGTAGTTAGTAGTAGTAGTTAGTAGTAGTAGTTAGTAGTAGTAGTTAGTAGTAGTAGTTAGTAGTAGTAGTTAGTAGTAGTAGTTAGTAGTAGTAGTTAGTAGTAGTAGTTAGTAGTAGTAGTTAGTAGTAGTAGTTAGTAGTAGTAGTTAGTAGTAGTAGTTAGTAGTAGTAGTTAGTAGTAGTAGTTAGTAGTAGTAGTTAGTAGTAGTAGTTAGTAGTAGTAGTTAGTAGTAGTAGTTAGTAGTAGTAGTTAGTAGTAGTAGTTAGTAGTAGTAGTTAGTAGTAGTAGTTAGTAGTAGTAGTTAGTAGTAGTAGTTAGTAGTAGTAGTTAGTAGTAGTAGTTAGTAGTAGTAGTTAGTAGTAGTAGTTAGTAGTAGTAGTTAGTAGTAGTAGTTAGTAGTAGTAGTTAGTAGTAGTAGTTAGTAGTAGTAGTTAGTAGTAGTAGTTAGTAGTAGTAGTTAGTAGTAGTAGTTAGTAGTAGTAGTTAGTAGTAGTAGTTAGTAGTAGTAGTTAGTAGTAGTAGTTAGTAGTAGTAGTTAGTAGTAGTAGTTAGTAGTAGTAGTTAGTAGTAGTAGTTAGTAGTAGTAGTTAGTAGTAGTAGTTAGTAGTAGTAGTTAGTAGTAGTAGTTAGTAGTAGTAGTTAGTAGTAGTAGTTAGTAGTAGTAGTTAGTAGTAGTAGTTAGTAGTAGTAGTTAGTAGTAGTAGTTAGTAGTAGTAGTTAGTAGTAGTAGTTAGTAGTAGTAGTTAGTAGTAGTAGTTAGTAGTAGTAGTTAGTAGTAGTAGTTAGTAGTAGTAGTTAGTAGTAGTAGTTAGTAGTAGTAGTTAGTAGTAGTAGTTAGTAGTAGTAGTTAGTAGTAGTAGTTAGTAGTAGTAGTTAGTAGTAGTAGTTAGTAGTAGTAGTTAGTAGTAGTAGTTAGTAGTAGTAGTTAGTAGTAGTAGTTAGTAGTAGTAGTTAGTAGTAGTAGTTAGTAGTAGTAGTTAGTAGTAGTAGTTAGTAGTAGTAGTTAGTAGTAGTAGTTAGTAGTAGTAGTTAGTAGTAGTAGTTAGTAGTAGTAGTTAGTAGTAGTAGTTAGTAGTAGTAGTTAGTAGTAGTAGTTAGTAGTAGTAGTTAGTAGTAGTAGTTAGTAGTAGTAGTTAGTAGTAGTAGTTAGTAGTAGTAGTTAGTAGTAGTAGTTAGTAGTAGTAGTTAGTAGTAGTAGTTAGTAGTAGTAGTTAGTAGTAGTAGTTAGTAGTAGTAGTTAGTAGTAGTAGTTAGTAGTAGTAGTTAGTAGTAGTAGTTAGTAGTAGTAGTTAGTAGTAGTAGTTAGTAGTAGTAGTTAGTAGTAGTAGTTAGTAGTAGTAGTTAGTAGTAGTAGTTAGTAGTAGTAGTTAGTAGTAGTAGTTAGTAGTAGTAGTTAGTAGTAGTAGTTAGTAGTAGTAGTTAGTAGTAGTAGTTAGTAGTAGTAGTTAGTAGTAGTAGTTAGTAGTAGTAGTTAGTAGTAGTAGTTAGTAGTAGTAGTTAGTAGTAGTAGTTAGTAGTAGTAGTTAGTAGTAGTAGTTAGTAGTAGTAGTTAGTAGTAGTAGTTAGTAGTAGTAGTTAGTAGTAGTAGTTAGTAGTAGTAGTTAGTAGTAGTAGTTAGTAGTAGTAGTTAGTAGTAGTAGTTAGTAGTAGTAGTTAGTAGTAGTAGTTAGTAGTAGTAGTTAGTAGTAGTAGTTAGTAGTAGTAGTTAGTAGTAGTAGTTAGTAGTAGTAGTTAGTAGTAGTAGTTAGTAGTAGTAGTTAGTAGTAGTAGTTAGTAGTAGTAGTTAGTAGTAGTAGTTAGTAGTAGTAGTTAGTAGTAGTAGTTAGTAGTAGTAGTTAGTAGTAGTAGTTAGTAGTAGTAGTTAGTAGTAGTAGTTAGTAGTAGTAGTTAGTAGTAGTAGTTAGTAGTAGTAGTTAGTAGTAGTAGTTAGTAGTAGTAGTTAGTAGTAGTAGTTAGTAGTAGTAGTTAGTAGTAGTAGTTAGTAGTAGTAGTTAGTAGTAGTAGTTAGTAGTAGTAGTTAGTAGTAGTAGTTAGTAGTAGTAGTTAGTAGTAGTAGTTAGTAGTAGTAGTTAGTAGTAGTAGTTAGTAGTAGTAGTTAGTAGTAGTAGTTAGTAGTAGTAGTTAGTAGTAGTAGTTAGTAGTAGTAGTTAGTAGTAGTAGTTAGTAGTAGTAGTTAGTAGTAGTAGTAGTAGTAGTAGTAGTAGTAGTAGTAGTAGTAGTAGTAGTAGTAGTAGTAGTAGTAGTAGTAGTAGTAGTAGTAGTAGTAGTAGTAGTAGTAGTAGTAGTAGTAGTAGTAGTAGTAGTAGTAGTAGTAGTAGTAGTAGTAGTAGTAGTAGTAGTAGTAGTAGTAGTAGTAGTAGTAGTAGTAGTAGTAGTAGTAGTAGTAGTAGTAGTAGTAGTAGTAGTAGTAGTAGTAGTAGTAGTAGTAGTAGTAGTAGTAGTAGTAGTAGTAGTAGTAGTAGTAGTAGTAGTAGTAGTAGTAGTAGTAGTAGTAGTAGTAGTAGTAGTAGTAGTAGTAGTAGTAGTAGTAGTAGTAGTAGTAGTAGTAGTAGTAGTAGTAGTAGTAGTAGTAGTAGTAGTAGTAGTAGTAGTAGTAGTAGTAGTAGTAGTAGTAGTAGTAGTAGTAGTAGTAGTAGTAGTAGTAGTAGTAGTAGTAGTAGTAGTAGTAGTAGTAGTAGTAGTAGTAGTAGTAGTAGTAGTAGTAGTAGTAGTAGTAGTAGTAGTAGTAGTAGTAGTAGTAGTAGTAGTAGTAGTAGTAGTAGTAGTAGTAGTAGTAGTAGTAGTAGTAGTAGTAGTAGTAGTAGTAGTAGTAGTAGTAGTAGTAGTAGTAGTAGTAGTAGTAGTAGTAGTAGTAGTAGTAGTAGTAGTAGTAGTAGTAGTAGTAGTAGTAGTAGTAGTAGTAGTAGTAGTAGTAGTAGTAGTAGTAGTAGTAGTAGTAGTAGTAGTAGTAGTAGTAGTAGTAGTAGTAGTAGTAGTAGTAGTAGTAGTAGTAGTAGTAGTAGTAGTAGTAGTAGTAGTAGTAGTAGTAGTAGTAGTAGTAGTAGTAGTAGTAGTAGTAGTAGTAGTAGTAGTAGTAGTAGTAGTAGTAGTAGTAGTAGTAGTAGTAGTAGTAGTAGTAGTAGTAGTAGTAGTAGTAGTAGTAGTAGTAGTAGTAGTAGTAGTAGTAGTAGTAGTAGTAGTAGTAGTAGTAGTAGTAGTAGTAGTAGTAGTAGTAGTAGTAGTAGTAGTAGTAGTAGTAGTAGTAGTAGTAGTAGTAGTAGTAGTAGTAGTAGTAGTAATACATAGTAGCAGCATTTTATTAACGAGTACCGTGCTAGCACCATATCATAGACAGCTCCATATTCTGAACAGCCGGCGAATCCAAAATATTTTTTCTCTTATGAAGCAACATCACAAAAAGGTGTGGCTTCGTGGCCGTGCGGCTAGTGTCACCAAGCATTTGGTCGCAATGTGCTGAGGAGCGCGGGTTCGATTCCCGCCGCAGCTGTTAGGAAAAGTTTTCGGCTGTGCCACTGAGCGTTGCATGCTAGTCCGTTGTCTAGTGTCGTGCTTCCTTCAAAGAGCGAATAGCTCACTGGAAGCATTGAACGTGTCCGTGTCTTTTTAAAAATCGAGAGTTTAGGCATTAATTTTATTGAAGCCCTCTATGATCTAATCGTTACAAAACATATCGTTTTTGACTTAATTGCGAACGTAGAGAATGTGTTTGTAAATAGTAAATAACACAGTGTGTTCAGAATTAGCACCACGGCTTCTTATGGTATCCATAATTAGGAACACGCCCAAGTAACCATGACGCTGTATATAGAGCATTAATTTCGCTT
Source organism: Aedes albopictus (assembly GCF_035046485.1). Lineage (NCBI taxonomy): Eukaryota > Metazoa > Arthropoda > Insecta > Diptera > Culicidae > Aedes > Aedes albopictus. The sequence continues at coordinate 351,995,353 of NC_085138.1, forward strand.
TATAGTGTATTATATGACATGCGATATAAAGTTGTTTTGTAATATAGGCACCATTAAAGTAGGTTTAAAGTCGAAAGTGGCGCTACTATTGTTGATTTAAAGCAAGCTTTACTGTGGTGATTGCTAAAGCATATTAAATGCTTGTACCTTATAGCTAATGCAATCAAATCGTATGGAATGCATACTTGATGCATCATGTCAAAAAAGAAAAAAATGTATGTTTTTCATTTTTCTATCTATTTTTATCTTCCGATACTCTCACTTTGATGTTTTGTTATTGTATTTCGGGAATTGAACCTAGACTGCTGAAACTGAACCACGATGAAACTCGGACGCGCTAACGCTGTGTGCTACGATACCATGTATTTTGCACCTGGAAAAATGTGCATCATAAAGTAACGTATAGGGAATCGCGCTACTTGGGCGGTGGCTTCTATATTCGTCTGTTTTCCACAATAACTCAGTCAAATTTGAACCAAATGACACAACTTTTGGAATGTGGTGAGATAGGTATAGTATCTACCCGTGTACAACATTTCAAGTCAATTGGCTCAAAATTGACTGAGTTAAAGTGGAAAACAGACGAATATAGAAGCCACCGCCCAAGTGGCGCGATACCCTACTTATAGCTCGTGCCTTATTGAGTTGTGTTTTCAGCAACTCTGAAAAATGTGCTGGGGTCTGGCTGCAATCAGTTATGTTACTCTCGAATATAAATTCGTCTGTGTTGATTCTGTTTTTTTTTGTTTTCATACGTGCTCACTTCTACCTAACATAGAAACAATACAAACAGCGATTTAATCCTTCCTTTTATGAATTCGGGGCGTTATGTTAAATAAGGAAACCGATACCCCACATAATTTTTGTTCCCTCAGCATCTGATTGTTTTCATGTCCCAACCAGAAACCCAAAAAACCATACATAATATAAATTTTCAAACAGCAACATCTGAGCATGATAATCTAAGTGATCCGCAGCAATCCATGAAAATTTTGGTTTGTTTTTCTTTTCTTTTGAATGGTTCTGTTTCTAAAAGTGTTTTAAAGTTTTTTTTATCGAACTGAACGATATTGTTTACAACGATGGAAGCTCTAGTAAAAGCATATATAAAGTAATAAATGCTTGCATTATAGTTTGCTATAAAGCTTTTAACATGGTAATGCAATGAAGCATTTAACAACGGCTCTATAGAACTATACAGAACTGTCAAATTCTCGTAATGCTTCAATGCTTTCATAATGTAGATTAAACGCTTCATTACTTGACAGATGTAAAATAAAAGTTATGTTGCATTAGCTAAACTATAATACGATTGAATTAATGTTATGATATAATGCTTGTGGTTACTTGGGCGTCGTCCACCAACAAAAATATGTCTAGATCGTGGACTGCAAGTTATTATTAGATCCAATTTATTTTATACATTTAGTTAGACCTAAACTTCAACCTTCATTGTGACATTCTCTTAACCGTTCAGAATATGGGTACCGCACGGTAGATTCGTACGATTCTTTTTCATTTCTTCGGAATTATTTTTATATCAACTATAATCTCAAGAGTAGATAGCATAACGACATTGATTGCAGCAGGGTCCAACCTTATTATGTAATGCAAGAGTGCCTGTGGGATTCTCTGCATTACTCATATCTCCTAGTTAAGACAGAGCAGGGTGATAAGAAAATCGCATTAGAGAATGAACAATTTAGAATCTAAATGTTAGATGTTGAATGCTATAGCAAACAAATTGAAGTGCGAGAGGTGCAATCATGTTTATTTGTCGCATCTCAACGCATTTATAACACACAAGCTCTTCTAAAAATTTCTCAACTTGGGATTTGAATTCGTGATCTCCCAATCACCCGTCACATGCCTTGCCGACTACGCCATCCTGGAATTGGTAAGTTGCTCGCTGAGAGTGTAACATCTTCGCAATGCTGTGGAAGATCAATATTCAAATTTATGGAACGTTGTAAATATTTATTGAAACAAGTTGTGAAGATGATTGCAACTTTGACATTGCTACGTACGAAAATTAGCAATTGTTTCGAATATTCTGCATTGGTGTGCAACAAGCATCAATACATATTTAATAATAAGGAACGTTCCAGTACTGCTCTATTATAATCACTTCTAACTGTTGTTCAATCGAAAAATGATAATCGAACAAATAAATCATAAACCCGTTTAAATAGCTTACTGTTAAGTCATTATTGAACGTTCCCACAACAGCTGAAGTATTAACATCGCAAGCATTTGTTCAACTTATGTAGACTACAATAATCAGCTATCGGAAACTGTGGAACATAAGCTTTTTAACGCGTTGAAAAAAGTTTTTCTTCAGCTTATATTAAAACTAGTAAGGGCAAATCGAACAAACAAAAATTGCTGACGTTTGTTAAGCTTATAATTAAATTGCTGTTCACATACGTGCCAATTGTTGCATTTTGGCTTATTTACAATGTAAACAGCATCATTTCAGCTTATTATTCAGCATTTGGTTTTGTTCAGCTGCGGATGTTATAAACCAACAATAGTTCGACATGTATGCCTATTAATGACTTTGAAATGTTCCTTGGGTATTCACTCAAGAAGTTCGCTGGTGCAGGTAGAAAACAAAAACTTTTGAATCTATCTATTTCTTAGCATAGTAGCAAGAAACTATATTTACAACTGAATATAAATTATACTCTGATGTTCAACAATGCTATAAACAGAATACTAAAATTTGCGGGCCGCCATTTTGTGGAGTTGGGCGGCCCACTGTCTTCTCATTTCAGGTTCATTTTGTACAACGCGTGGCTACATAGAGTGAACATTCCTGATGGTCTAAGGGACATTTTGGAGCTAAATCCGGTGAGTCTGTTCCATTAAATTCCCGTTGTCATTATTTTAAATTCACCATGGATAGTTGCGGCTATTTTTACATGCATAATGTTTATGCATCTATTTGTGCACATTTGTTGTTACCCATCTTTAGTGTATTTATTCAACTATCACTGTAAAGTTCGTCAGGCCCTGGGCTTGGATTATATCTTCCAGGAAACTTTGATTTTGGGCATGTGGCCGATGTGCTTTGTAGTAATGGTTGGAATAGCTGAATGTATAAGCAATGGCAAACAGTTTTGTAAAAACCAGATCTTCAAGTCAGTTATACTGATCATGCTGCTGCATAGTATATCGAACATTTGTCGAAGTCATTTATGTGCCGGGAAAATATAATTCCAAGTTGGTGAGCATATTACAAACTGAGGGAGGGTAATAGGCCCAGTCGGACCCCTGAATGGGCAATGTGGGTTAGTGTATGGGAATGCCATTGAAGGTTTGTAATATTCTCCGAGGCTTTCGAAATTCAACAGGGCGCGTCCCCGGGTTGCGGATAGGGGGAAAAGGGAGATTTTTCGCATTTGTACTGTAATCAGCCAATGTGACATTATCTCCTATGGTGTTGTAGTGCGAATGAATGATCTCATTCTATGGGAATTCGAACCTTGTAATGTATTGTTTATTAGCTTGAATTTTCTAAGCTTGACAAGGTTTTGAAGACAAACATGAGATGAGAGAATTGCCTAATAGGAAAGTCACATCAGCAAAGCTTTTACATATGCAAATGCTATCCATGGGGTCATGTCTAGCATTAAATATGTATGGCAATGACTGGTTCTTACCTAGCAGGGGTACTACAAGACCACGCGGACAATTCGATTAAGGGCTTAATTGGGGATAATAGGGTCTGGGACCATTTGGGCAGGAGCACCTATTTTGGGCACTTGCTGCTATAACTCAGTCAATTTCAAACCGATTGACTTGAATTTTGAAACATGGCTAGCTACTGTGCCTAGCTGATCGTGTCTCAAAAATCAATCCAATCGGTTCAAAATTGACTGAGTTATAGCAGCAAGTGCCCAAAATAGGTGCTCCTGCCCAAATGGTCCCAGACCCTATATTTTCCAGAACTGAAGGAACATTTTTTCCGGGTGACTGGTGAGTCGGTGAAGTTGGAAGTTTCCGTTTGTTTTAATTGACAAAAGATACAATCGGGCGTTTTTTTCTTTCTATGACTTGCTTGGCATTTTGAGGATTATTGTTTTTTTTTTTGGTTTGGGAAGGTATGCGATTCATTATTGAGCCTTAAAATTATTTTGCATCTGAATAGCATTGATATCGTCAAGTCTGTACCAACACCCTAATCCCTCACCAAAATACCCTTTTCCTATCCCATGGCGTTTATGTGGTCAGCAAAGACTATTCAGCCATTACCCCTCCTTATCATCGGCTTTGGACTGACTTGCGCTCTCATTGCCCCACCAAATGCTGCAAAATGAAAATGAAAATGAAATACTTTTTATGAGTCCGTACTTATGACGGGTAGTGTACAAGCGGGCAACCCTGAATTGGGACAACGAAACATCCTTTTTATTTTTTTGAAGGGTCAAGATCGTCATGTCATTCGGTGGCGGGTAGACCACGTTGTCCGCGTCGTTTTTCTTCGAGCCGATCTTCGTAATGTCGCAGGCAGAGATGGAAAATGATGACATTTATGGCGTTTGATTGTATCCAAACGAACTGTCGAAATTTGTATCCAAACGAGCTTGACGTTACGATTCCAACAACACTGATGGAGTGCATGACCTCATATTCAACTACCGCACTCTTGAAAAATACTATGCACACGCTTGAAACATTTTACTCGGCGATGTCCGCGTATCTATGTTTACTCTACTAATAGTTCCGATGACCCTGGAGGGATCGGTTCTTCTTGGGCCTCTCACTGAGCAGAAACATAATTATTTAAACAATAAAAAGAAAAAGATTAAATTTTAACCAAGTAAACAATCAATGTCGTGATTGGTCCATCGTCAGCTTTTCAGGCGAATCCTTGACCTAATACATCTCCCAACCACCCACTCCGTAGTACTTATGGGAGTGTCACTGAGTCGGAGGCCTCTTAAATAAGTGCTACATCAACATTTCCTTCCCATATCCCAAGTTACGGTAAAGATGGGCGTGGCCGGGAATAATGACGTTTGTGCTTTTGGTATTCTTGCATAAGATTGGAGCAAACTTAACTCCCCGGCCTTGTTCCGAAAAGCAATCCGAGCAAGATTAGCAAAAGGTACATGAATGTTGTTAGTATCCAATCTACGAAGTATACCGTAACTACGCTAACGCTAACAATAAAAGTTGATCAATGGGTCACCACCAACAGGTAACCAATCGGTTAACTTTGCATCGCAAATCGACTTTTGGTTCTTCAGATTTGTGCTTTTGAAAATTCGAGATGCGGCTTCGTCATATCTCTACATGAAATGCCCCTAAAACCTGCTCCGAAAATCAATGTCCCCGACCTGACCTCCAGGTACACCCTGAAACCCCTTTAGATCCACTGAAACGCCTCTAAAACCTCCTAAAACGACCCTGAGACTCCTTGAATCGCCACAGAGATCCTCTGCCCTGAAATTTGCTGAACCCCTTAAAACGTCCATGAGACCCATTGGAACCCATTGAACCCCCTTAAACGTCTCTAAGACCTCCTGGTACCCCTTGGAACTCCCTAGAACCTCCAGAAGCCCTCTGGAATCCCACTGAGACTGCCTGAAGCATCCCTGAGACCTCCTCAAGCACTCCTGAGACTTACTACAATCCCTGTAGCCCCCTGAGAGATCCCTGGATTCTCCTGAAACTTTCTGAGATTTCCTGGTGCCCCGCTGAAGCCCCTTTTTGATCCCCTGAAACCTCCCTTTGATCGTTCCTAAATACGTCCCCTGGCCGTTGTTGCCATATAGTTACCGTCATTGTTACATTTTTATGCACAATATATTGTAGGGCATAAAAAAGGTGCATAAATGGAAAATCAATAAATCTTCAGAACAGTATTTAAACTAATCCAAGGTGGATCATATAGGGTAGAAGCTTCAGTTTTGGCCAGCCCGGAGTTTTGGCCATAGTGCGGTATTCAGCCTGCTACGATCTAAATCGATATTATTTTATTTTTTATTAGTAGATTCTAATGTAATATGATGATTAAAGCTGTGAAAACCATACATTTTGATTAAAAACACCGCTAGCCATCATGGTTTCCCATAGCGGAAATCATCATGGTTACAGGTCGCAAGCCCTGGCAAAGTGTGGAACGTTTTGATGGCTGTGATCCCTGACCATCATGTAATCAAAATCCCAGGGATACTCAAGTGACCATACTGTTGGGTTGTGGGGGTTGCGTGTGTGGGGTGCATATATTGACAAGCATTGCTATGGATCGTTAGGGCTGAGTAGGAGCGGGGAATGGATCTACGATTGCTTAATTGCGATTATACCTACTGGTATAGGGTAGGGCGGGGCAAGATGAGCACCCTAAGGATCACGTTGAGTTTATTGAAAGTGAACACAATTTTTCAAGGTACCTCTCAGTAGTTCTTTTCTATATCATGTTTTCTACCACCCATAAACATGGCAGGGTTCAAAATTCACAATAAGGATGATTTATTTGACTAAACAAAAAAGATGTTTTATGGTCAGTTCGAACATGCTGCGGGGCAAGACGAGCACCCCTACGGGGTAAGAAGAGCACTTCATTAAAAACCTAATATTTTAGCTATAAATTGGCCATACAGTGATTGATATAACAAATCTTCTTTATAGCTATGGTATCACGTTCCAAAATTATCAGTTTCTTTATAGATTATTTGAAAAATGCGGTTTTATGATACTTTATACGAAATGACCCGAAAAACAATGAACGATTATTAAGTGGCTTAATTTAGAAATCTGCGCAACCAAATAGTTACAGAGGATACGGAAACCTATGTTTGGCACAATTGAGTGGATTACAATAATTTCAAAATATTTTCTATACTCCCATCAGGGGTGCTCATCTTGCCCCAATATAGAGAAATAACTAAAATTGAATAAATTTTAATGTTTGTTGTTAGAAAACATTTTCTAATATAACTTAAAATGCTTTGTAGTATGCTAGTAATGTTGGCTGATAACCAGAATTATGGTAAAAATTTGGTTCTGACGTAAAAACCTTATTTTATTTTGATGATTTCTTATAAGAAAATGCAAAAAATCCATGCTATTGACTAATTTGACGATATTTTTCAATTCGTTCATTATGAAGTACCTTTTTTTCAGGTTTACAAACAGGATGAACTTTATTCTAACGGATTATGATGTTGTTTGGACAAAATTCATCATAAAAGTAGTGAAACGGAGGGGTGCTCATCTTGCCCCGGGTGGCCATCTTGCCCCGTCCTACCCTAGTCGTGGTTTAACAGTGGTGGCGCCGCTTTTCGCTTGTGTTCGGCCTAGGTGGTTTGTTTAGGCGGTGCGGTTAGGTCTGTATGTACTTCGTACGTGCAGTGCGTACGGCTTCAGCATTGTGGTTACTTGGGTAGTGTAGGATAATTCAGTAACAAATTTTGAAAACGACGTATAATCAATGGTGTAGCATTGATTATACGTCGTTTTCAAAATTTGTTACTGAATTGGGTTTGGGACTGAGGAGGTCGTCATTGATTCTGTCGACACCATTGAGTGTTCATTGTTGGCGGTTGTTTGGTGACGATTTCTTCAGCTTTATAATCTCATTTATACCACGCACAAACTTTGGGAACAGGGACTGCTTTGTAATGCAAGAGAGGGATTTAAACTCTGCGTTACGGGTTGGGTGAGGTCATGCAGATAGAAGCAACCCAGGTTAGCTTGCGGCTCGAGTTGTGATGGATGAATGAGTGCAGTGTGTGTGGAGTGCGCTACCCTGTGGGTGCAGTTGAGTCCGGGTTGGAGTGGAAAGAGACCCTTCTCTACCCTAGATTATAGACACTATAGATTCCATAGACTCGCGGAGGCGAAGACAACTGTAGCCAAACGAAATGTGTAGCCAAACGAGCATGACGTCACGATTTCAATAGCGACAATGGATTGCGTGACGTCATATTCGCTCGGTACACTCTAAATTCACGGCAAAACACACTAAAATCGTATTGCTCAACCATGTCTCCGCGAGTCTATGGAATCTATAGTGTCTATACCCTAGATCGGTTTCGGTTGTACGGGCGGGGTAGTGTTTGTCTTATTTGTAACGTGTTGTGCGTGATTTGCGGCCCGAGCTGCGTGGTTACTTGGGAAGTATTGTGCTCTGCAATCTAGATTTTGGTTTTAAGGTGAAGCTATGGCTGGGCTGTGCATCGGATTTGTTGGGCGCAGGTCGGGAGAGCTGGTGGCGGTTTGTGCTGGAGGGTTTGCTCGATTGGTTATCCACTGGTGGTGGCCAGTCGATCGACTATTCGCGCAGCCTGTCATTTGGTTCTTGGGGCTTGTGCTCTCGAGGTTCGGGGCGTTGCTTCGTTATATCTTCACTTTAATACTAATATTCCTTGTTTGATTAACTGACTATTATGTCCAGGCGCTCAACTCATTCTATTTCATAGATTGCCAGATTTAAGGGTAATGGTTCAATAGGGTGTTAGCAATCATAGTGGATTAGAACGAGTTGGCGCCTACAATACACCAACACTAACACACATACACCAATACTTACACGCACACATGCACATACAACTAGCTGTAAAAGACCAGTGGGCGGGACAATGGTGCCTACCCAACAGTTGTAGGTGGGGTGTTTGGCTTAGCTACATGACTTGGTCCGGCAAGCCCATAAACATCAATTGGTAGACGTATTGCCTAGTGAAAAGACAACGCAGATGGGCGAAAGCCAGGGGATGCGTTGATAATAGCAGAATAGCAGAATTAATGATTAAAGCTTCAAAAAAAAAAATAATGGTTAAACGATTTTTTTCGTGATTATGATGATTGATTTTTGAATAATCTTAATCAGTAATCATTATTGAGTTTTTGATTAATCATTAACGCTACATATTGACATGTGTGGTTTCGTTTCAGGTCAGCGGTCTTCTACGATTTGCGAGAATATGAATTTGCCTTGGAAAACATCAGATTGGCCCGTCAGAACAACTATCCGGCCAGACTATCGTCCAAGTTGGAAGCGCGCGAGCTTAACTGCAGAATGAGGATCGAAGCCGAAGGAAGGGATTTCCGGAAGGCGCTGAATGTGGAGCTGAACGTAGAAGCTAATCCTTCCATTCCTTGTTTGGCGAAAGGTGTCGGAATAGGGGAATTTCCACTTTACGGGCGAGGCATGAAGGCCGAACAGGATTTTAAAGTTGGAGATGTCATTCTTCGGGAAAGTCCAGCAGTAGTAGCCGTTGATACTAGATACAAATTTCAAGCTTGCCATCACTGTGCATCCGACAATGGTTTATCATTGATTCCATGTCCGCACTGCGTATCTGTGATGTACTGCAATGAAGAATGCTTGGCGAACGGTTGGAAGGAATGCCATCGTTTTGAGTGTGGCATAAAAGATAAGCTGAGTATTGTCCCTTTTGGTACCTACAGTGTCGGGCTGACATTAATGTTCTACGGGCTGACACATTTCAATGACAGCGTGGACGATATGATGAACTATTGCAAAGAAAATGACCGCAGCGGGAGTGATCCATTCAGTTTGGACTATAATAACCCGTTGGACATTTTTAAACTGTACCACACCGCAAAGATTAAATCACTGTCCCCACTTATGAACGCTTTGAACCGCTTCGTTACGGCGATCCTCTATGACATCTACCTCAAACATCCTTTGGTCCGTTCGTTATTCGTCGGTGAAAATCAGCGAAACTTTCTGTTGCAAGCCATGGACGACTACATGATTATGGCTGCCAAAATGAATACTGGCATAAGAAACCCTTCTACATGCGAGCTGTTCCCACGTGCATCAATCTGTAATCACTCATGCGATCCCAACACCCATGTCGTGTACAGGGCTGGACAGATTAAAATCATCGTGGTACGTCCAATCAACAAGGGTGAGCAAATTTGCATCCCCTACGGATTCGTTAAGGGCGGCGTCTCCGAATCTGACCGCTTTGGGCTTATGGCGACGTTGGATTTCTGCTGCGTTTGTCAAGTATGTGCTCCAAACTCAAAGCAAATGAAGCCGAACAAGGACCAACGCCTGCAGCACCGCTCATTTTACAGGGATCTGCGCTTGTTGACCGAAATACTTGAGAACGAAACTAGCAACAACCTGGATATGATAAACGCATCGCAGCAATTCATTCAACGATATGCTAACGGCCTTCTATCGGGTGAGCCGAATGAATTGATGGCAAAAATTCTTCTAGACTACCGAGACGTGCTGCAGAAAATGTTTGTAGCCGACGTTCTGTATGAGCTACGCCGTAAATTGAACTGATCTATGTACTCTGAGCAGCTTGACTCGTTTTACATATGATAAGCAAAAATGGATTTCTTTTTTAAATAAATGCTAATCTGAACTTGAAGAAAACACAAGAGATTTTCTCACTTCTTTGTGGTTCGGAAAAGAATCCGGCTTCACCAAGGCATTTGGCAGTTGATTTTGAGGACAATAGTTTTCTGCTTCAACTGTTCCTAATTGGGATCAGTTATTGGGAAGTCACAACATATGTAGGTATCTGCTTTCTTTTTTTTATATTGCAAAATATCGTGTAACTAAACGTTCAATCAAGATGGTATCGTTTAGGCCGCGTAATCTGGCGATTCGGCCTACCTGATCTAACCGGTTCAAATGCGATATCCTCCTCTGCGGAAGATCTCGGTTTATGTCGTTGTCCATGGTAGGTGGGCCTATACCAACGGTTCGGTTTCACGTGTGATGTTGTGTTGCGCTTGTAGGTTTGTCCGTCTTGGGTTTCGAGTATGTATTAGGCTGTTCCCTCGCCGATCAATTAACTTCGCCGGAGTTGGCAAAAACTTTGAGGCCAGTTTGTTTTGAAGAAGCACGTTCTTCATTAGCACTTCATCAGTTTTCCCAGCTTCACTTCAACATGGAAAAGAGGCGATTTTTCCGCTCTAAATCGAAATATATAGAGCCAGTATTACTTTAGCTTACATACCTAAGGCGTGGCGTAAGGTTCGTGTTGTTTTTATCCCAAAAGCTGGCAAACGGGACAAAACAACTCCAAAAGCCTTCAGACCCATAAGCCTTTCTTGTGTTCTGTTAAAGACCATGAAGAAAATAGTGGATGACTTTGTCAAGTCTACCAGCTTAGTAGAAATGCATCTAAGCCAATTGCAATTTGCTTATCAAACAGGCAAATCTACTATAACAGCGCTACAGTCGCTAGTCCGCAACATTGAGAAATCGTTTCAAGCCAAGGAAATATCCGTAAGGTAAATGAATGTAATCCCGAATACAAACTAACCATAGGAATTCTTTCAGGGATTCCTCCAGAAATTCTTTCAGGGATTCCTCCAGGAATTTTTTCAGGGATTTCTCCAGGAATTTATTCTTGGATTTCCTCCTTGAATTCTTTCAGGGATTCCTCCAAGAATTCTTCCAGGAATTCCTCCAGGAATTCTTCCAGGAATTCCTCCAGGAATTCTTCCAGGTATTCCTCCAGGAATTCGTCCAGGAATTCTTTCAGGATTTCCTCAAGGAACTCTTTCAGGAATTCCTCTAGGAATTGTTTCAGGAATTCCTCCAGGAATTCTTTCAGGAATTCCTCCAGGAATTCTTTCAGGAATTCCTCCAGGAATTCTTTCAAGAATTCCTACAGGAATTCTTTCAAGAATTCATCCAGGAATTCTTTCAAGAATTCCTGGAGGAATTCTTTCAAGATTTCCTCCAGGAATTCTTTGAAGAATTCCTTCAGGAATTCTTTCAAGAATTCCTCCAGGAATTCTTTCAAGAATTTCTCCAAGATTTTTTTCAAGAATTCCTCCAGGAATTCTTTCTGGAATTACTCCAGGAATTTTTTTAAAATTCCTTTAGAAATTCTTTAAGGAATTCCTCCAGGAATTCTTTCAGGGATTCCTACAGGAATTATTTCAGGGATTCCTCCAGGAATTCTTTCAGGGATTACTCCAGGATTTTTTTCAGGGATTCCTCCGGGAATTCTTTCAGGGATTCTTTCAGGGATTCCTCCAGGATTTTTTTCAAGGATTTCTCCAGGAATTCTATTAGGGATTTTTTCCAGGAATTCTTTCAGGGATTCCTCCAGGAATTCTTTCAGGAATTCGTCCAGGATTTCTTTCAGGAATTCCTCTAGGAACTCTTTCAGGAATTCCTTTAGGAATTCTTTCAGGAATTCCTTCAGGAATTCTTTCAGGAATTCCTCCAGGAATTGTTTCAAGAATTCCTCCAGGAATTTTTTCAAGAATTCCTCCAGGAACTCTTTCAAGAATTCCTCTAGGAATTCTTTCAAGAATTCCTCGAGGAATTCTTTCAAGAATTCCTCCAGGAATTCCTCCAGGAATTCTTTAAGGAATTCCTCCAGGAATTCATTAAGGAATTCCTCCAGGAATTCTTTCAGGGATTCCTCCAGGAATTCTTTCAGGGATTCCTCCAGGAATTCTTTCAGGGATTCCTCCAGGAATTCTTTCAGGGATTCCCCCAGGAATTTTTTCAGGGATTTCTCCAGGAATTCTTTCAGGGATTCCTTTAGGATTTTTTTTAGGGATTTCTCCAGGAATTCTTTCAGGGATTCCTCCAGTAATTATTTCAGAGATTCCTCCAGGATTTTTTTCAGGGATTTCTCCAGGAATTCTTTCAGGGATTCCTCCAAGAATTCTTCCAGGAATTTTTCCAGGAATTCCTCCAGGAATTCTTTCAGGAATTCTTGCAGAGATTCCTCCAGGAATTCTTTCAGGAATTCGTCCAGAAATTCTTTCAGGAAATCCTCCAGGAATTCTTTCAGGAATTCCTCTAAAAATTCTTTAAGGAATTCGTACAGGAATTCGTTCGGGTATTCCTCTGGGAATTTTTTCAGGAATTTCTTCAGGAATTCTTTCAGGAATTTCTCTAGGAATTCTTTCAGGAATTTCTCTAGGAATCCTTTCAGGAATTCCTGAAAAAATTCCTGGAGGAATTCCTGAAAGGATTCCTAAAGAAATTCCTGAAAGAATTCCTAGAGAAATTCCTGAAAGAATTCCTAGAGAAATTCCTGAAAGAATTCCTAGAGGAATTCCGGAAAGAATTCCTAGAGGAATTCCTGAAAGAATTCCTAGAGGAATTCCTGAAAGAATTCCTAGATGAATTCCTGGAAGTATTCCTAGAGGATTTAATGAAAGAATTCCTAGAGGAATTCCTGAAAGAATTCTTTTAGGAATTCCTGAAAGAATTCCTAGAGGAATACCCGAAAGAATTCCTGGACGAATTCCTGAAAGAATTCCTGGAGGAATTCCTGAAAGAATTCCTGGACGAATTCCTGAAAGAATTCCTGGAGGAATCCCTGCAAGAATTCCTGGAGGAATTCGTGGAAGAATTCCTGGAGGAATTCCTGGAAGAATTCTCGGAGGAATCCCTGAAAGAATTCCTGGAGGAAATCCCTGAAAGAATTCCTGGAGAAATCCCTGAAAAAATTCCTGGAGGAATCCCTGAAATAATTACTGGAGGAATCCCTGAAAGAATTCCTGGAGAAATCCCTGAAAAAAATCATGAGTTGCGTTGATTTACGAATCAAAAGTTTATTCTTCATCCAGCAGTCCATTCCAGTTTAATGGATTTAATGGACTTCTTCAATAACGTGAAGAAAGAAAAAAAAAATACCTTCACGCTCTCGCGGATTTGGCGCGAATTTATTTCCAGTATCGCGCGGATTTGGCGCGGATTCAAATTTAGCTCGCGCGGATTTGCCGCGGATTTTTTTCCACCCTTCTCGTAACAACCCTGGAATTCCTGAAGGAAATCCAAGAATGAATTCCTGGAGAAATCCCTGAAAAAATTCTTGGAGAAATCCCTGAAAGAATTTGTGGAGGAATCCTTGAAAGAATTCCTGGAGAAATCCCTGAAAAAATTCCTGGAGGAATCCCTGAAAGAATTCCTGGAGGAATCCCTGGTAGAATTCCTGGAGGAATACCTTAAAGAATTCCTGGAGGAATTCCTTAAAGAATTCCTGGAGGAATTCCTTGAAGAATTCATGGAGGAATTCCAGAAAGAATTTCTGGGGGAATTCCTGAAAGAATTCCTGGAGAAATCCTTGAAAAAAATCTTGGAGGAATCCCTGAAAGAATTCCTGGAGGAATTCCTTAAAGAATTCCTGGAGGAATTCCTTAAAGAATTCCTGGAGGAATTCCTGAAAGAATTCCTGGAGGAATTCCTTAATGAACCACGTCCAGTGTTGTGTGCATGTGAAATGCAACGATTTGGAGACTGCTCTAAAGGTGGTGGAGCAGCACAACGACCGTCATGAGCTAGAGGTGGAAGGCAAGCGGTACAAAGTTTGTCTGTCAATGGACGACGATACAACTGAGATAAAGGTCCACGACCTGTCGGAGAATGTCTCAAATGCAGACATTGCCACATTCTTTCAACAGTACGGTCAAGTACACAGTGTAGATGAAGCGGTATGGGGTAAACACTTCGCTGGTCGAGGCATTCCTTCGGGAGTGCGCATTGTTAAAATGACTCTGAAAGATCACTTGAAATCGTACGTCACAATAAAAAGTGAACAAACCTACATTTCCTATTTGTATCAGCCGGCCACTTGTCGGCATTGTACCCAGCTGGTGCACACTGGCAAATCGTGCACAGCCAACAAAAAAAGTTTGGCACAAACAGTGTCGAACAGAAATACGTCTACCAATTTGAACAATCAAGCCGTTCCCGTCGCCCCGTCCGTTGCGGCGGCACCTAAGGTTACAAATCTACAACAAAGGCTTCCGCAACAGCAGCCCAAACGAGTAGTGTCCCAGCTTGATGCTAGATCACCACCGCCGCCGAACGAAAGATCGCCACCACGGAAGAAAAAAGACAGAAAATCAAGTCCAGCAGTTTTGGATGCAGAAGTGAATGTGCAGAATGAATTTTCAACCGATGACGATGAAATGGAGACGACCGCCGAAGTGGATGAAATAGAACCCGATTTCGATGTAGATGCTGATAAGTGGGTTGCTTGGATGCAGAAAACATACAAGCGTGGGAAGAAAAAAGTGTAAATGAATTGTAAATTTTGTTAAATTGTATACGTGATCGACCTGAATGACTTAAAATGAGTTAAAAGGTCGTTAATAAATCAAAAAAAAAAAAAATTCCTAGACCTAGAGGAATTCCTGAAAGAGTTGCTAGACGAATTCCTTCCTGAAAGAGTTCCTAGAGGAATTCCTGAAAGAATTCCTGAAGGAATCCCCACAAGAATTCCTGGTAGAATTCCTTGAGGAATTCCTGGAAAAATTCCTGGTAGAATTCCTGGAGAAATCCCTGAAAAAATTCCTGGAGGAATCCCTGAAAGAATTCAAGGGGGAATCACTGAAAGAATTCCTGGAGAAATCCCTGAATAAAATCCTGCCGGAATCCACAAAGGACTTCCTGGAGGAATCCCCGAAGGACTTCCTGGAGGAATTCCCGAAGAACTTCCTGGAGGAATCCCCGAAGGACTTCCTGGAGGAATCCCCGAAGGACTTCCTGGAGGAATCCCCGAAGGACTTCCTGGAGGAATCCCCGAAGGACTTCCTGGAGGAATCCCCGAAGGACTTCCTGGAGGAATCCCCGAAGGACTTCCTGGAGGAATCCCCGAAGGACTTCCTGGAGGAATCCCCGAAGGACTTCCTGGAGGAATCCCCGAAGGACTTCCTGGAGGAATCCCCGAAGGACTTCCTGGAGGAATCCCCGAAGGACTTCCTGGAGGAATCCCCGAAGGACTTCCTGGAGGAATCCCCGAAGGACTTCCTGGAGGAATCCCCGAAGGACTTCCTGGAGGAATCCCCGAAGGACTTCCTGGAGGAATCCCCGAAGGACTTCCTGGAGGAATCCCCGAAGGACTTCCTGGAGGAATCCCCGAAGGACTTCCTGGAGGAATCCCCGAAGGACTTCCTGGAGGAATCCCCGAAGGACTTCCTGGAGGAATCCCCGAAGGACTTCCTGGAGGAATCCCCGAAGGACTTCCTGGAGGAATCCCCGAAGGACTTCCTGGAGGAATCCCCGAAGGACTTCCTGGAGGAATCCCCGAAGGACTTCCTGGAGGAATCCCCGAAGGACTTCCTGGAGGAATCCCCGAAGGACTTCCTGGAGGAATCCCCGAAGGACTTCCTGGAGGAATCCCCGAAGGACTTCCTGGAGGAATCCCCGAAGGACTTCCTGGAGGAATCCCCGAAGGACTTCCTGGAGGAATCCCCGAAGGACTTCCTGGAGGAATCCCCGAAGGACTTCCTGGAGGAATCCCCGAAGGACTTCCTGGAGGAATCCCCGAAGGACTTCCTGGAGGAATCCCCGAAGGACTTCCTGGAGGAATCCCCGAAGGACTTCCTGGAGGAATCCCCGAAGGACTTCCTGGAGGAATCCCCGAAGGACTTCCTGGAGGAATCCCCGAAGGACTTCCTGGAGGAATCCCCGAAGGACTTCCTGGAGGAATCCCCGAAGGACTTCCTGGAGGAATCCCCGAAGGACTTCCTGGAGGAATCCCCGAAGGACTTCCTGGAGGAATCCCCGAAGGACTTCCTGGAGGAATCCCCGAAGGACTTCCTGGAGGAATCCCCGAAGGACTTCCTGGAGGAATCCCCGAAGGACTTCCTGGAGGAATCCCCGAAGGACTTCCTGGAGGAATCCCCGAAGGACTTCCTGGAGGAATCCCCGAAGGACTTCCTGGAGGAATCCCCGAAGGACTTCCTGGAGGAATCCCCGAAGGACTTCCTGGAGGAATCCCCGAAGGACTTCCTGGAGTAATCCCCGAAGGATTTCCTGGAGTAATCCCCGAAGGATTTCCTGGAGGAATCCCCGAAGGACTTCCTGGAGGAATCCCCGAAGGACTTCCTGGAGGAATCCCCGAAGGACTTCCTGGAGGAATCCCCGAAGGACTTCCTGGAGGAATCCCCGAAGGACTTCCTGGAGGAATCCCCGAAGGACTTCCTGGAGGAATCCCCGAAGGACTTCCTGGAGGAATCCCCGAAGGACTTCCTGGAGGAATCCCCGAAGGACTTCCTGGAGGAATCCCCGAAGGACTTCCTGGAGGAATCCCCGAAGGACTTCCTGGAGGAATCCCCGAAGGACTTCCTGGAGGAATCCCCGAAGGACTTCCTGGAGGAATCCCCGAAGGACTTCCTGGAGGAATCCCCGAAGGACTTCCTGGAGGAATCCCCGAAGGACTTCCTGGAGGAATCCCCGAAGGACTTCCTGGAGGAATCCCCGAAGGACTTCCTGGAGGAATCCCCGAAGGACTTCCTGGAGGAATCCCCGAAGGACTTCCTGGAGGAATCCCCGAAGGACTTCCTGGAGGAATCCCCGAAGGACTTCCTGGAGGAATCCCCGAAGGACTTCCTGGAGGAATCCCCGAAGGACTTCCTGGAGGAATCCCCGAAGGACTTCCTGGAGGAATCCCCGAAGGACTTCCTGGAGGAATCCCCGAAGGACTTCCTGGAGGAATCCCCGAAGGACTTCCTGGAGGAATCCCCGAAGGACTTCCTGGAGGAATCCCCGAAGGACTTCCTGGAGGAATCCCCGAAGGACTTCCTGGAGGAATCCCCGAAGGACTTCCTGGAGGAATCCCCGAAGGACTTCCTGGAGGAATCCCCGAAGGACTTCCTGGAGGAATCCCCGAAGGACTTCCTGGAGGAATCCCCGAAGGACTTCCTGGAGGAATCCCCGAAGGACTTCCTGGAGGAATCCCCGAAGGACTTCCTGGAGGAATCCCCGAAGGACTTCCTGGAGGAATCCCCGAAGGACTTCCTGGAGGAATCCCCGAAGGACTTCCTGGAGGAATCCCCGAAGGACTTCCTGGAGGAATCCCCGAAGGACTTCCTGGAGGAATCCCCGAAGGACTTCCTGGAGGAATCCCCGAAGGACTTCCTGGAGGAATCCCCGAAGGACTTCCTGGAGGAATCCCCGAAGGACTTCCTGGAGGAATCCCCGAAGGACTTCCTGGAGGAATCCCCGAAGGACTTCCTGGAGGAATCCCCGAAGGACTTCCTGGAGGAATCCCCGAAGGACTTCCTGGAGGAATCCCCGAAGGACTTCCTGGAGGAATCCCCGAAGGACTTCCTGGAGGAATCCCCGAAGGACTTCCTGGAGGAATCCCCGAAGGACTTCCTGGAGGAATCCCCGAAGGACTTCCTGGAGGAATCCCCGAAGGACTTCCTGGAGGAATCCCCGAAGGACTTCCTGGAGGAATCCCCGAAGGACTTCCTGGAGGAATCCCCGAAGGACTTCCTGGAGGAATCCCCGAAGGACTTCCTGGAGGAATCCCCGAAGGACTTCCTGGAGGAATCCCCGAAGGACTTCCTGGAGGAATCCCCGAAGGACTTCCTGGAGGAATCCCCGAAGGACTTCCTGGAGGAATCCCCGAAGGACTTCCTGGAGGAATCCCCGAAGGACTTCCTGGAGGAATCCCCGAAGGACTTCCTGGAGGAATCCCCGAAGGACTTCCTGGAGGAATCCCCGAAGGACTTCCTGGAGGAATCCCCGAAGGACTTCCTGGAGGAATCCCCGAAGGACTTCCTGGAGGAATCCCCGAAGGACTTCCTGGAGGAATCCCCGAAGGACTTCCTGGAGGAATCCCCGAAGGACTTCCTGGAGGAATCCCCGAAGGACTTCCTGGAGGAATCCCCGAAGGACTTCCTGGAGGAATCCCCGAAGGACTTCCTGGAGGAATCCCCGAAGGACTTCCTGGAGGAATCCCCGAAGGACTTCCTGGAGGAATCCCCGAAGGACTTCCTGGAGGAATCCCCGAAGGACTTCCTGGAGGAATCCCCGAAGGACTTCCTGGAGGAATCCCCGAAGGACTTCCTGGAGGAATCCCCGAAGGACTTCCTGGAGGAATCCCCGAAGGACTTCCTGGAGGAATCCCCGAAGGACTTCCTGGAGGAATCCCCGAAGGACTTTCTGGAGGAATCCCCGAAGGACTTTCTGGAGGAATCCCCGAAGGACTTTCTGGAGGAATCCCCGAAGGACTTTCTGGAGGAATCCCCGAAGGACTTTCTGGAGGAATCCCCGAAGGACTTTCTGGAGGAATCCCCGAAGGACTTTCTGGAGGAATCCTCGAAGGACTTTCTGGAGGAATCCCCGAAGGACTTTCTGGAAGAATCCCCGAAGGACTTTCTGGAGGAATCCCCGAAGGACTTTCTGGAGGAATCCCCGAAGGACTTTCTGGAGGAATCCCCGAAGGACTTTCTGGAGGAATCTCCGAAGGACTTTCTGGAGGAATCCCCGAAGGACTTCCTGGAGGTATTTTCGTAGAATACTTGGAGGAATTTCCGAGAAACTCCTGTGGATGTTCTTGAGGAACTCCTGGGGGAATTCCCGTGCAATTTCTTTAAGTATTCCCGAGGAACTCCTGAAGATATGAAGGATCTCCTGAAGGAATTCTTATGAAATTCTCGGAGGCATTCCCAATGAACTCCTGGAGGAATTTCCTGAGAAATCCTGGATGCATTGACAGGTAACTCCTGGGAAAAATGGCAGGGAACACCTCCAGAAATTTTCTAGGAACTCTTCGAGAAATTCCCGAGGAAATCCTGGTGGAACTCCCGTGGAGCTTCTGGAGGAACTGTAAGAACTCCTGGAGGAATGCTCGATTAACTCCAGGGAAATTCCCGAAGGACTCTGTCGTATACACGCGTCCGTTATCCGGAAACTTCACCAACAGAATGAAGAAAGCTGTCTTCCGAACGCTTTCCAAAACTTCTCACCGTCTTGCTCTCACATACACTAATCATATTCTAACCGGCACCCGAACTCCCAATCTTTGCTTCTTTACTCACTCTCTCTCTCATTCAAGAGCCGCACGCACACTTTTCCCATCATTCAGCTTGAGCCTCGCAGTCAACCAACCGTTAGCTCTGTCTCCCTTTGGCATCTATATTTTTCTCCCCTTTCATTCATCTAACTCAGAAAGAATGAAGAGCCCAACTTCCAGGGCAACAGCGAGCGCAACGTTTCATCATCATCATCAATGCATCTCGCAGCCAGTCTAGTACTGCTCGAAAGCACGCTCAACAAAATTCAATCAATCACATGGCACATTCACTACATCCTTCCCCTTCTCTACTCTTTGATGACATGAGCAATATTTATGAACAAACGCTTGTATCGATACAATATTCAGAACGGCAAGATATTTCGTTCTAATTTTCTTGTTACATTCTACACGTTATTTGCACTAAAATAACTGAGCAATTTAATTTGAATCACTAAGCCATTCCTTGTTTGATGTAAAAAAATCATGCAATTTTTATTAATAAGTCTAATTCAAATGTAATATAGTATATAGTAATTCCAGTATCAATACAATCCTGTTCAAATACTATCCAAACCATACCAACCCAAAAAGTATCCAATTCCAATCCAAATCCAATCCAAATTCAATTCAAAACAAATCAAATCCTTTCTAAATTCAATACAAATCCGATCCAAATGAAATCCAATTCCAATCCAAATCTAATCGAAACCCAAATTCAATACGAGACCAATCCAAATACATACAATCCAACTCCAATTCAAATCCCAATCTTAGTCAATTTTTTTTCCAAATACAAAATGCAATCAAAATTCAATACGAAACCGATTCAAAACCCAATCCAAATACCATCAAAATGCAATCCAAATCCAATCCAAATCCAACTTGAGTGCTATTCTAGTGCAATCCAAAATCAAATCAACACCCAATCCAAATTCAATCCAAACCCAATCCAAATTTAAACCAAGTCCAATTCAAATCCAATCCAAATCCAACCCGAATCCAATCCAAATCCAATCCAATGCAAATCCATTCCTTATTCAATCAAATCCAATCCAAACTCAAATCAACATCCAATTCAAAACCAATCCATATTCAATCCAATCCAAATCTGATCCAAATCCAATCCAAATCCAAATTAAAATCCACTCCAATCCAAATCAAATCCAATAGAAATTCAAAACTAATCTAAATCCAATCCAAACCATATCTAATCCAAGTCGGATCCATGCTCCGATCCGAATCAAATCTAAATCTTATTCAAGTCCAATCTAAGTTCAAACCAAATCAAATCGAAATTCAATTTTAATCCTTTCCAATCACAATATAATCTAATTCCAATTAAATCCAAACTCAATCCAATTCTGAATCATGTTCAAATGCAATTCAAATCCAAATTAAATATACAATCCAAAACTAATCCAAATTCAAATGCAATCCCATCCAAATCCAAATCTTATTCAAATGCAATCTAAATCCATTCCAATACAATTACAATCCAATCCAAATCTAATCATAATTCAATCAAATTCAAATCCAATCAAAATCTAATTCAAATCAAAATCCAAATCCAAGTTCAATCCAACACCAATCCAAATCCAATCTATATTCAATCCTTATCCAATCCAAATCCGATTCGTGCTCCAATCCAAATCAAATCTAAATCTTATTCAATCCATTCCTAAACCAATCCCTATCCAATCCAAATCTAATACACAACCAATCTTTATCAAATCCTAGTCGGATTCATGCTCCGATCCGAACCAGAATCCAGATCTAATACAAAACCACTCCAAATCCAATCCAAATTAAAAATTAAAAAATCCAATCAAAATCCAAATCCAATCCAAGACCAATCTTTGCTTCGATCCAAATCAAATCAAAACGTTCAAATGCAATCTAAATGCAAATCAAATCCTAATATAATTTAAATCCAATCTAAAACTAATCCAAATACAAGACAAATCCCATCCAAATCCAGTCCAAACCAAATCCAATCCATGCTCCGATCCAAATCAAACCCAACTGATCAAATCTAATTAAAATTCAAATCCAATACTAATATAATTTAAATCCAATCCAAATCCAGTCCAACTCAAATCAAATCAAAATCCAATACGAATCCAATCCAAATCCAATCCAAGTCGGATCCATGCTCCGTTCCGAATCAAACCTAAATCTAATTCAAGTCCAATCCAAGTCAGATCCAAATCCAATCTTAACCCATTCTTAATCCAATCCAAATCCAAATACAATTCCATCAAAATCCAAATCCAATCCATATCCAATCCAAGTCCGATCCTTGCTTCGATCCAAATCAATTCCAATTGTTCAAATCCAATCCAAATCCAATCCAAGTTCTATCCAAATCCAATCCAAATCCAATCCAAATCCAATCCAAATCCAATCCAAATCTAATCCAAATCCAATCCAAATCCAATCCAAATCCAATCCAAATCCAATCCAAATCCAATCCAAATCCAATCCAAATCCAATCCAAATCCAATCCAAATCCAAGCCAAATCCAAGCCAAATCCAATCCAAATCCAATCCAAATCCAAATCCAATCCAAATCCAATCCAAATCCAATCCAAATCCAATCCAAATCCAATCCAAATCCAATCCAAATCCAATCCAATCCAAATCCAAATCCAATCCAAATCCAATCCAAATCCAATCCAAATCCAATCCAAATCCAATCCAAATCCAATCCAAATTTAATCCAAATCCAATCCAGATCCAATCCAAATCCAATCCGAGTCCAATCCAAAACCGATTCAAATCTAATTTTAATCCAAACCAAATTCAATCTAATCCAAAACCAATCCAAATCCAGTCCATCTCAAATCAAATCAAAATCCAATACGAATCCAATGAAAATCCAATCTAAGTCGGGTCCATGCTCCGTTCCGAATCAAACCTAAATCTTATTCAAGTCCAATCCAATCTTAACCCACTCCTAATCCAATCCAAATCCAAATACAATTCCATCAAAATCCAAATCCAGTCCAAGTCCGACCCTTGCTTCAATCCAAATCAAATCCAATTGTTCAAATCCAATCCAAATCCAATCCAAACCCAATTAAAATCCAATCCAAATCCAATCCAAACCCAATCCAAATCCAATCCAAATCCAATCCATAAAACAATCAAATTTTGTCCAAATCAAATCCAATCCAAATCCAACCCAATCCAAATCCTACTCAAGTCCAATCTAGATTCATTTCCATTCCGATCGAAATCCAATTCGAATTCAATCCTATTTAAATGTCATTCAAACACAATCCAGATACAATTCAAGTTCGATCTGCAGGAACAGAAGTAGCTGAACAACGCTTTCTCAAGCAGAAGTTTGCTTAAGAAAGGTTAACTCAACTCTTGAATAGCAAAATTATTTGCTGGAATCCATGATCCGATCCAAATCAAATCCAATCCGACTCCAATCCAAATCCAATCAAAATGGATTCTAAATCCTATCTAAATCATGAATCCAAACCAAATTTATTACAAATTCAATCCAAATCCAATCTAAGTCCACTTCAAATCCGATACAAATAGCATCCAAATGCAAAGCAAACAAAATTCAATCCAACTCCGATCTATGGTTCGATCCAAACGTAATCCAAATCAAATCCAAATGTAAACCTAATTCCATCTTAATCCGATCCGTATTCAATTCAAATTCAATTCAAATACAATCAACATCCAACCCAAATCCAAATTCAATCCAATCTGTTTCAAATACAATCAAAACCCAATACAAATATTTTCCAGCTATAAATCAAGTCCAAATAAAATCCATTTCGAATTTAAACCAAATCCGATCCAAATCATATCCATATCCATTCCAAATCTAAGTTCAATCTCAAATACAACCCAAACCAAATCCAAACCCAATCCAAATCCATTTCAAAACGAATCCAAATCTATTCCAAGACCAATCCGTTTTCAATCCAAATCCAAATTCAAATCAATTCCTATCTAAGCCCAATCGAATCCAATTAATACAACATGGTTTGTGGACAATTATTCGAATTTGTGCTTTTGAATTGAATCGTTTTCTCACAGAATGATGAATGTGGTCAGCGTCCATCTATCTGTGTTTTCAAGATTCGCAATCAAAATCATCCAGTAAATATAATTTTTCTCTCGTCTTTGTAATTTTGAACTACAGTCGTTTCTTCACAAAATATTGGTTAAGCTCTGCGTCCAGTTATCTGTGTACTTAAGATCCGCAAAAACATCCAGATGCAGATAATCACTCGTTCTGCGCTTTATAAGTACAGGTACCCACTCGTCCTGCCTCCTAATTTTATTGTTTCTCTTACCAGCTGCAGATACCCACTCGTTCTGCGTTTTGTTATATGGCCAGGTACCCACTCGTCCTGCCTCTTTTATTAGCTGCAGATACCCACTCGTTCTGCGCTTTTTATATGGTCAGGTACCCACACGTCCTGCCTTTTATTCGATCTTGTTATTTTGCGACAGATACCCACTCGTTCTGCGCATTTTTTCTTATGGTCAGGTACCCACTCGTCCTGCCTAGATTAGAACATATTAAATTTTGTCAAATTATCCGGTACCAGAAACCCTCACTCTTTGTATCAACTCATCTCTACTTCCGCCCTTCATCAAAATTATTCGTTTCTGACGTCATTATTGAAAAATAAAAGAAAAACAACCTCACGATACTTGAATTCAAATTTTCAGCGATCCGATATTCAACAAAACTTCTACCGAGCCGCGCCATGTCGTATACACGCGTCCGTTATCCGGAAACTTCACCAACAGAATGAAGAAAGCAAGAAAGCTGTCTTCCGAACGCTTTCCAAAACTTCTCACCGTCTTGCTCTCACATACACTAATCATATTCTAACCGGCACCCGAACTCCCAATCTTTGCTTCTTTACTCACTCTCTCTCTCATTCAAGAGCCGCACGCACACTTTTCCCATCATTCAGCTTGAGCCTCGCAGTCAACCAACCGTTAGCTCTGTCTCCCTTTGGCATCTATATTTTTCTCCCCTTTCATTCATCTAACTCAGAAAGAATGAAGAGCCCAACTTCCAGGGCAACAGCGAGCGCAACGTTTCATCATCATCATCAATGCATCTCGCAGCCAGTCTAGTACTGCTCGAAAGCACGCTCAACAAAATTCAATCAATCACATGGCACATTCACTACAGACTCATGAAGAAATTCCCAAACAACAACAAGTAGAATTCTCGAGAATCTCCTGGAGAAATTCCTGAGAGGAATTCCCAAGGAACTACTGGAGAAATTTTGAAGGAATTCCCAAGAAAATCGTGGTGGAATTACCGAGGAACTCTCAAAAGACTTTCCGAGAAATTTATGGAGGTGTTTCCGAAGAACTTCTGGAGCAACTTCCATGGAACTCCTGGAAGAATTGCCGAGAAACTCCTGAAGATATTCTCAAGGAAACAATGGAGAAATTCCCGAGTGTCGTAACGAAGGATGATTTCAAAAACACATCCGATCGGTACAACTTTGGTTACTAGAATCTCTTTCATCTGTATTCCTTCCAACACGCGAACCTCTTTGACTATACCACTACATTCACAGTCCGTGCCTCGATCTTGACTCGTTCCATTGTCTCGTTTCAGGCCGACGCCGAAGCAAACTTTCGTTAAGTTTTGCGTGTTCGCCACGTTTCCACGCTGATTCGCTAGTGATGTCTAAATCAGCGCGCTATTTTCAATACACACATAATTAAATCACAATGTTTAATTTACAATTCTAACTGCATCCACCACATTATCCCGGTCAACCATTTCACGAACTGCTTTAAATTTCTTTGCCGAAATATAAAGATTAGTGCCGACTATTCTTTACAGATTATTTCGTTACATATATTTAAACAACTTTATCGATAGATAACTACACTTGAAAAAGAGTCTTTATCGTTCATACGATAAAAATCCTTACCGAAATTTATCAACATTTCGTTTAATTTTATGTTGTCGCTAGAACTTTGTTTTTCTTCACGAATATTTATCGGAATATATTCAATTTTCGATACCAACGTAACGTTGCACATTGGTATCGAAACACAAAGATTGATCACGAGACACCTTTATCGTTCTGCTCGGTATCGATGGGTAAAGCTAAGCAAAGGTATTACGGCATCGCATTTGACAGAGCAATGTTTTGTTTTTTTCGCCAGAAATTAACGACGATCGAAACTTTTGAAACCGAAAACGAATCTTGGAGGTTTATTTGGGAGATTTCTCCCGATATTTACGATTTATGCCAGGAGCTCGGTGCAGAGCATCGTTATAAGGATGATTGAAGAGGTAGGTAAGGTGAAAACTTTGCAAAAGTCAAGGTGAAAGCATTTCTGAGCAGCAGCAGCACCAGTAGACATGCCAGCCAGTTCTTCGTTTTATGCTGCTTCCAAAACGAATGTTTCAGTGAGAGCTTCCCCAAAAAAACGCTATTTCCATCAGCTAGAATCGCGAATATGTGGCAAAAAAGCTCAAGGAAACACTTTTGAGCTTCAGCGGTTAAATAAGCATGCAGTAGAAATGCTGGAAAGTTTTTCGGGATATAGTTTTTATAGTTGCTATTATCACAGAGAACAGACATCCAGACTAGAACAAATTTCTTTCGGAAATTTGTGTAAGGATTTGAATCTCTACTTGAGTAAGGTTGCAAACCAATACACGATGACAACACTAACGCCACCAAACACCATATTGCCACAGTCAGTGGTGAATTGAAACATTTCAAGTGGTGAATTAAATTAGTATGGGAAATTAACCGATTGCAGCGCCACGCTATTCCCACTTGTGTTGCCGATTTCAAACGGCCGTTAAATTCCTTACACAGTTTCGGAACTGGACTTGGATGTCTGTTCTCTGTGCTATTATGTATTATTACTTGATTCTTGAATGCTTCTGGTGCCCACGATCTGTGTAACAGCGTGTAGCTTAGTAAGTAAGACATCTGCGGATCATCCGGAAGTTCTCGTAATCGTAAGTTCAATTCTTATAATAAAAAAGTATGCAAAAAAACTCATGTGTACGATGGCTGATGCTGATGCTCGTGCTGATGATTGTGGGACGAACGCTATTTTTAGTTTTATGGCAAAATTTTTGGCGGGTCGATAAAACAGAACCCACTATTTTAGTATCGATATAGCAATACAAATCTATATCAATCTTTAACGACGAGACTTCATTTTTATTTGAAATTCTTTAAGAAACGATGACGATCGCTATCGATTTACATTATGAGCGTCTTTAAAGATCGTGATAAAGAATCGTAAAGATGTTTAAAGAAATGGTTGACCGGGATCCCTCTTCTCAACTCTCCTAACGTGTACGTTTTCTTTGTTTTGTAATTTTCAACTGATGATGTTGTCAAATTATATCAAAATCCTTGTGTCATGCAAATTCCATTCGATTATTTTATTTTTACACGTATTTTTAATAACATTTTAGTATAAATTTATGCAAAAAACATCCTAATTCAATCAAAATCCAATTGAAATCCAATTCAAAACCAATTAATATCAAATCTAAGTCCCATCAAAATTCAATACAAATTAGCCCAAAGATCCTATCCATCCTAAATTATTTACTTCGCCAATCCCACTCCAATCCAAATCTCACTTCAAATTGAATCCAAATCTACTCAAAAATCAATTTGAAAACCTCATCCTAATCCAGTACAATCCATCCAAATACAATCCAGATCCAATCCCAATCTCAATCAAAATCCAATTCAAATCCAATCAAAATTCGATTGATTCACTCCAATTCTAATCCAAATGTAAGTCCAAAAAGGATTACAAATCCTATCCATATTAAGTCCAAGTCCAACCAAGATCCGATCCATATCTAATCCAGGTCCAATCCAAATCGGATTCAAATCCAATCCCAATTCCTTCAAAATCCAGTAAAAATTCAATTCCATATCTAATCAAATTTAAATTCAATCCAGATGTCATCTAAAAAAAATCCAAATCCAAATTCAATCAAATATAAATCCAATCCAAATCTGATCAAAATCCAATCTAAGTTCAGCCCAAATCCAATCAAAATCCATTCCAAATCCAATCAAAATTCAATCCGAATCCAACCAAAATTCAATTTAAAAGCAATCCAAATCCAATCCGTATTCAATCTATATCTAATTCAAATCCAAATCTGATTCAACTCCAATCCGAAATCAATCCAAATCAAATCAAAATCCATTCCAAATTCAATTCATAAGAAATTAACCTGTAGCAAGACTGCAAACATATAGCTATTGTCAAAACATGTTTGAAATAATGAAATCCTTTCTGAGGCAAAATAGGAGGTTTAAAAGGAGCAAAGTTATTTAGTGCCCACTCAATCGATTCTATAGTTACAATATTCCGCGCCGAACCACAGAATCATAACTACAATAAAAGACATCAGGTTTATCCGAAGATGTAATATCCAAACATCCGGGAAAGTGTGTGCTGAATAAGCATTCCAGAACTTCCTTATCAGAGGAAGTGGAATCGCCATTTCGAAAACGAAGTACGTTCGGTCGGAAATCCTTTGGTTTTGCAAGGATTTTGTTTAACTGACTGACTTCACTCAAACTGGAAACATTTGTGTCGTAACGAAGGATGATTTCAAAAACACATCCGATCGGTACAACTTTGGTTACTAGAATCTCTTTCATCTGTATTCCTTCCAACACGCGAACCTCTTTGACTATACCACTACACTCAGCGAAAAAACCTAGCGAAATTCATCGAAATACCTTATGAAAATTTGCTATAACTAATTCTTATGGATGCCATAAGAATACCTTATGAAAATTGATCATGAGATAGACTTATGAAAAGAACAAAAAAATCTTAAAATGATGTAGACTGGATTCGATCCATGAACGTCGGGATCACCGAGCCCGAGTTTTATCCACGCGGCTACCGACGCTTGAGTATACCATGCTGCTAAACATGAATAAAAGCCAAGCTGTGAGACGATTTTACGTCATAGAGTGACCTTATGAAATTCATCCGAATCATTATGAATTATTTAAAGGCCGTTTCATAAGTTGGGCCTTATGGAAATCTTAAGGCTATTTGGCTGAGTGTACATTCACAGTCCGTGCCTCGATCTTGACTCGTTCCATTGTCTCGTTTCAGGCCGACGCCGAAGCAAACTTTCGTTAAGTTTTGCGTGTTCGCCACGTTTCCACGCTGATTCGCTAGTGATGTCCAAATCAGCGCGCTATTTTCAATACACACATAATTAAATCACAATGTTTAATTTGCAATTCTAACTGCATCCACCACACCGAGGAACTGCTGGAGGAATTCTCGATGGAGAAATTCCCGAGGAATTCCTGAAAAACTTTTGGAAGAACTCCTGGAGGAACTCCCGAAGAACTCCTGGAGATATTCCCGAGGATCTCCTGCAGAAATATCTGGGGAAGTCCTGGAGGAGTTTCCTGGGAACTCCTGGAAGAATTCCCTAGCAACTTCTGTAAGAAAATGCCGAGAAAATGTTAGAGAAATTCTCGAGGAAGACCTGGAGGAATTCCAAAGAAACTCATTGAAAAAATGCCGATTAATTCCTGGAGAAATTCTCAAGAAACTCCTGCAGAAAATTTCGAGGAATGCCTGCTGGAATTCCCGTGGAGCTACTGGAAGTACTTCTGAGGAATTCCTGGAGGATCAACTACCGGATTTTCCTTGAAATTTCTAGATGTACTCCCGATGCATCCCCGCCTTCCGGAAACTTTTGATTTCTTCAAATAAAACCTGATCTATATTTTGGAGCTATGTTGCAGCTTTTTCTCTAGATTCATTAGCCTGCTTCCAGAATCACCTATTTCTTTCTTGTATTGGTCTCGGTATTGGTACTGGAGATCCTCCCCGGAATTAAAAACCTTTCCGAAAATTTGCTTCGTCCCGGAATCATAAACATTCTCAGAGAACTGATGTTGTTTTGAAAAAATCCGCAAAAAAAACCGCACTCATTGCGTTTTGCCGCAGCGGCACCGCCGCGGAATTTTTTTTTTAGTACGAACCGCATTCCGTTGCCGCATTCCGCATTCCGTTCCCGTTCCGTTTCGGTCGGCATTGCGTTCGGGCCTTTAATGCATGAACCCAGTCGAACCTGCATTTTGCATGAAAAATATGCATTAATGACTTCTTTTATTTCTGAGTGTACATTTTCACCACCAAAGTGCCAACAAGCAGTCACCGAGCGAGGTTAGCCGAGAAATTTATGGAGGTGTTTCCGAAGAACTTCTGGAGCAACTTCCATGGAACTCCTGGAAGAATTGCCGAGAAACTCCTGAAGATACTCTCAAGGAAACAATGGAGAAATTCCCGAGGAACTGCTGGAGGAATTCTCGATGGAGAAATTCCCGAGGAATTCCTGAAAAACTTTTGGAAGAACTCCTGGAGGAACTCCCGAAGAACTCCTGGAGATATTCCCGAGGATCTCCTGCAGAAATATCTGGGGAAGTCCTGGAAGAATTCCCTAGCAACTTCTGTAAGAAAATGTTAGAGAAATTCTCGAGGAAGACCTGGAGGAATTCCAAAGAAACTCATTGAAAAAATGCCGATTAATTCCTGGAGAAATTCTCAAGAAACTCCTGCAGAAAATTTCGAGGAATGCCTGCTGGAATTCCCGTGGAGCTACTGGAAGTACTTCTGAGGAATTCCTGGAGGATCAACTACCGGATTTTCCTTGAAATTTCTAGATGTACTCCCGATGCATCCCCGCCTTCCGGAAACTTTTGATTTCTTCAAATAAAACCTGATCTATATTTTGGAGCTATGTTCCAGCTTTTTCTCTAGATTCATTAGCCTGCTTCCAGAATCACCTATTTCTTTCTTGTATTGGTCTCGGTATTGGTACTGGAGATCCTCCCCGGAATTAAAAACCTTTCCGAAAATTTGCTTCGTCCCGGAATCATAAACATTCTCAGAGAACTGATGTTGTTTTGAAAAAATCCGCAAAAAAAACCGCACTCATTGCGTTTTGCCGCAGCGGCACCGCCGCGGAATTTTTTTTTAGTACGAACCGCATTCCGTTGCCGCATTCCGCATTCCGTTCCCGTTCCGTTTCGGTCGGCATTGCGTTCGGGCCTTTAATGCATGAACCCAGTCGAACCTGCATTTTGCATGAAAAATATGCATTAATGACTTCTTTTATTTCTGAGTGTACATTTTCACCACCAAAGTGCCAATTGTTAACAAGCAGTCACCGAGCGAGCGTTTGGTTGGAGAAGCAAGTGCGGTGGGTAAAAAGGCAAGGTAAAACCTAAAGACACTGTATGCTAAAGACACGAAATCTGATGATTGTTGCTGTTGATGATGATTGTCGCGTCATGACAATGATGCTGTCGAGTAATGCTTTTAAGCGCGTTTGACAGGTCTCCTGCTCGATTGGAATGACATTGACAGCAAATTTGGAATTCCAATTGGAACATTTCGTGTCTTTGCATATAGTGTCTTTAGGTAAAACCGTAAAAGTGCGGTAAAATCATCGCTAGTGGAAGATATTGCGAACAAAAAGTGAAAATTGTCTCAGCGGCGCGAATCGCCATTTGCTTTGGCAGCGTCAGTTGGTGGGAAAACGGGGCAAAATAACCATTGTGAAAAAAAAAACTATTCATTCCATTCATTTGTTACAGTGAACAATAACAATAACGACTCTTCCCGATATCGTAGATTTTTTGCCAAAACCTACGAGGAATCACATTTTTTTCATAATTTCAACAAAACTGAAGAAATTAACAGAAAATCGATCAAAATCAACCATATCCGAAACATCCGATAAAATCGATTATAATGTTGGCTTATCCACATAAAATCGAACAAAATCGACGCACATCCCTGAACAAAAATGTCAAATTTTCTCGATTTTGTTTTGTTCTCCCTGTTCTTCCGGATGGAGCTTGTTTATAAACAACAGCTGATCACGGATGTGGCTGTTGTTTACATAGTCTACACTGAACGGCGGCTTGCGGTGAAAATTACTATTCTGAGGGTCAATTTGAATACACAACGCCACTAAATTTGTGCAGACTAAGTTCCGTTTTAATTCAACAGAATTATGTTTTCAATTTTACCATGGACTCGATTTTCAATTAAAAAAAGCTTCTGTTGGCAACCGGATTCGAACCAAGAACCTTGACATCAGCAGGCTCGCACGCTACCACTCGGCTATCGAACCGGTTGATGTGAGAAGAAACAAAACGCTCACAAGAAGCGTTGGTGGGTCGATGATCATGTTTTGCCATGGTAAATATAAAAACATTTTCATGCTTGTCATTACTGCAAGCCGCCTTTCAGTGTAAATATAAAAACATTTTCATGCTTGTCATTACTGCAAGCCGCCTTTCAGTGTACGCATTATTTTAATCCTCAGTATGCCATTATGTGGCTAATAAATCTTCTCAATAACATGCATTTCCCATATTTCTGAAGTGATCCGTTGTTGCATTCGCTAATTCCAGCAATTCCTGCCGCTGAGCGACCAGCTGATGGTCGACGCCTCGGTCGACGCAGCTGATTGTTTACCTGGAAGAGCTGTCATAATTTTCGAAGTGGCGTCGCGACGTCGTAACATTTTGAGAGATGTTAGCCGTTTTCAGCGTCAATTTTCGCCGATTTTCGAACGATTTTTTTCATTTTATTCGATTTTTTCAGATATTTTCAATTTTTACCATTTTGTTGAAAATAAATAGCATAAAATCGATTTTAACTTGGAAAATGGCAGAAAATGAGAAAAATCCGAAAAAATCGAACCGATGTTCAAAATAATGAAAACAATTGTGAATATGTCAGAAAATCAAATAAAATTACGGCTTATCGCATGGTAACTGAAGCAAATTGATTACTGTCGACCCCCTCGGTTGACAGTGGTTCCTCAGTTACAGTGATGGACAAAAATTCATTTAATTCTAAATTTGACATTCCTCTATTGAAAAGTTCTAAGCAACTTGTTGTGGTAAATGGTTCCAGATTACAGGTGTCTGGAGAAGTGGAAGTTAATGTTCAACATAATGACAAAATAACAAAATTAAATCTTTTAGGGATTGATTGTGATTACCAGTTCATTCCTTTACTGGGTAGACCATGGTTGAATGAATTTTGTCCCAACTGGAGAAATTTTTTTTGGTGATTTGATGCCTGTAAATAATATTTTGAAAAATCAAAGCAAAGCACTAGCTGATACAAATTCAAACTTTTATGACATAGTTGTCAAGAATTCGACTAAAACTGTAAAACATTTTGAATCAGACTTGATTTTAACTCGTGAAGTGCCAATTTTTGAACATTTTTATGACGTTCCCTTTTATTTTCGGGAGATTATTTTGAGATGTGATAATAGGTTTAATACAGAGAAGTCAATTATTACTATTGAAACAAAACCTCAAGCAACTGCTAATATTTTGGACAAAGTTAAACAACCGTTCATTTCAACGCTTAATTTGTTGAATGCAGTGCAAGCCTTAAACAACAGTGCTGCCTTAATGGGCAATGCGGATGTTTGCTTACGATTTCGATCAATAGTGTCTTTGCCTACAAAATATGATCGAGAACTGCAAAAAAACTTTATGTTTGAGAACAACTTTCCGGTTAGCTTTCTGGATATTGCAAATCAGACAAAGCGTTATACATTTTTATCAAAGCTTTCAAATTTTTTACACCATGGTTGGTACGCTGACATTGAACAGTTTGTTGTTGCTTGTGGACTTTGTGCAACTGTGGCAATACTTCCAAAACTAAACATTAGGACAAAAAGCAAACCTGCCGAGACACCATTTAGTAAGAAACACACAATTGAGTTTCGTTTCAAGCACAATGCCTTCTTATTGTTGGTGAACCGTTTCTCTAAATGGGTGGAGGTAAATAGTATGAGGAAAATTCCATTAAAACTTGCTACTGACTGTTTTGAATTGCCAGACTTATTGTCGGACAAAGGTCTCTCGTTTAACACACTATCAAAATTCATAACTCAGCAAATACAAAGTATTAATGTAACTAACAAACATTACAATCCTGCTGATACTGGCCAGGAAAAGCTGCGACCTATAACATTTTACTTCAAGCAAGGAATAGTTGAGTTGAAAGCAAATCAATACCACACTGACGACATTACATTTAAGGTGTGGAGTAAGCAAAACATTCCACATCTACAAGAACAATGGGTAATTATATGTTTCTCAAAGCGAATTTCTGAAAACTTATTACAGATCCTGGTAGATACCAAAACGAGATCAATCGCTCATTCTACTCGAATTCGGATCGTTGAAGATGGACGAGAACCAGAGCTGTCAACACGGTCGATACGAGTGGTCGAGACTGGTCGGTCAATGCCGGCTATCGCTGAATCCAATCGAGGAACCGTGGACGGAGGCGATGTCCGGCAAATACCGGATCAGAGTGTTATCGAACAAAAGAGAACAAGTGATATAATAATAGAGCGTAGGAACAAGAAAAGAAAAGCCCAGTCGGAATCGGTAGTGCTTACTGGCCTACCCCGGCGTTCGAAAAGAATTAGGAGATCTAAAGCTAGTATTCGAATATTACTAAATGATTTGTTCAATAGGGTCCTAAAATGAAAAATATTTTCCCGGTTTTGCTGCATAACACGAAGGAACATGCTTTTTTGATCTCAATGATAATTTTTCCGAACTTAACCGTAGTGTGGCCAGCAAAAAAAACACCCGTAGAAGGCCGGCAGGGTACCCGGGTACCCACGAAATGAAAATAATCATATCTCAGCGATTTTTCCACCGATTTTTAAAGTTTTTGCCTCATTCAACTCAGAAACTCATTATCTATCGAGATCGTATTTGGTTGGACCGGTCCATTCACCATAGGTACCGAAAAATCCGGATTTCCGGATCCATGTTTTTATACAATACAATATACGGGATTTTCGGTAGGTTAGTAGCAATTTCGGTACCAAGCATCGTATAATTGCTTTGGCATATTGTATCTGACCGGCCTGGAATCATAAAACGTGTTGACTTTGAAACTGTGTATTCGGAACACGCTTTCCGTGGGGCCATGGTTGACCATAAACACTTTAAGATATCCTAGCCTCAACAATGTGGGTTTCAATATGGTATAAGGACATGCTCCCAAAAATATGGATTATCTGAAAACCACGGTGATTAGATCGGTCCAACCAAATAATTTTCCGATAGATGATGAGTTTTTGAGTTGAATGAGCTAAAAAATGTCCAAAATCGATGAAAAATTGACGGAGACATGATCATTTCAATATCGTGGGTACCCGGGTACCCTGTCGGCCTTCCACGTAATAAAAAAATGCAGGAGCCCCTCCCCCTGCCCCTCCTCACTTTAAAATTCGGTCAACCCCATTAATAGATGTATATTCACGAGTTCTAAGATCTAACAGAGTTCCAACATCCTAGTCTCAATAACCATAAAAATATCAAGATTTGAAATTGAAAAAGGTACCCGGGTACCCTGCCGGCCACATAAGTGTTAAACAACGACAGAATAGTTAATAAACTCGCAAATAAAATAATGATGAGCAGGTCTTGTTTGACATTCGAGGTCAACCTTGACGTAACGAAAGTGAAGCGGCGGGTTGCAAAAGACATCACATTGGCTCACTTTTGACAACAAATGTTCCTGTTTGACATACACGGTAAACAAAATTTACCCAAAATTGAGTGCTAAACAAGGGGTGTTGCAAAAATTATTAAAATTTCTGAAAATATATTTTATGGGCTTTACTTAATAGAAATACTTAAAAATTGAGTAAACATGTCGCTTTAATCAATGCTTGATCGAATTATGCAGAAATTGAGATAGGCCTTTAGGAGCCTATTGTTGAATAATTGTCCAATCTCTTTAAAGGAGGAAGAACTAATGTATATTGCATAGACATTTTGATCAGTTACACGTAAGCGTGTATTCAGCTTTTATAGCACCAATAATTATAACCAGCAGAAAACTGGCAGCACTGCTGCCTGAAGACTCTTGTCAATAAACAAGCCTGAAGAAGGTCTCTTTTAATCTGTGCAATCGAACAAGTAGGACGTACTTCATTTCACTCCGCGTAAACGTACAAGAAAACCCCCTTTGAGTTTACCCCCGTATGAGTTGTTCCGGTCACTTTATTCGTGAAAACTTTAGGTCGGTCTGGTTCCTCCGGAAGCCCAACTAATTAGTTGGAAGTGATTAACAAACTTAATAACTATAAAGTCACTATTTTCAATACTTTTCAACTAAAGTCACTTTTTCTGTTAAAAAGTCACTATTTTAAACTATCTTCATCGTCCTGAAATCTTGTCAGTGAGAAGAACAAGAGTTTTTTTTATCTAAAATAGTGTCTACACTGAAACCTCGATTTAAGTCGATGCATGGCTGATCGAAAATACTTTTTGCCGTACAAGCAATGACTAAACTATACAGTTTTATATTTTTTGACAAATCTCCTTTGTCATGCGAAGTATTAAAAAATATAAAAGTATTTAGTATTGTCATTGCTTGTACGGTAAAAATTATTTTCGATCAGTCTTGCATCGACTTAAATGGAGGTTTAAGTGTACACTCAGAAATAAAAGTATACACGGAAACACTATTATTTATGCATTTTGTATCCGCATCTCTCTCACTCTCTTTGTGTTTTCATGCTATCTGCCGTTAAGCCTGGGTTGAAGAGAAGGTGTTCGTCAACCCAGGCGAAGCACCAGATAGCATGAAAACAGAAAGAGAGTGAGAGAGATGCGGATACAAAATGCATAAATAATAGTAATTCCGTGTATACTTTTATTTCTGAGTGTATAGCTATGTGTTATTGGAGACAATCAAAAGTCTAGTATGTAAAGGTATGTACGCAAATTCATTAACCGCTTTATAGAGTAACTTCTTAGTGTTGTTTTTTTACATATGATTCATGTGACTACACTCCAAACAGGAATTTGTAGTTCTATTCTCGAAAGTAAAATAAATCTGATGTGGTTTTTTTTTTCAATTACTGGCAAAATTACTTGAGCCTTTTTAGAATTCTTGATGAAACTCTTGGCGGAGTTTACGTTGTTAAAATGTTCTGTGAGCATGCTGATAGCCTTGTGTTTCTTTATGTATATGTAAGATCTTCCATATGATATTGAGGTG
This sequence comes from Aedes albopictus, assembly GCF_035046485.1. Taxonomy (NCBI): domain Eukaryota; kingdom Metazoa; phylum Arthropoda; class Insecta; order Diptera; family Culicidae; genus Aedes; species Aedes albopictus. The sequence continues at coordinate 352,032,204 of NC_085138.1, forward strand.
CAGTTCCTGAAAGAAATTCTGACAGATTTCGTGAGCCTGATAAAATTCTTTATATTTAACAAATACAATCCTGAAAAATGGTGGTTATTTAATCCCTTTAGAATACCTGAAATATTTTTTTTACAGTACTCCTCAAATATTTTCTGAAAAAATACCTAAAAAAGAATAACTCTGCATTTGGGAAATATCTGTTGGTGAAAGTGTTTCAGTATGCTTTTGCACTCCTTATATGTCCTGAATGATTAATAATAAAACTCCTTGAGATATCTACGAGAAGATATACCGCATTTAGTTCACCACTGGACTGCGAACTGCGACTTCTATAGTGCGAAAACGTAAATAAAAGTGCGCTATTGCATCAAATCAGGTTGATGTCTTCGGCGCACTAATTCTTCAATCTATGGTGAACAAGTGCTCTGAAGACATCGAGTTGATTTGATGCAATCGCGCACTTTTATTAGCGTTTTCGCACTCGTGAAAACTAATGCGATAGTCCAGTGGTGAACTAAATGCGCTATATCTCCCAAAAATCTGTAGAAAAATATTTGATTTGTTTCAGGAGTAGGGTAGGAGCTTCAGTTTTGGCCAGCCCGGAGTTTTGGCCATAGTGCGATATTCAGCCTGTTGCGATCTAAATCGGAATCAATTTATTTTTTACTAGTAAATCCTACCCAAGTAACCACAAGCATTATATCATAACATTAATTCAATCGTATTATAGTTTAGCTAATGCAACATAACTTTTATTTTACATCTGTCAAGTAATGAAGCGTTTAATCTACATTATGAAAGCATTGAAGCATTACGAGAATTTGACAGTTCTGTATAGTTCTATAGAGCCGTTGTTAAATGGTTCATTGCATTACCATGTTAAAAGCTTTATAGCAAACTATAATGCAAGCATTTATTACTTTATATATGCTTTTACTAGAGCTTCCATCGTTGTAAACAGAAAAATATCGTTCAGTTCGATAAAAAAAACTTTAAGACACTTTTAGAAACTGTAACCACGGAGACTTGCGGGGCTGCTCCGCAGCCACAGTGGCTCCCAATTACTCCCGGTTTCAAGCTCAGTAGCATGAGACCCCTCGAGCTGGGTCTCAGGGCCGGCATGCTACTCGGTAATCGGAGGGGCTTCGCGGACAAAGTATGAACAACTAAGAAGATTCACATTTCTAACATTTATTAAAACCTTTCTGTGGAGTGTGTGTGTGGGTTGGACATTTTTGGTGTGGCGTGTAAGCGAGACTAATAGGCCAAGGCACTGCACGGTACTCACTGTTGCTGCAGACTTACTCCTCGTCGCTTTGGCCCACACGGCTGCTCCTGCACTACCGTGTGGCCGGAATTTCGCCGCCGGGGCAGCTTGGGATCGCAATGGCGGGTTTGTCGACCCGGTACTTGGCCGACGGGACCAGCAGGCATTGCTGGATGGTGTTCTGGTGACAGGCGTCTCCCTTCCTTGACAAAATCGGCACGGCCCAGGACGAGACCGGAACGACCGTGCCGAGAAGGGTCCCTCCTTGGCGATTAAGGCCAACGGCCTGAGGGAATCGTCCTGAATGGGACGATGGTGGTTCCTTTGCTGTTAGGCTCGGAAGCCATCTTGACTTCCGAGCCGCCGTGTGTGACCGTTTTATATAAACGGATATGAGGTCCTGAACGAAGGCAGGCTAACATCCCAACTCCTGCCCCTAAGGGGGGGGGGTGGTTTCTTACCACTCAATTAGCACTGCACTTTTATACTGGTCTTCACACACGGACGCCTGGTTAATTTCTGACCACTCTTCTACTTGGAAGATGGCCGCGCCCAGTGGCATCTATCATTCCATCATACTCTTCCTCTCATGCCATCATTCTCTACTATCATTTACCTATTGTCATTTTTGTGCGAGTTCAGCAACGTATACAGAAATATTTGTAGCGGTACGGCTTCTCGCTAGGGTGTGCCTACTGTATCTTAATATTAAATACGTGAATTTTCTACAAACAAATACTCATACAAACGAAAATCTAAAGACTTGGAACCAACCGGTTACACTATCCACTACCCCGATGAAAAAATGTAAAAGCACGAAGTGATTTGCATTTTTTTTTTGTTTACCAAATCACCCTCGGCTCAAACGGTATTGTGGAAGTGTAACTAACAATACCAACAATAAAACAAACTAAATAAATATTTACACTAATCGCGCGAAATCATAATAATACTATACACTACAATACATACAAATTAAAATAATAAATTAATAAAAGAATAAAATAATAAATTAAAACGTGCACTACCAAAACATTCAATCAATAATAAATAACAAAAATAATCCCGAATCATGGGCAAACAAACATTTTTACATTTTTACAAAACTAGCAGCAAAACAATTTTACAACCCTATTTACAATATATACATTTAGATCGTATTCGATCTTTTGCTTCGGTGTACCCCTTGCGAAGGCGGGATTCACCGGCGGGCAAAATGTCACTTTGGTCGATGAATCGATCGACGATTGATCATCGGTGACAGATCGCGAAACGTCACTCATCGGGAAACGATCAGACGTCACAACATATCGGCATAATCAATATTTATGTAAACATTGATCATGCTGATAGATTATTGAATGATCTTCAGTCATGTTCCAACGAAAATCGGCCGAATTTTCGTTGAATCAATAGGGTAAGTACAAATTCATTAAAACATATCGATCTAAGTTCGATCATGTATTTCTTTGTAGGTGTATTGGTGTCGGCAATGGGGTAAAAATCCCCTTGAACGAAGGCTGTTTGCTGCCAGAGCAACATCTTCAGGGCGAAGATGTGCCTGCAGAAATTCCTAGAATTTCGGGATTACCGTGCCAGCCATCTTGATTACTACAAGATGCACTGCAGGTAAGTAATTAAAGTGCACATAATTAATCAACAGCGGTGATCTCAACACCGGTCGAAATGTCAGCATAAATTGACTAATGGGAGCTTATCTACCAGACTCACCATAATCAGTGCCATGAATGAGGGAAAATTTATAACCCCTCGATCATTCACTGTTACTGCTGGTTTGCCATCCCAGTTCACCTTTTGATTATGATCGGTTGATCCATAACCAGGTAGAACATAGCCTGTTCTAGAATTGGAAAACTGTCTTTTCAGACGAATTTTCCACCAAATTGTACCGACACTTTCAGAGTAATTACTATATGTTTCTCTTTCCAAATAGATGTTTTACTCAACTATTTGTATAAACGCCAGGAGCGATATCAGCGGTGGATATTGGGTGGAATGCACACATCGAGCTGTGAGGACCTAACAGGATGACTCCTCACCAACCCATGTATTCCGGTCCCGGTTTCCTGCATCACCAGCTACTGCATTTTGTACCAAATAAGTTAAGTAAATCTATAAGGGAAATATACACATATTAACTACTTTAAGCGCCACAGGACCCTTCCGGTCTGGGCAAAATCGTGAAATTGATTTTGAAAAGAAATTCAACTCAATCACTTCTGTCAATTATTAGTGACAGGTAAGTATAAGTGTGCTGCTTTTTCTAAAATTTTTAAAATATCACAGGTAAGTATGGTTTTTTGGTAAGTATTATCACAGGTAGGTATAGTACGTATAGTGGAATTATGATTTTAAAAATTGTCAAGTTAGACGATCACGACAAATTAAAATTGAACCGAGAAGATTTCAATAAATAGTCCTCTCGTTCAGGACCTCTTTTTTAAACGGAAACCATTCGTACTTCCACAAATTTATATCGAGTTCGCTTTTAGTGTGTGGTTTTAGACATTCGTGCTAAGCACGGATCCCTGCCACCTCCCGTTGGAAAATCCTTAGATTTTCATACTAACCGATCCTCCGATTACCTTTCACGAAATTTACGTTGGGGGCGCCAATTGTAACCACGGAGACTTGCGGGGCTGCTCCGCAGCCACAGTGGCTCCCAATTACTCCCGGTTTCAAGCTCAGTAGCATGAGACCCCTCGAGCTGGGTCTCAGGGCCGGCATGCTACTCGGTAATCGGAGGGGCTTCGCGGACAAAGTATGAACAACTAAGAAGATTCACATTTCTAACATTTATTAAAACCTTTCTGTGGAGTGTGTGTGTGGGTTGGACATTTTTGGTGTGGCGTGTAAGCGAGACTAATAGGCCAAGGCACTGCACGGTACTCACTGTTGCTGCAGACTTACTCCTCGTCGCTTTGGCCCACACGGCTGCTCCTGCACTACCGTGTGGCCGGAATTTCGCCGCCGGGGCAGCTTGGGATCGCAATGGCGGGTTTGTCGACCCGGTACTTGGCCGACGGGACCAGCAGGCATTGCTGGATGGTGTTCTGGTGACAGGCGTCTCCCTTCCTTGACAAAATCGGCACGGCCCAGGACGAGACCGGAACGACCGTGCCGAGAAGGGTCCCTCCTTGGCGATTAAGGCCAACGGCCTGAGGGAATCGTCCTGAATGGGACGATGGTGGTTCCTTTGCTGTTAGGCTCGGAAGCCATCTTGACTTCCGAGCCGCCGTGTGTGACCGTTTTATATAAACGGATATGAGGTCCTGAACGAAGGCAGGCTAACATCCCAACTCCTGCCCCTAAGGGGGGGGGGTGGTTTCTTACCACTCAATTAGCACTGCACTTTTATACTGGTCTTCACACACGGACGCCTGGTTAATTTCTGACCACTCTTCTACTTGGAAGATGGCCGCGCCCAGTGGCATCTATCATTCCATCATACTCTTCCTCTCATGCCATCATTCTCTACTATCATTTACCTATTGTCATTTTTGTGCGAGTTCAGCAACGTATACAGAAATATTTGTAGCGGTACGGCTTCTCGCTAGGGTGTGCCTACTGTATCTTAATATTAAATACGTGAATTTTCTACAAACAAATACTCATACAAACGAAAATCTAAAGACTTGGAACCAACCGGTTACAAAACAGAACCATTCAAAAGAAAAGAAAAACAAACCAAAATTTTCATGGATTGCTGCGGATCACTTAGATTATCATGCTCAGATGTTGCTGTTTGAAAATTTATATTATGTATGGTTTTTTGGGTTTCTGGTTGGGACATGAAAACAATCAGATGCTGAGGGAACAAAAATTATGTGGGGTATCGGTTTCCTTATTTAACATAACGCCCCGAATTCATAAAAGGAAGGCCCGAATAAAACGGTATCATACAGCGCTGATACAGGTTATCATTTTCTAATTATACACATGTTATCATACAATGGATTGTAAGCCAATGATAGCGTGAATCATATGGATGATAGCAGGTACAATTTTCGAACTTTTTATGATAGACCGAATGGGTTGTTAAGTATCGTTACCATTCAAAAACGCCTTTTTTCTCGAACAAAAAATTTATGATATCATTCATGCAATAATCACTTTATCATTCGCTATATGATACATGGAATCATCAAAACAAAACTGAAATATTTCATAACTTCTGCATTATCGACTAAAAAAATGTCCACCCCTGCACGCATTTGTCGCTGCTGTCAAATTAGGCTATCGTTGAGTTAATCGTTGTGTTACCAATGTTTTTTTTTTCGGTAGTTGGTGATTGAACTCTGGATCCCGGGGTTGCTCCGTTTCTCGCCGCACGTTGTTACCAATTACGCTATGCACAGTAAGTGCTCGCGGGTGTTTCGAAGGTGATAATGTTGTGTAGTTTTTCTAAGGAAGCATTCCGAAGAAAATAATATTAAGGTGAGGCCAGGAGGAAGATTACCGGAAGACCATCTGGACATGGACAAACTATGTGGCAAGCGAGTCTGGATTTCGAACGGCAATGGAAGTTGCGGGAATGGAAGGAATCACGGCGGAAGCTGATTTGCAAAGAAACATTGATTTCCGAAGAAACGACTCTTCCTCGCTCCCAGTGATGGTATGTTCCGCTGCCGCACCGCCTGCAACATGCGATATCAACATATTCCCCACAAGAACGCAGCAGGAACAAAGCGCTGGGTGTTTGGGAATAGATATTTCCAGATAATTTCTACTGAGTGGTGCCGATCGGGCATGGATCAAAAGGTAGGTACACACATGCTGTCATAATTACGTTTTGATAACGGCCTAATGCCAGTTAAAAAGTATCAATAATTGATTATGGCCAGGATGATAATCAAAAACAAATTATTCAAAATTATTTGAAAACCATACCGTGAATCGTTATCATTAATACTATGATATTTAAAAAGTGCTGTATGATCTCATTTCATGAATTTCCATCATCAACAATAATTGAATCTATCATTATTATTCCACGAATGGACATGTTATGATATGAGTGATACCATGAACCATAAATTTCTATGCGGGGGATTAAATCGCTGTTTGTATTGTTTCTATGTTAGGTAGAAGTGAGCACGTATGAAAACAAAAAAAAACAGAATCAACACAGACGAATTTATATTCGAGAGTAACATAACTGATTGCAGCCAGACCCCAGCACATTTTTCAGAGTTGCTGAAAACACAACTCAATAAGGCACGAGCTATAAGTATACGTTACTTTATGATGCACATTTTTCCAGGTGCAAAATACATGGTATCGTAGCACACAGCGTTAGCGCGTCCGAGTTTCATCGTGGTTCAGTTTCAGCAGTCTAGGTTCAATTCCCGAAATACAATAACAAAACATCAAAGTGAGAGTATCGGAAGATAAAAATAGATAGAAAAATGAAAAACATACATTTTTTTCTTTTTTGACATGATGCATCAAGTATGCATTCCATACGATTTGATTGCATTAGCTATAAGGTACAAGCATTTAATATGCTTTAGCAATCACCACAGTAAAGCTTGCTTTAAATCAACAATAGTAGCGCCACTTTCGACTTTAAACCTACTTTAATGGTGCCTATATGACAAAACAACTTTATATCGCATGTCATATAATACACTATAAAGCGAAATTAATGCTCTATATACAGCGTCATGGTTACTTGGGTACTGCGGAGCGGAGGTAAAGAAAGACTAATTCCAAACAAGCTCTTCGAGTACTGACTTTCTAAAACATCAGCTGTTCCTTTATTCTGACGGTTTATATAGGAAGGTTTTCGTGCTGTTACATTCTATCTATGTCACACTCTCTCGATCCTCTCTTCAGGGGGTTCGTACAATTTCACCGAATGAACTTAACTCCTACAATTCTCCTTCCCTCAGTTAAACCTTAAAATTACACAATATTCCAAAAAGTATTCCACTTAATTTATGCAAATTCAATAGTAAACAAAATCACTGTTCCTTATTGTATTTCTGCTTCGTTTCGATCGCCTAGTTGTAGAAGGCGTTGCTGGTATCTTACGCTTCCTCGATCTGCTATGTGTCTCAGCTTCTCTGCTTGGTTGTTCATTTGACCTCTGCGTTGACATTGACGGTAAAGGTAGAACGGACGCATCAAAGATATTAGAATCGGATGCAAAACCGTAAAAATCCTCTTCATCGCTGGATTGAGCTGTTGGTTGTTGGTTTGCTGCGGTTTCGTGTTCAGGTTGATTAGGCGGGACTTGATTGATCAAAATCGTGCAAGCAGAGCGATCGCGAGATCCCTCCGCCAAACGTAACTGCTGCCTATGGGCCGTAAGTAAGCGGCCACCGAGTGAAACGCTTAACATCTTCAACTGCATTCTGAACCAAATTCTCGGAAATTTGACTAACTTTTGCGCAGGAAAATGGCTTACGCCACTCTGGAAAGAATAGGTCAAGCCATTTTCTTCCAAACAGGGGTACAACCCTACAGGAACGCTTAGGAGTCTTCAAGACTACCAATTCCAAATGTTGCTTCCGAATTCCGTTGACCTCTCCTGACACCTTGATGCATCCAGCGACCTGAAGATTTGCTCCATCTACGACGACTAACCGATTACTATAGGCTTGCAAAGGCAAATGGCTGAATTTATCCTCATAATCACGCTCATCTATGACACTGACCGCAGAGCCACAATCTACTTCCATCTTTAAATGAAAAATCCACGCCAAAAGGTAATAATTACCTACGGTCGTGAAACGTACAGCAAGTTGATGCTACATTTCACCTCGTCGACACTGTTATAACGAGCTAAACGAGAGAGACGTTCTTCATTATGAATAACAACTGTGACCGAGTACGTACGTAGTCAAGACAAGACTAAGCTTTATTATTTATCAGATATACCCAGCACGGAGGAAGTTAGGCGTTCGACACTGTTAGGCATTTGTTAGATATGTTGCTCATCGAAAATTTCTGGAGAGCATAAATCATAACCCCGAAATTATGCTCAGTGTTCGATTCTTTCGCGCATTGTTGACAGTTGCCTGAACGGCAGTTAAAAAAATAACTTTGTTGATTGCGGCAGCGTTCGTCGGTCGGGAAAATGATAAAAATTTCGCGTTTCAATTAGTTAAAACCGTAACAACCTGGTAAGAACCATTTAAGTCGTTCCGTCGTCCGACCCGTCAGCTCCTCGCCGCTGCTACTGGCCAATAAGTCCGGTTCGTTCTCGTCGTACCGTTGCCGGAACCAGTCATCTGCAAAACAGTGTCCGATTCCGTTAAGTTTGGCCTCATCGTGTCGGTGAGTCATTTTAATTTTAATTTGATTTATTTTTCATTTAATTTTTATTTAATTTTAAATTATTTTTTATCAAATTTTAATAAAATTTTAATTAAATTTTCATTAAATTTTATTGAAATTTTAACAAAATTTTAATAAAATTTTAATAAAACTTTAATAAAATTTAAAGAAAATTTAAAAAAAAATTTAGTTAAATTTCAATTAAATTTTAATTAAATTTTCAATTTTTTTTTAAATTTTAATAAGATTTTAATAAAACTTAAATAAAATTATAATAAAATTGTAATAAAATTTAAATAAAATTTAAATAAAATTTTAACAAAATTTCAATAAAACTTTAATAAAATTCTAATAAAATTTTTATAAAATTTTAATAAAATTTGAATAAAATTTTAATTTAATTTGAATTCAATTTTAATTAAATTTTAATTAAATTTCAATTAAAATTTTAATTCAATTTTGTTTTGATTTTAATTTAATTTTAATTTAATTTTAATTTAATTTTAATTTAATTTTAATTTAATTTTAATTTAATTTTAATTTAATTTTAATTTAATTTTAATTTAATTTTAATTTAATTTTAATTTAATTTTAATTTAATTTTAATTTAATTTTAATTTAATTTTAATTTAATTTTAATTTAATTTTAATTTAATTTTAATTTAATTTTAATTTAATTTTAATTTAATTTTAATTTAATTTTAATTTAATTTTAATTTAATTTTAATTTAATTTTAATTTAATTTTAATTTAATTTTAATTTAATTTTAATTTAATTTTAATTTAATTTTAATTTAATTTTAATTTAATTTTAATTTAATTTTAATTTAATTTTAATTTAATTTTAATTTAATTTTAATTTAATTTTAATTTAATTTTAATTTAATTTTAATTTAATTTTAATTTAATTTTAATTTAATTTTAATTTAATTTTAATTTAATTTTAATTTAATTTTAATTTAATTTTAATTTAATTTTAATTTAATTTTAATTTAATTTTAATTTAATTTTAATTTAATTTTAATTTAATTTTAATTTAATTTTAATTTAATTTTAATTTAATTTTAATTTAATTTTAATTTAATTTTAATTTAATTTTAATTTAATTTTAATTTAATTTTAATTTAATTTTAATTTAATTTTAATTTAATTTTAATTTAATTTTAATTTAATTTTAATTTAATTTTAATTTAATTTTAATTTAATTTTAATTTAATTTTAATTTAATTTTAATTTAATTTCAATTTAATTTTAATTTAATTTTAATTTAATTTTAATTTAATTTTAATTTAATTTTAATTTAATTTTAATTTAATTTTAATTTAATTTTAATTTAATTTTAATTTAATTTTAATTTAATTTTAATTTAATTTTAATTTAATTTTAATTTAATTTTAATTTAATTTTAATTTAATTTTAATTTAATTTTAATTTAATTTTAATTTAATTTTAATTTAATTTTAATTTAATTTTAATTTAATTTTAATTTAATTTTAATTTAATTTTAATTTAATTTTAATTTAATTTTAATTTAATTTTAATTTAATTTTAATTTAATTTTAATTTAATTTTAATTTAATTTTAATTTAATTTTAATTTAATTTTAATTTAATTTTAATTTAATTTTAATTTAATTTTAATTTAATTTTAATTTAATTTTAATTTAATTTTAATTTAATTTTAATTTAATTTTAATTTAATTTTAATTTAATTTTAATTTAATTTTAATTTAATTTTAATTTAATTTTAAATTAAATTTAATTTAATATAATTTTTATTTAATTCAAACTCAAATTCAATTTTAAATTAAAGTTAAAATTAAAATTAAAGTTAAAATTAAAATTGAAATTGAACAGGCTCCGAGTTTTTTTTATTGAATTTGTTTCGTCCAGCTATCATTCGAGGCAAGAGTACGGTTGTAGTAGTGAACGTCGACAGAAGTTCACTACTACAATCATACTTCTTGCTCGGATGACAGCTGGAATGAAAACAAGCAGCATAAAATTTATGCCTAACATTTGTCTAACAGCCCATAGTAAAACATGTCTAACGTTAGTCTAATGTTAGACTAACAAACATGTTTCGAATTTGCAACATGTCTAACAAAAGTGTGTCATATCTGTCTAATTTTAGACTAACATTAGCCAAAAGTGAGACAAAAAGTTAGCCTAACATGCTGGCCAGTTAGTCTCACATTAGGCTAATGTTAGGCTAACCCTCCGTACTGGGATATGATCACAATCATACTCGAACACTAAAGAGTGTTCGGCAGTTATACCGAACAGGGATTGCCACTACAGTAAGAAATGCGATCAATGCAACAAGTTGGGGCATTTTGCGAAAGTATGCCGGTCCACCATGAGGCGGAAACATCCAGAAAATCGAATGGCGAATAACGTGTTTGATGCACAAGCTAAACGAAGGAAAATGGATAACGTGCGAGCAATCGCAGCAACAGAGGATTCCGCTGATCAACCAAGTTTCATCTACAATATCGGCGATGGAGACGAACTACCAACAATCAATATGATGCTGGCAATTCGCCCGTGGCTCCAGTTTCATCAAATTTCAACGACCCCAATCCCCCAGTACATCATTTTTGAATGGGCAAAAGGAGGCGGCGCTTTCACGATTTTCCCTGTCAATCGTGTTTACCTTGTGAAAATTTTCATTCACGTCAAGGTAGTAGATCGAAATGAACTGAACAACTGGAACAACCTTTTGTCGTCGACGGTGCTCGAAAACCTTGATAAGTGAATCAATTTGTGGACTGATTAGCTCGCTCTTATATCAGTAACGACGAGGATGCCGCACGATTGGACTGGACATCCCCAGGTGACGCTAGGACATGCACGCTAGTTCGCAAATCATGAACAACTTCGCAAATCATGAACAACCCAGTGCAAATCATGAACAACTTCGACTATGAGTGATCTGTACAACGGTTTCAGGCGCTGTATATTGATCAATGTTTATTCCAAGCAGGAAAACCAATCCCCTTCGCAATCTTTCGGCACGACTGCTATGGCAGTGGAAACCAAAGGCCATAATATGTCCTCAGAACCATTGATGGTCCAGCACAACGTCACCACCGCCCACTAGGCAGCATCCATTTATTACGTAACGACTTTTTTCAACCCTTCCTCCCCCCCTCCGTTACGCTTTTTTGTATGAAAACCCTTAAATTTTTGTATGGGGCGTAACGCTCGACCGTACTCCCCCCCCCCATCCCCCTATAGCGTTACGTAATTTGTGGACGGCGCCCTATGTGCAGCCGGTTAGTCGTGAAGATTCATGGTGAGTGTGATCGACAAAGAGATGACTTTGGGAGGCGGAAATGGACGCTTCATCGTCTTAAAAAGAGGAAGACCCTACGTCAAGATATCCGCATCCGATAGAAAATTTAAATTAAAAGGAAATAAAAACCCATTTTTGTTTTGTTTTTGGTCTCAGTTCGATTGATTTTTATTGCATTTATACCAGCACCTTCACTACTACCTACTTATTCCTCCGATTGTCAACCCGGGCCATTTCCCCTTTCGTCAGCCAATATTTGAACCCGACCGCTTCGGGAGATTTGAGTGGACATTAGACAGGACATCCTGCTTCTTCGGTTGTCCAGAACCCGAGCGATTCATCTGATTCCTGGTGACCATTAACGATTCTCTCTGCACCAGGCAACAACCCGTCATTCGACATGTAGGCACAATGAAAAGTTCAGGCAATATTTTTTTTTTTCGTATTTAGTAACAAGCCATCTGGAAAACTCCCTGCACAGCAAAAAAAGTTGTTGAATATTACATCGAAATCGCTGCAACCAGGTCGTTACATCGATTGATTAATATTACACAGCCCGATGTACTCGACGGCTGTTGATGTAATAAACAGATCCGATGTAATTATTGCGATGTAATTTATTCGACGTACACGGTACGATGTAATCCTTGCAATGTACGTAAGGAAACGATGTAAACGCTTTTCAATTCTCCTAAATGGATGATTAAATTGAATTTCATCTTTTTTCGACGAAAAAAAATGTGGAGCTGAAAAACGCTAGGTTTTTTTTAAGATACACAAAATTTAAGTCGAAATAGGATTAAATACAATTTAACCAGCCATTCAGGAGGAACACCAGAAAAAGTATAATTAAGAGGGAAATTTAATATTATAGATTTTTTTGTATCATTTAATTTACTCATAAGAATCTACAAGAATGATTATTATATAGTAATTCAAGTTGGTTCTGCGGGCACAAAGTAGCTGGCGACCATTCTGACGGCAGCGGTGAATAAAGTACCGCTTGAAGACAGCGGCGTCGTCTCTCTGAAATATACAAATATTTATTAATAATCATTAGCATTAATAATATTGTTTGATTGAATTCAGAATCAATTGCTATTTTTGTAGAAATTAGTCAAAGCAAGAGTAAGATGTTTTCCTAGTATAATCTTGGTAACTGTTTTGCTTGGAAATTTTGATGGATTGATTAATCAATCGTTCGTGCCAGTAGTTGTTCGTTACTCACACTTATTATGCCATTTCATTGCCGAAATGGCTCTTTGCTGATTTATCCAAGAATTCCGAGGTTATTCCTCCCTCGGATATTTATGCAGGAGTTTCTCCAGGAATTTCTGTGAAAGGTCTTCGGGAATTCCTCAAGTAGTTCCTCGGGAATTCTTGCAGGAGGTGCTCGAAAGTTCCTCGGGAATACCTCCAGGAACTCCTCGATAGTATTTCCAGGAGTTTCTCGGTAATTCATCCAGGAGTTTCAAGGATATACCCTCAGAAGTTCCCCGGGAAATTTCCCAGGAGTTCCTCGGGAATATTTTTAGGGGTTCCTCAATAATTTCTCCGGGAGTTTCTTGGGAATTCCTCCAAGAGCGCCTCATGAATTCTTCCAGGAACTACTCGAGGATTAATCCTGGAGTTCTAAGGTTATTCCTTTACCGGAAATATCTCCAGGAGTTTATCCAGGAATTCCTGCAGGATGGGAAATCGTCCAAGAGTTCTTCGGGATTTCCTGCACGAGTTCCTCCAGAATTGCTGCAGAAGTTTCTCGGGGATTCCTGCAGAAGTATCTTGTAAATTCTTACAGGAGTTTCTCAAGAATTTCTCCTGGAGAACCTCGGGAGTTCTTCCAACATTTTTCGAAATTCCTCGCGAATTCCTCCAGGAGTTTATGGCAAATTCCTTCAAGAGTGCCTTTGACATTCCTCCAGGAGACCCTCGGGAATTCCTTCAGGAGTTCACCGGGAATTCTCCCAGGAGTTCCTCCTGAAGTTCCTCAAGTATTTCTCCTGGTGGTCCGCTGAATTCCTCCGGGAACTTCTTCATGAGTTTCTCAGAAATTCCTCCAGGAGTTTCCTGAAAATGTCTCCAGGAGTTTTTCGGATATTCCTCCACTAGTTCCTCGCGAATTCCTCCAAGGAGTTCCTCGCAAATGCTACAGGAGTTCCAAGGAAATTCCTCCTGGGTTTTATCGAGAATCCTTTCACGAGTTTTTCCCCGGAAATATCTGCAGGAGCGCTTCGGGAATATATCCAGAAGTTTTTCGGGAATTCATTCTGGAGTTCCTCGGAAATTCCTCCAGGAGTTCCTTGGAACTTTCTCCGGGAGTTCCTCAGGAATTTCTTAAGAATTTCCTCCTGGATTCATCCAGAAGTTCTCGGGAATATTTCTCCAAGAGTTCCTCGGAAATTCTTTTATCATTTCCAAGTTGTTCCAGGAGTTCCTCGGAATTTCCTCCTGGAGTTCCTCGAGAATTGCTTTAGGAGTTATCGAGAACTGCTCCAGGAGCTCCTGCAGGATTCCTTCAGGAGTTCCTCGGGAATTTTTCCAGGAGTTCGTCGGGAATTCTTTCAAGAACTCTTCTGAAATTCCTCCAAAAATTCCTCGAGAATTTCTGCAGGAGATCCTCGGAAATTCCTCCTGAACTTCCTCTGAATTCCATCAGGATTTCCGCGGGAATTCAACCATGAGTTCCTCTGAAATTCCTCCAAGAGTTCATTGGGAATTCGTTTCTCGGTTATTCCTTCTGAAGTTTCTAGGGAATTTCTCCGGGCGTTCCTCTGAATTCCTCCAAGACTTCCTTCAGTTCCAAGTAGCTCCCAGAGTTCCTCTGAAATTCCTCCAAGTTCACCGGGAATTCCTACTGAAGAACCTCGGGAATTATTCCTTGTGTTCCTCTGAATTCCTCTAGGAATTCCTCCTGAAGTTCTTCGGGAATTCCTCCAAGAGCTCTTCTGAAATTCCTCCAAGAGTTCCTCGGAAATTCCTCCAGGAGTTCCTCGGGAATTCTTCCAGGAGTTCCTCCGGAATTCTTCCAGGATTTCCTCCGGAATTCTTCAAGGAGTTCCTCCTGAAGTTCTTCGGGAATTCCTCCAAGAGCTCTTCTAAAATTCTTTCAAGAGTTACTCGGGAATTCCTTCAGGAGTTCCTCGGAAATTCCTCCTGAAGTTCCTCTGAATTCCACCAGGAGTTCCTAGGGAATTCCTCCAGCTGTTCCTCGGAAATTCAACCAAGAGTTCCTCAGGAATTCCTAAGGAATATTTCCAGAAGTTCTTCGGGAAATGCTTCAAAAGTCCCTCGAATATTCCTCTTGGAGTTCCTCGGGAATTGCTGCATGAGTTCCTCGGAAATTGGGATTTCTCCAGGAATTTCTCTGAAATTCCTCCAGGAATTTCTTGGAAATTCATTCAGAAGTTCCTCGAGAATTTCTTCAGAAGTTTCTCTGACATTCCTGGGAATTCCTCAAAAAGGTCGTCGGGAATTCTTTCTTTCTGAAGTTCCTCGGAAATTGCTCAGGAATTGTTCCAGAAGCTCCTCGGAGATTCCTCTAGGGATTCCTCAGAAATTCTAGAATTCCTCGGAAATTCGTGAATTCCTCCAGGAGTTCCTTGAAAATTTCTCCAGAAGCTCCTCAGAATTTCTCGAGAATTTCCTCGAAGATTCATCCAGGAGTTCCTAGGCAATTTGCACCAAGAGTTCCTCCTAAATTGCTCCATGGATTCCTCGAGAATTCCTCCTGATGGTCCTCTGAATTCCACCAGCAGTTCCTCGAGAATTCAACAATGGGTTTATCTTTTTTGTGAATTTCAACTACAGGAGTTCTTCAGAAATTTCTCCAGGAGGTGCTCGGGAGTTTCTCAAAAATTCCTCCATGAGCTCTTCGAAAATTCCTACCGTAGCTCCTCAGAAATGCGTCCTGGTTTTCTTGGGAATTCCACGGCAGTATTCGCAGGAGTTCCCAAGAATTTCTCCAGGAATTCCTCCGGAATTCCTCCCGCAGGTACACTAAAATTCCTTCAGATGCTCATCGAGAATTCCTCCAGAAGTTGCTAGGAAATTCCTCCAGGAGTTCTTCGGGAATTTTTCCAATAATTCCTTGGGAATTCCTCAGGAATTTCTCCCAGGAGTTGCTCTGGAATTCTTCCAAAAGTTCCTCGGGAATTCGTCCAGAACTGCCTCGGGATTTTCTCGGGACCTGCTCCAGGAGTTCTTCAGGAATTCCTCCAGGAGTTCCACGGAAATTCCTCCAGAAAATTCCCAAGAAACTACTGAAGCAATTACTGCTAAAGGTATTCCCAAGGAACTCCTGAGGCAATTCCCGAAGAACTCCTGGAACAATTCTCGAGGATCTCCTGGTTTAATACCAGAGGAACTCCTGCAGCAATTTCCGGCGAGCTCCTTTAGCAATTCCCGAGGAAGTTCTGAAGCAATTCTCGAGAAACTGCTGGAGGAATTCCCGACGAACCCCTGTAGGATTTTTTGAGGAAATCCTGGATGGATGCTCCTAAAGCAATTCTCGAGCATCTTCTGGATATATTCCTGAGGAACTTCTGGAGGAATTTCTTAGGAACTCCTGTAGTTGAAATTCACAAAAAAAAAATAAAATAAAAAAAAAACCTCTGATTGAATTTTCGAGGAATTACTGGAGTAATTTAGGAGGAACTCTTGAAAAATTCCTAGAAACTTCTGGATGAAGCTTCCCGAGCAATTTTCAAGGAACTCCTGGAGGAATTCACGAGGAACTTCGGGAGATATGTCAATTTCTTGATTTTGCTTTGGCTGACCAAGCCATGTGGGAAATTACACTGTTGAAAATGCTTTAACATCCATGTGCACAACAGAACACGTGCTCGATGAACACGGGAGATATTTTTTATTTATTTATTTATTTGACTATGTCTTCAGCCGTAGCTGTACAGACTGAGTAATTATTTTATTATCTAATACTAGCTTTAAACCTATATCTACTTATTACAAAATCAAACGATTCAACAGTGTTCAACAATTCTGATATTCCCGAAGAAGTAGAGATACGAACCCACCAAGGGCTGAAAGTCTCTTAACCGTTATGTGTTCGACAAACTTTTTGCTTTTTTCTACACCGTGCTTTTTAAATGGGCCCTGGCTGGGTACCCGGGTATCCTGTCGGCCACATAAGGGTTAAATAAAGACAAATCAATCAAATCAAACCCGAAGAACTCCTGCAGATACTTATGAGGAGCTCCTGGAGAATTTCCGAAGAATCCTTAGACGAATTTAAGAGGAACTTCTGAAGAAATTCCCGAGGAACTCCTGAAGGAATTTCCAAAAAATTCCTGGAAGAATTTACGAGGAATTCCTGAAGGAGCTCCTGGAGCGATTCCCGAGGAACTACTGCAGTAATTCCCGAGGAACTCTAGAAGAAATATCCGAGGGACTTCTGAAGCAATTCCCGAGGAGCTTCTGGAGATATTCCTGAGGAACTGCTGGAGGGATTTCTGAGGAGCCCCTGGTTGAATTCCCGAGGAACTCCTTGAGGAATTCAGAGGAACACTAGGAGGAATTTCCGCAGAACTTCATGAAGAATTCCCGATGAACTCCTGGAGGAATTTCTGAGGAACTCCTGGAGATATTCCAGAGTTGATGAAAAATTTCTAGGAACTCCTGGATGAATCCTCAAGGAAATTTCTTGAGAAATTCCTGAGAAGCTCCCGAAGAAATTTTCAAGGAACTCCAGGTGGAATTCACGAGGAACTTCTGGAGATATTCCCGAAGAACTGCTGCAGACATTTCTGGGGAGCTCCTGAAGAATTTCCGAGGAATCCCTAGAGGAATCCTTGAGGAGCTTCTGGAACAGTCCCTGAGGAACTCCAATTGCTTCACAATTGCCGAGGAACTCCTAGAGGAATACTGAGGAACACTGGGAGCAACCTGGAACTGATGGAAGAATTTCTGAGGAACTCCTGGAAGAATTCAGAAGAACACCAGGAGAAATTCCCGAGGAACTTAAGAAGGAATTGCCGAGAAACGAATTCCCACTGAACTTGGAGGAATTTCAGAGGAACTGATGGAGGAATTCCCGAGGAAATCCTCGTGGAATTCAGAGGACCTTCAGGAGGGATTCCCGAGGAACTTCTGAAGTAGTTCCCGAGGAACTCTTAGAGGAATTTCGGAAAAGCACTTTGAGGAATTCTCGAACAACTGCAGGAGGAGATTCCGTGGAACTCCTGGAAGAATTCCCGAGTAGCTCTTAGATGAATTTCAGAGGAACTCTTAGACGAACTCCAGAGGAACTCTTGATGAAATATTTTCAGGAGCTCCTGGATGAATCCTCGAGGAAATTCCTGAGGAGCTGCCGGAGAAATTTTCAAGCAGGAATTCGCGAGGACTCCCTAGAGGAACTCCTGAAGCAATTCCCGAGGAACTCCTAGAAGAATTTCAGAGGAACTCTGGGAGCAACTTCGAACTGATGGAAGAATTTCTGAGGAACTGCTGGAGGAATTCAGAGGAACTCCAGGAGAAATTCCCGAGGAACGAACTCCCAATGAACTCTTGGAGGAATTTTCGAGGAACTCCCGGAAAAAAAAATCCTAAGCAACTTCAGAAGAGTTCCCGAGGAACTCTCGGTGAAAAATTCCTAAGAACCCCTAAATGAATCCTCGAGGAAATTCTTGAGAAATTCCTGAGGAGCCCCCGGACAAATTTTCAAGGAACTCCTGGAGGAATCCTCGAGGAACTTCTGGATATATTCCCGAAGAACTGCTGCAGATATTTTTGGGGAGCTCCTGGATAAATTCTCGAGAAACTCTTGAAGGAATCCTTGGAGCTCCTGGAGCAAGACTCGAGGAACTCCTTAGAAATTTTCAAGGAACTCCTGGAGGCTAGCCTGGAGGAATTCTCGAGGAACTTCTGGAGATATTCCCGGAGAACTGCTGCAGATATTTTTGTGGAGCTCCTGGAGAAATTCCCGAGGAACTCCTGATGGAATCCTGCAGGAGCTCCTGGAGCAATTCTCGAGTAACTCCTGAAGAAATTCTCGAGTAACTCCAGGAGAAATTTCCGAGGAACTCCTGGAACAACCTGGGAATGATGGGAGAATTTCCGAGGACCTCCTAGAAAAACTTGGAACTGGGAACTTCTGGATGAATCTTCGAGGACATTCTAGAGTAATTCTTGAGGAACTCCCGGAGAAATTTCTAAGGAACTCCTGGAGGAATTTCCGAGGAACTCCAGAATAAATTCCCGAGAAACTTCTGGAAATATTCCCGGAAAACTCCTGCAGATATTTACGGGGAACTCCTGGAGGAATTCTCGAGGTACTTCTGATAATATTCCCGAAAAACTTCTGGAGGAATTTCTGAGAAACTCGTGGAAGGATTCCCGAGAAATTCCAGCACAAATTTCCGAGGAACTCCTTAGAGGAATTAGTGGAGGAATATTCGAGGAACTCTTGGAGATATTTCCAGGAAACTCCTGGAGGAATTTTCGAGGAACTCCTGGGAACTGTTGGAGGAATTTCTGAGGAATTCATGGAGGAACTTCCGGAGGAATACAGAGGACCACCAGAGGAAATTCCCGAGGAACGCCTGGAACAATTCCCGATGAACTCCTGGGGGAATTCCCGAGGAGCTCCTAGAGGAATTTCAAATGTATTCTTGAAGGAATTTCCGAGGAACTCCTGGAGGAATTCGCGAGGAAATCCTTCGATAAATTCCCGAGCAAATAGTGGAGGAATTTCCGAGGAACTATTGGAGATATTTCCGGGAAACTCCTGGAGGAATTCCCGAGGAACTTCAGGCGGAATCCTCGAGGAGCTTCTACAGGGATTCACGAGGAACTCATGGATGAATACCCGAGGAACTCTTGGATCCGAAAATAGGGCCGATGATGATTTTGGATAAAAGAGTGCGATTTTTGCCTCGAGAGTCTTTATTTGTATGGGAGTGGAACTCGCGAGAGCTGTTTGAGTGTAAGTGGACGTGAGAAACACAACACGCAATTATGAGTATTGGATGAACTCATCGCTGCGCGACAAGCTCAGCTCGGTGCTGTTGAGGTTTTGCGTAGTGATTTCTGAGTTTTATTTTTTCTCCTCAGAAAATCGCCGAAATCCCATCCTCATTTTCTCGAGGGAGTTTCTGTCAAACCTGATGCCAGTAAAGGACAACATACATATATCAGTGAACTTCTGGAAGATATTCCGAAGGAACTCCTGAAGGAATTTCCAAAAATTTTCTGAAAGGATTTAAAAAAAAATGCTACTGGAGCAATTCTGGAAGAGCTTCTGGAGGAATTTCTGATAGAACTTCTGGAGGAATTCTCGAAAAACTTCTGTAGGTACTAGATGTTGGATTTCTCGGCTATGCAGTTGTCGTTCCAAGGAATTTGGTGACTACATAGCTGAGAAATCCAACATCTAGTGCATCCAAACAGTCGAACACTCATACCTCCAGTCTTCTGGAGGTATTCTCGTAAAACTGCTGGATAAACTACCAAAGAACTCTAGGAGGATTTACCATTCAACTTTTGAAGAAATCCCCAAAGAACTCCTGAATAAATTTGGGAGGAATTCCAAGAGCTCAAGGAAGAAATCCCAAACTCCCTTTTTTAGAGGAATTTCCAAAACTACTCTCAATGTAATTCCTGAAAAAAAGTCCCGGAAAAGCGCCTGAAGAACTTCTGGAAGAATTCCCGTAGAATTCCTAGAGATTCCCAAATGAATTTTCCAAGGAGCTTCTGAAGGATTTCCCGAAGGAAATCCTGGAGGAAACCCCAAAGGAACTCCTGGCGGAATTCCCGAAAAAAATCTTGGATGAATTCGCAACGGAAATTTTGAAGGAATTCCAAAAGGAACTATTGCAGTAAATCCAGGAGAAACTCTTGATGGAATTCTCGAAGAAACTCCCAAAGAACTTCTGGAGGAATTCGCTTACAACTCCTACAGGGATTTCCAAATGAATACCTGATGGAATTCCTGAAGAAATTCCCAAAGTAACTCCTAAAGAAATTTCCGTAGAACTCCTGAAGGAATTGCCGAGGAACTCCTGGAAGATTTCATGAAGAGCTGCTGTAGATACATATCTGAGGAGCTCCAGGAGAAACTCCTAAAACAACTGCCTAAGTAATAGTAGAAGAAATTCCCGAAGGATCTTCTGGAGGAATCCTTGATAAAAGTTTTGGATGATTTCTCTAAGAGCTCCTGGAGGAATTCCCGGAAGAACTCATGAAGAGATTCTCGAAGGATCTCATCAAATAATTTCCGTAAAACTCCTTAAGAACTTCTGGAAGACTTCCCGAAAAATAGTTCCTGGAGGAATTCTCGAAGGAACTCTTAAAGAAGAAACTTCAGGGGGAAGTCCAGAAGAACTTCTGGAGGATTTCCCGTAATTTCCTAGTAGATTTTTCGCAGATTTCCTTGTGGAATATTGTCGGGCCGCCACCAAACCGGACTTCGCACAAACTCGCGACGTTTTTTAATCATGTCAAATGTAGTGCGCATCCTTCCCGTTGTTGTCAGCAACACAGCGCACTAGATGCGAAACAGTTGCGACACTTGTGGACCAAGAAAATGGCAATTTTTGATTGAATGTCGGTCTTGATTCCAACCGGATAGACAATACAAGAATAACACTTTAAGAAATCTTTGTAGAACCCTGGAGGAACTCACAAAGAAAATCTCGAAGAACTCCTGTAGAAATTTCCGTTAGAACTTCTAGAGGCATTTTTCAGAAATTCTGGAAGATTTTTCGTGAAACTCCTGGAGGAAATCCCGTCGAGCTCGAGCTGGTAATCTAGTCATGACATCACATTTGTAAATTCTATGTTTCTTAATACACGTAACTATAATTACAACGCTGCAATAATATCCTCACTTTCTTCATCATTGAATCCCATAAATTCTTCTTCAGAACCAAGACTTGTTTCATTATTGAGCGATGGTCTGGGCACAGACAAACAGACGTCTCACTCTACTCATTTCCCATCATTTCACTTTTGAACGGACTATTTAAATATTCTGTAGTTCCCAAATCTCTCGCTCATGGCGCTCGCATCGTTTTCGCTCCTGTTTGACGTTTGCGCATTACCGCCATCTACTCAGTGGTTTTGCGAACCACAGTGTTATTAGCATTGGGCGATTATGCTTTCGTGACGATGATTTTTATCGCATTTTGCTTAAAGTGATACGTCTGTTTGTCTGTGGTCTGGGTTCTGGGTTTTGTTCTGGTGAAACGGTAGGAACGGTCGATCCTACCACTTTCTTTAAATGAGCAACATTTCTTTCATATTGTTTACCGGTGGTTGGGTTTTCCACTTTTGCTTTGGAATCACTCCTCCTTACTACGGTGTACCTATTTCAAACATAAGTAGGGTTTGGGTGCTAGTAGTGGACCCCCTAAGCCATCGAAATTTGCTTCTGCGGCTTTTTAGCTATGTTCCCTCAGTTGATTGTTCCAAAGTGCAATTTTATAACAAGTTCCATGTCCCCTCTTTATGTTAAGACCGTCAAACATACGACATTAATAAATTATTCCAGTGAAATACGCATTTAAAAATATGCATCGATGTTGCCTATAATGGACACCACCGGGGTCCACTATAGGATTATTTACAAATATCTCGGCGCCTATAGTGGACCCCCCATTTGATTTCCATGTTATCTGTCACGCTGCCGATGGAGCCTATAGTGGACCCCCCCTGAGTGTATCTATAGTGGACCCTTTTGAGTGTTTACATTCATTAAATAGTTAAAATATCCGATTTTTGTGACCACTGGGCAATTTGTTCGCCAGGAACTGATGTGTAGCAATGTAATTGATGTTCCCCCGGTGGAAGTTGCCTGGAAACAGTTGATTTGGGCATTTATATTCGAGTTTTTCTGTAGGGGGTCCACTATAGGCGCAGGGTCCACTACTAGCACACAACCCCTAGATGGCGGTAGTGCGCAAACGTCAAACAGGAGCGAAAACGATGCGAGCGCCATGAGCGAGAGATTTGCGAACTACAGAATATTTAAATAATCCGTTCAAAAGTGAAATGATGGGAAATGAGTACAGTGAGGCGTATGTTTGTCTGTGATTGCATGTTTTCTACTGTTAATATATTTTGGTCATCTGACGAACTACATGGGGATGCTGTGCGATTGCATACTTGGAGGCGTATTCTGTGGGTCTGGCGGTTTCCTCGATTTTAACAAAAAAACTGTAATAGTTATCAAAATAGATGCCTGTTAAGCGGCAAAATTTGATTATTTGCAAGAACATAGCCGCTCCTTCTAGAGAACAGATGCTTAGGTTGCTCGCAGTCCGGTCGGTGCCATGCGCAGGTAGGGATAGAAGTTGCTGGGCAGAGGCTAGTGATCTGTATGTATTGCGCGAATAACCCAACCGTGCCACATTGACTTACCTCGATATATCCAAAACCTGCGCACTTACAAAAATGTTGCCTTCAGCAAAAATATTCAGAAGCCTGAAAGCAACAACTTTTCTGAAGGCGGCATTTTTGTAGGTGCATGCTTTTAGAGATATCGACGTGTGAGTCAGAGCGATGCAATATTTTCTTCAGTACTTTTTATGGGTCTACAGCTACTTATGACGGGTAGTGTAGCTTTCAATTTGGTGCGTTTAAGTAAACCTGTAGCCGAAATGGTCGATAAACAGATAATGTCCAACATAATGTTACCAAATCAATCAAATATGGTTTATTTGTAAAACGGTTTGCATTTATTTGGTTTTCTGGTATTCTGTTAATAAAACATGTCATAACTAAAAATGTCTTCGAATTCATTGCGAACAGAGATGAAACAAAGTAAGTTTAAAATGATGAATAAGGTCAACTGGTACATCTAACATATTCGATCTAGCTGCAAATTTTCCGTCTCATTGCTAGGGTCATCTGTGCGGTATGCACATCCGTGAGCGCTTGCCTGTAAACGAGCAGCACGTTTGCAAAGTCATGCTGGGGATGACTGAATCCATACCGCTGAATGAACTGCTGCAGAGCGTTCATTTTGTCGGCGCAACTCTGTTCTTCGTCATTGATAAGCTTCTTCACGACCGCCCAATGGCCCGCATCGAAACAGCTCGGTTGCGTAAACTTGGCCATCCATTCGTAACGCTTTTCGACGTGACACCAGTCGCACAAGCAGTCAAATCCCAGTGATAGCAATTGGTCTTCGTGCTGTTCGGCATCCTGTTCATATGTGGGACCATAGGAGAAATGGATCTGTTCACCGCGGCGGATGGGACGCAGCACGATCATCTTCAGCTCGTTTCCCAACTCATTCAGGAGCACCGTGTTGGGATCGCACGAGTGGCCAAAGCACGATGCAATCGGGTACAAATGGCCGTTACTGGTCTGCCGGAAGGCCAAATTCCGTTTCTGAATCTGATAGTCGACGAAGCACTGCTGCATGAAATCTTTCTGCTCTTCGGTCGCGATGAGTGATTGAACCAACGGAACCTTCATGTACATGTCAAAGAAAAT
This sequence comes from Aedes albopictus, assembly GCF_035046485.1. NCBI lineage: Eukaryota > Metazoa > Arthropoda > Insecta > Diptera > Culicidae > Aedes > Aedes albopictus. The sequence continues at coordinate 352,056,517 of NC_085138.1, forward strand.
GGCAGCGTTAAGCTGAATGATGTTATCATAGAGGGGTTTCTCGAAACGCCGGGATTTGGCCGTCAGAAATGTCCTGAACTCGTCAAGCGGACTGTACTTGGAATAGTCCAAGTTGTAGAAACACGAATCTATGTTGCCTTGAAATTTCTTGCAGAATTTCATCATCCGTGTAACGTCGTCGTTGAAGAGCGACAATCCGTGGAAGAACAACCGAGGTCCCAACCAGAAATCGAACATCCTGCTAAGTCCCGCGCAGACACCTGTTGAGGGAGTAACGTAGTTTTGAGTCTCTAGTTGTTTCAATTTTGGTAAAAATTGGGATTAACGAACTTTATTGCTGCGATTTTACCAACACTGAATCTAGATCAACTTTTGCGTTAGTGTCGAATGAATCGCTGCAATCCACTTAAAACTTGTTTGCTCAATTATTTCATGTCCGATGATATAGAAAGAAGCTACCGTCAAACGGGGTGACTTGCAACACTTTTCAGCTTCAATTAACAAAAAATGTTGATTAAACTCAATTTTAAAATTCAAAATATTTGTAATAGTTTTAATCGTGGTTTTAATAGCCGGCCCCTCTATAAAATAGAGTGAACAAGTTATAGATTGATTTATTTTTTCATGTTGAAAAAGCCAAATAAGGTCGTTTTTGATACAAGACGTCATGCGGGGTGACTTGCAACACCCAATGTAAATCCCTTTTCAAACACGCAGATATTAATTTTTAGTTTCAAGCATATTTGATAACACAGCGCAACATTTTTTTGTCTCAAGAGCAAACTTATGTGTCTCCGAAGGATTTTGGGCCGCTGAATCCGAATCCGAGCTCAGATTTGCTCTAACACGTCACAATTTTGAGCTAAACCTCAATTTATAGGGCAAAATATGCGATTTTGGGCTTTTTGACTGCAAACCATCAAGCAAGGAAATATTTTTTTTAAGCAATCAAAAGATTAATTGGTCAATTAACATCTAAATTAACGACTCATGCAAAATATTTCGTTTTACCTAATCAAATTAGATAGATTTAAGCATTTTATGTTAGTATGAAAACTTGCATGCAATATTTGGTGGGTGACCTGTATGGGAAATATCGTACCTAACATAAATCGCTTAAAACTATCAAATTCGTTTTGGTAAAATGAAATATTTTGCATGAGTCGTTGATTTAGATGTTGATTGACCAATTAACCTTTTGATTGCTTAAAAAAAATATTTCCATGCTTAATGGCTTGCAGTCAAAAAAGCCCAAAATCGCATATTTTGACCTATAAATTGAGGTATAGCTCAAAATTGTGACGTGTTAGAGCAAATCTGAGCCCGGATTCGGATTCAGCGGCCCAAAATCGTTCGGAGACACATAAGTTTGCTCTTGAGACAAACAAAAAGTTTATTCACAGACAAACAGACGTAACACTTCGAACATTTTTCGATTCAAATCTTAGTCACGGAAACATATTCGCCCAATGCTAAAAAGACTATGTTTGGCCGACCACCAACTAGGTGGCGGTAGTGAGCAAACGTCAAACTCGAACAAAAACGATGCGAGCGCCACGGTTGGGCAGTTGGCCAACTATCAAATTTTGAAAAAGACCGTTAAATCGGTGTACGATGGGAATTATCAGAGTGTTACGTCTGTTTGTCTGTGGTTTATTTTTGTTACGCTGTGTAAGTATTCTTGCTGCTATTGTGATATCGTTTGGGCTGACATACTTATTTTTGCATTTGTTTTTACATAGGAAATTGAATTGTGAATTTTTGTATGGAAACTAGCTGACCCGGCAAACCTTGTATTGCCCATTTTAATTGTTGCTCTTGCACAGTTTTTCTTATGTTTTTGTTAATTTTCTTAACTTGTTCTACATATGAACATAGCCACCCACCATGAGGACAAATTGAACCGTTCAAAAATCTTGTTGATCATTTCATTAAATAATTAGTTGTATGGCTCCAAAGAGTATGTAAACTCATTTGTATGAACATCGGAACCCCGGCTTCAGAGGCACGTTATCTTCCATTTGGTACATTTATCTCAGATAAAGAATACTGTTTGGTGGTTTGGTTTGCTAACCAACTTTTTATCAATGTAACTTAAACGGACAACTCGACCATAGAATTTACAGTTCAACTGCCATAAACTACACAACAGCGCCACTCGAAAGAAAAACCTTCGATAAAAAGAAGGAAACATTTAGGTAGGGTATGGGACCATTTGGGTAGGTGGACCTATTTTGGGCACTTTCCGCTATAACACAGTCAAATTAAAACCGATTGACTTCAATTTGTGAACATGGCTAGATATTGTACGTATCTGATCGTGTCCAAAAAATCAAGTCGATCTGTTCAAAATTGACTGAGTTATAGCAGCAAGTGCCCAAAATTGGCCCCCCTGCCCAAATGGTCTCTGACCTTATGTTGTAAATTTTAGCAGTAGGTCCGTAAAGAAAATGGAACAGTGTGATTTGAAAGTTATCTGTATGCTAAGAACCTTCCCGGCCCAAAAATATCTACCTACAAAATTCACACCGATCGGATAAGTAGTTTCCGAATGCATAAGGGTCAGACAGACAGCGCGGGTAATACTTTCCTAGAGAAATTCCCAGAGGTATTTCTGCAGTAATTCCATGAAGAATTCTTGCATGAATATCTGGATGAATTACTGGAGGAAGAATCTTTAGTGGAATCCCTGAAGGTATTCCTGGTAAATTCCTCGAGAAATTACTGGTAAAATACTGGGAAAACCTGGTGGAATTACTGGAGGTATCCCTTGAACCAATTCCTGGAGGAATCCCTGGATTCTTGGAATAATGCGTGTATAAACTCCGGGAGGATGATTTCTTGGATAAATTGCCGTTGTAATTTCTGAACGAATAACTGCTTTAATGTCTGCTAGAATTCCTGAAGTAATATCTGCAGGAGTTCCTGGGGTAATTTCTGGTGAAATTCTTAAAGGTATTCCTGGAGGAGTCCCAGAATCAAATGCTGAAGAAATACCTGCATGAATCCCTATGAAAATCCCTGGAGGAACTCCTGGAGGAATGCCTGGAAGTATTCCTAGAAAAATTCCTGGAGGAATTCCTAGAGGATTCCCTAGAGAAGCTCCTGAAGGAATGCCTGGAGACATGCCTGTGCGAATTCCTGGAGGAATATCTAGAGAAATTCCTCGAGAAATCTTGAGAGTAACTCCTGGAGGAATTTCTGGAAAATTTTCTTGAAGAATCGTTGGAAAACTTACAGGTAGAATCCCTGGAGAAATTCTTTAAAGAATTTCTGGAAAAAATCCTCGAGGAATCCCTTGTGGACTTTCTACAGAAATTTCATGAGTTATCTCTAGAGAAATACCTGGAGTAATTCCTCGATGAATCCTTGAGAAATCTGCTTGAGGAATTCCTGCAGAAATTCCATTAGCAATGTCCAGAGGAATGTCTGGAAGAATTCCAGGAAAAAATCTTAGAACAACATCTGGATGAATTATTGGAGGAATTATCGAAGGAATTCCTGGAGGAATCTCTGGAAGAATCTTTGGAGGAATCCCTGAAGGAATTTCTGGTAAATACCTGGACCTAAAGGAATTCCTGGAGGGATACCATGAATCAATTTCTGGTGAAATCTCTGGAGGAATCCTTGGAGCAATACCTGGAGGAGAAATTTCTGGAAAAACTCTTCAAGGAAACCCTGGAAGAATTCCCGGAAAAAAATCCTGGAGGAATTACTGAAGAAATTCTTAAAAGAATTTCAAAAAGTAATCCCTGGAGGATTTTCTGGATCAATTCTTGGGGTGATTTCTGGAGGTATTCTTAGTAGCAATCCTGCAGGAAATGCCTGGATGAAATCCAGAATTCCTGAGGTAAATTCAGCAGGAATTCCTAAGTTAATATCTGCAGGAATTCCTAGGGTAATTCCTGGTGGAATTCTCAAAAGCATTCCTGGAGGAGTCCCAGAATTAAATCCAGAAGGAGGATGCCTGGAGGTATTTCTGAAAGAATTCCTAGAGGAATTCCTAAAGAAACCTCTTGGAGGACTTCCAAGAGCAATCGCTAGAGGAACTCCTGAAAGAATGCCTGGGTGAGCTTCTGAAGGAATTCCAGTAGACATACCTGAGAGAATTTCTGGAGAAATCTCTAGAGAAATTCCTTGAGTTATCTTCTAAGAATCTCCTGGAGAAATCTTTAGAGAAATCCCTAGAGGAATTTCTGGAGGGTTTTCTTGAAGAATTACTGGAGAATTTTCAGGAAGAATCCCTGGAGGAATTCTTTGACAAATCCCCGAAAGATTTCCTGGAGAAGTTCCTGGATGAACTCCTGGTGGAATCTCTAGAGGAATTGCTTAAGGTATATCTAGGGGAATACCTGGAGGAATTTTTAGCGGAATCTCTAGCGGACTTTATAGAGGAATTCCTGGACGAATCCCTGTAGGAATTTTTAGACGAATCCCTGAAGGAATTCACAGAGGAATCCTGGAATAACTCCCGAAGAAATTTCTGGAGGAATCCCAAGCAGAGTGCTTCGAGTCATTTTTAAAATAATCCCGAAAGGTTTTGTACCAGAAGCCTTTACCACTCACGTGAAATAATTGGCCACCTGAACTTCGGCTGGAATCCCGTTGCATTCTGGGCTTTTAGCAAATAGTTTGTCGTCTGGAAGAATCCTTGCCTCGTGTTGTCCAGAAGTCCGATCTACAGCACCAGACCATGTATTCTGGCTCGAGTCCAGAGGAGTCCAGCGTCGTCTTCGACGGACCGTCAAGTTCTACATGGTGCCAGTTACTGGACACCACTCACGTCGTATTACCCCCCTGTTGTAGAATAGATAAAAATAAAATAGGTACGTACTAAGCGGATTTAACCACTTTTCAGGACCACCCACATCCGAAAACTTCCCCACACTTACAACGCCCTGGGACCCGGGAGCATAAGAAGCCTTCTGTGCCCACCCCGAAAGCGGCCGCGGCTCAGACCAGCTGCTTGGGGCCTAGTGAAGTTTCCTTCTGGAGCGTCAATATTCTCCCGGGGTCAAAAGCGGGTTTCACGTTCCATTTTGTGTGCCTTTAGTTTTAAAAAATGAACCATTTTTGAAATGTTTATTGCACATAGCTGTCCCGGAAATAGTCGTACTGCTGCCTACTGTGTTTTTTGACACACAGCTCCTCCACGTCTGATTTTTTCCCGTAACGTGGGTAGATCACCTTAGAACGGTGCGTTACGGTGTAAGATCTACCACATTGCATCAAATTTTAATCTTGCTATTTTACTGCCTAAAGTGATAGCATACCAGATTAAAGTTTGATGTATTTTTGTAATGGTTATGTTTTAATTTATGTTTTGTTTTTAACTTCTAATAAATCTTTTTGTTTCAGGAGGATTCAGGTAATTTCTTTGTATAATAATACCATGTTTTAAAAAATAGTAACTGTAACGAGCGTATCACTTATGCCTTATTCAGTATACATATATTACTTAATCATTTATTCTCTTTTCAGTGAAGAATCTTACCACCATTCCTGGCGCACTAATCAATATTTTTTAGCAAATCACCGTATAGGTACATCACCATAATAATACATGCGAACATGTTTAAATATCTATATCGTTATCTGGAAGCGTTTGGTACGGGAGGTCCACGCTTCCATCTTTCCCCTCGATTTCAAGGTGTAGAATGTTTTCAAATATTGACTATGTTGAAATCTTTCTATCCCTTGAAATCTTCTCTGCGGTACATGCTGCGCAGTTGGCCTGGCCGTTAGACAAGAAAAATGATAGACTTGAATAGTCTTCATTTTCCAGGATGCATTCAAGTAATGGCTGCGTTAGTGTGAGATTAGATTAGATTAGATTAGATTAGATTAGACACAGCTCCTCCACGTCTGATTTTTATGTTTTGTTGATAAACATAGACAGAAGACATCAAGTGTTGCAAGTCACCCCGTTTGACGGTACCTGTGTTGTCCCAACATTTAGTTCCCATATACCCACATGCTTGGTGTCCAAAAAAAAAATGCGCGTGCAGTGCACAGAGCAATACATACCACACTCGAAGCGATGCACGCTTTGGCCCTTGCGCATGCATTCTTCGTCGCAGAACATTGCCGTCGTGCAATTCCGGCACGGGATGAAATGGGACAGGTTGGTCGAAATGCAGTAATTGCACCGGCCGAACACATTTTCCCAAGCGACGCAGGCAACCATCGGTTTCTCCCGCAGGATAACGTCTCCGGCTTTGAAATCCCGCTTGGCAACCATGATGGGACCCTGGGCGGGATCCATGCGGCCCTGAATACATTTGGCAAGGAAAGGTATTTTCGGATTGAGCTCCAAGCTGGCCTCCACCAGGGGGATTCGAACATCCTCGAGCTTCGAGCGACAGTTGGCTTCCCGACTCAACAGCTTCGGCATCAACTCCTCCGGGTAGTTGTTCTTTTTGGCCAGGACAATGTTCGCCAGCGCTACGTCATATAGCCCTTGTTCATAATAGATCGCTGACCTGTAAATATCATTGTGTTACGTTATGCAATCACCAGTAGGAAAATACTTACCGATTAGCGTATCCGATGGCCAAATCCTTCGACGCGTTCGGAGCTGCACAGATACTTTCGTTATACTTTCTGAGGGCGATCTCGAACAGTTTCTTCGCGTACAGCTGATTGCCGGCCCGGCGAAGCTCGGCCGCCCGAACCGAACACTTTGGCGCGTCGATGTACTGCAGATTCGAATAACAGTGCCCATTGGTGTCCACATAAGATCGATACGTGCGAATGTCTGCATCCTCCGCCAGAAGCTGGGGATTTTCTACCAGCAGCTGCAGCATATGGCCCAACGAGTCCACATTAACCGGTTTTCCCGGAGGACCGCGCCCAACCATTTTGGCAATCTCCTCGTAGCACTGCTTTTTGATTTCGTTATGGCTTAGATCCATTGTAATTGGAGTTACTTTATTTACTTTTTCGGTTTTAAAACAACACGAAGCCAACGCCAGAATTCTAACAAAATGAAATTAACAAATTTTTAAGCAAAACAAGGACGGAATAATCTCGGAAACTCAAACAGCTCAAACACCTCTCAGCACTTTTTTTTATCTGAAACAATGATTACTCACCACCACACAAAAAAGTGAGCGGTGAGGTTTTTCATTACTCGAGGTGAATAAAGAAATGTCTACACATACACTGAAAAATATTTAAACCCAGCGCTGGGGGGCATGCGTTGACATTGCGTGCCGCACACGGTGCGGCGCGGTTGCGGTGCGGTAGCGTTGCGTTCTCGTGTGCATCCTCCCATTTGATTGTGTGTAACTCAGGACGCACTTGCGTGCACGCTGCGTGGACGCGCCGCCCGTGTGCATCGGCTCTTAAAAACTCAAATTTGGCTACACGGAAAAAACAGATTACCTAAAAAATACGTTAAAAGAACGCAAAAATAAGTAAACCGCTTAAACTTTTTCCACTGCACTCAGAAATAAAAGTATACACGGAATTACTATTATTTATGCATTTTGTATCCGCATCTCTCTCACTCTCTTTCTGTTTTCATGCTATCTGGTGCTTCGCCTGGGTTGACGAAACATTTCTCTTCAACCCAGGCTAAACGGCAGATAGCATGAAAACAGAAAGAGAGTGAGAGAGATGCGGATACAAAATGCATAAATAATAGTAATTCCGTGTATACTTTTATTTCTGAGTGTGCAGAAATGTTTTGTCACACTCAGAAAAAAATCTATACTAAATAGTATACATCCCACACTAAATCAATTTCGCCTGGTTGACCCCAGGCTCCGTTTATATGCAGCCTAAACTGCCCTAGTATAACTTAGATAAAAACGAATTTCAGTATAAGTTACAAATATTTAACCTAGTATAACCAGGATTTACCAAGAATTTGTTTAACATGTTTTTTTTGTTTATTTTTATTAGAACAAAGAAAACAATTAAATTCAACTCGGATTAATTTATTCTCGGATTTATTTGAACTAATTATTTGCTCTCGCGGCTATCTTTCTCCGTTATCTTTCGGCCGATATTCTACTGCCTCTCATCACCGAAACATGGTTCTGGTCGTTTCTGTGACGCTGCTTGTCGATTTGCTCCGATACCTGGTAACGGTCCCAAATTACTCGGATCTTGATTCCGCCGCATTCGATGATGATCTTTGTCTTCCCGCCATCGATTTCATCATGGCCATGACCGGATCCCTTCTCGGTAGTCCGCTGCCAGTACCACGGCCGTTAAGGAATCCACCGCCGCCGGAGTGGTTCCGGTTCTGCCAAGTGTTATTGGCCATTATCCCTGCAACATAAAATATTTATTCATTTGTTTATTCAAATGTTTTTTTCATGCATATCTAATGATGGGCAGTACTTACTTTTTATTCCTTGGAACATTGGCCAATGTGCTAACCAACTTAAGTTCATTTTTTCGTAATTACGATGGGAGCAATCAAAAACTTTATCAAAATGGTCTGATGGTCTGCCACGCGACAATTGTTTTTTTCTGGTTGTGATGACTAAGCTAAGCAGGGGCAAACTTATTTCTCATTATTCTGGCACAGTTTAATTTTATATATGTAGTTTGTATACTTTCTAAACGATGCGTAGTGTATACCTCGAGAATGATAAAATGGTTTAAAATTTAAACTCTCCATGATTTACAATGTTTCATTTACACCACAATATGTTCCCACCGGTTTCAGCATAAATTGGGTTCTTTAGGGGTATCCAGATTATCCACTTATCCGCGAGCGGTAATAGGGGACTGCATGAAAATCTTTCCTTCTCTTTCACTCTTACAGAAATTTTGTAAACAACAAGGCCAAGAAACGTCAAAATCCCATATAAAATCAAAACAATGCAGTGCCCTATGGCGGCGGCGGGCACATAAACCGATTCGCATTTTGACGTTTCATGGGGATCGCAATCGGTTGGCGCCACCGAACGGTAGGCGAAGGGGGTGAGGAGGAGAATGAAACTGTTTTGACTTTCCCCCATGAAACGTCAAAATCCGAACCGGTTGGTTATGCCCGCCGCCGCCATTACCGCTCGCGGATAAGTGGATTGCATAATCGGAATCTCCGTCCAAAAATTAGTCGAAATCCAAAATTTCATTATTTTTCGTGCCCGGGAACTATTTTTAAAATGCATTTAAAGTTTGTATGGGAAAATTTTTTTGTTCGGGGTGAACTGTCACTTTATCGATTGAACTGTCATTATATCCATGGAAATTTAAACTGTTTTGTTTATTTAACCATCAAAACAAATGAATCAGAACGCAATAAAATCACCTTATACTCATAAAAAATAGCTCTTTCGATTGGGCTAAAGAAAAAGGCAATATTTATTTCACTAAACAACCCAATTGCCCTAATGCCTGCCCGCATAACAAAATACTGTTTGTGTTAATCTTCACACAGTATGTCTCCTTTACCACATACTGTAACTGTACCACGAACAAATGAAAATATGAAATATGAAACTCGAAGCATCCGACCATAAAGAACGGTCTATGAAAACCATATCAAGTTGTAACAATTTGTCATATTGTGCAGAAATTATCGAACAATATAGTACCAAAAACTCAAGAGGCATGGTGGCAATGCAGAGTAACCTTTTCTCAAACGGTTTGCGATTTCATTTGCGCAACACACTTACACATATGCATTTCACTGTATGCCACTTGAATTCAACAGTTTGTCAAATAGTAGCTTTTATTAGTATCTGTACCGATCGAACTTTGCAGTATGCATTTAGAAGAAAAATAAAAAAACCAAAATCTGTCGCCCGCGAGTTGAATAAACAACAAACTAAAAACTTGCCTTGGAAGATGGTTTGAAGCGCCTGGAGCGGTCTGGATGGAACAAGGGTAAGTTTTGCACATTTATTATGCTTTTGGTCGAAATACGAAGTGACCGAACGTGCGAAAATTGATTTTTAACCTACTTAGAAATGTCGCAACTCAATTTGGGTTAGTGCATATTGTTGCTCTTAATTAGCTTAATGATGCGCAACAGAAAAAATTGATTCAAATTTACTTCGCAGCTGCAACTTCGCATGTGCTTCTAGCGACGACTTCGATTTGGTGGTGCGACGATAATAGTTTTTTGTGCTATATTTCATCGAATACTAATTGTTTTGCAGGATGCCGGAACTTGAACTCAATTACAGGATCCGGCCTGACTGTGCGACTGCGAGGAAGCCGACTGTGCGAAAGCGGGCGGATATTGAATGCTGCTTGCGATTAGAAATCCGCTCTCACCGCAGTAATCTCCAGTCATCAGTTAATCACCATAGGTAATACCGAGCCCAGCATGGGGCTTTGGATTTGTTTAATAAAAAATATCCAATGAACGCAAAACCGCTTTTATTTTTAAACAGTTCAAACATACCCGAACCATATATTACACGCTTAAAATACAATGGAAGACCATAAATCAATAGTAACCAAGACAGTGTTAGTTTTTCTTCTAAATTTATTGTTAAACTGTTCTATAACCATTTGTTATGCAGTGAATTGTCTGAAAAACTGGATAATATATTGACCATATCCTATACTGTATTGCGAAAAATTTGTTCGAGAAAACGAGCGATTTTTTATGGTAACCTATCTTAACCGCCTATTCCACATACTGTAAATTGGCGGATTACCATTTGTCAAACTGGCAAATCTGTACATGGAATGGTTCGCTTACTGTTATCTCCGATAGTCTGAGAAATGGTTCAATGACAATTGCTAATGGTCATTTACAGTATGAGAAACGTTTCATTTACAGTTTGTGGTTATGCGGGTGGTTTACATTGTTCAACTGAAACGAGCATTCCACTTGCTAACTTCTCTAAGATTTTCAATCCAATGGAATGATGTGTTTAGACTGAGCAAAAATGACTTGAGTGTTCACTTGAATGCATCTCAGTTGAAGCAAGTGTTTACATTGTTCAACTCGTGCGGAGCGTAAGCAATCTGAATTGAATTCATCTCACTGACAGATGACTTGAATTCAGCTCACATGAATCACGGGTTTAGACGGGGCAAGTGAGACGATTTCGTTTGACTTGAATGAACAAGTTCAACATGTAATACGACACTTTTTAATTCGTACCCCGCTTATAGTGGTTTCTGCTTTTAGTGGTGTTGCGTGTACGTACACGCTGCATTACACGAACACCACCTGAGTTACTGGTTGAAAATAGTAAACAAAGATCAGCTGTTCCCAGCAAAATCAAATGGGCCAAGGGAAATGCATGTTATTGAGAAGATTTATTAGCTACACTCAGATAAATCTACATATTAAACTTAAGTACCCGGCACTTAGATTGTGATCAATTGCTTTTGCACTTAAAAAATGAGTGCAGGCTTATCGAAACTTCGCCAACTCAATCAAGATAAATTTTATGTGCGAACCTTTTGCTTTGTAAAATTCAGTTTATGGGATTTCAATGGTGAGGCACATAGTTCCTATTAATAAGAATAATGAAATTATTTTGATTAGGAATTGGCTTTATAATAACAATAAATTAAAATTTTGAATAATATGATTGTTAAAAATATGTTTTATTTATATGTCATTGTACACAGGAGTAGTTCCAGGTTGCCTGGGCCAAATAATGTAGATCAACAGGGCGTTCCTAGGGCGTGACTGTTTTCAGGTCGGTGGAACCGTCGATTGCATCGATGTGTTTGTTGTTTTCGAGGAATTCGAGCTACGTACAATGTTCACAACGGGACATTTCACACCGCAAGCGCCACCAGCTAACGCAAATGGTATTCCAGGTGATCCACCGATGCCACGGCCGACGAAATTGAGGACAGAAGACGGGCCAGAAACATTTATTTCATTTGAATCGCTCAATTTCGGTTTTGATGGAGGGCTTGCACCAATCGCTTCAGCGTCCATTCTATTTGGTGTCCTCGAGCTCTCTTCCGATGCCTCCGTGTCGTCACTGCAAACACACTCTTCCGAAACTTCCACATTGGTGAAGTGGTCAAATCAAAACCCTGCAAATTCCATCAAAGTATGATGAATGAAAACAAATAGCAGGTATTTTAAATTAACTCACGTTGAGCTTCTGGCCAAACAGCATGTCCCGGTTGCAGTTCAATCCAGCAGCTCCCAACAAAATCATTCGTCTTTGGTGATGGTGGCGGTCGACGTTGTAGTGCAAATCTAGAAAATACAAAATAATATGTACGCAGTTTGAAAAAGTTGGAATAAGTTAACTACTTGCCTTCAGCAACTTGGTCGGCAAATTCAACCTTTTGGGCACCATGTTCAAGAAAGGAATTCCGCAATTTTTCGCGAGAAACTGTGCGTCTCTTGCGCGCGCCATGACCGTTTCGCGTTTGTTATGGTTGTGTTTGGATTTTATGTTGACATATTTGCTATTTATGTTGCTACACTCTAAATTTAATGCAGGAAAAATGAATTGTAATTAAGTCACTTTTAATTTTTATTTGTTGCACTTAGAATGATTTGTTTCTCTCCTGTTCGTAATCTATGTGCTTTCTGCACTTAGATTCTATCAGTAAATTAGTTTGAGTGTACATAATGGCATACTGAGGATTAAAATAATGCGTAGACTATGTAAAGTGCCCCACACAATGCATACGTTTGCGTGTGCGTGACAGTAGTTTGACACATTTCCCATGGGAAAACTGTCAGAAAAACGCAAACCTCGACGGAACGGACGCTATGTGTTCCAGGCTTAAACAACAGCCACATCCGTGATCAGCTGTTGTTTATAAACAAGCTCCATCCGGAAGAACAGGGAGAACAAAACAAAATCGAGAAAATTTGACATTTTTGTTCAGGGATGTGCGTCGATTTTGTTCGATTTTATGTGGATAAGCCAACATTATAATCGATTTTATCGGATATTTCGGATATGGTTGATTTTGATCGATTTTCTGTTAATTTCTTCAGTTTTGTTGAAATTATGAAAAAAAATGTGATTCCTTGTAGGTTTTGGCAAAAAATCTACGATATCGGGATGAGTCGTCCCCCTCGGTTCAGAATAATGAAAACAATTGTGAATAATTCAGAAAATCAAACAAAATTACGGCTTATCGCATAGTAACTGAAGCAAATTGGGTTTTTAAATTACGAAAAATGTATTGATTTTTTGATTTTATACGAAAGAGCACCTTTTTCTGAACCACCATGATTTTTTTCAGATTTTTAGAACTTCATTTTGGTACCTTAAATCGCTTTCAAAGAGATTTTTCGAAATCACCTTTTGACAGCTGGCCAACTGCTTGACAGCTCCGCCCAGTACAAAATGCGACGAGGGGTGATTCGACAAATCGCTCCCATACAAACTTCAAACTGATTTTTAAATAGGTTCCCGGGCACCAAAATTCATGAAAATTTGGATTTCGGCTCAGTTTTGCATGCAGATTCTGAATATGGAATTACCTCAACACCGCTAAAGAAGCCAATTGATTACTGTCGACCCCCTCGGTGTGAACAAACATTTTAGACGATTGAACATTTGCACGGTAATCTAAAGCAAAGCAAGATGCAATAACAAAGTCTTCATCTTTTCGCAATCTTTTCTACTTTAAGCACTGTTTGCAGTTCAGATGGAATTTCTCAGCCTATCTTGATGCATGGGAAATTCCTTGCCAGAATCGCTCAAGAAACCGTTTTTTCTTCGAACCCAGTACGCAGTAGTGAAGAAATGACAGTTCAAATGGCAGTCTCCGAAGAAAGTTTCTGCCAGGAATCACTCAAGATGTTTCTTGAGCGATTCCTTTCGATCTCGAAACTGTGCTTTATAACTAATCAATTGGGTTTTTAAATTAAGAAAAAACTAGGAGTGGGTAATGTCTGAGACATAACCGCAGTGTTGACGTAGGACAAAGGCTGGAACAAGATTTCGACTTTTATATTTCAATAATACAATGCTTGTTGTTATGATAATACAAATGGTGGACTGATGTGTTGAGTAAAGTTGCTGTGTGATCGATTTCGCTGAACGCATTTATAACCCAACAAACATTTTTGCTGTATAAGAGTAAAACAAATCACTCTTAAGCTAACTTTAGTTCAAGCAGCTGTTATTCAGCTGGTTCGGTCACTTGGGAAGATGTTGACTAGTTCAAGAGTTATTTCGTTTTGAAAAGAAATTGTCAAATTACTGTTATACGAGAGAATTTTCATCGAGCGGATAAAATTATTAGATAATTGAACGGCGTTAGATAGATCTTTTCAATTAAAGTTTAACGAGAAACTCATTCGACAATACGATAGCCGAGAGTCATCGCTGAGTTTGTGTGCTGCTGCCTAGCTGGGAGGTGGCAACTCCCTTCTCCTTGACTGATCCAAGAAAAATGACGAAAGATAACAGAGGAAACAACTGTTATGCCTCTAGATTAGCAGATGAAGCTCCTCCCATTCGGCGGGCTTTCCAGTTTATTCCGTTTGCATGACCCGCCCACATAGTGTCAGACGCTTCAAACGACTGCAACCGTTCTTTGAGACAATTTCTAATCGAACGGATAAACTATTCGATGTATTGAACAATTAAGATATTTTTCATTCCATAAATATTTGCATGAAACAATGTTTCAGGTACAATTGCCGAATAAGATAACGCGTTGCTAAATTTCGGGTAGAAAGATTAGTGACCGATTTTGCTGTTCTGAGCCACCAAGCATTCAACCAATCACTTTTCGAATGCACTACACTTTTACCGATCGTTGGAATATATCGTCGGTTTCCTGCAATAGGGGCACAACTCAAAAAATGTGAATTTTCAGAATGAGCGTTTGAAAATTAGCAATCTTGTAGCACCTCCTGCAAGTTCACTTATTTCTCTCATCATTTGGCAAAAGTAAACGAATTTTGATAGTTGTATCATGGGAAGGGACTGAAGCACTATCTGTTTTATGAATTTGGGATTACTATTTTTCAACGACTATTGAAAAAGTTGACTGATTTTGAGTTGTGCCCTTATTGCGAAAAATTGTCAAACATGCGAAAATCTCGAGTTTCTCAACGAATTTCGGAACGGGTCTTTGTGAGATGATAGTTTACACAGTTTTTCATCATTTGCCATCAAAATCTCAAAAATGACAAATTTTGAGTTGTGCCCCTATTGCAGGAAACCGACGATATCCGAAAATTATCTGATTCATAACTCTTAAGGAATAATTTTCTCTGGTCCTGAAAAGGTCCGTTCAAATAACGGTTGATTTTAGAAAGACAATTGAAAATTATCCACACTGAATGCGGGAAGCCATCGAAAACTGCCGCCGTCTGCTGTCGTGAATGAGATTCCTGGTTCTATCAGATAGATAGCCGACAGTCGTCGCTGGGTGGTTGATGCGCAGCTACCCAGGTGCGGAGGTAACTTCCATTGCTGGGCCCACCGCAGCCGTGATCAGTCAGTGGATGAGATTCCTGGTGCTATCACTCGTCGCAGTTGACGTGCTGCTGCGTAGCCGTGGAGGTGATATCCACCTCCACCCTCCCTGACTGATCCAACGAAAATGACGAAAGAAATCAGAGGGAACAGCTTTTATGCCACTAGATTAGCAGATGTAGCTCCTCCCATTCAGCTGGCTTTCCAGTTTATTTCTATTGCATGACCCGCCCGCATGCTTCAGACGCTTCAAACGACCAAGAAATGAGATAAATTTTCATTTAACAAATAAAGTAACTTTGCTGACCCCCCCCCCCCCCCCCCTTTAAACGTGACGTAATTTCTGGACGCTCCCCATTATTTCACGAAAAATGGTTCTGATAGGACAATGCGTTGCTAAATTCTGGGTGGAACGATTAGTGGTCGGAATTCAATCTTTCATTTTTCGATTGAACCACAGTTTTCTCGATTCATGGAATGAAATTATCTGGTTTACAACTCTTGAGGAATTATTTTCGGTGGTCCTGAAAAGGACCGTTTGATTGACGATTTTAGGAACGAAATGGCATGAAAACATTATGTCACGCAATGCGTGTTGGTTTTCTCCTTGCTAAATACAGGATGCCACCGAAAACTGGTACGCCGCTTTCTGCCATGGATGAGATTCCTGGTGCTATCCGCACGATAGCCGAGAGTTTTGCGGCTGGGTTGATGTGCCACCGCTCAGCTGTGGAGGTGACATCCACCCTGCCTGACTGATCCAACGAAAATGACGAAAGAAATCAGAGGGAACAGCTTTTATGTCCCTAGATTGGTAGATGAAGCTCCTCCCATTCGACTGGCTTTCCAGTTTATTTCGTTTGCATGTCCCGCCCCGTATGCACCAGACGCTTGAAACGGTTAATCAACCGAGAATTGAGAAAATTTTCATTTAACGAATAAAGTAACCAAAATATTGGAGGATTTAGATCACTTTAATTCGAAAAATGGTTAAATTAAACAATGTTTCACAAAAATGGTCTGGATAGGATAAAGCGTTGCTAAATTCTTGGTGTAATCATTAGTGGCCGGCATCATTATTGTTGCGGGGCCACCACACTTTTACAGAGCGATGGAATGAAATAATTACCTATTCTGATTCACAACTCTTGAGGAATAATTTTCTATGGTCCTGAAAAGAACCGTTTGAATATTGGACGATTTCAGACAGAAAATTGACATGAATTCATCATGCCACGCAATGTGTGTTAGATTTCCCCGTGTTGAATGCTGAACGCCGTCGAAAATTCGCCCGTCGCTTGCTGCCGTGGATGCGATTAGTGATCGCCTTCACTGTTGCTGAGCCACCACCAAGAATTCAATCTTTCACTATTTGGTTTCACTACACTTTCTCGGTCGATGCAGGAAATTTATCCAATTAACTCTCTAGGAAGCATTTTCGATGGTTCTGAAAAGAACCGTTTGAATTTTGGACGGTTTTAGGTAGAAATTGAAATCAATTCATCATGCCACCCAATGCGCATTGATTTTATTCGCGCTGGACGCCGTTGAGAATTGGCCCGCCGCTTGCTGACCTGGATATTCTTCCTGATGCCATCAGCAATACGCCACCGTCAATCAATCCGTGAAAGGACCGAGCCCCGAGGAAAAGCGACGCAACTCGCACATTCGTTGTGGTGGATTTTGCTGCTGCCTCTGCCACCACCGCCGAGCAATCGATGAAAAGTATTCCTTCCTTGGGCTGCCGCGTTAGACGGTTAGAAGGCGAATGTGCAACAGCACCCTTGCCGACAACCACCAACGCCGAGCCGACACGGTCGTCAAAGAATAATGAGCGAAAACGCAAACGAAGAAAGTCGGCAGCTCTCGTTCGATGCGTTCACCTCGAGACGACAAAGGCGAATGAGGGAAGATGCGAAGAAGCAGTAGCTTTTATATTCGACGGGAGCATCCAAAATGTGCTCGTTCGTGATTGGCTGGAATAAACATGGGTTTACTTTTCCCAATTTTTCAATAGTTTGTTATTGAAAATTAGCAAATGTTAATATTGGACATAATTGGTGTAAAGATTTGCAATCGATTGGAGCCAAAATTTTGAAAATTCAACGAGAGATGGCTGAGTTATTAACGCTCAAAATCTCCACTTCAAACGTAACGCGGCCGATTTCTGAAAATTTAGAATGACACCCGGTATAGAAAAGAGAGACGTAGTCCTACGTCAAAATCAATGATTTTTTCTTTTTAAACGAAAGAGCACCTTTTCCTGAGCCGCTATGATTTTATTCAGATTTTTAGAACTTCATTTTGGTATCTAAAATCAATTTCAAAGAGAGTTTTTGAAATCACCTTTTGACAGCTGGGCAACTGCTTGACAGCTCCGCTCAGTACAAAATGCGACGAGGGGTGATTCGACAAATCGCTCCCATACAAATTTCAAATTGATTTTTAAATAGGTTCCCGGCCACCAAAATTGATGAAAGTTTGGATTTCGGCTCAGTTTGGCATGCAGATTTAGAATATGGAATTATCTCAACACCACTAAAGAAGCCAATTGTACCCTCGCTTTTTAACCCTTATGTGGCCGACAGGGTACCCGGGTACCCAGCGCCCATTTGAAAAGCACGGTGTAGAAAAAAGCAAAAAACTAGGAGTGGGTAATGTCTGAGACATAACCGCAATGTTGACGTAGGACAAAGGCTGGAAGGACTTTTATATTCTCATAATACAATGTTTGTTGTTATGATAATACAAATGGGTGGACTGATGTGTTGAGTAAAGTTGTTGTGTGATCGCTATCGCTGAACGCATTCATAACCCAACAATCATTTTTGCTGTATAAGAGTAAAACAAATCACTCTTAAGCTAACTTAAGCTCAAGAAGCTGTTATTCAGCTGGTCCGGTTACTTGGGAAGATTTTGAATAGTTCAAGAGTTATTTCGTTTTGAAGAGAAATGATCAATTTACTCTTCTACGAGAGAATTTTCATCGAGCGGATAAAATTATTAGATAATTGAACGGCGTTAGATAGATCCTTTTAATTGAAGATTAGCGTGAAACTCATTCAATAATACGTTGTTTTCATCTGGGAAGAACATATTAGTGGCCGACTTCACTATTGCTGAACTACCAAGCTTTCAGTCTGTCGCTTTTAATTACCGAAACATAACTCTTGAGAAATCATTTTCGCTGATCCTGGAAAAGACCGTTCATAAAACGGAAGATTTTGGCAAGACAATTATTGCATGAATTCATCACGCAATGCGAGTTGATTTTACCCATACGGAATGCGGCCGTTTGCTGTCGTGGATGAGATTTCTGGTGCTGCCACCACGATAGCCGAGAGTCATCGCTGAGTTTGTGTGCTGCTGCCTAGCTGGGAGGTGACATCTCCCTTCTCCTTGACTGATCCAAGGAAAATGAAGAAAGTTAACAGAGGAAACAGCTGTTATGCCCCTAGATTAGCAGATGAAGCTCCTCCCATTCGGCGGGCTTTCCAATTTATTCCGTTTGCATGACCCGCCCACATTGTGTCAGACGCTTTAAACGACTAATCAAAGCCGTTCTTTGAGACAATTTCTAATCGAACGGATGAACTAACCGAAGTATTGAAAAGTTAAGATCATTTTAATTCGATAAATATTAGAACGCAACAATGTTTCAGGCACAATTTGTCCGAATAAGATACTAGAACAATTAGAACAATTAGAGGCCGGCTATACTGTTGCTAAGTTTTCAGTCTGTCGCTTTTAATTATCCGATTCATAATTCTGGAGGAATCATTTTCGATTTAAGTAATTGAAGATTTCGGCAAGACAATTGAAAATTATCCGCACTGAATGCTGGAAGCCGTCGAAAACTGCCATCGCTTACTGCCGTGGATGAGATTCCTGGTTCTATCAGCTAAATAGCCGAGAGTCGTCGCAGGATTGGTGCGCAGCTGCGGAGGTGACTTTCACTCCCTTTGACTGATCCAACGAAAATGACGGAAGAAAACAGAGGTCACTGCTTTTATTCCCCTTGATTAGCAGATTAGGCTCCTCCCATTTGGCTGGCTTTCCAGGTTATTTCGTCTGCATGACCCGCCCCGAATGCTCCAGACGCATCAAGCAACTAATCAACCGAGAAATGAGCAAATTTTCATTGAACGGATAGAGTAACCAAAATATTGGATAATTTCGATCAGTTTAATTCGAAAAATGTTCAAACTAATTTTAATTAAACAATGTTTCACGCAAAATAGTCCGGATAGAATAATGCGTTGTTAAATTCCGGGTGGAACCATTAGGCCATTAGTGACCGGCTTCATCATTATTGCTGGGCCACCAAGTATTCAATCTTTCACTTTTCAGTTGCACTACACTTTTCTCGTTCGAAGGAATGAAATTAGCTGATTCACAAACTCTTAAGGAATAATTAACGGTGGTCCTGAACATGACCGTTTGATTATTTGACGAGTTTAGGAACGAAATGGCATGAATTTACCATGCCACGCAATGCGTGTTGGTTTTCTCCGTGCTGAATGATAAACGCCACCGAAAACTGGACCGCCGCTTGCTGCCGTGGATTAGAATAATGACCAGTTTCACTATTGCTGGCAACGATGCTCTGTCTTTTGCTTTTTGGTTGCACTACATCTCGATTGATGTTGGAAATTATCCAATTAACTCTTGAAGAATCATTTTCGATGGTCCTGAAAAGGACCGTTTTGAATAATGGACGATTTTGATTCATTCACCATGCCACGCAATGCGTGTTGGTTTTCTCTACGGAGTGCGGAGAATGCTGAACGCCGTCAAAAATTGGCCCACCGCTCCGCTGCCATGGATGCGATTCCAAGTGCTATCATCAGCACGATAGCCGAGAGTCGCTGGGTTGTTGTGCTGCTGCCTTGCCGGAGGTGACTTCCACCTCCAATCTCCTTGACTGATCCAACGAAAATGACGAAAGAAAACAGAGAACAATGCTTTTATACCCCTAGATTAGCAGATAAAGCACCTCCCATTTGGCTGCCTTTGCAGTTTATTCCGTTTGCATGCTACAGACGCTTCAAACGATTAATCAACCAAGAAATGAGAAAATTTTCATTGAACGGCTGAAGTAACCAAAATATGTGGTTGAACCACACTTTTCTCGTTCGATGGAATGAAATTATCTAATTCACAACTCTTGAGGAATAATTTTTGGTGTTTCTGTAAAAGACCGTATGATTAATTGACGATTTTAGGAAAGAAGTGGCATGAATTCACCATGCCACGCAAGGTGTGTTGGTTTTCTAAGTGCTGAATGATGGACGCCACCTGAAACTGCCCCGATGCTTGCTGCCGTGGATGAGATTAATGACCGGCTTCACTCTTGCTGGCAACGAAGTACACCTTTCTCGATCGAGGATTGAAATTTCTTCAATTAACTCTTGAGGAATCACTTTCGATGGTCCTGAAAAGGACCGTTTGAATAATGGACGAATTTGATGAATTCATCATGCCACGCAATGCGTGTTGGATTTCTCCGCGTTCAATACTAGGCGCCGCCGAAAACTCGCCCGCCGCTTGCTGCCGTGGATTAGATTCCTGGTGCTATCAACCGAGAGTCATCGCAGTCGATGTGCGGCTGCTTGCTGGAGATGACATCCTACCCCCTTGGCCGATCCAACGTAAATGAAGACAGAAAACAGAGGACACAGCTTTTATACCCCTAGATTAGCATATGAAGCTCCTCCCATTCGGCTGGCTTTTCAGTTAATTTCGTTTGCATGACCCGCCCCTCTTGCTCCAGACGCATCAAACGATTAATCAACCGAGAAATGAGAAAATTTCCATTGAACGGATAATGTAACCAAAATATTAGATGATTTAGATCATTTTAATGTGGAAAATGTTAGAATTGAAACATTTTTCAAGCAAAATGGTCCGGATATGATAATGCGTTGCCAAAGTCCGGGTGGAACAATTAGGCGTCATAATTGTTGCTGACTGAGTCACCAAGCATTCAATAATTCACTTTTACGGTTGTACTACACTTTTCCCGTTCGTTGGAATGAAATTATCCGATTCACAGCTCTCGAAAAATCATTTTCGATGGTCCTTAAAAGGACCGTTTGGATAATGAATAATTCTAGGAAGAAAATTAAACGAATTCACTATGCCACTATGCGTGTTTGTTTTCTCCGCACTAAATGCTGAACGCCGTCGAAAACTGCCCCCCCCCCGCTTGCTGCCGTGGATGCGATTAATGACCGGCTTCACTCTTGCTGAAAAACGATGCTCTGTCCTTGCTTTGCACACTTCTCGATCGAGGGTGGAAATTTATCCAATTAACTCTTGAGAAATCATTTTCGATGGTCCTAAAAAGGACCGTTTGAATAATGGACGATTTTGATGAATTTACAATGCCACGCAATTCGTGTTGATTTTCTCCGTGCTCAACGCTAGACGCCATCGAAAACTGGCCCGCCGCTTGCTGCCGTGAATGAGATTCCCGGTGCTATCAGTACGATAGCCGAGTGTCGTCGCTGAGTCGATGTGCCGCTGCCCAGCTCGAGGTGTCACCTCGACGGTGGTCGAAATGGAACTGACGAACAGCTCTCGCATGATCGCATTCCTTCCTGCATCGTAGGTAGTTGCCCCCACGATGCGCACCAATCAGAGAGCGTTGGTAGACTGAACGAGAAAATTAGTCCGCTACCCATATTTATAGATTTCAGCGATTTCAATGTCTAACTTTAAAACAACTTTTCAACTATTTATCAGTGATTTTTAGGTTCACCGAATATTACAAATTGAACGTGGGAGTTTCATCTCTCGGATAACGGGATTTGTTTATCATTTCATTCAGTGGGAAGGATACTGTGAGCGTTTAAAATCTTTCACTCAAACGTAACGCTCTTGGTTTCATAAATTTTGAAATGACACCGGGTATAGAAAACAGAGACGTAGTCCTACGTCAAAAAAATGTCGGACACATAACGGTTAAGCTTGCCAAACATGAAGGTGGTAAATCTGTGGTATATATTGTATTTATGAGTAACCCAATCAACATTAAGGGGCAAGACACTGTGCAAGCGAGAGCAACTCTGAGAAATTCTGAGTAACGCTTTTATCGATGATCGACGAATCTTTTTGAAAGACATCCCTAAAACTGCAATTTTCATTCAGCACACGCAACACTTTTCAGTTTGACATTGGTGCCAGATCACACTTTGGTCTGAATGAGAGAAAATCTGAGGAACTGTGAGGTGTTTTGAGCAACACTTCGAACACAGATTTTCTCTCGTTAAATCTGTCTTGCCCCTAGATCAACATTAAAAAGGTTTTTATTATTTTTCTAATCACACATTTAATAAGGATTCGTATCTTATGTCTTATAAATTACAAAAGTGACAGTCTTATAAGCTTAAAGTTTGCAATTTTATCAGTGTAAGTATGGAATGCATATACCGTGGTTTATAGCATTTATAGCTACTTGCGTTGAATTTCTTATTCTTCGACATAAAGGCAACTGTATGTTATTTATTAACAACAACAGTTAAAAGAGATGAACAGTTTGAACCGTTTGAACATTAAGGGAAGATTCAAATATTACGTCCATCATTTTTCGGGCATTCTAGGCCCCCCCTCCCCCCTCTGTCACGCATTTTCCCTATACCTAATACACGTACTGTCACACTTTTGTAGACCCCCCCCCTCCCCCAAATGATGGACGTAATTTTTGAACGTTCCCTAAGACAAACTGTTGTAGTGTCTACCTAATGGTTGTGTGCATAGGATTCATGACAGTACCTAAATGTCTAGGTATGATTCATTATATCTACCTAAGGTAGTATAAATACGGGTGTTCATTGGACCACAGAGCAGAGACTGCACAAGCTTTGGACTTGTCAACATCTTTAATATTCTTCTTTTGGAGGATATAAAAGTGGCGACGAGGATCAAGGAACGTGTAATTTCTTTTGAGTTATTCCGAAATTATTTCCTTTTGGTTTTCAGGTTGTTGTAATAACAAATTGTTATTTTTGTGGAGAACGGAATTGTTCTTTTTTTGGTAGAATTGCCAGTATGTTGTGAACAGAATGTTCTTTTTTGTTGACGAAATTGTCTTGTTGTTTTGGTAATAACGAAATGTTATTTTTTGTGGTGAACAAAATTGTTCTTTTGTGGCGGAATTGTCATATGTTATGTTTTGGTGAATGGATTTGTGTTATTTGTACTTTTTTTTGTAAAGTTGCCGATGTTGGGATAGCGAAATCGTCCTTTTGTTGTTGTAGTTTTGTTGACGAACAGATATGTTCTTTGAAAGTGACGGACTCGTCAGTTTTTTGTGCTATCGTTATTTGGTGATGAATGTTATTTTTTGAAGTTTTCTAAAGGGGAAAGGACTGTAGTGTCTACCTAATGGTTGTGTGCATAGGATTCATGACAGTACCTAAATGTCTAGGTATGATTCATTATATCTACCTAAGGTAGTATAAATACGGGTGTTCATTGGACCACAGAGCAGAGACTGCACAAGCTTTGGACTTGTCAACATCTTTAATATTCTTCTTTTGGAGGATATAAAAACTGTAAATCTATATGCGGGGAGATTTATTATTTTTGATGTATGGGTGGAAAAAATGGCGATCTAGCATACCTTAGAGCTGTCATTTATACTTGGATTTTGGGTAGCGTTTTTTTTTTTGATACACTCATTTTTGAGCTCGTTTTTGAGTACAATTGACTAAAAAATTAGGTAGTTTGAATTTTCCGTGTACAATTACTCATTTTCTGCTCTGTGCCCAATTTAAACTCAGATTTGTGTCAATTTTGAGTAACTTTTTCTTAGCGTGTTTGAATTAGCGAGCACGCCAAAAATTTTGTTCAGTGTGTGTGTGTAGAGTTTTCTAGATCGAGCTTTTAACGCCGTTGATCGTTTAACGAAGGAAAGGATCTTCCTTCCGGCTTCCGGTACGAACGAAAAGCTCACACGCAAAAACGGCTACGCTCAAAAATGTGTTCGGCCTGCACATTTTTAGTAAACATCCATGCCGCACATGACTGTGTTGGAAACACACATTTTTTTAAAATTGCTCGTACGCTCACATGAGCATGTATTTTGCAATAATTTCGACATGGTAACCTTACTGGGTTTATAAACCACCTTCAAATACCGAAAAATATTGATATTTTGCAAAAATGTGAGCGTACGAGCAATTTAAAAAAATGTGTGTTTCCAACACAGTCCCTGTGCGGCATGGGCGCTACTCAAAAATGAGAGCTTTTATTTCAGAGAGCATTCGTTGTTTGCTCGGTCGGCAGCTGGACGTGTTGTGGTTTTGTCTGTTCGAAGTTTGTAATGTGAGTCGTGCAAAAACAAAGTTGCAAAAAATATTGTGAATTTTTCGGCCTAAAACTGTGACCGCTAATGTAAAATATACCGTAAAAGGTAAGATATTCGAAGATGTTCTAACCAAGGGGATTAATTAAATTATTTTTTAAATTAAAATTTTCTTGATGCATTTTGCGAATCATGCGACAAGATGTGGATAGGGTATTTTAGCCTATAGTGGACTAGTTAGGGCAAATTGGAGTATGTTGCCAGAGCCCAAGGAGAATACATTTTACTGATGTAATGGGTGATACGCAGATCGCAAGAAATTTCTTGGCCTATCTCGATGCGTGGAAAATTCAGGCAAGGAATCGCTCAAGAAATGAACAAGCGTTTGAATTTTCTTGACCCCAGTACGGAGCTGACAAGAAACGTCAAATCAAATGGAGCTTGCTTTGTTAAATTTCTTGACCATTCCGGTCAAGAAAAAACAATGCACTGAACGGAAATTACTTGAGCGATTCCGTTTGAGCTCCATACCTACCATAAGGAGTGGTGGGGGTGGTCCTAGATCGTGACAACGGGGAACTTACGTATTTTCGGCAGTTTTGTTGATCTCAGAGTTGGCCTCATATCCTTACCAAACAAGCTGAGTTGTATGCCCAAATTTCAGCAAATTTGACCGACAAACCCCCCCTTCCCCATTTCGAAGAGAACAAACCTGCCGATAATATCCGTCACCCTCTTTTGTTTTCAGTTTTCTTTCACAGAAAAAGATGGAAATGATCGCGGATATGGTCCTCGCCTGCTATGTGGCGGCCCACATCGAGGCGGTCGTTGAAGCTGTCACGGTGGCACACTCGGAGCCCATCGATCAGTACGCGTGGGAATTTTTCCGCCGGACGAAGCACATGCGGTTCGCCGACGTAGCGGACTATCGAAGCTATGTCATCAAACATGGACCTTTTGTTAACGACAGTGTAGCGCCGGACCCAGCCAAGAACGATCGGAAGGCGGCCGAGGTGCGCCAAGTTGGCAATCGACTGTACCTGGAGAAGCAGTACATAGCTGCTTTGGTGAAATACAATGAGAGCATCTGCTGGGCCGATGGTCCCGATTCCGAGCAACTGGGAATCGGTTACGCAAATCGGTGAGTAGCGATTGTAAAATTTGAAATTTTCTTACTTAAATTCCGAAAAGCTTGGGCAAATATAGGAAACTGTCTAGCCTGTGCTGCTTGAAGTGATTTTTTTAAATAGAGTCAATCTAGTTGAAAATCTATCAGTCTTGTTGGTTTGCTTATACTAACCAGACGTGTTTTAATCACTGCTGACGTTCGTTTTGTATGTGGATACCCAAGTAACCAGTAAGCATTTAAAATAGCATTCCTTCAGCATTATAGTAGCCTTTACGGCAAGGCGTTTAATGCTAATTAGCCGTATATGCGCCTATAGTGCTACCTCACAGCAGGTTTTGGCAAAATAACGGGCTGTCTTAGTGCTATCCCTTCAGGAACGTCGTGACGAAATGTCAAAGAAGCGTAACGCCTCGTCGAGCAACAAAAAAACAAAAATAGATTGACGTCTGCTTCTCGTTCTCTCAGCCTGCTTCCCCGCTTCATCGTCCTTCCATATTCCAGCCGGTGCTAGGTGGTACTTTTTTGCTGGTTTTTGTAGTGATGTAGGTTTGAACTTACGATCCGGAGATTGAATCATCATATCTGCTTCGGATTCTGTTGCTCCTGATCCACGATGCTAAAGCTGTCCCGGTGGCGTGCGTTGATTTAATCGCCAATAGGGTAGAAGCTTCAGTTTTGGCCAGTCCGGAGTTTTGGCCATAGTGCGGTATTGAGCCTGTTGCGATCTAAATCGGCGTAAATTTATTTTTTACTAGTAGATACTAATACAACATGATGATTACAGCTGTAAAAACCACACATTTTGATTAAAAACTGGAAGAAAAAAATATATTTCCTTAAAAAATCTGCTCCCATATATCTATTTTGGCCAGGGTGCTTCTAATTTGGCCACTCCCATAAGAAATACACGTGATTGGCCAAAATAGAAACCAAACTTAAGAATATGGCCAAAACTGCGGCAGAGCTTCTATTTTGGCCAGTGCCACTTTTAATACAAAAATCAAGTATTGGCATGATTTCTGCATTCTTCCTTCAAAATATAGATTGAAACCTTTCTTTTGACGCATTGGTTGTTTTCATAGGATTATTGGTTATTTTTATAAAAATGATTTCCCTTAGACTGGCCAAAACCGGTGCCCGCACCCTATAAATAATGATTCGATAACAACTTCAGATTCAACATCCAAAACTTGTTTTCATTGAGATATTTTATTGTGGTAGACGTAATGCTCCCTTCTTTTAAATATCTGTGGAATATGATTGTTTCTTCCCTCTTTCAAACAATCCTATGATCCACCAAAGCATCCACCTATTCGGCACATATTTTCCGACGAAATGATAAATAATTGGTGATTTTTTGATGGACAAGTTCCCAATCCAATCCAGCTGCAGTAATGTTTTCTTTGGTGCTTTTGGATGAGTAGGGGAAAATGAAGAAACAAATAAGATGCACAAATTTGTAAACAGAAGCATATGCTCTGTAAGAGAGAGACAAAATGTGTTGCCAAATGCGTAACATATCTCCCAACCTTTTTGCTCCTAGCATTTAAAGAGCAGTTGAAAAGCATTCTGTATGCTCCCAAGTGAAACCACTTCAAGCAGTTGAAATGCTAATTAACAGCCGAAAGCTTTTGAGCAGCACAGCTTATGCTGACTCAAGGCAGCTATGCATTCGAACTGCTTATGTAGGGCAGCAAGCAGTTTAAATGCGTAATACGGGCTGATACACGGCTTATTCAAATGCTTAGTGGTTACCTGGGTAGTCATAAGGCCGCTCCTATTTTTGCAAAAGTTGCATTGTAACGGAAAATCGGCAACAGAATAATACGAACCGAGACCAACGGCAACAACCCCAGCAAACAAAACGGAGTTGTGATTGGAAACTCGGTACGTGGAACTGTCGATCTGTCAACTTCATTGGGAGCACCCGTATATTTGCTGATCTACTGAAGAACCGCGGGTTCCGCATCGTAGCGTTGCAGTAGATGTGTTGGACAAGATCCATGGTGCGAACGTTTAGAGCTAATCATACCATCTATCAGAGTTGCGGCAACACACGAGGGCTGGGAACAGTTTTTATCGTGATCGGCGACATGCAGAGCCACGTTATCGGTTGTTGTCCGATCGTTTCGACGAAAGAATGTGCAGGCTGAGGAACAATGGCCGATTCTTCAACTTCAGCATAATAAACGTGCACAGCCCACACTGTGGGCCCATATAGCCGAGGCGGTAAACGCACGGGTATTGAGCATGACCATGCTGAGGGTAACGGGTTCGATTCCCGGTCGGTCCAGGATCTTTTCGTAAAGGAAATTTCCTTGACTTCCTTGGGCATAGAGTATCTTCGTGCCTGCCACACGATATACGCATGCAAAATGGTCATTGGCAGAGGAAGCTCTCAGTTAATAACTGTGGAAGTGCTCATAGAACACTAAGCTGAGAAGCAGGTTTTGTCCCAATGAGGACGTTACGCCAAGAATAGAGAGAGAGAGCCCACACTGTGGAGTGGAAGCACTGATGATGACAAGAACGCATTTTACGCGCAGCTCAAACGCGAGTATGACCGTTGCCCAATCCACGACGGCAATAGGGGTAGGCGGGGCATAATGAGCACCTTGTATTTTCACTGTAGGGGTAGGCGGGGCATAATGAGCAGGTGGGGCATAATGAGCACCTTGTATTTTCACTGTAAATTCCCAAATTTTCAAAACAAATTCCTTGATTGCAGTTTAATTACTTCAAATCCAATGAATTGATGACGAAACATTTGTCAAAAAAGCCGTTTGCTTTGAGAAAATAGTCAAAATGCGTGAAGTGGTCATGTACTGGGGAAATATTATAAGAATCAGCTGACCTAAAATAAGGTTTTGGAATCAAAATAAGAACGTAAAGGGTATCTATCAAATTTCTTGATGTTTACTGGGTCAATGAAATGTATTTGTAACACTTTCAAAACATTTGTATAATTATTTTGTTAAAAAAATATACTTTAAAAAGTTGATAGTAGGATGGGGCAAAATGAGCAACTGATGGAAAAATGATGAAATTTTTTAACATTTTAAACAAACGATTTTCACTTTTGGTTTTCTCTGTTACGATGTATATAGTAAGGTTTTGTCATTAATTTTCAATTTATTAGCTTTAAAAAAATCAGTATCTGTAAATTATCACCGTTTAAAAATGCCTTAATAGTAAACTCCATGGAACCCCCCGTTCCCTACAAATTAAACTCCATAATCCCCTCAAATTCTTATTGGTTGTTGCCGGTATGCTTTATCATTGACAAGAACAGTCAGTTAACATTTGATTGTGTACAAAACAGGGATTGATCATCCTGCCCCATCTAGGGTGCTCATTATGCCCCACCTCTAAAACGCAATCCACGATTTTATACGTTTTTATAAACATTAAATTTTGCAACATTTATAGCTATAATCAAAATTTCAACGATTTGTTTTTGTCAGTTAAGGTTCAAATGAGGATTATACGTCAAAATTATACATTGATTGCGCCTAATTTACTGGATTTGGTGGCAAAATGCTTAAGCTGCTCATTATGCCCCGCCTACCCCTAAATCTTCAAATTAACAAAACAAATTGCTTAATTGTAACATTAGTCAAAAAATCTGTTTATCTTAAAAAATTAATCAAAATGCGTAAAGTGGTCATGTACTGGGAAAATATTATAAGAATCAGGTGACCTAAAATAAGTTTTTGGGAATCGAAATCACAACTTAGTGGGCATCTATCGATTTTCTTGATATATCACTTTTCAACTATTTGTAATTTGTAATTTTATTAAAAACGATAACCTGCCAGTATACACTTTAAATGAGGTCAAGGAAACAATGAGGTCAAGGAAACAAAAATTATTTTGTTGAAAAAATATGCTTCAAAGAGTTGGTAGTAGGGCGGGGCAAAATGAGCAACTGGTGAAAAAATAATGAAAATGATAATCATCTTCAACAAACGAATTTTAATTTTGGTTTTCTCTGTTTTGATGCATATAGTAAGGTTTTGTCTGACACTTTTAATTTATTAGCTTGAAAACTTCAGTTTCTGTATACTATCACCGTTTAAAAATTCCTCAATAGAAGACTCCTTGAAACCCCGCAGTTCCCTACAAATTAAACCCCGACTCTTCAAATTCTCATTGTTGCCGGTATGCTTTATCATTGACAAGCAGTCAATTAGCATTTGATTATGTACAAAACTGGTATTGATCATCCTGCCCCACCTAGGGTGCTCATTATGCCCCACCCCCAAAACGCAACTCGCGATTTTACACGTTTTTAAAAACATAAAATTTTACAACATTTATAACTTCATTCGTAATTTCAACGATAAGCTTTTGTCAATTAAGGTTCACATGAGGATATAACGTTAAAATTACACATTGCAGGCCAAACATGTCTAAAGGTCCTATCTGCAGAAGAGAGGCTCTCTTTGGTTTCCCTCTCTTTCGTTAATATCTCAGCTTTTCGTTTGAATTAAGATTATCTCCTTGCATAGAACGATGGTCAAATCCAGAGAAAATAGGTAGAGAAGCGAAGAGTGAACAGCCGCCAGAACGGCAACACTTTTTCTGTTTTGATTTCATCGCTCGGATGCTGGCAACTGCAGCAAAGCAGATTAATCCACCCATCGAAGGTAGTGCCTATCTCGCATACCGCATTTGAAAACTATTTATACTGTTATTTTATTAACTAGGCATTATCAAACTGATGTTTCAAAATGGAACAATTTTCATTAATTCAAGGAATCAATGTTATTTATACTGTTATCCATGATATTTAAAAACTTTGGTAAAAATATGTTTCAAATGATTGCAATACTTATCTTCACTTATGCGGTAATCGTCAAGGTTTGTTGATTTTGCTCGATAGGATACCAGTTTGACGGTTCGATAAGGTATTTTTGGCTTCACACTCTTCGCTTCTCTACCTATTTTCTCTGGTCAAATCCAGTCTTGCGAATAATCGCGACCATCACGAGACAATCACTTGAACCGCTTTCTGGAGTCACCCTTCCCAAGGTGATACGAACCAGATAGCATGTCATGCCTGGAATGACAAACATGTTGTGGGTTCCACCCTTCGCAGCTTTGCAGCGATAGCAGTTGCTGAGTATGCTTCAGGCGGGTTGCTAGAGAATCAATCTCTCTGAGCAACGATGTATAACGGGCGAAGTGAGAGCGTTTGCCGTAGCCAGGGCGTACTGCGTGGTGCGCTCAATGTGTGCGTTTAAACTGAGCTATGCAAAACGAATAGGATTTATGACGCAGTACCGTGCTTGTTGCATAGTTTTACATGCTGTTGCGCGTGCATCTGCTTGAGGCGACGGAGAGAGTCATGACACTCACATGAGCCGTATCCAAGTCAGGATGATTGTAGCAAAACAAGGGCGACCGGGTGACTATGATGGGATTCTGTCTTTTCTGGTGTTAGCGTGTTAGCGACTGTAGAGAGAGCGAATCAGAAACCGCAGAGACAGGGTGATACAAGTTTGGTGTTTATCAGCTTTTTTGTGACTTGTACGCTGATGCTTCGCGACACTGGTCAAATCAATCGTCTTTTGATTTGTACTGCAAAAGTAGTTGAAAAGTTTACCATTACATTGCAATAATTGAAAGAGAAAGTGAATAAA
Organism: Aedes albopictus; assembly: GCF_035046485.1. Classification (NCBI taxonomy): domain Eukaryota; kingdom Metazoa; phylum Arthropoda; class Insecta; order Diptera; family Culicidae; genus Aedes; species Aedes albopictus. The sequence continues at coordinate 352,087,948 of NC_085138.1, forward strand.
GAGAGCCTCTCAAATGCAGATAGGACCTATTGAAATGTTCGGCCTGATTGGTTGCACTTAATTTACTGGATTTGGTGGTAAAATGCTTAAGCTGCTCATTATGCCCCGCCTACCCCTATCATCATATGAGACCTAAACACTCAAATAGACCAGAAGAAGGAAATCAGATCGACGATTGCAACACAGTAAAACCGCTCAGCACTAAAATGTGTAAGCCCTACTCATAAGTGCATAATTTCCAGACCACACAAAAATGTGTTGCAGTTACACATTTTCAAAAACAGCTCGTATACTCGTCTAGATGCGAAATGTCGATATTTTTTTTGTTTTCCAAGGTCACTAGTAAACCTAGCTAGATTGCTGTACAAAAATTTTTGCGAATTTAACGATTTTGCGGACACAGGAGCTGATTTTGTGAATGTGCAAGGGTTACACATTTTTGGTGTAGTCTGGAAATTATGCACTTTTGTGCTGAGCGGCGTTAGCGTGAAGGTTCAGTCGGCACCAGCTGACGAACAAAACGGCCTATGACTCATCGATTTCGCCGCCTCTAGCATGGCCATATGTAGCATCTTTTTCCTCCCTTATCGTTACATTTGGGAATCACCCCCGGATAAAAACTAACCATAGGGTATTTGGTGAAAACCACTCCTGCACCATACAGTGTATCAGCTACAATAATGTGTATTGTAATGAAATGGTTCGCCAAAAGCTTTTCTCATTGTAGCTACTATACATTTACATTCGATTTTTATGTAACAATATATTATACTGTTTTTCTTACGATTGAACCATTCACTTTTTCGAAACATTTTTCCGAGAATTTTTAATTATTTATTCAGTTTTAGATTTTTCCCGTGCTTTGTTTTATTGATGTTTGTGACTTTTTTGATGCAAAGGAAAGGAAAGAAAAAAGTGAATAAGTTGAAACATCAATTTAAAGTCAATAAAATGTTTAAATAAGTAGTAAACCAGATGTCTTAAGAACTGCAGATCCAAGAGATATAGCGGGCTAGGAATGTAGAGTACGATGAGAGGAATACGATTGACGAACTTTATCTTTTACGTAGAGCCATCTTTAACATATGGACTGGACTGAACACTGAAAGAACTTCTAATATAGGTTCGTCTGCGGGTTCGCTTTTTAACCTAACTTATACATGAATCGAACGTGACAGTTTCCTCATGAGTTGTTATGTATTGCAAACTTTAGTCAAACTGGATATTGCAATATTGCAACAACAGTTAAGCACGCTGTAATGATACTTATGTACCTCGTCACCCACTTCATGCAACTACATTTGTGGTCTAATAACACTTAGCGCGCTCGGCATAGTTCCATCATGCCGCTTAAAGTGTTGCCACAAATAATGCTTAGTTTGCAAAACCCGGTTATCTGGCTGGTGGGGCATGGGAGCCTAAGCTTCAACTGTTAATGCAATCAGAGACTACTCAGACTTAGACGTGGGCGATCCTATATATGAGGGGTTATCCAAAACGCTCTGGAGAATTCCCAAAGCGCATTCTTATAATGCTTGTAAGCCTAAGGGCCGATTTCTTCACCCGGGCTTAAATTTTAAACCAGGCTTAGCAACATTTTAGGCCGGGCTTAACTTTTTTTCAATTTCTTCACCTCGGCTTAACCACTAAACCCGGTTTAATAAAGCTACGGTTTACGTTAAGTGTGGCTTATTTTAAGCGGTGCTCTGAGGTGGCTTAGCAGCGCTAAGCCAGGCTTAATCCGCAAATTGCAGAGCTTGGGTTTCTTCACCTGCTTCATAAATAAATTTTTGAAACGGCAGAAAATATTTTTTAAGAAACATGTATACTTAGGAACGATAAAATTGTAAAACGTTTGGTTACGGATGGAGACGATGATAAGGTACACCGGGGCAAGTTGAAACGGGTGGGGCAAGACGAAACGCGAAGTTTTGAAATAGATTTCAATAAAATTAGGAAATTTATCCTTCACTAAAAGATTGTTTGAATCAAAAACTATGTGTTATGGCAATCGAATTGTTTATCATCATTAGAATACATCATGTTAACCCGCTGTTTCATCTTGCCCCACCCGTTTCAACTTGCCCCGGTGTACCTTAAAGAAAATGATAACCTATAGCTGGCGGGTCGTCAATATAAAATATTCACATCGGGTTTGGGACAATCAAGTTTTTACATTAGATTGAAAGCCTTCAAAAAGGCACCGTGTTGATAGTTTTGGAAATTTGTCATACTGATTTGGAAGTTGAAAGTACATTTGCATTGAAGTTTCTATTTATTTTAACCCGGTCCTTCCATAATTTCAGGTCACAATAAACATTTTCGTCTCTTATGGTTCAAGAGATATTTTTTTTTACAAACAAACTTAGGATGACACTCAAAAAAAAATCTTCTAATACCTTTTTATACACTGATTTCTTAGAAAAACTTAGTTCAAAGCACTTTTAGCCTATCGAATATTCATCATTTTGACTCATAATTCTAAATAGGGTCTTGTACCATTTGAGCAGGTGTTCCAATTTTGGGCACTTGCCGCTATAACTAAGTCAATTTCAAACCGATTGATTTGAATTTTTGTACAGAGTTAGATACTGTGCGTGCTTAACGTTATACAAAATTTCAAATCAATCGGTTTGCAATTGACTTAGTTATAGCGGCAAGTGCCCAAAATAGGTACACCTGCCCAAATGGTACAAGACCCTATAAAAAGTTTTATTCGTGGTGTACTTCTAAACATGACTTATTTTGAATACCTAATAGGGTGACGTTGGATATTATTGGCAGGTTTGTCCTCTCCGTCGTGAGGGGTTTTTGAAGGCCAAAATACCTGAAACATTGCCATATCATTCTGCTTACTTTGGAAGGATTTGAGGCCAACTTTGAGTTCAATAGGTTTCTAAAAACCTCCCGTGACGAAGAGAACAAAACTGCCGAAAACACGACGCAAGTGGAATTTAAATATCTTTTTGCAACTCAGCACTATGAAATTTGATTTATACTTGCCGTATCACAACGGACTAGTTTATCGTACTATACCAAACAATTGCAATATGATTCATAATGCAACTGATTTCGGTTGTATTATGAATCATAATGCAATTGTTTGATCCACAACCCGAGTTGCCACGACAAGAGCTTGCCAAATTGTCACGGTTATGGTACAGCATGCTTGATAAAAATTTAGTGTCTAGCATGATAGAACACATGACTGTTCCCATCGAACCACCGCGAAGCATGATGGTACTGGTAGAAATGATCATATTCTAGCGATTTGTTTTTCATTGCAAAAATGTTTTGCAACTCGTTGCAAAAATCGATTTTTAAAGCGCACATTTCATCCCATTTTTGAGAAGGTAAATTCTCCGTTTCTGCAAGAAAATCGTGCAAAAAGCGTACTTTCGAAACGTAATTACAAAAATATAATTTCGACCTATCTAGATTCAATGTCATCGAATATCTTCGAAAAAGGCAATAGGACACGATCGGTGAAGCACTAGATTTGTAGTAATGTGCTAAATTGTTGTATGGTAAGAAGTTGAATTCTTCATTTTTGCAAGGAAATCGTGCAAAAAGCGTGGGTATTATGATTCCTTGCCTAAATCGATGCTGTTTGAGCAAAACTTTAGAAAACTGTGTTGTTGTTTTGGCTATTTCTTGTCCCTTAATCAGTACAGTTTTCCATATTTTCCTTTTCTTTAGAGCGTTGTGAACGGCACCTAAACATTTTTAAAATAAAGTATTAAAAACACCAACGAATGGAATAAAAGTAGAATAAACTGTTTCTATTAAGGAATTTCAGTTTCTAGTGTAACTTGAACTTTGCTGTGGCTTTCATTGAATGTACACAGTTCATAATTTTAAACATATTCGAAAAATGGTCTGAACTCTGGAGCATCTCACGACAAGCACATTTTCAAAAACTCACTATCGAAATGCAACTTTATTCGAAGGCGATTATGGATATCAAAACATAAAATCAACATTGCAACGCCAACTGCAATGTGGCACTCCAACTTTGTACAATGAGAGGCAAATTCGAATACCAAATGTTGTGGAACGATCATATGTAGTAGGTACTAAATCGTAGATCATCGATACTAGCGTTGGGTAAAACATCAACAGTCTAGGTAGATCATTGTTGTTAATTTCCTTCTGTATCCGAAAAAATTACCGAGAGATTCCGCTTTTCCTGCTAAAATTTCAGCGGATATTTTGTTGTTGTTACTCCATACTGCATATAACTGGCATTTCAAAATATCGGCGGCTTAACCCTCGAACAATCGCGCTGTTGTATTTTGTACAACACGTTGAAAAAATCTCGCTTTTTGTACTCAGCATTAGCGTGGTGCTGACGCAGGTAGTCAACCGCGCGAGTTACGGAAGGTTAAAATGACGTTTCCATTGGAAAGTCACTGGAATGATATGGGAAATTTCGTTAAGCTTGGCTTAGCGTAAGCCGTCGCCTTTATTTGCTAAACCGGTGTGAAGAAATGCAAATATTTAAACCTGGCTTAAGAATTTGGCTTAACTTTAAGTGTGGTTTAAGATAAACCAGGCTTACGTCGTTAAGCCGGATAGGTGAAGAAATTGGCCCTAAGATACCATTAACAGGAGGAAAATGACAAGATAATATAACATTATATGGTTTATGTAATGTAAAACAATACCACATAACAAAAGAGAACCATTCCAAAACCACGATTAAATTTATAACCAGTAGTGAAATTTCAATTAAAAACTATATTTACGGTACATTTTATTGTTTGAAACCATACGTGTACCATACAATGTACGGTATATTGAAACCCACGTATCAGTATTTACAACAATGGGGCACGTTCGGTGTAGTACTAGATTTGTAGTAATGAGCTGAATTTTAGTATGGTGAGAAGGTCAGTTCTCCGTTTCTGCAATGAAATGGTGCAAAAAGCGTGGGTATTATGATTCTTTGCCTAATTTGATGCTGTTTGAGCAAAACTTTGGGCAACAGTGTTGTTGTTTTCTCCATTTCTTGTTGTGTGAATTGTCTTTTAAAAAACATAAACAACATAGTAATCCAAAATTTTGCTCAAACAGCATCAAATTAGGCAAGGAAACATAATACCCACGCTTTTTGCACCATTTCATTGCAGAAACGGAGAACTGACCTTCTCACCATACTAAAATTCAGCTCATTACTACAAATCTAGTACTACACCGATCTGTCCTATTCATTTACAATAAAATGTATGGTTTTGTAAAAAAATATATATGGAGAAAAATATTTTTTTATATTGTTACAATACTTAACAACCCGTATAGTATATTGTAAAAATCTTATTTACAATTCACTGTATGGTGTCTACATTACATCTTATTGTTTTTGTATATTTATTTTTTACAGTTGGTGTCTATTGTAAAAATATGGTTCTAAATAGTACTGTTACAATACAACGTTCGGTTTATCTACTGTATTTTTTATTCGGGATACCTATCAACATAATCTGTTGGGAATTATTTTATTTTTCCGACTTACAACCCACATCCGACAATTTTTTTAAGTGGGAATGGTGGTTGTGCTACTTTTCCCCGAATGTCGGTTCCCCGAATGTCGTTTCCCCGAATGCCGTTTCCCCGAATAACCCTTTTCCCCGAATGCCGTTTCCCCGAAAAAAAATGATGTACCTACTGTCAAAAAATGATTAGATGCTAAATTGCTACTGGCTAGGCCGCTTTTATTAGTTTTATTTCTAAAGTATTGTCGGCTAACACTTAATCATAGGAAACTTCCTTCCTACAAAGATGGTTGTTCTTTCGAGTTCTTTGGGAACTGTTAACATTATAGTTAATATTGATTCACTAAAAATGTTCCTTAAATTTGTGTTAACGTCGCAGCTAATACAGCATCAATAGAAATTTTCGCTTCTTTCAAAGAAGGCGATTCTTTCAAGTTTTAATTAACATCGTAGTAAATATAGTTTCACTAGAAATTTCCCCTTCTTTTAAAAATGCAGTTCTTTCAAGTTTTAATGCTAAAAAGTTTTTGTTAACATCACAACTAATATAGTTTCCCTAGAAATTTTCCCTTCTTTCTTTTAGAAGGCGGTTCCTTCAGGTTTTAGTGCTAACAAGTTTTTGTTAACATGGCAGCCAATATAGTTTTCCTTCCCGTAACGTGGGTAGATCACCTTAGAACGGTGCGTTACGGTGTAAGATCTACCACATTGCATCAAATTTTAATCTTGCTATTTTGCTATTTGCCACTTTAGGCAGTGGTAGCATTTCAGATTAAAATTTGATGTATTTTTGTAATGTTTGCGTTTTATTTTATGATTTGTTTTTAACTGCTAATAAACCTTTTGTTTCAGGGGGATGCAGGTAATTTTATTGTTTAATAATACAGTTTTTGAAAAATAGTAACTGTAACGAGCGTATCACTTATGCCTTATTCAGTATTTATTACTTAATCCTTTATTCTCTTTTCAGTAAATCACCATCACCATAGCTGGCGCACTAATCAATCTTTTTAGCAAATCATCGTACACATCATCATATTGATATCTGCGAACATGTTTAAATATCTATATCGTTATCTGGAAGCGTTTGGTACGGGAGGTCCACGCTTCCATCTTTCCCCTCGATTTCAAGGTGTAGAATGTTTTCAAATATTGACTATGTTGAAATCGTTCTATCCCTTCAAATCTTCTCTGCGGTACATGCTGCGCAGTTGGCCTGGCCGTTAGACAAGAAAAATGATAGACTTGAGAAGTCTTCATTTTCCAGGATGCATTCAAGTAATGGCTGCGTTAGTGTGAGATTAGATTAGATTAGACATGGCAGCTAATATAGTTTTCCTAGAAATTTGCCCTTCTTACAAAGAAGGCGGTTCTTCCAAGTGTAAATGCTAACAAGTTTTTGTTAACATGGCAATTAATATAGTTTTTGAAATAACTAGTACTGACAAAGTTTCTGTTGAAGTTGTTGTATTTAGTTAAATCTCAGTTAAATCATGTACATACATATTTTTAAAGAATATATAAAAACTAGTGAATTAAAACTACTTGTTTCGCGTTTCGGGAAACGGGAATTCGGGGAAACGGCATTCGGGGAAACGACATTCGGGGAAAAGTAGCACAATCGGGAATGGTAGAACTTTCAATTCCCTCGGTCGCACGTACATTAGTTTTGCATTTTGTTCCACCATTTCCGTGAAAAATGAGATCCGGCTTGTGCAAGTGAGGAGTTGAGGTTAGAATTGTAGGATATTCTAGGTTAGATTTGCTATCCACTTCGCCTGAACGATTTTCAGACCCAGAAATATCGTACTTCTAATTAGTTTTCACTGCCGTAAAAAATACTGTTATGCTCAGAATTATACCTTCGGATCACACTCATTTACTCATAAATCTCAATCTGACTGTAAAAATAATGAATTTCTTTCCAATGTTTTGAAACCCCGAACGAATTTGACATTGCTTTCGGGAAGTATCATCACGACGACGACAACAGTAGAATAACTAGCCACAGAAGTCCAATGTCGCGACTGTTCATGTGACCAACATCTAGTTTGCCACGCCCTTACAGCGTCAGCAGCGGTACTAGAAGTATCAAGTTAAATTTGTTTACCAAAACAAAAGGTCCTCTACTAGATTGTCACTTAAAAATAGTAAATTATTGCAATTAAAGTTATTAAAATAATAAAATGAAAAAAGTGACTACAGCGCCATTGGAGTTCTAGTGTATTTCTATTACGACAACACTCCCAAGCGGTCGAACCGTCGTTTTGGGGGGCGAATAGTTCTAATAACTATTTTAATTGGTTTAAAATTAGCTAGGGACTGCTCATACACTACGTAGAAAAAAAAATAATCCGATCCGATCGGTCAGGCTAAGGCCGGGGTGGCCTCTGCTGTACATAGTAGCCGCCTCCACTCCACTCGGTCCATGGCTGTTTGTCTCCAGTTCCGCACTCTGCGTAGGGTCCGCAGATCGTCCTCCACTTGGTCGACCCACCTAGCTCGCTGCGCTCCACGTCTTCTTGTACCGGTCGGATGACTTTCGAGAACCATTTTAGTCGGGTTGCTATCCGACATCCTGATGACGTGACCCGCCCACCGTAGCCTCCCGATTTTCGCGGTATGGACGATGGTTGGTTCTCCCAGCAGCTGATGCAGTTCGTGGTTCATTCGCCTTCTCCAAGTCCCGTCTTCCATCTGCACTCCGCCGTAGATGGTACGCAACACCTTCCGTTCGAAAACTCCAAGGGCGCGTTGGTCCTCTGCACGTAGGGTCCATGTTTCGTGCCCATAGAGGACGACCGGTCTAATCAGCGTTTTGTAGATGGTTAACTTCGTGTTACGGCGAACTTTATTCGATCGTAGAGTTCTGCGGAGTCCAAAGTAAGAACGATTTCCTGCCACAATGCGCCTCTGAATTTCTCTGCTGGTGTCGTTGTCGGCGGTCACCAGTGAGCCCAAGTACACGAATTCTTCAACCGCCTCGATTTCATCACCGTCGATATGAATTCGGGGTGGCGGGCGCGGTGATTCCTCCCTGGAGCCCTTTGCCATCATGTACTTTGTCTTCGACACATTAATGACTAATCCGATTCGCCTGGCTTCACTCTTTAGTCGGATGTACGTTTCCGCCATCGTCTCAAATTTACGAGCAATAATATCAATATCATCGGCGAAACCAAGCAGCTGAACGGACTTCGTGAAAATCGTCCCACTCGTGTTTATCCCCGCTCTTCGTATTACACCCTCCATAGCAATGTTGAACAGCAAGCACGAAAGACCATCACCTTGCCGTAACCCTCTGCGAGATTCGAAGGGACTCGAGAGTGTCCCTGATACTCGAGCTACGCACATCACTCGATCCATCGTCGCCTTGATCAACCGTATCAGTTTATCCGGGAATCCGTATTCGTGCATAATCTGCCATAGCTGTTCTCGATCGATTGTATCATACGCCGATTTGAAATCGATGAACAAGTGATGTGTGGGCACGTTGTATTCGCGGCATTTCTGCAACACCTGGCGGATGGCGAACATCTGGTCCGTTGTAGCGCGTTCACCCATAAATCCAGCCTGATATTGCCCCACGAACTCTCTTGCAATTGGTGATAGACGGCGGCATAAAATTTGAGAGAGTATCTTGTAGGCAGCGCTCAGTAGTGTGATCGCGCGGTAGTTCCCGCAATCCAACTTGTCGCCCTTTTTGTAGATGGGACACACGATACCTTCCATCCATTCCTCCGGTAATACTTCCTCCTCCCAAATCTTGGTAATGACCCAGTGTAGTGCTCTCACCAGTGCTTCTCCACCGTATTTTAGAAGCTCGCTTGGTAGTTGATCTGCTCCAGCGGCTTTGTTGTTTTTCAACCGGCCAACCTCCTCCTCAATCTCTTGAAGGTCAGGGGCCGGAAGTCTTTCGTCCTGTGCACATACTCCTAGATCTGTTACCACGCCACCTTCGGTACTTGCAACGTCGCCATTGAGGTGCTCATCGTAATGCTGCCGCCACCTCTCGACCACCTCACGCTCGCTCGTGAGAATATTCCCGTGATTATCTCGGCACATGTCGGCTTGTGGCACAAAGCCTCTGCGCGAGCAGTTCAGCTTCTCGTAGAACTTTCGTGTGTCCTTAGCGCGGTACAGCTCTTCCATCGCTTCGCGATCTCGTTCTTCCTGCTGGCGCTTCTTCATCCGGAAGACTGAGTTCTGCCTGTTCCGCGCCTGTTTGTAACGTGCCTCATTCGCTCTCGTACGGTGTTGCAGCATTCTCGCCCATGCTGCATTCTTCTCGTTTTTCAACTGTTCACATTCGCCGTCGTACCAGTCGTTTCTGTGATTCGGAGTCGCGAAGCCTAGTGCTGTAGCCGAGGTACTACCTATGGCGGATCGGATGTCCCTCCAGCCATCTTCAAGTGTAGCTGCGCCAAGCTGCTCTTCCGTTGGTAGGGCCACTGCTAACTGCTGCGCGTAGTCTTGAGCCACTTCTACGTTACGAAGTTGCTCGATGTTGAGCCGCGGCGTTCGACTTCGACGCGTGGTGATAACTGTCGAAAGTTTTGAGCGCATGCATACAGCGACTAAGTAGTGATCCGAATCTATATTCGCACTGCGGTATGTGCGGACGTTGGTTATATCTGAGAAGAATTTACCGTCGATTAGAACGTGGTCGATTTGGTTTTCTGTTTGGTGGTCGGGTGATCTCCAGGTGGCTTTGTGGATATCTTTGCGGGGGAAGAAGGTGCTTCGGACTACCATACCACGGGAGGCTGCAAAGTTTACGCATCGCTGGCCGTTATCATTCGATACGGCGTGCAGGCTGTTTCGCCCGATTACCGGTCTGTACATTTCCTCCCTTCCTACCTGCGCGTTCATGTCGCCGACAACGATTTTCACGTCACGCGGCGAGCAACCATCGTATGTTTGCTCTAACTGCGCGTAGAACGCTTCTTTCTCGTCATCGGGTCTCCCTTCGTGTGGACAGTGGACGTTGATGATGCTGTAGTTGAAGAAACGGCCCTTAACTCTTAACATGCACATCCTTGCGTTGATCGGCTGCCACCCGATCACACGTTGTCGCATCTTGCCCAACACTATAAATCCTGTTCCCAGTTCATTGGTGGTGCCACAGCTTTGGTAGAAGGTAGCCGCTCGATGCCCGCTTTTCCACACTTTCTGTCCAGTCCAACAAAGTTCCTGCAACGCCACGATGTCGAAGTTGCGGGGATGTAGTTCGTCGTAGATTATCCTGTCACATCCTGCGAAACCTAGTGACTTGCAATTCCATGTTCCAAGTTTCCAATCGTAGTCCTTATTTCGTCGCGTGGGTCTTTGCCGATTGTATCGAGTCGTATTTTCTCCTATGTTATTCGCAATGGGGATTTTTACGGGTGGCTTATTGGGCCTACGCCAACACTCCTGTCTCGCCGGAGGGCCATCGTGCCAGTTCTGTTTAACGTCCCAACCAACACTGGGACGACCACGCTGATGGGGCTACCACCTTGGATCTAGCTGGGCGTGGTGAAGCGTTTCTTACTCAGCCGCTGGATGCCAGAACAGACGCTGTTTGAGCCGCACCTCCTTGGTGAACAGACACTCGGATCGTACCTCCTCAATCTAGCTGAAGTCAGAAGGACAACAGTGCCCAGGCTGCGCTACCAGCTAAGCACACAACTCTTAGCTGGCGGTCTTTGTCATCGTTTGACCCGTGGAAGCATGAGGTAGGAACTTGTGAGGACCAGAGCTATATTGGACGCTCTCCTTATCGACTCACCGTTTTGCAGCCCAAATTTATAAATGTGGGAATACTAAGTAAGCCCGGGATGATTTTATTTACCCAAACATTCAATCAAATTACATATTGTCGTAAGCTTTATTGCCAGAACACAAATTTGGAAGACGACACTTTACTAGAACTAACCTCCCGAGGAATGTGCCTATTAATGGCACATAATAGAAACGTAAAAAGCTACAATTAAACAAATGAATTAATTCACATTACTGACCATCAGTTAAAGTTAAGGTACACCGGGGCAAGTTGCAACGGGTGGGGCAAGATGAAACAGCGGGTTTACATGATGTTTTCTAACGATGAAAAACAGTTTGATCGCCATAACAGATAGTTTTTTATTCAAAACATCTTTTAGCAAAGGATAAATTTCCAAATTGTATTGAAATCTATTTCAAAACTTCGTGTTTCAACTTGCCCCGATGTACCTTAGTAAACATTTGATTCTAATAGCAAACAATCTCTCTCTCTCTTCTTGGCGTGACGTCCTCATTGGGACAAAGCCTGCTTCTCAGCTTAGTGTTCTATGAGCACTTCCACAGTTATTAACTGAGAGCTTCCTCTGCCAATGACCATTTTGCATGCGTATATCGTGTGGCAGGCACGAAGATACTCTATGCCCAAGGAAGTCAAGGAAATTTCCTTTACGAAAAGATCCTGGACCGACCGGGAATCGAACCCGTCACCCTCAGCACGGTCATGCTGAATACCAGTGCGTTTACCGCCTCGGCTATGTGGGCCCTTAATAGCAAACAATATATTGTTTTATTAAGATTTTAATAAAAGAGCAAAACAAACGTCAAAAATAATAACCCCTAAAACTACAGAAGGATTTTGGAAATCTTAATGTAAACATCCGGGACGAACATGGTAAACAGCAAATATTTACTCATATTTCGTCACAGACATCGATTTTATCTACACGTTATGGTTTCATTGGTATTCTACGAGTATGCTACGTTTTGAAAATTAACATATTTAGGCGAATTCTACGTCTTTTAGAGTGAGCGAAATTTGGACCCATTTTGAACGAAATTTGGAACCCGTGTACGAAATTTGGCACTTTCAAACAAATCAAAACTAATGCTGTAACTATCTTGTATAATGTGAAGTTGCCTAATTTATATTTTTCTTGGGAGCTACACTGCCGGTGGAAGCATAATTGTCCCATGTGCATTTTTGGCAATATTGAGATTTTGTAGCCCATGACCATGTATCGTGGGGTACTATCATATGCGAAAATAAAAATAGGTAGTTTGTTCCGAAAATTGTTGAAAAAATGCATGGCCGATTTGTAACATTCTTAAAAGTGGACGCATAAGCGTCACGTTTCATTGGAAATCTTATGGAACTAAAAAAATCGCTCTAAAACAAAAAATAGTGCACAAATTAAAAATCGGTCAATGTTAGAACACGATTCAGCACTTATACTTCATAGTTGAGACAATTTACTTTTTTCGAACTTTGGACGCGATTTTCTCGATTGTCTGTTTTTGCACATGGGACATTTATGCGTCCACCGGCAGTACAGTGCCAGCACTAACTATTATCGAAGAAATTAATCTGATATACTATGGTAAAATTTCAGGCGTTTATCAAACTTTGAGAATTCTTAAGTGCACGAAATATGGGCACCTCACGGTATTTTTTTTTTGTTTCAGATCTGCCGTGTTCTACGACCTGGGTGAGTATGAGTATAGCCTGGTGAACATCGACCTTGCCAAGAAGCACAACTACCCGCAACGATTGATGCCGAAGTTGCTCTCGCGGGAAGCAAACTGCAAGGACAAAATTGCCGGTGGCCATTCCCGGCGAGCGAAGCCATGTCACAAGCTGGACATCAATGTCGAAACGGATGCCAAGAGACCGTTCTGCGCGGCCGGTATTGCCCAGAAGGTTATCCCCGGCTACGGTCGATCCATGGTGGCCGAACGCAGTTTCAACATTGGAGATGTAATTTTGAGCGAGAAGGCCATGCTGTCGGCGATCCCGCCAGAGTTGAAGTTCAAAAACTGCAATTACTGCTCGGCAGAGAATTTTAACAGCTTGATTCCCTGCCCGAAGTGCGTTTCGGTCATGTATTGTGACCAGGAATGCTTGGAAAAGGGCTTCCAGTACATTCACCGATTCGAATGTGGAATCTGCGAAAAGTTGAACCATGTTACACAAGGGACCAGTCGGCTCAACATGGGACCCAGAGCTTTCTTCTACGGATTCAATCTGTTCGGTGACAACCTCAACGCCATGATGTCCTTTTGCAAGCGAAATGGACGAACTGGAGGCGATCCGTTCACGATTGATTATTCGAACCGTGATCCGCTGGAGGAATTCAAGATCTTCCACAAGATTCAGTTTCCGGCGGATGATAGCGAGTACGAAGAATTGAACCAGTTCTACGCGGCCGTTCTTTACTCGATCTACATCAAACATCCGCTGGTACGGTCCATGTTCCGAACCAAGACACAGAAGGACTTCTTTCTGCGTTCCATCCTGGACTACACCCGTATCATGGGTTTCCTGCTACTGGGAGTCAACGAATTAAATACAAGTCATCTGTATTCACTCGCATCTGTCTGCAACCATTCATGCGATCCGAACACGGCCTTCGTCGAACATTTCGGAGTGCTCAAATTGATTGTCATTCGCCCGATTTCGATTGACGATCAGATCGTGGTATCCTACGGGCCACTGGTATGGAAGCACTCAGCTGCCGAACGACAGAGCTCATTCGACGATACTTTAAAGTTCGATTGCCTTTGTGACGCATGTGATGTGGGCAAGATGCAACGCATGAAGGCCGCAGCCAGTAAGCTCCCGGCGGTGCCCTTGCATCACATCTTCAGCTTGATGAAGATCTTCGAGGATTCTGCGGTCAGTGACACCAAGAAGATGACCATGCTACAGCAGTTTATCAAAAGGTACGCGTACGCTTACCCTCGGAAGGATTACAGCTTGCTGTTGGACACGTATCGAGACTTCCTGCTAAGAACCTTCGTCAAGGAGGTGTTGGATAGGCTTAGAGCCACTGCCGCTGAGCAAGTGGCGTAAAACTAGAGTTGTATTGTGGCGTTGTTTCATGTTTGCAAATGTTGACTTTGTCGTTTTCATTGTTATTGTTACTTTTCAGGAATATTCTTTGATTTTACTAATTGAACTCGTAAAATAAATGTTTCTGCTTGACTGTTTATCGCCATTGAAAGTATAAAGTTTGTACTTATTTCCGCACGATAGACTGGCCCAGTTTGGAGTACATTTTTATTTGTTAATTGTGGTATCAGGCACACCGTGCGCGCGTATTTACTCATATAAGAAAATCCTATAGAAAAGGCTCAAAATCTTCAAATAACAAAAACTTTAGTTTCCCTCGATGAGAACGTGCCTCTAGAGCCGACCTTACTGATACCTGATACCTGATTCCCTCGATGAAACATTTTCAAATTTTCAGAGGAGATACTAGAATAGTATATCTTTCGAATGCCGGGTGCCATTTGGGATGACATTTTTATTTGTTAACGGTTTTTGGCACACCGTGGTATGACACGACGGATTTTTTTCCGCGTCGGCTTCTTGTAGGGATATTTCTACAACGTCAAGTTGTACGTGGGACTAGTTCCAACCGCGCTATTTTCCGATGCATCCCTCCATGCTGTAGCGCAACCAGAACAAGTGCTATAGGGGTAGGCGGGGCATAATGAGCAGCCTAAGCATTTTGCCATCAAATCCAGTAAATTAAATGCAACCAATCATAGAATGTTTGGAACCCCTGGAGCTGACAGCGTAAAGTTTTTCCTTACGGTGCTCCTTTTAGTGTGAAATAATCGCAGTCAAACAGCGTCGCGGTCGGAAAAAGTGATTTTAATTTGAAGTTCCATTTCCGTGCTATTCGTGCGCAGTGTTAGTGCTTGAAATTAAGTGATTTTTTGGTGAAAAAATCACTTTTTTAGTTTCGGGACTCGTGACTGGCGAAGAGACGAAAAAACGCCATCGTAAAACAACCCCACGCCAGTTTTCCTTTCAAACTTGCATACAAGTTCAACTACTTCGTTAGCAATCTTGCGCAAGTTAGTGCAAATCGAATAGACAGTTGACTCATCTCCATCCGCTGGGTGGATAAGGAAATAAGAATTGGCACTTGAAAAGAAATAAGTTTCGATCTATCGGTGTTTCATTCCTTAACCCGCCCCACCAGCGATGTCGCTGAGTGTGGGCTTTCCCCCCCTCCCGGGTGATCCTGGAGGAGGACCTTCTAATTATCTCGATGGAACATACACTGGGGCAACATTACCCAGCTACATGGACCCACATGGAAATTACGGTGAGCTGATAGTATTGCGCATGGAACCGGTGAACGGCAAAATGCCCGACCACCCTTTCACACTACGCCAATCTATCGAGAAAAGGGTAAATGGAAAAATCGAAGGAGCCATCTCCGAGTCGCAAGGCCGATCGTACGCTCTGAAGGTCAGAAGCAGGCACCACCTCGAAAAGCTCCTAACGATGTCTCAACTCATTGATGGCACCCCAGTTAAAGTATCGTACCATCCCGGGCTAAATTCAACACGATGTGTAATCAGCTGCCGCGATTTAATGAAAATGACGGACGACAACGAGGTTCTCGAGTGCCTCAGGGATCAAAACATCACCGGTATCCGCCGGATTACCAGAAAAGTAGGTGAACACAGGGAATTTACACCTACGGTGATTCTCACCGTTGGTGGAACTACGATCCCTGAACACATCGACATCGGTTACCAGCGAGTTCGAACCCGACCATATTATCCTGCACCCATGGTATGTTACCAGTGTTACCACTTTGGACACACAAAGCAAAGGTGCCAGAAACAACTGCCGACATGTGGAAACTGCAACCAAGAACACGAAGTCACCCAAGATACACGATGCCAGAACCCTGCATACTGTGGCCGATGTAGTTCCAACGACCATTCCGTCAGCAGCCGTAAATGTCCGATGTACCAAAACGAGGACACAATTCAGCATATACGAGTAGATAGAGGCTTGTCGTACCCCGAAGCCAGAAGAGTTTTTGAAGCAAGCACAGGACAACGCTCTTTCGCTGGAATTGCATCTCACAGTAAAGATAAAACTATTTCCGATCTGTCAGCAAAGTTAGAGACGCTCTCCGGACAAATGGCCCAGAAAGATGCTCAAATAAAGGCTCTGGAGGACAAAATGTCCACAGGTAACACTTCAACCAGCAGTACCGACTTTCAGCGTCTCGAACAAATGATAATCAACCTGCAAAAAGAAATCCAGAAAAAGGATGAGAGAATCCTAACCTTGGAAAAGGCACTAGAAAAGGATTCCAGGATTGACCTTGTCCGCAAACACGGAACGATTGAAGACCTTGTCGCTAAAGTATCCGCCCTTCAAGAAACAGTAAACAGAAAAGACCAGGAAATCCAAGATCTTCGCGCATCTAATAAGACAGCCCGTGCTTCCATCGAAACCACTTCTAAGCCCCAACGACAGCAAACTGCCAAGAAAATGGTCCCCAATGCAACTACTAGTACCCAAGAACATAACAGTCAAAAACCAACGTGCGAAAAATATCTGCGCTAAACGAACTAAGGGAAACTTACCAGTAATGTACATCTCTGATACGGAAGATCTTCAAACACTGAACAATGATCTCTACATGGAATCAGATATAATAGAACACGACATCTCGTCCTCGTCAGACGAAACAATGGAGGAGAATGTGACAGAAGGATTTCCACTGTAGTTCTGTCCTTCGAAACCGTCTACAATAGAATCACCAACTTTAATGTCTTCTTCACCAAAAACACGTTTTCGTAAAAAAGAAAATAGCCCACATAAAACGAAGGACAATCTCGGAACATCCCACCTGGACACTATCACCAGACTCAAAGATGAATGTGGGACGCGTGATAACCTCATACTCCCCCACTTGGATATTGACGGAACAAAGAAGGCGAGCAAGCAGGATAAGGCCTCGGGCAGTCGGGGCCCCATCAGTGCGGAAGATTTCGGTGGACCGGTACTGGTGGACAACCCCCGGTGTTCGTTGGCAAACTCCACAAAAACTGTCAGCGAGGGAATCAAGGAGATAAGACTCGAAGGAAACAGTGGGACGCGTGATAACCTCATACTCCCCCACTTGGATACTGATGGAACCAAGACGGCGAGCAAGCAGGATAAGGCCTCGGGCAGCCGGGGACCCAACAGTGCGGAAGATTTTGGCGCACCAAAACCGGTGGGCAACCTGTTGGCAAACTCCACAAAAACTGTCAGGGAGGGAATCAAGGAGATGAGACTCGAAGGAAACAGTGGGACGCGTGATAACCTCATACTCCCCCACTTGGATATCGAAGAAACCAAGGAAGCGAAAAATCATGATAAAGCCTCGGGCAGTCGAGGTCTCACTAGTGTGGAAGATATCCGTGGACCAGAACTAGCGGACAACCGGAGTCCGTTGGCCGCAAGAAAGAAGAGAAATCTACCAAACAATGATCAAATAATCAGGACTTCAGCCCGATTGCAATTCAAAAACCGTATCCCACCGGATGCTCGATCGGATGCGCAGAAATATGACCGATGGAAGTATTGAACTAATAGAAACAGTTTCCCGGTGGCGGGTACTTCGTCATCATTGGCTTTTGTACCCACAGTTTCATCTTGTCCTTCGCCAGCGAGACCTCCATCGACTGTCCATTTTGGTGGACCTTCAACCTCCAGTCCCCATAAGTTGATCTCCAACCACGAGCCCCCTGGCAAACCCGCAAAGCCTGCATTCCATCAAACCAAACGACCTAGAAGTCCAGTCCAACACCAGAGCAAGATGAGCGGAAGCAAGACGGGACAGCCATCGTTAGCGCTGCAATGGAACATGAACGGATTCTTCAACAATCTTGCCGATCTTGAAGTACTTGTAGCTAAATCCACTCCCGTCCTAATAGCCATCCAAGAAGTGCACAGAGCTGATCTCTCAGTAATGGGAAAAACGTTGCAAGGCCAATACGACTGGATTTTGAAAGGCGGGGCAAACATTTATCAGTCTGCAGCAATTGGTATCCATAAATCAACCACGTACGTCGATGTTACCCCTCCATCCGACCTAATCGCAGTAGCAGCCAGAATCGAATCTCCTGTCTCAGTAACCGTTGTCAGCATTTATATACCAACACCAGATTGCATTAACCTTGAACAGCGGCTGTGCAAAATTCTAGACCAACTTCCCCCACCATATCTTATCCTCGGAGATTTCAATGCGCACCACGTTAGCTGGGGTTCACGAAGAAGCAACGACAAAGGCTCTGCAATCCTTCGTGCCTCCGAAAAAGCTAGCCTTAGAATACTAAATGATGGCTCTCCCACTTTCTCTCGCCCGCAAATCAGTTCAGCTGTGGATGTATCTTTTGCTAGCGAGAGATTAATCGGCCGACTTCAGTGGTCGATTGATGACGATCCTTTGGGTAGCGATCACCACCCCATATCAATCTACTGCAACTTCGTTCAACCAAAAACAACCAGACGCCCTCGATGGAAATATGAGCTGGCCGACTGGCAATCCTTCCAAAACATGATTGACATCAGCCCAATAGAAGATGATACGTCGCTCGAAGACCTAGTGAACACGATTCTTGAAGCAGCCTCCGAAGCTGTTCCGAAAACAAGCTCCAACGCCGGACGTCGGGCACTAAGATGGTGGTCAGCTGAAACCAAAGCGGCCATAAAACTACGAAGAAAAGCCCTCAGAAAATTGAAGCGGATCGCGACAAACCACCCTGATGCTGAAGCAATAGCTGCAGACTATCATGCTAAACGTAATGCTTGCCGGGATACGATTCGTTCCGCAAAGCGTAAGTCATGGGACGATTTCCTGAACGCGATAAACAGTTACAGTACAACTTCCGAACTGTGGAAAAACATAAACGCCTTGCAGGGGAAACGCAGTACCAATGGTATTGCCATTAGGACAGGAAACGGAATCACAAGGGACCCAAATGAAGTTGCGAACATTATTGGCGGTTTTTTCGCTAAATTGAGCGCTCGCAGCGGCTACAGCCCAGACTTCACTCGGCTCGAAGCATATTCGAAAACAATTGAATCCATCCAACCTCCAATCACCCGCCCAGATGATCGACTAGACAAACCTTTCTCTCCTGCCGAACTGTCTTTTGCGCTAAGTAGCGGAAGAGGGAAATCAGCTGGGCCCGACGAAATCGGGTACCCGCTGCTTCGCCACCTACCGCCGATCGGAAAAAGGGTATTGCTACACAACTACAACAAAATTTGGGCCTACAAAACTTTCCCCGCCCAGTGGCGACATAGTTTAGTCATACCCATTCGTAAAAAGAACTCAATTCGTACCGAGCCTAACGGATACCGTCCGATTTCTCTGACCAGCTGCTGCAGTAAGGTTATGGAACGAATGGTCAATCGGAGACTAACACAATTTATTCGGGACAACGACCTTCTGGACCATCGACAACATGCGTTTCGCCAAGGATGTGGCACGAGCACCTACTTCGCAACACTCGGCCACGTTCTGGACGACGCCCTTGAAAATAGCCTCCACGTGGACTTGGCTGCGTTGGATATTTCGAAGGCATATAATCGTACCTGGACCCCGGCGGTTCTGGAAAAACTGGCTAGCTGGGGCATTGGTGGCAACACTTTCGCCTTTATCCGTAACTTCCTATCAAACAGAACCTTTCAGGTGTCCATCGGAAGTACAAAATCGAACTACTTTCCAGAGGAAACTGGCGTGCCTCAGGGCTCCGTGTTAGCGGTAACCCTTTTCCTTATCGCTATGAACGGAGTGTTTGAATCCCTACCAGAAGGAGTCTTCATTTTCGTATTTGCGGACGACATTGTTATCCTTGTAACAGGACATAGGCCTGCTTTAATCCGCAAGAAACTACAAAGAGCCATCGATGCAGTCCATTCCTGGGCACTCTCTAACGGATTCGAACTGTCACCATCAAAAAGTCAATTCTCTCACATATGTTCTGGAAGACATCGCGCTAAAAAGAACCCGCCGACCATCAATGGAGAAGAAATTCCTTACGAGTCCACCATCCGCATCCTCGGAATACACTTAGACCGACACCTAAGTTTCCAGCCTCACTGTGATCGGATTAAAAAAGAATGTGAGAGTCGATTGAATCTTATACGAACTATCACTAGCAAACACACCAAAAACAATCGTGATGTGGGTCTACGTATCACGCGGGCAGTCATTTGCAGCAAACTACTATATGGTGCTGAACTACTATGCAGAAACTCTGAAACTGTAATCAAGAAGCTTGCACCCACTTTCAACCGCTGCATCCGTATTTTATCTGGCCTACTTCCTTGTACACCTGCAGCATCCGCGTGCGTCGAGGCCGGTATCTTACCATTTCGACACATTTTTGCAATAGCCGTATGTTCCAGGGCAGCCTGTTTTCTTGAAAAGACGAGCGGGGATGACGAGGAAGTGTTCCTCCTCAAAGAGGCAAACAAGCTCCTCCAGCAGATCGCCCATCAGATCCTCCCCCCGGTGTCCACGGTCCACTGGGTTGGAGACGAAGCGTGGGACTTCTCTCCACCTAAAATCTTATGGACTCTAAATACACCAACCAAAGAAAATCTGAATCCCTGTACTGTGGTACCCCGTTTCAACGAGCTTATTAAAACTAAGTTGAACGGTTACAAGCTTATTTATACTGACGGCTCCAAGAATCTATGTAAAGTCGGCTTTGGCGTTTACGGCCCCAACATCAATATAAGCGGCGGTCTTCCCGAATCCATTTCAATCTTTACGGCTGAAGCTACAGCCATCCTTCCCGCCGTTACAGAATCAAGTTTCACCTGGAAAGCCATTATCACTGACTCAGCCAGTGTGCTGAAGGCCCTCGAGAGTCCACGCAATCGACATCCACTCGTCCAGGCTATTAGAAAGGCTACGAACAACAACACCACATATGTTTGGGTTCCCAGCCACTGCGGCATCAGCGGCAATGAAGCCGCAGACAAACTGGCAGCAAATGGTAGATCAAAAACGCCCGCTAATCTTGAAGTACCTGCAGCAGATCTAAAAACGTGGATCAAGTCGGTAGTTTCTTTGGCGTGGGAGAACGAATGGAATCGAGTTCGCGATCTATTTCTACGAAAAGTAAAGGGGAACACACATGGCTGGTCTGCCAGTAAAAACTGGAAGGATCAAAGAATACTGTCTAGGCTACGATGCGGTTACACCAGATTCTCGCACGATCTAGGATCTCGAGATGGATTCCACAAGCAATGCGCGGCGTGCTCAACAAAAATGTCAGTTGAGCACCTTATTGTAAATTGTCCTGCTTACCAAAACCTTCGAGACCACTACAACATTAGCAATAGCGTCAGAGAAGCGCTATCAAACGACCCCGATAGAGAAAAAGTACTACAGTCAGGTTTTTTTTTACGCGGGGGATACGTACCGCGTAAAAAAAAACTCAGTTCAAAATTCGAAAAACCGCGTAAAAAAAGTCTCACCATTTCTCGACGAATCATGCAAAAATAAGACGATGAAAAATTTTTTTATATGGAGTTTTCATTTACGCGGCCGCGTAAATGAAAACCGCGTAAAAAAAGACCTGACTGTAATTGAATTCCTGAAAGATACAGGTCACTATCAATCAACATAGTACCAATAGATGCGACGAGACACGACTGTGGCAAACGACATTTTCGAATAAAGCTGCCCTACAATTGACATGACAAACTGACGAACACCAAGGATACATCAAGGACTCGACAACTATATTTCAAAACTCTGTAAAAAATATGTAATCTATTCTTGTTTGGGGGCCCCTTCAGGAAACCCTCTTTTTCCGAAAGAGACGAACCAGCTCAGGGCTGAAAGTCTCTAAAATAGAGCAAAAAAAAAATGCAACCAATGTGTAATTTTAACGTTCAATCCTCATTTGAACCTTTACTGACAAAAGCTAATCGATGAAATTCCGAATTAAGTTATAAATGTTGTAGAATTTTATGTTTTTAAAAACGTATAAAATCGCGAGTTGCGCTTTGGGGGTGGGGCATAATGAGCACCCTAGGTGGGGCAGGATGATCAATATCAGTTTTGTACACAATCAAATACTAATTGACTATTCTTGTTAATGATAAAGCATACCGGCAACAATCAATGAGAATTTGAAGGGATTACGGGGTTTAATTTGTAGAGAACTGTGGGGTTTCAATGAGTCTTCTATTGAGGAATTTTTAAACGGTGATAATTTACAGATACTGAAATTTTCAAGTTAATAAATTGAAAGTTACAAACAAAATCTTACTATATGCATCAAAACAGAGAAAACCAAAATTAAAATTTGTTTGTTGAAGATGTTTACCATTTTCATTATTTTATCACTAGTTGCTCATTCTGCCCCACCCTACTACCAACTCTATAAAGCATATTTTTTCAACAAAATAATTATACAAATAGTTGAAAAGTGTTACAAATACGTTTCATTGGCCTAGGGAATATCAAGAAAATCAATAGATGCCCACTTAGTTGTGATTTCGATACCCAAAACCTTATTTTAGGTCACCTGATTCTTATAGTATTTTCCCAGTACATGACCACGTTACGCATTTTGATAATTTTTTCAAGGTGAACGAATTTTTTGACTAATGTTTTGTCATCAACTCATTGGATTTTAGATAATAAGGCTACAATCAAGCAATTTGTTTTGTTAATTTGAAGATTTACAGTGAAAATACAAGGTGCTCATTATGCCCCACCTGCTCATTATGCCCCGCCTACCCCTACATAACGGAAACCAACAATTGTTTCTAAAAC
This sequence comes from Aedes albopictus, assembly GCF_035046485.1. Lineage (NCBI taxonomy): Eukaryota > Metazoa > Arthropoda > Insecta > Diptera > Culicidae > Aedes > Aedes albopictus. Next base: position 352,111,037 of record NC_085138.1, read on the forward strand.
ATCCCATTCGAAGCCCGTAACGGCCCTACTCCAGATTTGGCAAGTTGTAGCGCGAATAGCTAGTAAACTTTTTCGATTAAAAATACTCCCTAAACTAAGCCCGATCGTGGCACGGCCTGATGCAAGCCTTAGTCAAGACGTTAGTACATAATGCAGACAACGAATAGACAAATTGTCAGTTTATATTCATTGTGCAATGTTGCCCTCTAAACAAAAGCATTGAAAAAAGTGTTTTTGTCATGGAAAACAGGCAATTGAAAAATCACTGTGATTTCACCCATTTCCCCCCAGAGAAAGCACATTTTCGGTGCACTCGTACAGCTAATGCATTGTATCACACGCAATATATGAACACGTCAAATGCAAGCTTATTTATCGTAGAATCGACCAACCGAATAATATTCCGCATTATTTGTCATAAAATTATCAAATTTAAGTAATTCTTACTTGGAGAATGTTATCTTAAGTTGAACCATTTGTAATCTAAATTTGAACTAGTAAACGGGGGTGAGCTTCTAGTGTTGGCCTGTAGATTGCGCTAGTAGTTGCTTTGTTTACTCTTGGGGGATGAAAAATTCCAAATTTAGTTTCCAAATTCCTAAAGAATTTTGAACATTCTGAGTTGAGATTCCACTGCCTAATGAAAAATAGGTATGAGAATTAGCAGATTCATGTGATTTTTGCTTGGATTTTTGATTGTTTAGCATGGAATTGGCTGTTTTGTGAGTTGCTCGAGCTGCTGCCGCCAGTAGTTCAAATTAAGATTAAAATTGGTTCAAATTAAGATTAAAATCATTGTTAATGAAAAATCGAATATTTCAATGAAATTCGGTGCAAATTCAAACTTTTTACCATTTAACAGAAAGCTTATACCCGTGGCTTTCATGTACATACGATTTTGCCGTAGTAAATTATTTCCATGTGGGAGAAAAAATCACCTAAAATTTGCACTGCTTCAGAAAGCCGCAATTTGGTTCAAATTTTGATTACCTACCCTACGTATCCAGCGTCATTTCCAGCTGAAATTGAGATAATCAACCATCCTTCCATCATTCCATTGATATCTGCTCCAGCATTGATGACGTCAAACCCGACATCAACCTATCATTCACCTGTTTTTATTTTGGCCACCAAACCCAATATAGACTCAACAGTTGTTCGATGTTGGTCCAACAATGGCCCAACATACGATAAAAATTGACCCGACTTTGACCCGACATTCAATAATTTTTCAGTCTGGCGGAATTTTGCAGGGTTTTTCGCAAAGTATTTCGTGTTCCGTGCCCAGCTAGTCATTTGAATGACAATTCTGATCTAAGACCCTCCAAAACCCCCGAAAACGCCCCTGAAGCCCCTCCCCTCCTAAAACCCACCCCCTCCTGAAACTCATTGAAAGCCATCTGAAACTCCGCATGATCTCCTTTATATCTCCTAGTAACTCTCCCTTGTTGAACTTCTTTGCAACCTTGTACTCCATTTAGGTAATAAACTGAATCCATTTAGGTAATGAATCCGTTTAGGTAAAAATTCTATTTAGGCAGTCCCGACTCATTACCTAAATGGAGGTTTTAGCACCGACGAACCGACGTGACAGCTAGAACAAATAAATTCAAATTTCTAGACCAACATGTGAAAAAGGCGGATTTCCAAAATCGTTGAATCGAGAAAATCCCCTGCAAAGTTTTTCAATCATATTTCAATTCCTATTTTATAATTAATGAGGTAAAGTTATGTTTTATTCATGATCCACAAGGGAAATGAGGCTTTCTATGTGATGTGATGTCAAACAATACCAAAAAGTGCACATTTTGTGTAGAAAATTGAAGAAAACCACATTACGCCTTCATTGATAGTTTGTCGTCATTACGCCTAGCATACTACGCCGCTTGACAATCAACACTGGATTTACGCCTGGCAATTAGCACCGGATGCCGCTTCATTTTGTTGTTACGCCCGAGTACGATTTTTTAGTTTATGAAAGGATTTCAAGCTGTAAAACTCTCAGACACTAAAATAACGTTGGAAAATGTTTTCCGAATATGAAGAGCGACTATAGCCCTCAGACGTGCTTCTGGAGCCGACCTACTGATACTGTAGCCCAACAAAATTAAATGTTTTTCACAATCACAGGGGAACCTATACTATTTTGCAGTTCCATTTCTCAGTAGCTTTTCCATGTAAAACCTCACTTTCGATATTCGAACTAGTCGATGAGAACACCTTCGAAGCATTTTGTTGTTCCGACGGCCGGATAAAGCAGCAATGATCACTTACATTCCATTTGCGTGATTTATTAGGGGTATTCACTAAACCGATTAAATTGCTGCGTAAGCCATGATTTTCTGCTTATTTGAAATGTTTCATGATTTTGCGAATGAAATAATCAAAGATTGCCTTGGTGATCGCGACGTTTAATCAGTTCAATCAGTTTACGCTGTTAAGTGAATCCCCCTATTATTTTCCAGAGAAGCAACAGGAGAAACCTTCTGATACTACTGCTGGTGTGTTTTATTCACCAGAAGTCAACAAAGCACCTGTCCGCGAGGGAATATTTCGGTGGTTGCAGTCCGGATTGGGATCCTGATTGGTTTCTCTTCTCGGGGAAAACACAACGGAGGGATATTACCGCCACTGCTAATTATTGATAGACCGCGAACGTATCAAAACCACTGAAAACGATTACGAAAACCCGGGCGTAACAACAAACTGCGAACAATAACAGTAATAAGTGCACGGCGTATTTCCACGTTTGACGTTTAACAGGCGGTGAAGCGCGGCGGAATGACGCATGCGTTTCAATAATGGCGTAAAATCAATTTGTAATTTCAATAAAAAGTTCAATTGAATTTTATGAAAAAAAAAATGGTTAACTTATATGATAAAAAGCTTGTTTAAGCTAATAATCTACAACAGATCACCGTTTTAGGCATTTTAAAACATTTTTCGTTAATGCAATTATCATGGGCGGAACAACACAATAATGGCAATTGAGAGTAGTTTGGAATTACGCCATTATTTAAAGCTGCTTCCAACAATGGTGGATGAGTATTTCTAGCCAAATTTCGAGAGGAGACAACTGATTTTAGTATGTTCTTTTGAAATATCACATAATGTGATTTGTTTATATTTTGGCTCTTCCGCCCTTTTCAAATGTTGGTCTAGATTTGTTGTCCGCGACGCCATGATGAAAAATAGCCGAACACTATGTAGGGAATGAGAGTGGGTAAATATTGAGGATAAAATATAATTGATGCATATAAATTTAGAGTGTGCTGGAGCAGCCCTGTGAGCGAAACGAAAGTATAATTATGAAAGGGGCTTACACGGATTCTTGAATTGGGACAGAAAATGTGGAAAGAGAAGGAAAGGAACAAAACAGAAAAGTGAGTCAGTCTTATAACGAACTTTGTGGAAAGATGTTTGGCGGTACGAACGCTCTGAGTTTGTAGGGCAAAAGTAACACCAAGCCAAATGAAGAGATCACCAGTGCCGAAGTGGGATCGCGGCTTCCGCGAAACACGACAATGGCGCAGCAGGGTAAGCAAGAACCTCGCATTCTAAAGATTTAAAAGATTGTGGTGTCGTTTTGGTTTGATACAAAGATTTGAACATGGTAAAAACAATCGTTATTTGATACTGTTAGTGGTCGCGACTCGGGTCGCGATCATCAGGGTAACTGGCGTATGTTGGCCGTCAATTACTTGAACAGTTCGTAGAAAAAAAAAAAGTTGAACTATATGGATTTGACTTGAGTTGTTTTATCATTAGGGTCACTGACGTACGATGGCCATCAATTGCTTGAGCAGTTCGTAAAGAATTGGTAATTTAAATACTTGAATTTAACTGGGTTCGTTTTCTGATAACCAAGTTAATAACCCTTAAAGCAACCTGTACAATGATAGTTCTCTAAAAAAAACTTGAAAATAGACGAGTAAAATTTTAAAAAAATTGAACCCCGAAGCGACAATGCAAATCTATAATGTTCATTTTATTTAGATATTTACATAACAGTCGTAAAGGGTTAAAAAAAAAAAATAATTCCTCCGAGACGATACTGCACAATTCCCCCGAGAGGGTAAGCATAATTCCCCCGAGAGGGTACGCACAATTCCCCCGAGAGGGTAGCGAGCAATTCCCCCGAGAGGGTACGCACAATTCCCCCGAGAGGGTAAGCACAATTCCCCCGAGAGGGTAAGCACAATTCCCCCGAGAGGGTACGCACAATTCCCCCGAGAGGGTAGCGAGCAATTCCCCCGAGAGGGTACGTACAATTCCCCCGAGAGGGTACGCACAATTCCCCCTAGAGGATACGCACAATTCCCCCGAGAGGATAGCTAGCAGTTCCCCCGAGAGGGTACGCACAATTCCTCCGAGAGGGTAGCGAGCAATTCCCCCGAGAGGGTACGCACAATTCCCCCGAGAGGGTAGCGAGCAATTCCCCCGAGAGGGTACGCACAATTCCCCCGAGAGGGTAGCGAGCAATTCCCCCGAGAGGGTAACGTACAATTCCCCCGAGAGGGTGCGCACAATTCCCCCGAGAGGGTACGCACAATTCCCCCGAGAGGGTAGCGAGCAATTCCCCCGAGAGGGTACGCACAATTCCCCCTAGAGGATACGCACAATTCCCCCGAGAGGATAGCTAGCAGTTCCCCCGAGAGGGTACGCACAATTCCTCCGAGAGGGTAGCGAGCAATTCCCCCGAGAGGGTCAGCACAATTCCCCCGAGAGGGTAGCGAGCAATTCCCCCGAGAGGGTCAGCACAATTCCCCCGCGAGACGGTAAGCACACTTCTTCCGAGAGGGTAATTAGCCATTTATTCGAGAGGGAACGCACATTTGCCCCGAGAGGATAGCGACTAATTCTCCCGAGGGATAGTGATCAATTATCCCAAGAAAGTAACGAATTAGAAAAACAGATTTAAAATTGTGATAACAGTATAGTTATGCCATGCTCATCAAGCATTGGTCACATTTCAGAGTGACTAAAAATTATATTATCGTCGCATCACCAAATCGAAGTCGTCGCTTGAAGCACATGCGAAGTTGCAGCTGCGAAGTAAATTTCAGTAATTTCAGTAAAAATCAATTTTCGCACGTTCGGTCACTTCGCATTTCGACCAAAAGCATAATTATTTTAGAGAACCATTATTTTGCTGTTCGAGTAGTGGTGTATGAAATGAAAAAAATTGAAATGAATTTTAGCATTCAAAAAAACAAAAGGTCTAACTCCCAATATTAGAAGAAATGAATCAAATGACAGAAATTTGAAAGCAGGGTTATTTAGTGCATGATTATGTGCAACTGTGTGATACTGTATGATTTAGTATTTTAAATTAGTAAAATAATATGTATCGAGTTCTTTTATAAACGCTCATAAGACGGTTTGAATCTTTCCTTGAAAATATTTGGTAGTGTCTTGGGTACTGTGGCAATAACAACGAGTGTATGCACCATCCTTTGTTAACAGTGGACTAATATTTTAGTTGTACATACATGGACCTCTTAGATGAGCAAATCCCTTTTGGTTTCGGAAGCATTAATTTTTCATAGGTTAATTACTGTGGTCAACAGTTTGGTATTTCACCTTACCATCGGTTCGACACAGCAGCGGCGTCGGTGAAAAAGATCAAAAAAAATGAGAGTGCACACCACGTTAGCCCGTACCAAGGAGAATACATTTTACTAAGGTGGCGCAGATAAACATTGCAAACCACTGGTTGTCTCTTCCATTCTTCTGGTGTTCTTATGGAACTGAAATAGTGACGTCACTATTTTAGTTGCATAAGAACACCAAAAGAGTGGAAGAGACAACCAGTGGTTTGCAATGTTTATCTGCGCCACCTTAGTAAAATGTATTCTCCTTGAGCCCGTACCGGTTTCCATCCGTTCCAGTAAACGCCTTGACAGTAGAGAAAACGTAAATCAAAACAAAACAAACATCGAAGTACCTATGTCGTCCGGAACACAAAAAAAGTCGTGAAGTGATTTTTGCATGATATAAGTAGTTAAATGTTCAGAAAATGCAATATTAAATTAATCATAGTGTGGATTCAAAAAAGTAAATGTAGTGTGCAAATAGTGAAGGCGACAAAGTTTGTGGTAAGCAGAAATAATTTACTAGATATCTTCACTTCATTTGCGACGTATGAATAGGAATGTGGGTGGAAACATCAAGAGAAATTTAGGTCAGAACCATATGGAAGGCGTCACGAGTAATACGACCAATAGAGATCATCGAAACGTAAGTGCTCTATATTTTTCTATCAAAAGTTATAACATTGCTTGATGTTTGAGAATGCGTTTCAGTTCTTTAGTTCTGACTCTAAAATTAGTCCTGTTTTGTAATTATAGTCCAGTTTCGTGATCGAAAGGAATCTTTCTTAACCAATTCCTTACAGAAACTTTCTACAGTGACAGAAATTTGAGTTTTTTTTTTCGCAAATACGTACTGCAATCGGAGAATATGGTTTTTTTGAGCGACTCAGGCATGGAATTTCTCGTGCATCAAGATATTCCGCAAAATTTCTTTTGGAACTGCAGACATTATGGTTCTAGATTTTCACTAGATTTTGGCTTGGTTCATGGTTGTGCTGTATACATATTAGGTTTTCCCTATTAGACTCAGCGATATATAACGGGTGTCGTCGAAGCAGAGGGCAGAGACGGTATGAGTTTTGAACTTATTTTCTTTGTTTGAAGAAGGAGGATCAAGGAAAGGAAATGTGTGGTTGCAGTTGAGTCGTTCAGCAAAGCAGTTTTTTGGCGGCGTGACGGTGAATGGTCATATTGGTTTTGTGATAATGAATTGTTTGTGGAATACGGAATTGTTATTTCGTGGTAGCATTACCAGGACAGGCTTAAGGGCAGTGTTAGGCTGTGGTGAACTGAATAATTTTGGCTTTGGTTAAGTTGGCGATGTTGTTCTACATCATCAGTTTATCTCTGGCATCATTGTTTCAATGTGATATTATATTTATACATCTCTTTGAAGATTCAGAGCAGCAAGGTATCTGTGAAATGTCATGAAACTATCGGCTACACAACAATAATCGGTTGAAAATGAATATGTGTCACTCCAACCACATTTGCATTTTCAAAAATCCATAATGAAAAACTTTTCTGTAATCACTGCACGAGAAACACATCTTCATATATGTGTATGATGGGGCTTATAAATATTCACCAAGTGATAATCACAAAGTAGTGTGTTCAAACAGTTTGACAAAGGTTGAACCAAGAGTCAAAATCCTAAGGTGTTGGCAATAATTTAAATCGGGTTTGCTCAGTAAGATTAATATAATATCTTTGATGTTATAAAGGTGCTAGTTAAGGTGCCTTCAAATTAAATCGTGGACACGTATTCTATTTAGCTGATGTAACCATTCTCTGAAGCATACATTGAAAATCTATATTGAGATGTCAATCTATGAGATAAGACAAAGTTAGCGTCAGATATAATTTACACAGTATTTGTAGTTATATCTGAGGGTCATGGTTTGGTTATTTGATTATTAACAATAGACCTTCAGTTCTGTAAATACTGGTGATCATTGGATGGCAGATACTGTATAGTATATGATATGAACATGTTATATCTATGTTCGTCGTTTAGTTAGTATGAAAATAATTTTATTGAATTTAGTGGAATTGTCATTGTTGATTAAAGTTATTCTCTTGTAATAGGAATATAGCCGTATTTAAGTGATGATGAATATTTTTTTCGCAAAGAACAGGGATGTTAGAGTGTATATATAAATTATCAGATATGGCGAAGCCGTCAGCTTATAATATGATCACTATTTACATCAGTGTAAATATGAAGACACGTTGTGAGATTGCTTTTAAGCATTTTGTGGTCAGCGTAAGAATGGTAAGATATTTAATGGAATTAATATGTATTTGCTGTTTTGTGAAATAGTTGTTGTTCTTGAAGTCGGTTAAAGAGAAAAGGACTTTTGTTCGAATGAGTGTAATCTTTTGTATTTACCTACACGTAGTGGCAATCATGGCAGTGCCAGTAGGTTGATGCATAATTGTTCAATTCTTCCTCAAATACTTCGGTGCTTTGAATACTTGATGATGATGGATTATGAGATTGCGTATTAGATACTGTAGTTGTTACTTGCTTCTCATTACGTCCGTTTAGAGAGTATAAAAAAATAGATTTGCAGTAGATTTCTTACAGTCGTATTCGATAACAAAGTGATCTGATTCATTTCACAGACCACAAATCTAGTCTAGTTTAGTTTACATTTACACAATCATTACTTAGAAAAGTTCTCGAAACGATCGAAAGAAACGATCAAATCTGACAATACATGTCAGTGGTTCCTCCTACTAAAGACTGAGAGTACCCTGCATCCCCACAACCAGCACGGACTGGGGTATTTGTTAGACGGAAAGGATGGGAGATCTGGGAGTCACCGATGGGTCGGTGATGCGATCCATGGATTGGGGATGTTCGGGATGTTCCTAAGGTGATAGATTGTGTGGTGATTACTATGAAGGACAAGCGGCACAGCTCGCTTTGGTTGCATAACTTGTAGGCGTTATATACTGTGCTGTGGAAGTTGGAAGGAAGAAAAACGAATTTTTGCGTGTCGTCTCTGGTTCAAGCGATGGCTATGAGCATATGAATATACATGCGTTGTATATGTAGAGAAGAGAGAGAGAGAGAGAGAGAGAGAGAGAGAGAGAGAGAGAGAGAGAGAGAGAGAGAGAGAGAGAGAGAGAGAGAGAGAGAAGTGGATAGAAAGATACAAAGTAAGATGAAAGGGACGGGCCAAGGATTGAACCCATGACCTTCTGCATACGAATCAGAAGCGGTAGCCACTAGACCATCAAGCCCGTCTGGGTTACTTGGAAAAGTTCTGGAAAATTATAAAATCGACTACTATTATCATGTTTCATGTTATTATTTATTAATGTTCTCAATGCATCGTAGATACTCTGCAGGCATAAAAACGCCTACTGTACAGCGTCATGGAATATAATTGAACAAGCCCATAGAACGACGACGTCTCATCAATCGCGTCGTTTAGAATGTTTTATAGATGTGAAGCAAGGTCGTTGGGTGTCACGTTGCTAAGAAAGTTAATGTCATTTGATTCAAGTTCCTTGTCCTGGGACAGAATATGAACATTTACGGCATGGGTAAACTAGTGGTACCTCCCTGATCAAATTACTTGAATAACCTCGATGAATCAATTTCAATTGTCTTCCAATCTTCAACGATTATTGAATACACGCAGAAAAATAAATAGTAAACACAATTAAATTCTAGTTCAAATCAACAAATTTTTCAATTTGCTATAGCGACAAACTGATTTCTAGTTTAAACTGAACTGTTCCATTGTTTGATAATACAAATATTTTCATTTGCTGAAATTTTTGACAGTTTGTTAGAACAAACAGAGATTTGGTAATTTCAACATACAATAACAGTTTGTTTTAAACGACTGCACTTTTGCCACTAACAAAGTCGGGAAGTGATTGTGTTGGTGACGGCAGCTCCTGCGGCAGCTCGAAAATCCATTTTTAGACACTCGACAAGTGGATGGAAGCGAGAACGAAAAAAAAAGGCAAAAGAATCGAAACCGACTCAATTATTTAGGTGAAGTATTGCAGTGTTTACGAGTTTTGCGGTGCATTTTTAAAGGCTTTGCAATACACCAACTGTACCATCGCATATAAATTGAAATCCCAATATGTAATATACAATTTGAAATACATTGGATAATCCGTTCATTTAGTAATGATCAACAATATAGCGAAAACAGAACATTTATTCATTCAGGCACTGTTTTATACCATACTATTTTATGAGAGTAGATCAGGTGGAGGATGTAGGGAATGAGAGTGGGTAAATATTGAGGATAAAATATAATTGATGCATATAAATTTAGAGTGTGCTGGAGCAGCCCTGTGAGCGAAACGAAAGTATAATTATGAAAGGGGCTTACACGGATTCTTGAATTGGGACAGAAAATGTGGAAAGAGAAGGAAAGGAACAAAACAGAAAAGTGAGTCAGTCTTATAACGAACTTTGTGGAAAGATGTTTGGCGGTACGAACGCTCTGAGTTTGTAGGGCAAAAGTAACACCAAGCCAAATGAAGAGATCACCAGTGCCGAAGTGGGATCGCGGCTTCCGCGAAACACGACACACTATCGCCACCTCTATAACGGCTCGCGATGATTTGATAGCTCGACACCAAACCCCCGTGTGTTCATATAGGAAACGGTTCGCGTCTGTGCTGATTTGACAGAAGCGATCGCTCGCTTCGCTGGTCGACCGTTAAATTAGGGGGGGGACAGTTTTGGATCGCCACTGTCACGTCGGTTCGTCGGTGGTTTTAGTGTAGTACGATATGGAATTGCCACCGCTGCACACGTGTCAATCCTCATCCAATTAGGCAACCGGTCGGTCAAATCCCATCTGCCCGAATCACACCTAGCCGCCCATGCTCTTCAACCCGCATTGATTACTGCGGACTACAGTCACTATATACACAGTCTGGCGGACTGTCACTTTCGACCGGAGCCAATCGAGCATGACGTCATAGTGTCCACACCGATAAATGCTACACCGTGACGTCATGCTCGATTGGCTCCGGTCGAAAGTGACAGTCCGCCAGACTGTGTATATAGTGACTGTACTGCGGACCGGTGTTCGTTAAATCCAAAATACGCAGATCTGCTCCAACCAAAGCCTATATAGCACAGTTCGTATGTTTCAGCACCAAGGCTGTTCATATTGAAGTAGTCGGAGATTTGTCGACGCAATCGTTCCTGTCTGCTCTACGGCGATTCGTTGCTCATCGTGGGTTACTCGAACACATATATTCGGATAATGTCACAAACTTTGCTGGGGCAAAACACGAACTTCATGCTCTCTACCAAATGCTCAATAACCGAACTGAAAATGCTCGTATCGCTCCCAAGTAACCACTAATGCCTGGAACACATAGCGTCCGTTCCGTCAAGGTTTGCGTTTTTTTGACAGTTTTCCCATGGGAAATGTGTCAAACTACTGTCACGCACACGCAAACGTATGCATTGTGTGGGGCACTTAAGCCGTAAAAATTGGCACCAAGTTGGTTCTATATCCACATGAAGAGCAATGTTAACAGAGCTCATTAGAACTACATCCTATAATAGATTTGCTTGAAAGCCAATTTTGGCGAAATATTGCTTATCCAGAGAAATCTTCCAACCTGGCGGAGTGAAGAGGACAAAGAAGACCAGTTCCGCAAACGTCAAACTGCTGCACACTTCAAAAAGTATGCACACAACCTTGAAACAAAAATAAATAGTTGAGAATCTAAATTATGTTTAATAACGTACAGCTGCATACTAAAGTACTAAAACTACACCTAATATAGTTTAGAAATAAGTTAGATGTTGTAGCAGCAATTGCATTTGCAATTGGATTACATAAACCATAAACGAAACAATTTTCATTATTTATGAATTTTATGGCAACCAAGTGAGTGACAGCTTTTTAGCGTGAACCGAGCACTTTTGACGTTTGCGGAACGACTGCGGCGGTCGAAACCGCCGCAACCCCGTTGGATTTTTTCTATTTTACCGCAGTATTCGGCTGATATACGGCCAGCTTTAATCTGCGTACCGAGTCTCTGGTGAAAGAGTTGTCAAAAATGGGTCAAGAAAAAAGAAAACAAAAGTTCTTTACTTTATTTGTTTCTCCGGATGTTTTCCATCGAAGTCTATAGAGATGATTTGTGAAACTAATCCGAGGGGGTCGACAGTAATCAATTTGCTTCAGTTACCATGCGATAAGCCGTAATTTTATTTGATTTTCTGAAATATTCACAATTGTTTTCATTATTTTGAATATCGGTTCGATTTTTTCGGATTTTTCTCATTTTCTGCCATTTTCGAGGGGGACGACTCTTCCCGATATCGTAGATTTTTTGCCAAAACCTACAAGGAATCACATTTTTTTTTTTCATAATTTCAACAAAACTGAAGAAATTAACAGAAAATCGATCAAAATCAACCGTATCCGATAAAATCGATTATAATGTTGGCTTATCCACATAAAATCGAACAAAATCAACGCACATCCCTGAACAAAAATGTAAAATTTTCTCGATTTTGTTTTGTTCTCCCTGTTCTTCCGGATGGAGCTTGTTTATAAACAACAGCTGATCACGGATGTGGCTGTTGTTTACATAGTCTACGCATTATTTTAATCCTCAGTATGCCATTATGTAGCTAATAAATCTTCTCAATAACATGCATTTCCCATATTTCTGAAGTGATCCGTTGTTGCATTCGCTAATTCCAGCAATTCCTGCCGCTGAGCGACCAGCTGATGGTCGACGCCTCGGTCGACGCAGCTGATTGTTTACCTGGAAGAGCTGTCATAATTTTCGAAGTGGCGTCGCGACGTCGTAACATTTTGAGAGATGTTAGCCGTTTTCAGCGCCAATTTTCGCCGATTTTCGAACGATTTTTTTCATTTTATTCGATTTTTTCAGATAATAGGAGGCAATCAGTGAAGTACTAGATTGAAAGTAGTGAGCTGGATTTTTGTATGGTGAGATGATCAATTCTCCATTTCTGCAATGAAATGGTGCAAACAGCGTAGGTTATATGATTTATTGGCTAATTTCATGATATTTGAGCAAAAGTTCGAATAACTGTGTTGTTGTATTATTTTTTCCTGCAACTTCAACAACACAGTTATCCAAACTTTTGCTCAAACAGCATCAAATTAGTCAATAAATCATATAACCCACGCTGTTTGCACCATTTCATTGCAGAAATGGAGAATTGATCATCTCACCATACAAAAATCCAGCTCACAACTTTCAATCTAGTACTTCACTGATTGCCTCCTATTTCAATTTTTACCATTTTGTTGAAAATAAATAGCACAAAATCGATTTTAACTTGGAAAATGGCAGAAAATGAGAAAAATCCGAAAAAATCGAACCGATGTTCAAAATAATGAAAACAATTGTGAATATTTCAGAAAATCAAATAAAATTACGGCTTATCGCATGGTAACTGAAGCAAATTGATTACTGTCGACCCCCTCGTTCTGAACATCAGTTCGATTTTTTTCGGATTTTTCTCATTTTCTACCATTTTCCAAGTTAAAATCGATTTTATGCTATTTATTTTCAACAAAATGGTAAAAATTGAAAATATCTGGAAAAATCGAATAAAATGAAAAAAAAAATCGTTCGAAAATCGGCGAAAATAGGAAGCAATCAGTGAAGTACTAGATTGAAAGTAGTGAGCTGGATTTTGGTATGGTGAGATAATCAATTCTCCGTTTCTGCAATGAAATGGTGCAAACAGCGTGGGTTATATGATTTATTGCCTAATTTGATGCTGTTTGAGCAAAAGTTTGGGTAACTGTGTTGTTGAAGTTGTAAGAAATAAATAATACAACAACATAGTCAACCAAACTTTTGCTCAAACAGCATCAAATTAGGCAAGAAATCATATAACCCACGCTGTTTGCACCATTTCATTGCAGAAACGGAGAATAGGAGGCAATCAGTGAAGTACTAGATTGAAAGTAGTGAGCTGGATTTTTGTATGGTGAGATGTTCAATTCTCCATTTCTGCAATAAAATGGTGCAAACAGCGTGGGTTATATGATTTCTTGACTAATTTGATGCTGTTTGAGCAAAAGTTTGGGTAACTGTGTTGTTGAAGTTGCATGAAATAAATAATACAACAACAAAGTTATCCAAACTTTTGCTCAAACAGCATCAAATTAGCCAAGAAATCATATAACCCACGCTGTTTGCACCATTTCATTGCAGAAATGGAGAATTGAACATCTCACCATACAAAAATCCAGCTCACTACTTTCAATCTAGTACTTCACTGATTGCCTCCTATTGATTATCTCACCATATACAAAAATCCAGCTCACTACTTTCAATCTAGTACTTCACTGATTGCATCCTATTGGCGCTGAAAACGGCTAACATCTCTCAAAGTGTTACGACGTCGCGACGCCACGTCGAAAATTATGACAGCTCTTCCAGGTAAACAATCAGCTGCGTCGACCGAGACCAAAGTATCTAAATACCAAGGTAAGAGATTCCCGCTAATATTCACGGATTAGTGAGAAAAGGAAAAAAGCAAAAAATTGTTATGAAGTTTGCGCTGATTTGTATGGGCACATCACTATTTAGCAAACTTTCTTAAGAAATTAAGCACTCCAATCTTAGAAGCTATTATTTAATTGCATCTGACTGGATTAAATGTGACCCCCATGCAATAAAACAGAAAATATCGCCATTTGAAAATCGGTAACAAATTTTTTGTAATTGATTCTAAACATGTTTTTTCAGCATTTAGAAACATCCAAACTAACAAAACTTCACAAACTTTGCTGAAATAATGATATTTTAGTGTAAAAACACCAACTTTTCATAACTAACGCAGATGTGTTGGTGTGTCTCATTTTTGACATTTACGGGAAGCTCTTACCTTGGTAAATATTTATATACTTTGGACCGAGACGTCGACCATCAGCTGGTCGCTCATTGATAGGAATTGCTGGAATTAGCGAATGCAACAACGGATCACCTCAGAAATATGGGAAATGCATGTTATTGAGAAGATTTATTAGCTACATAATGGCATACTGAGGATTAAAATAATGCGTAGACTATGTAAACAACAGCCACATCCGTGATCAGCTGTTGTTTATAAACAAGCTCCATGAAGAACAGGGAGAACAAAACAAAATCGAGAAAATTTGACATTTTTGTTCAGGGATGTGCGTCGATTTTGTTCGATTTTATGTGGATAAGCCAACATTATAATCGATTTTATCGGATATTTCGGATATGGTTGATTTTGATCGATTTTCTGTTAATTTCTTCAGTTTTGTTGAAATTATGAAAAAAAATGTGATTCCTTGTAGGTTTTGGCAAAAAATCTACGATATCGGGAAGAGTCCCCGCATAGTTGTAAATACCGAGCAACTCACTGGAACAATCCGTTCCCAGCCATCTTAGCAAACTGCAGTAGAATCACTTGGCATAATACGGAACCTCCCGGTGATGGCGACTTGCTCCGCCAACAGTCCACTCTTCAATGAGGCAGCATCACACTGACGACGACCCCGTCATGGTGCTGGCTGTCACTGATGCTTGCTAGGGGAAATACACGCATGGTGAATGCTACTCAGCTTTGTTCATACCCCACATTCTCCCTCTTCTCCGAAAAAAAAAAGTTTTCTTACTATCAGACTTGTTATTTTTACGCTCAAACCCTCAATTTCGTTCTCTTCATCCTTATGGCACCAATGCAACAAGATACACTTCAAGATACAAGAATTAAGACGAATGGCCATATTTACTTTTTTGTTTAGTAAACGCACTTTTGTTAATATCGAACCTATATCATTTGATTGATAACTTGCAATGCTAACCGATCATTTATGGGGTTTTGCCGAGCTCCAATAAAAATAACTACAACACACGCAGTTGGGTGATGCGTCTTCTCTCCTTCAAGCGCACGTCTCGTTATGTAGCCGGCCCTGTTTTTCTCTCACTCAAATCAATCGTTATTCACGATTGCGAAAATTCGACGCATTCAACGAAAACGAACATTTTGTAAAAATTATTTGTCAAAAAAGAAAAAAAAACAAGAGATTAACGAATTTGAGATTTATCAGACTAAAAATTCCGTATATCATACAACTCCATTTTCAATGTTTCAATGTGATGGTACAGATGGACCATATATAGCACACAAATGTCCTTCATTATACGAAAATAGATTCTACAAAACGAGTTCGAAAGAGGTTCTACAACATATTTTCAGTAGATATGTTTTCATTGCGTACTTCGAATTTTAAACTGTTTTACGATATGCAACTTTTATGGGCAGTTTTCATTACACGTCCCTGCATTTTCCTCACGCACAGCTTTCGGCAGTTATCATGCAACGCCATTTCCTTAGACGGGTTTCTTTACACATCGCTGCATTTTCCTGATGCAAACAATTTTCGGCAGTTTTTCAATAACGCCATTTCCTTGGACGGATTTCATTTCATGTCCCTGTATTTTCCTTATGCAGAAAAATTTTCGGCGGTTATCCAACAACGCCTTTGCCTTGGACGGGTTTCACTACACGTCCCTGCATTTTCTTTTTTCCACTACACGTCCCTGCATTTTCTTTATGCAGAATAATTTTCGGCGGTTATCCAAAAATGCCGTTTCCTTGGACGGTTTTCATTACACGTCCCTGCATTTTCCTTATGCAGAAAAATTGTCGGCGGTTATCCAACAACGCCTTTACCTTGGACGGTTTCCACTACACGTCCCTGCATTTTCTTTATGCAGAATAATTTTCGGCGGTTATCTAAAAATGCCGTTTCCTTGGACGGTTTTCATTACACGTCCCTGCATTTTCCTTATGCAGAAAAATTTTCGGCGGTTATCCAACAACGCCTTTACCTTAGACGGTTTTCACTACACGTCCCTGCATTTTCTTTATGCAGAATAATTTTCGGCGGTTATCCAAAAATGCCGTTTCCTTGGACGGTTTTCATTACACGTCCCTGCATTTTCCTTATGCAGAAAAATTTTCGGCGGTTATCCAACAACGCCTTTACCTTGGACGGTTTTCACTACACGTCCCTGCATTTTCTTTATGCAGAATAATTTTCGGCGGTTATCTAAAAATGCCGTTTCCTTGGACGGTTTTCATTACACGTCCCTGCATTTTCCTTATGCAGAAAAATTTTCGGCGGTTCGACACGCCATTAATTTGCTCAACCAAAAACCCGAGCAAAAACCAACCCAACCAACCAACGCCGCGAGTATTTTACGGCAACATTCACAATAGTCAAACACCTCTACCATCATGCACATCAACCTGTTTGCATTTACCGTTCAACCGAGCGACAACAATTATGTACGATCCGAGAAATCAACGAAAGCGCGACCATCCATGCCGAGCAAGAACATGAAGAAACATGCATGCAATCATCGACCGACCACCTATCCACAGCGTGCTACCAGTCGACAACAAAAATCAACTACGTCACCGCGCCTTTGTTCATGTGTTTGTGCTAGAACCAAGGCTAAAACAGAACGCGGTTGGAAAAACCAAAACTTTCCGCGCTCTAGCATTCGTCAGGAACCGCAGAATTGCAACACCCACTTCACTGGCAGCACCACCACACACTTCACACACCAAAACGATTTGTTTTCTCTCACTGTTTTTATGCCAAGTGATTCTACCTATTTTATGATTAACTTGTTATTGATTATGATGCACTCCTGGCAGGATCGCCAATGTAAATACCGAGCAACTCACTGGAACAATCCGTTCCCAGCCATCTTAGCAAACTGCAGTAGAATCACTTGGCATAATACGGAACCTCCCGGTGATGGCGACTTGCTCCGCCAACAGTCCACTCTTCAATGAGGCAGCATCACACTGACGACGACCCCGTCATGGTGCTGGCTGTCACTGATGCTTGCTAGGGGAAATACACGCATGGTGAATGCTACTCAGCTTTGTTCATACCCCACAATAGTGAAATACAATTTGTATTACAGTCCGCATAGTAAGTCTTCTTTATCTGTTACTGTAACTGTACCACGAACAGTTGCTTTTCTGTAGAAACTGTGAAACTCGAAGCATTCGATCATAAAGAACGGTTTATGTAACCCATCTCAAGCTGTAACAACATATCATATTGTACAGAAATTGTCAAATAATATAAGGATGAAAACCCGGGAGGCATGATGGCAATATAAAATGACCTTTTATCAAACGGTTTGAGATTATATTTGCGCAACACACTCACACAAATGTATTTCACTGTATGCCACTTAAAATCGACAGTTTGCCAAATAGTAGCTTTCATTGGTATCTGTACCGATTGAACTTTTCAGTTTTGTAGAAAAAAAAAACAAAATCTTTCGCCCGCGAGCTAAGCGACAACAAACTGAAACTCGAAAAACGGTTTCAAGTGCATGGAGCGGTCTTGATGAAACCCTGGATGAAACAAGGGTAAGTTTTCCATAACTCATCAATTTGTTGTTTATGCCATATCTTATCGAATGTAAATTATTTTGCAGAATACGCGAACTTGAGAGTGCGACTTCGAGGGATTCCTCAAAACGGAGGAGGAAGGATTCGTCTTGCAGCGGGAGAGAATTGTATGCCTCTTGCGAGTAAAAATCTGCTGCCACTGGAGGAAGGTCCATAGTAAGTTTTAATGTCCGTGGAAGCGGCCGGGCCCAAAATGGAACACGTCGCAAGTCGGAGAATTCCATCGACATAACAACCCATTTCATCCGATCGGAATAACCCGAGATGCTCCTCCGTTTATGTAGGTTACGCTGCTTGGTATGACGGTATGATGAATTCGTGGAAAATATTTTTTTCAATAAAACAAATCTTTAGCTAACGCATAACCCCTTTTTATTTTTAAACGGTTTCAATATATCTGAACCATATGCCATAAGCTTATAATATCATGGAAGACCATAAACCAATAATATCACATACATTGTTCGTTTTCCTTCCACATTTATTGTAAAACTGATCTCTAACCATTTGCTATGCAGTGGATTGTCTCAAAAACTGGATAGTATATTGACTGTATCCTTTACTGTATTGCGAAAAATTTGTTCGAGAAAACGAGCGATTTTTTATGGTAACCTATCTTAACCGCCTATTCCACATACTGTAATTTGGCTGCTTACCATTTGTCAGACTGGCAAATCTGTACATGGAATGGTTATCTTACTGTTATCGCGGGTAGTTTGAGAAATAGTTAAATGTCAATAACTAATAGTCATCTACAGTATAAGAAACATTGAATTTACTGTTAGTGGTTATGCGGGTCGTCCCCCTCGAACTAATCAAAAGCATAAACAATAACCATGTTAGTTATATTTTGGGTTATAAAATATACACACTAAGATTCAGATGTTCCAGCTCAGTAATTTTTTCACTGAGTTCAGTGTTTTTTCATCTTTTTACTGAGTTTTCAACAGCAGATTTATCTCGGTACACTCGGTTATCGTATTTACCGTTTACCAGTAACGATATTTACCGTGCATCAGTACATTTTGACAGTTTATTATCTGAGCTCGGTAACTCATTTACAGAATATCCGCAAAAGAAATAACCGAGCGTACCGAGTTAAATCTGCTGTTGAGAACTCAGTAATACCCCTTATACCCCGGACAGACATGTGATACGAGTGAGATTCCTGTACAACGGTACGCAGTGTCAAGAAAATTCTAACAAGACTGACTTGAACTGAGAGAATTTTCAGTATGGCACTCATTTCAAGCGCAATAGGCTCCTAAAGTCCTATCGAGTTTCTTGTTTTAAACCACAATATATGGTTCAAGAGTACATATTTACTCAATTTTTGACGTTTTTATTAACCGTAGTTGAAAATATATAATTTTTATTTTTTTAGCCTTTTGTCTCGTCCCTAGCTTATAACACATACTTTGAGTAATTTTTTTTCACCGTGTATGTCAGATAGGAACATTTTTGAAATCCCAGTGCGAAAAATGTCGAGCTCAGTCACACAAGGTAGACCTCAAATGTCAAAGTAGAACTATTTACCATTTTACTTATTTCGAATTTTCTCATTATTCCTTTGTTTTTCAAGTTCGAGTAAAGTACAATTTCGATTAGAATACCATGCTTGATCGTATTATTCAATATAAGCGAGATTTCGTCTTTAATTTTAGGACCCTATTGGGTTGTTTAGTGAATAAAATATTGCTATTTTCTATAGCCTAATCGAAAGAGCTCATTTTTCTGAGTATAACGTGATTTTATTGGATTCCTACACCTTTGTTTTGATTGTTAAATCAACAAAACAGTTTTAATTTTCGTGGATAGAATGACAGTTCAATCGCTAAAATGACAGTTCGACCCGAACAAAAAAATTTCCCCATACAAACTTTAAATGCATTTTATAAATAGTTCCCGAACTCCAAAAATTATGAAATTTTGGATTTCGACTAATTTTTGGGCGGAGAATCCGATTATGAAATAATCCAGATACCCCTAAAGAACCCAATTGTACAGTGACTCTTGTATCACATGTGTGTCATAAGTATATTGAGCTTTGCAAAGATTTCGCGACGATCGTGCAAATGTTCAATCTTTGACAGCACAATGTTCACACATCCAACAACAAAGGAAATAGTGCATAAACAAACCGCTTAGTCGAAACACCACCCTAAAATAACGCTCTGTTACTGGAAAACTGTAGCGGCGACATCAACCAATGTATGCTGAAACCGGTGTGCATATTTTGTGGTGGGACAATTTTGTTTGCCTGTGCGTCGTATTTGGCGCAAGATCGTCAATAAAAAGATGGGAAAAATACCGAGCTGATCTTAGTGTGTATGTGTGAGAAGGACGATTGGATCAATGTGTATTGTGTATGCACTTCAGTGTTGGATTCCGGAGTCGATTTCACTTCACTTTCAAACAACCGTTTTCGCTTAGGGATGTACGTAGAGTGCCGTTTTGAGCACCCCTTGAACCTAGTTCTGGCTGTCAAAAGTGAAACCATAACAAAAACAAGCAGTCAGAAATATTATTTGTTGGTCCTCCGGAAAGAATTAGAAATTATCATTGGAAGGCTTAAAGGTATTTAAATTATTTAAATGAATGATAATTAGCTTTCATCTATTCATAATTTATTGTTTATTTTCATCCCATAGAATTAGCGACACGAAAGATGATGAATCATCTGATTCCATCCAGATTCCTGGAGGAGAAGAAAACTATATCGAAGAGGAGTATTTGGATTCTGACAACGATGAATTGACAGCAGCTATCGATGAACCAGAACAGTTTCGGAACATATCCGTCCCATCTATCAACGTTGAAGGCGAAGATTTGCGATCATCCATTTCGGAAGAATGTTCCAATTCCAGCAAAGAGCCAACTGAAAACGACGGAGGAGTTGAAGTAGGAGAACAAGTGACATTTTCCCTCAACATGTCAGCCAAGAAGTACAGAAAGTATCAATTCCACATAATCGGCGCCTTTTATGCTCGGTCGTTTCGAACGCAACATTTATCAGATGCATTGTTCAAGCGGGATATTTATGGACATACGCTGCCGGAATTGCATAAGTGTATTTGGAAGCATTGCGCAAATTTCGTTGCCCGTGAAGTGGTTGTTGACTGTTCCGATGGTGATAAAAACGTGAGATGGGCATCTAAGCAGACTCCGGACGTGTCGGATATCGGAAAATACATCCTTCTGAAGCATGGCAAGACTAAAAAGGTGCACACTCTGGCTGATTTGGGTGAAAATACCAAGCTGCTGTCGAAGTGGCGCGGAAGTGAGGTGCAGGTCCACGTTTTCAAACATTCTACTGCTGTGGCGTCGAACACTCTATGGGACATGGTGAACAAAAAACTGCTACACCCTGAGTCAAAGGACAAAACAGGAGCACCAGCAACACAGGAAATTGTTAGCTGTATCGAGCAATTGAAAAGTACGCATACGCACTACACTGCGTTGTACGCTTCTTGGGAAAAATGGGCGAATTACATTCTTGCTCACCCCGGTGATGTACGACCGAATCTAATGAAGGATGCTCCACCGGACGAATACCTTCATCTATTCCGATCGGTGCCGGTATCAGAAGTGCATCGTCTTCAAGCCACTCGTCATGGTTTACAAGTCGCCTACAACATCGTTGAAAGTATTTCATCATCAATCAATACTTTGTGCGACAGGGTTGATTCGGTTACTATAAACGTTGCGGAGGTTCAACTGCAAGCACATGAACTGAAGGCACAAGTTCGAGCTTCTCATTCACTTCTGCAAGCTATGGAAGCATCACTGCCACCCGAGGAAAGTGAGTTTAGCCGGAAATTAGCATCTAAGGCGAGGGGGGCGACACATCCAGATTATCTTAGTTTTACAAATAATCTTAGGGTAGGGCGGGGCAAGATGAGCACCCTAAGGATCACGTTGAGTTTATTGAAAGTGAACACAATTTTTCAAGGTACCTCTCAGTAGTTCTTTTCTATATCATGTTTTCTACCACCCATAAACATGGCAGGGTTCAAAATTCACAATAAGGATGATTTATTTGACTAAACAAAAAAGATGTTTTATGGTCAGTTCGAACATGCTGCGGGGCAAGACGAGCACCCCTACGGGGTAAGAAGAGCACTTCATTAAAAACCTAATATTTTAGCTATAAATTGGCCATACAGTGATTGATATAACAAATCTTCTTTATAGCTATGGTATCACGTTCCAAAATTATCAGTTTCTTTATAGATTATTTGAAAAATGCGGTTTTATGATACTTTATACGAAATGACCCGAAAAACAATGAACGATTATTAAGTGGCTTAATTTAGAAATCTGCGCAACCAAATAGTTACAGAGGATACGGAAACCTATGTTTGGCACAATTGAGTGGATTACAATAATTTCAAAATATTTTCTATACTCCCATCAGGGGTGCTCATCTTGCCCCAATATAGAGAAATAACTAAAATTGAATAAATTTTAATGTTTGTTGTTAGAAAACATTTTCTAATATAACTTAAAATGCTTTGTAGTATGCTAGTAATGTTGGCTGATAACCAGAATTATGGTAAAAATTTGGTTCTGACGTAAAAACCTTATTTTATTTTGATGATTTCTTATAAGAAAATGCAAAAAATCCATGCTATTGACTAATTTGACGATATTTTTCAATTCGTTCATTATGAAGTACCTTTTTTCAGGTTTACAAACAGGATGAACTTTATTCTAACGGATTATGATGTTGTTTGGACAAAATTCATCATAAAAGTAGTGAAACGGAGGGGTGCTCATCTTGCCCCGGGTGGCCATCTTGCCCCGTCCTACCCTACACATCTTTTGCACTGTGCATTATCCGTTTCCATCTTACTATCTGCTCCCATCCTATCCATCTCAAATCTTTTTTTCGAGCTATTCACATCTCTTTGCATCTAACGCAACCGACGTAAACACGACAAAAGATTTTGTTGTCAAACTTCAAAACAATGAACCGCGTAATCAAAGTTGGTCGTCTGGAAGCAGCAAGGATTATCTCCTGCCGCATCCGGAAGAGAAGCAACAGGAGCAATCCAATAACAGTATCGG
The DNA here is from genome assembly GCF_035046485.1 of Aedes albopictus. NCBI lineage: Eukaryota > Metazoa > Arthropoda > Insecta > Diptera > Culicidae > Aedes > Aedes albopictus. The sequence goes on from NC_085138.1 coordinate 352,134,176, forward strand.
AGCTGATATGATTCGGCTGAGGGAGGTAAGTGACATTCCAGTAAAATCTGCCACAATCGACGAGCACTCGATGCAGTTTAACACATACAACGTATCTCCACGATTTTGCAGCCGGAGCCAGGGGTTGATCTCCGTATTCCGCTTCCGAGACAAGAACGGCCGAGCGGATTTTTCTTCGACGTCGAGATGGTCTATTTCACCTTCTACGGTCACCTGCAGCGAATCTGATGAGAGTACGGATGTTGAGCAAGCAGAAACAGTAACGACGGCTTCACCAACGGAGACAACCATCAAGAAGCTGGAAGGATCCCGCGAAGGAACCACAAAACAAGTTTCGACGACAAATGCCGGATTGAAGCTAAATGTTCCGGTGGTCGATGGAACAATTATGGCTAATAATCACTGTACAAAATGGGAGCTATGGGTTCAAAGAGCCTCCCTTTGCGTTGCTGTACGCTAGGCGATATGAAGCTAAGAGGTATGTCCGAATTTTGGCGTTAGTAGTAAGGAACCGTTGACTAATTTGATTACATAGTTTTTAGGCTCTCACCGTTTGCATGCTGCATAATTCAATTCCCGGTGGGAAATGCAAGAACCTATGACGGGTACCTACTAATGTGATGCCAGGAGTAGTCTGTTATCGGGACCTATAACGGCACCGATCTGAATTAGAAATTGTATCTAAGTTGAAACTGAATGGAAAGAATTAAAGTAGCGGTGAATTGTGAACAATCAGTAGCTTTCTGAATAAAAAAAATTGTATTAACAGTAGTCTATGATGGGGAAGGTGTAGGTCTGGCATGACCAAAAATAAGTCTACGCACTAGCGTGCGCAGGGTTCTTGCTTAGGGGGGGCACCATAATAATGGTGCAATATATGTATGATCATTGATTGATCATGGTGCAAAATAGAGTTATGGTGTTACACGCAATATGAATTCCCAAGTAGGGGTTTCAACATGTTGTGGTGCTAACATCGCCAAGTACTTCATATTGGGATTCTGGAGAAGGCTTCGGATGGTGTTGATTACAAGGCATTACGAAACTTTAACATGAAGTCATTATCTCGACTCTTATAAATTTTTATAAACGTATCAAATACAATGGAGAATATCGAGAAAATTATCAATTATAGAAAAAAATATTGTCGTTGTGAAAGAATTTTGATGCTGGACAATTAGTGATGCTAGAACTGGAGAATGTCAGAATTCCTAGATAGAATATTTTGATCGGAATCCTTGTTGCAATCTACAGAGATTCCTCCAGGATTTCTCCAAAGATTCGTGCATGATTCCTCCAGGAATACCTCCTAAAAATCTTCCAATAATTCCTTCAGAACTTCCTCCAGGAAGTCTCAAATATTTCTCCAGGAATTCCTCAAATAATTCCTCCAGGAATTCCTCCAGTATACACTCCAGGAATTCTTCCAAAATTACCTTCTGGAATTCCTCCTGAAATTTCTTTCAGGAAAATCCTCTAGGAATGTCTGCCAGAATTCCCCCAATATTTCCTCCAGGGATTCCTCTAGGAATTGCTCCACGGATTTCCCCAGAAAATTCTAAAGGATTTTCTAAATAATATCTTCCTGGAATTCATCGAGAAATTCCTCCAGTAGTTCCTTCAGAAAATTATCCAGGAAGAACGCCAGAAATTCCTACAGGAATTCCTCCAAAAAAATTCTTCCAAGAATTCCTCATGAAATTCCTCCAGGGATTTTTCCAGAAAATCCTCTAGGAATTTCTGCCAGAATTTCTCCAGAGAATCCTAAAAGAATGTCTCCTGGAACTCTTCCAAAAATTTTGCGAGGAATCTCTACAGGAAATCCTCTAAAGATTCCTCCAGTAATTTCTCCAGGATTTTTTCCAGGATTTTTTTTCAGGAATTCCTCCAGGGATTCAATAATGAATTTTTTTCAGAAATACCTCCAAATATTCCTTTAGAAACTCCTCGAGGGGTTCCTTCAGACATTTCGTTAGAAATTCCTCAAATATGCAACTAGTGATTTCTTTCAGGAATTCCTCCACGGATTCCTGCAGAAAATCCTAACGGAATTTCTTCCGAAACTCTTCCAGGAATACCTCCAGGGAATCCTCCAGGAATTTCTTAAGATTTTTTTTTTCAGAAATTTCTTCAGGAATTTCTCCAGGGATTCATTACTGAATTTCTTCAGAAATTTCTCAGAAACTTCTTCCAGAAATTCCTTCAGGAATTCCTTCAGAAATTCCTCGAGGAGTTCTTTCAGACATATCTCCAGAAAGCCTCATGTATTTCTTCAGAAATTCCTCAAATAAATCCTCCAGGAATTCCTCCAGTAAATACTCCTAAAATTCCTTCAGAGATCCCTCCTGACATTTTTCTAGGAAAAATCCTGAATGTCTGCCTGTCAGAATTCCCCCAATATTTTCTCCACAGATGCTTCCATAACATGCTAAAGGAATTTCTCACGAAATTCGTCCAGGTATTTCTCAAGAAATTTCTCCAAGGATTCTTCCATGGATTCCTTAAGGAAATTCTCAAACAATTTCATCAGGAATTCCTCCAGGGATCCATCCATGAATTTTTTCAGAAATTCCACAAAAAATCCTCCAGAAATTCTACCAGGAATTCTTTCAGAAATTTGTCGAGGAAGAACTCCTGAAATTCCTCCAGCAACTCTTCTAGGAATTTCTGCCTGAGTTCCCCAAGAATGTCTCCCGGAACCCTTCCAAGAACTTCTCGACGAATTCTACAAGAAATTTGTCCAGGAAATCCTGCACGGATTCCTTCAGGAATTTCTTCAGGATTTTTTCCAGCAATTTATCCAAGAATTCCTGCAGGAATTCATTCATAAATTTCTTCAGAAATTCATCAAAAAATTCCTCCAGGTATTCCTTCAGAATTTGCTCGAGTAATTTCTTCAGACATTCATCCAGAAATTTCTCCGAGATGCCTCCAGGGATTTCTCCCCGAAATTCATCCATGAAATCCACCAGAAAATCCTAAAGTAATTTCACTCGAAACTCTTCCAGGAATTCCTCCAGGAGTTTCCTCGAATGATTCCGCGAGAAATTCCACCAGGGAATCCTCCACGGAATCCCCTAGGAATTTCTCCAGGATTTTTTCCTGAAATTTCTTCAGGAATTCCTCCAGGGATGCAATAATGAATGTCTTCAGAAATTCCTCCAGTTATTCCTTCAGAAATTCATCGAGAAGTTCCTTCAGACATTCCTCCATTAATTTTCCAGGAATCCTCATATATTTCACCAGAAATTCCTCAAATTATTTTCTCTGGTAAATACTCCAATAATTCCTCCAGAGATTCCTGAAATTTTCTTTTAGGAATGACTGTCAGATTTCCTACAATATTTCATGTGGGGATTTCTCTAAGAATTGATCCTCGATCCTGATCATTCCTCCAGATAATTCTAGATGAATTTTTAACGGAACTCTTCCAGGAATTCCTCCTAGAGTTCCCCGAAAAATTCCCCCATGGATTCCTCTAGGAAATCCTCAAGGCATTTCTTCAGGAATTCCTCCGAGGATTCATCCATGAATTTCTTCAGAAAGTCCGTAAAAATTCCTCAGAGAATTCTTTCAGAAATTTCTTAAGGAAGAGCGCCAGAAATTCTACCAGGAACTCCTCCAGGGATTCCTCTAAAAAATCCTCTGGAAATTTTCACCAAAACTACAGGGATTTCTCCATGCATTCCTGAAAGAATTCCTCCAGAACTTTTTCTTGGAGTTTCTCAAGGAGTTCCTGTAGGGATTCGTTAAAAAATGTCTTCAGAAATTCTTTAAAAAAATCCTGCAGAAATTCCTCCAGAAATTCCTTCAGAAATTCCTCGAGGAGTTCCTTCAGAAATTTCTCCATGAAGCCTCATATATTTCTCCAGAATTTCCCCAAATATTTTTTCCAGGAATTTCTCCAGTAAATACTCCAGAAATTTCTTCAGAATTACCTCCAGGAATTCCTCCAGAATAACCTCCAGGAATTCCTCCAGAGATTCCTCATGAAATTTCTTCTAGAGAAATTTCTTCAATATTTCCTCCAGGAATTTTTCAAGTAATCGCTCTACAGATTCCTCCAGAAAATCCTAGAGGAATTTCTACCGGATTTCCTCCTGGAATTTCTCGAGCAATTCTTCAATGGATTCCTCCAGGAAATTCTCAAGGGCTTCTTTAGGGCTTCTTGTGGGCTCCGTGGCCGTGCGGTTAGCGGCGTCAGTCGTCCAGGCGTTTCGTAAGCCTCGGAGTGCGGGTTCGATTCCCGCTCCAGTCGGGGAAAACTTTTCGTCAAAAACGAAAAATTCTCCATTGGGCCATTGGGTGTTATGTGTGTTGTCCGTTGTCTCGTGTATGTGTAATGTTCAGTCTGTGCAGCCTCTGGCTGAAGACGGTGTAGTGTCTTTTTTTTTCATTCCTTCAACGATTTATTCATGAATTTCTTCAAAACTTCATCCACAAATACCTCCAGGAATTACTCCAGAAAATCCTCTAGGAATTTCTGTCAGAATTCCTCCAGAGAATCTTAAAGGAATGTCTCCCGGAACCCTTCCAAGAATTCCTCCAGGAATACCTCCATGGATTCCTCCAGGGATTTCTCAAGGATTTTTTTTCAGGAACTCCTTCAGAAATTCCTTCCTCCATGGATTCCACCAGAAATTTCTCAAGGGATCCAGGGATCCAGGGATTTTTCCAGGAAATCCTTCACGGAATTCTCCACATAATCCTCAATCAATTTCTTCGGGAATTCATCCATGAGTTTCTTCAGAAATTGCTAAAAAAAATCCTTTATTAATTCCTTGAGGAGCTCCTCCAGACATTCCTCCAGGAAGCTTTAAATATTTGTCCAGAAATGCCTTAAAGAATTCATCTAGGATTTTCTCTAGTTATTTCTCTAAGAATTCATAAATGAATTCCTCCAAAAAATCTGGAGGAATTTATCCAGAAATACCTCCCGGAATGCAAACATGGATTATTCCAGTAATTTCTCCAGAGATTCCTGAAGAAAATCATCCAGGAATTTCTCCAGGAATTCCTCCAGGAATGTTTCGCAATAATACCTCAAAGAATTCTCGGGAATTTCTCCAGGAATTCCTCCATTCATTTCTTCAAAAATTTCTTTAGTAATTCCATCTTGAATTTCTACAGGGATTCCTCCAGGATTTTCATCAAGGATACCTTAAGGAATTCCTGCTCAGATTTTTCCAAAAAATCCTGAAGAAATTTCTCCCGGAACTCTTCCAGGAATTCCTCGAGATTTTTTTCCAGGAATCTCTCCAGAAATTTCTCCTGGGACAACTATAAAAAATTCTCTAGTTTTTGCTCAAGAAAATCCTCAAAAAAAATTTCTTCATGGATATCCCCAAGAATTCCTCTAGGTATTCCTCCAAGAGTTTATCCACGGATTTCTCCAGGAAAAACTTCTCCCGGAACTGTTCCAGGAATTCCTCTAAGAATTCCTCGAAGAATTTCTCCAGGGATTCCTCCATGAATTTCGCCAGGAATTCCATCAATGAATTTCTTCAGATATTCCTCAAAAATCCCTCTAGCAAATCTATCAGAAATTGCTCGAGGAGTTCCTTAAACCATTCCTCCAGGAAGCCGCAAATATTTTTTCAAAAATTTTTCCAGGACTTCCTTCATTTTTCAGGAATTTCACCAGAAAAATCTTTAAGGATTCTTCCAGAAATTTCTCTAGAAATTCTCCAGGGATTCATCCTTGAATTCATTCACAGATTCCTTCAGGAATCCCTCCTAGGATTACAGCAGGGATTTTTCCCGGATCTTTTCTGGGTATTTCTCTAGGAATTCCTTTAGGGATTTCTCCATGGATTCCTCCAGGAATTTCTTCGGGAATTCATCCAGGAGTTTCTTCAGAAATTACTCAAAAAAAAATCCTTCACAAATTCCTCGAGGAGTACCTCTAGAAATTCCTCCAGGAAGCCTTAAATATTTGTCCAGAAATTCCTTAAAGAATTCATCCAGGAATTTCTCTAGATATTCCTCCAAAAAAATCTTCAGGAAAAAATTTCTCCAAAGATTCCTCAAGAAAATCTTCCAGGAATTTCTCCAGGAATGTTTCGCAAAAAATACCTCAAAGAATTCTTTCGGAAATTGCTCCAAGAATTCCTCCATTATTACTTCAAAAATTCCTTCGTTAATTCCATCTACCTCCGGGAATTTCTAAAGAGATTCCTCCAGGAATTCCTGCTCGGTTTTCTCCAGAAAATCCTGAAGAAATTTCTCCTGGAGCTCTTCCAGGAATTCCTTGAGAAATTTCTCCAGGGATTTCTACAGAAATTTTTTCAGGATTTTTTTTCTGGAATTTTTCAAGGAATCTCTCCAGAAATTTCTCCTTTGACAACTATAAAAATTTCTGTAAATTGCTCCAGAAAATCATCTAAAAAATTCTTCATGGATTCCTCCAAGAAATTTCTCCTGGGACAACTATAAAAAATTCTCTAGTTTTTGCTCAAGAAAATCCTCAAAAAAAATTCTTCATGGATATCCCCAAGAATTCCTCTAGGTATTCCTACAAGAATTTATCCATGAATTGCTCCAGAAAAAAAACTTCTCCTGGAACTGTTCCAGGAATTCCTCGAAAAATTTCTTCAGGTATTCCTCCATGGATTTCACCAGGAATTTCTCCAGGAATTTCATCAGGAATTCCTCCAGGGATTCTTCAATGAATTTCTTCAGATATTCCTCAAAAATCCCTCTAGGAATTCTTTTGTTCGAGGAGTTCGTTTAATCCTTCCAGGAAGTCGCAAATATTTTTCCAGAAATTTTTCAAAGAATTCCTTCAGGAAATCCTCCAGAAATTCTTCCAGGAATTCCTACATTTTTTAGGAATTTCTCCAGAAAAACCTCTAGGGATTTTTGCAGAGGTTTCTCTAGTAATTCTCCAGGGATTCATCCTTGAATTCCTTTACGGATTCCTTCAGGAATTCTTCCTAGGATTACAGCAGGGATTTCTCCAGGAATTTTCCAAAGCTTTCTCTAGGATTTCCTCTATGAATGTCTCCAGGGATTCAGCCAAGTACTCTTCTTGAAAATCCTCCAGAAATTCTTCCAATAATTCTTGAAAGAATGCCTCCAGAAATTTCTCCAAGAATTTTTTCATGGATTCTTCCAAAAATTCTTTCAGGAATGCCTCGACTGATTCCTCCAGAAATTGCTCCACAAATTCCTCCAGAGATTTCTCCAGTAATTTCTGCAAGGATTCGTCATTGAATTCCTCGAGTAATTCTTCCACAAATTCATGCAGGAATGCCTCCGCGGATTACTCCAGGTATTTCACGAGCTGGTAAAGTGATTATCAAAATGATCCACGGAATGCTATTTTGATGCGCGAATCACAAAATGGTATATAATATTCAATTGTGGATTATATACAATGAACACCAAGAAGGTGTATAGAATTTTAAAAAGGTGTGTGATGTGAGTATGGTACATACATTATATATCTTAATGGTCAAGGGAACGTCGAGATAGTGCATGCGTGGCAAGTAATTGCAATTTGATTTATAGAATGCTAAGATAAAACATGAGATTTAGAGATGGTGTAAACATAAAAATGTTGGTGCTGCGTGAAAATCAAATTGCGTGCGGCAATAAAGGTGCATGATGTCACCGTGGTGTATAGGATCTTCTGATAACACTGAGTTCATTGGTATGGTGCATTGAATGCTGATATGGAGCATATGTCATTCAAAGATGGTGCTTGATGTCAGTATGATGCATTAGAGTTGACATCGTACAAGAAATGCTATTTCGATGTACGAAACTACATACAATAATAATGGTGCAATAGATGCCTAGATGATATAGCGAACGCCACGATTACGCATTAAATGCTTTAGTAATGCATGAAATTTAACGATGGTGCATTATTTCGCAATTTGACACATATTTGATTCAAAGATGGTGCGTGAGATGTTGCCTAGATGATTCTGTGAACATCACGGTGGTGCATGATGTCTGTGTGGTGCATTAGCTTCACCATGATTCTGTTATACTCGTCATGTTTCATATTAAGGTGCACTTGCAATTCGTGCAAAGGTGCAGGAAACTCAATGTGGCACAGAAATCAACATGTTCCAGGTACGTGGAATACTATTTTGTATTCGAAATGCTAAAATGGTGCATCAAATTCAAATGTAAACCACATAATAACGGTGCATAAGATACCTAGATAGTATAATGAATGCCAAAATGGTGCGTGGAAGGCTTGGAAGAAGGCGTATGGTGCTTGTGAGCTACATTAGTTGTCACCGTCATTCAAAGATTATCAACATGTTGCATGGTTAGATGCACGAATTGTGAAAATGGTGCATAGAATACAAAATAAAAGTATTTTATGTGATGCTTACAACATAATGGTGCATCAGATGCCTAGATGATATAATAAACGCTGAAATGGTGCTTGGAAAGCTTTGATGGTGCATGAAATTTAATGATGGTGCATATCAGTATGATGCATTAGATTCCTAGTTGATTAAAAGATAGTGCATGAGATCAGCATAATGCGTGGATACCTAGATCATTCTGTGGATGCTTTGAAGAAGGTACATGATGTTAGTGTGCTGTATTAGTTGTCACCGTTATTCAGCGACACTCGACATTGTGTATCGCTACGTGCACAAATTGCAAAAATGGTGCTTGGAATTCAATGTAGTGCCGAAATCACCATGGTTCACGTACATGGATTACAGTTTTGGAAAACGAAATGCCAAAATGGTGCATGTTATTCGAATATGGTGCTGACATCACTGATTAGTTAAAAGATGGTGCGTGAGATTAGCCTAAAAATGATTCTGAGAACATCATGGTTGTGCATGAGATACTAAGAAATTGTATGCATCGGGGGTGCATTTGTTGCCTGTGATCCTCAACATTGGGTGGTTAGATCTAAAATTAAGAATTGCAAAAATGATGCATAGAATTTAATGTGGTGTGGAAGTCAACATGGATCAGGTACATGGAATACAATTGGGTGTACGATATGGCAAAATGGAGCTTATGAAATTCAAATATGAATTAAATGCTTAGATGACGCGTGAGGTGGTGCTAAGATATTTATGTGATCATCATGGTGGTACATAGAATGCAAAGGAGCTACATGATGTCTGCATGGTGCATTAGTTTTACCATGATTCAGTTATACTCAACAAATTCCATATGTAGGTGCACGAATTGCAAACATGGTGCGAGACTAGGTGCGGGAAACTCAATACGGCACAGAAATCAACATAGTCCAGGTACAAGGACTGCTATTTTGTATGCGAAATGCCAAAATGGTGCATCAAATTCACTTGTGAACCACATCATAATGGTGCATAAGATGCCTAGATGATAAAGTGAATGTGAAAATGGTGGTTGGAAAGCTTTGAAGAAGGTGCATGATACTAGATGATGCATTAGTTGTCACCGTTTTTTAAAGCTTATGGTAAGGTGCACGAATTGGAAAAATGGTGCATAGCATACAAAAAAATGTATTTTGTGTGATGCTCGCGGCATTACGGTGCATTAGATGCCTATATGATATGATAAACGCTGAAATGGTGCTTGAAGAGCTGTGATGGCGCATGAAATTTCATGATGGTGCATATCAGTATCAGGTATTAGATACTTAATTGATAAAAAGACATTTCATGCGATCATCATAATGCGTGGACACCTTGATCATTCTGTGGACATCATGATGGTGCATTGAAAGCTTTGAAGAAGGTGCATGATGTTAGTGTGCTGTATTAATCGTCACTGTTATTCAGTGATACTCGTTATTTTGTATGGCTAGGTGCACGAATTGCAAAAATGGTGCTTAGAATTCAATGTGGTGCCGAAGTCACCATGGTTCACGTACATGGAATACAGTTTTGGAATACGAAATGCCAAAATGGTGCATGTTTTTCAAATGTGGTGCTGACATCACTGATTAGTTAGAAGATGGTGCGTGAGTTTAGCCTAGATGATTTTGAGAACATCATGGTTGTGCATGAGATACTAAGAAATTGTATGTATCAATGGTGCACCATAGCTCAGTGATTCTCAACATTGCGTGGTAAGGTGCAAGAATTGCAAAAGTGGTGCATTGATTTGTTTATAGAAGGGGGGGCAAGTGCCCCCCCTTGCCCCCCCCTGTGCACGCTAGTGAGTCTACGTAGTTTATGCATTTTAGATGCTTATCGCTATTGCTATACACTAAGAGTTCTTGCAATTTTTTTTATTTCAAAGAGAATCTTGACGGTGATGAGCCTAGGAACGACTTCCAGGTTTTCTTCCAGAAATTCTGTGCAAGGACTCGTACACTGGGAAAAAAATCTTCATTCCTTCTATGTGTCCGGGACATGGATTTTTGCAATGGGGGTAAACAAATGATTTCCATTAGTGCGACTCATACTTTTGATGAGACACCATACAGCAGCGACTCATACAATTTGGAGCACATACTATTCATGTGCTAATTTGCCTGCTCAAGCGAGTATTGGTTGCATATACTTTGGATGTGGTTTGGCACATGGATATTTGCCATTAAGTATGAGGCAATTTTCCTGAGTGTATATATAATTTTCTGGGAAATTGTATAAGGATGTCCTGTGAGGTATTAATCATGAAACTCATCTCGGTGTTCAGGAGTGAGAATCCCTTCAGCAGTTTTTTCAGGGATCATTTCGGGAGATGCATCAAGTTCCGAAAGTTCGTTCGCGAAGTGCTCTGAGAATTCCTTCGAAAATTCCTCCAGATCATGATTGGAAGGAATGGCTAGTGGGTTGCCTCGAGTTCGAGGATTCTCTGAAAAGAATTGATGGACGATTGCGGAGAATTTCTCCGACGAATTAGCTTCAAAACAGATTACTTAAACATTGAAATTGCTGAAGGATTGGCCAGAAAGGAGGGACTGCCGGAAGTTTTTCAGCTAGAAATGGCCAGATGATTCCCGGGAGGTAGTATCTGACGGATTTAGTGGACGAAATTAATGAAAGATTCGCGGGAGCAATATCTGTTACATTGCTTAAGTATTTTCTGTAAGAAATTATTAGATGATAACCCGAAACAATTGCTGGAGGATTGACCCTTCAGGCAATGACTGGAGCATTATCCGGAAGGAATTGTTGGAGGGTTTCCCGTGGGTAGTTCACGAATTTTCTGAGAAATTCTAAAGGATCCTTTGGAAGTAATAACTACAGTTTCCAGGAAGCATTTAAGGGAGAGCTAAAGGAAAAATGGGCCTTAGCTTTCTCGGAATTAAAACTGGTCTCTCCGGCTGAAGGGAACTGCTGGTGGATTCACCGTAGTGACTTACTGGAGGACTCCCGGGAAGAACCTACTGAAAAACTCCATAAAAGGAATTGCTGGATATTTTTCCGACATTATTTGCTGGAGGGTCCACGTGCAACAGAAGGAATAGTTGGACAATTTTCCAGGAGAAATTGCAGGTGAATTTGCCCGGTAAGTTTACTGCCAGATTTACTTTTTTTTAACGAGTGATTATTTACATTCGGAGTTCTAGCAAACTAATGTGAAAAGAGCTTAAATATATTTTTGTGCCAGCTTACATTAACGCGGTCTTTTGTGGCTGTTCATATAATTACACAACTTGGGTCAAACAAAAAGTATATAAATGATTGAATAAATATTCAATCCATATGATACTGGGCTTAATTACGTGAATAAGGTCGAAGCCTTGGTCGAAGCAGATGTAAATTAGCCAAAACGGATTTGTTTGTCAAAGGCAATTAAACTCTTTTCACTTTCTGTACTAGACTGCCCATCGCACATCTACATCCCATCCACTTACATCTCCTTCTATCTCAAAGCAGCATGCAACAGGATTTGAAAGTGGATGCAGCGAAAAGTAGATAGAAAAAGCTCACAGCTGCACACCGATCTAAAAAAGTAGATGCATCTTCGTCGACATCTATTGCACGATTTAGATGTGTCGCCCCCCTCGGTTCTTACGCAATCGTTTGAAAAAATCATTTTTCGGCAACAATCGAAGAACTTTTGCCGCGTAAATGTTCCTTCGGTTTCAAAAGACTCGACTATCCCGTTTTGTCCCAAAAAACAAAGGCAAGATACCCGGGGTCTCCTGCAGAATTCTCCCTTGTACACTAGTTTTCTTCCGACTACTCCGTAACCTTTATTGCGCAACAGTCGACCGTTTGCGAAAGCAACTTCATCGAGAAACAGCAGTTGATGCAAATCCCATTGAAAACAGCCCAATTCTTGGGTATATCGATCGATGTCTGCTTGGCGTATTTGGATGGCTCTCCTTTCCAGCGTCTTCCAAGATAGTCCGTGAGCATGCAAAATTTTGCAAATCGTCGAGGCACTTATGGATGTTCCGAAGTGAATAGCAAATTGCTGCCGGGCTTCGTCAAGATACAGGATAGGATTTTTCTTATACAGATTCACTAGCCACTTTTGTTTGTCCATGTCGAATTTCCTGAATGTGGTCCCACCGACGAACTGACGTGACTCTCGAGCTCGGCACATGACCGAAGAAATATTTAAAACGATCAATTCAAAGGCCAGTGGTCGCAAATGTCAAACTGAAAGTGACGCTTGTCAAAATAACGACGCCTATGCAAGCGTCGTCTTGTACGAATTTGTAAACAAGAACACGTGATAGCTGGTCATATGAGTCTGCGACTTGGTCGGCACTCGGAATGTAACATTTTACGTTTTACTAATGCATTTGAGCTAAGCTGAGAAGCAGGCTTTGTCCCAGTGAGGACGTTACGCCAAGAAGAGGAGAGAGGAGTAATGCATTTGAGTGTCAAAATAGAGAAAGTTATGTTCAGTCGTAGTTAAATGATACCATTATTAGTAGCTGTTACCATCTGCATGCTATACTTTTCTCACCCACCGGATTCAACGGACGTCGCGACGACAACGTACGTTGCTGCTGCTCTTGTTACCGCTTCGATATCGAGTGCTCAGCCGTCCACTATTTCATGTTTTGTACAGAAAAATCTCACAAAATTAAACCCTTATTCGTTCAAGGAATAGAAAATATTGCTTCAGGAACAATTACTTTGGATATTATCGAGAATATTATGATGAAATGATAATGTTGGTATTGACATAAAATTAGCCGAATAGCAACAAAACGAGGAAGGGAACGCTCACGAGGGCGACGCCGACGACGCCACGAAATGTAAACATGCACTCTTAAACAAATCCAAAAAAGAATGAAAATCTGTGTGATAATTTAGTGTTCAACACTTACAAAAAAGCTACATTTACAATAGAATTAATTGATTTTGCTTTTTTTTTTCGACAAACATGAGGAGTATTTGTACTTATAGTCATTTTAAAGAGCATCGTTCGACGTAGGAAAATCTTCCCATTTCAACACATGTATGTGCGATTTTATTTAAGAGTGCTCGATGTTGTTCGGTCAATATACTTCTGAACGAAAATCAACAGATGGCGATAGTGTTTCAACGGTTTTTAATTTAAACTTTTGGACGCGCATTCCACGCGGCATTGTACTAGCCACCACGTCAGTTTGTCGGTGGTGGTCCTCCGTTTATTAGCATTTAGTATACCGTCTCGTTCATAGTTGATGATCCAGGAGCTGATAGTTGATTTAGATTTTGAGTAGATCTTTGCTAGTTGTGCCCGTGAAAATCCAAGAAAATAGTATCCGTACAAACAATGGTACTGTGTGTTGCTGCTCGCCCGACGATGCTGCACATTTTGAAGAATCGAATTCTGCATTTCGGCAATATGTAAATATTCACTTGAATTTCGTTGAAAATTCTCAATCTGATCAATTTCAAGAACGAAAAACCTCAAATACGAAAATTAATTCAATCAATGAATTACAAATGTTTTCTTACGGCGAGAGAGAGATCAGTTGTCATTTTTGACAATTTGACGTGTCAAATTGGAGCACGACTGTTTTTACGACTGTTCAAAACACGACCGTTTCGAACCGCCGTGTTCGATAAGGAAATCCACGCACAATATTGCGCAGTTCCCACCCAACTGGACCCCTTTCGCAGTTAGTATAAGTGCGGGATCGTGAATAAAACTGCGATTTTGCATCAAATCGTTTCGGTATCTTCTGCGCACTTATTCAGCACTTTGTAATGCATAAGTGCGCAGAAGACACCGACACGATTCGATGCAAAATCGCAGTTTTATTCACGATCCCGCACTTATACTAACTGCGAAAGGGGTCCAGTGGGGTGGGAAATGCGCAATAATTTCACATATTGAGCTTTGCAAAGATTTCGCGACGATCGTGCAAATGTTCAATCTTTGACAGCACAATGTTCACACATCCAACAACAAAGGAAATAGTGCATAAACAAACCGCTTAGTCGAAACACCACCCTAAAATAACGCTCTGTTACTGGAAAACTGTAGCGGCGACATCAACCAATGTATGCTGAAACCGGTGTGCATATTTTGTGGTGGGACAATTTTGTTTGCCTGTGCGTCGTATTTGGCGCAAGATCGTCAATAAAATAAATATTTGCAGTTTTTGCAGTGTAAATTTCTAGTTGGAATTTCCGAGCGGGAAGTTTTGGTTCAGTGTAGTTTGAACGAGGGCGTCGATTATGTTTTGAGCAAGAACAGTTTAGCGTGTTCCGTTTAAAAAAAAAACGTGGGAAAAAATCAACGTCTGCATGGTGAACCTTCCGAACCTTCACGTTTTCTGCAGCATTCGTTCACTTATAAGTTCCAGATTTTATTGGCCCGTTGGTATCCAGGATTTGCATTTTTTCTCGATAGAATTCAAGGTGAGTATCTACATATTGCTCTGATAATAATTATAAAATCCGTGTAGAATTAGCATGTTATAAAAAATACAAAATTGATTGACTGAAAAATGAAAACTGCCTAATCTACAGCGCTACAGCCAATCTCGAACGATGTTCCAGTCAACTGTTATGTCTTTTGCTTTGAGCAATGAAGCAGAGCAGCAGGAAAATGCTGAGGCCTACGAGGCCTACTCATTGCTTCCGATGACGCCGTATATACACAAGGCGCTCGAAAGGTGCCCCGAGATGTTCCGCAGTGGTGATATATTCGCCTTGCGGGATTACGTCCGGCAACATCCGCCACAAATGGTCTACGATAGATACAAGGAGCAAGTCGGTCGGGATGAGCTCGACCCACCCAAGTGCAACGAGCGTGCGGCCAAACTGCGTCAAGAGGGAAACACATTGTACGGGAAGAAGGACTACCTGGGCGCGTTGTTGAAGTACAACGAGAGTATTTGCTGGGCTTGTGGAGATTCGGAGGATTTGGGCATAGCATTTGCCAACAGGTGAGTGCATGAACGATAAACTTGGTTTCGGTTTCGGGTAGTGAACGTCCGGCAATTATTACGCATTTCCTACCCCACTGTACCCCTTTCGCACTTAGCATAAGGGAACGTTCAAAAATTACGTCCAACATTACCCTAAAAATATCTGCATTCCGGAAACAAACACCCTGTATATGATATTACTTTTGGCAACGAGCAAAATTTAATGTCACAACAGTTTAGCGGGCTTGTTCAAAAGGTCCAAAAAACCTAAACGAGAAATAGGGCACTGCATTGTATTGATTTTGTATGGGATTTTGATGTTTCTTGGCCTTGTTGTTTACAAAATTTCTGTAAGAGTGAAAGAGAAGGAATGAATTCCATATAGTGCTCTATAGGGCACTACATGAAAATCTCTCCTTCTCTTTCACTCTTACAGAAATTTTGTAAACAACAAGGCCACGAAACGTCAAAGTCCCATACAAAATCAAAACAGTGCAGTGCCCTATAGTCGGCTTAAGAAATTGACTTGCGCTCTTCCTTGCGTTCTTATTGCCCACCAAATATTGCAAAGTAAATGAAAAGTTTCAAATTTCTTTTCAGGTCGGCTGTCTACTACGATTCGAAAGAATATGAGTTTGCCTTGTTGAATATCAGATTGGCCCGTCAGAACAACTATCCGGCCAGGCTATTTCCAAAGTTGGAAGTTCGCGAGCTGAACTGCAGAATGAAGATTGAATCCGGAGAAAGAGTGATCCCGGAAGTGCTGAAGAAGGGGATGAATTTGGAATCTAATCTCTCCATTCCTTGCTTGGCGAAGGGTGTCGGAACAGGCGAATTCCCACGTTACGGACGAGGCATGAAGGCCGAACAGGATTTCAAAGTTGGAGATGTCATTCTTCGAGAAGGACCAGCAATGGTAAACGTTGATACGAGACGTAAATTTCAAGCTTGCCATCATTGTGCATCGGACAATGTCTACTCATTGATTCCATGTCCGCACTGCGTATTTGTGATGTACTGCAATGAAGAATGCTTGACGAACGGTTGGAAGGAATGCCATCGTTTCGAGTGCGGCATAAAAGATAGACTGAATATGGTTCCTCATGGTATTTTCATTCCTGGATTGACATGGCTCTTCTATGGGCTTACCCAGTTCAACGACAGCGTGGACGATATGATGAACTACTGCAAAGAAAATGACCGCAATGGAAATGATCCACTCAGTTTGGAATACACTAATCCGTTGGACATTTTCAAACTGTTTCATACCGCAAAGGTTAAGCTACTCAGCCCTCAAGTGCACACTTACAACCGCTTCATTTTGGCGATCCTTTATGACATCTACCTCGAACATCCATTGGTAGGTTCGTTATTCGTCGGTGAAAATCAGCGAAACTTTCTGTTGCAAGCCATGGACGACTACATGACTATGGCGACCAGAATGAGTATTGGCGTAAGACACGAATATAAAACCGAACTATACTCGATTGCATCACTCTGCAACCATTCTTGCAATCCTAACGCACACGTTCTATACAGTTCTGGACAGATCAAAATCGTTGTGGTAAGCCCAATCCAAAAGGGTGAGCAAATCTGCATCTCGTACGGTTACGTAAAGGACGAAGTCTCCGACGCTCGATTCTTTGCGCAAATGGGGGTGTTTGATTTCACTTGCATTTGCCAAGTATGCGCTCCAAACTCAAGTCAAAAGAAGCTGAGCAAGAACAGACGCCAACCGCACCATTCATTTCACAGCGATTTGCGCGTGTTGAATGAAATAATTGAGAACGAAAATAGCATTGCATCGGATAGGATTAACGCTCTGCAGCAATTGATTCAACGGTATGCCAAGGGTCATCCTCCGGGTGAGTACGCAAAGCTGCTTCGGAAGTACCGAACAATATTGCAGAAATTGTTTGAAGATGAGGTTTTGGTGGAGTTGATCAAAAAGTTGAACTAATTTGCCCTGAAATCTGACCTTCGTAAATGCTATGTCACAGTAAACTGTTCTTTTCCTTAATAAAAACTAACCTGAATTAACAAAAGAATAAAAAAAATATCATTTAATCCAGCTATGGTAAACTGTAGAGTACGAGGTATTCGGAGTTCGTATGAATTAAGAATAACTAAAGTTTCGATAATATTCATGAACTCGCACTCCGTGTTTATTATTGTTCCTCTTCATGTCATCCACCGAGCCTAACTGCCCCATCGTGTCTATGCCTCCTATGATCTTTACAATCTTCATTTCTATGCGTAGTGTTATATCCTACAAACCAACCCCCCCTTACTTTTATTATGTTAATGTGGTGTATGGTGCATTGTGTTTAATAATTAGTGGTTCTTCCTCCATTTCATTCACTACTTGTCCTCGTCATCGAACCTAGGCTCTCTTGTTTAATTATTTTTCTTGTAATAACTTCTTAATATTATCTACCTTTATGTACCTAAACCAATTTCTATTATAGTGTCACTATCATAATTAGTACACTAAGGTCTTTTTTTACGGATCTGGTACGTTTGGCATAAAGCCGTTTGGCATAAAGGACATTTGGCATAAAGGACGTTTGGCATAAAGGAAATTTGGCATAAGGGACGTTTGGCATAAAGGACGATTGGCATAAAGAATATGTGAAACAAATTTCCCCTCTGGAGAAAAATTAAAGAACAGCCTTCAAGGGAAAGAAGGCAAACTTGTTGTTGGTGCATTATATTGGATCTCTTATTTTCGAAATAACCTTTTGCTTCCATGAATTTGATTTTTTTTTTCAGAAGGGGAATGTTCCTTCTTTTGTATATAGGCTGTTCTTCATCGATACAAGCAATTTAGATTCCGGTAATGGTTCTTTCCAGCAAATCATCCTTGTCTGCATATTATATCCATAAAAATTAATCCATTATAATGTACTATCCTTCTTTTGTATACTTATCATTCTTTTACGTTAAGTATGTAGTTCACTTTTTACTGAAATCATTTTATGCCAAACGTTATTTATATTTTGGGGTGTTAAGGACTGCCTAGACCAGAGGTTCCCAAACTTTTTGCTACCGCGGCGCCTTTTCAAATTTTCAAAATTATCGCGGCGCACCAACAACTTTTTAACAAAGAATTTTAATAATTTTTACACCTTCAGTTCAAAATTTCAAATATAAATCGTGAAAAGCCTCCAATGTCATGTTTTTTTTATAATTCGAAAAAAAAAGAAAAATTGTTTAAAAATTCGCAGAACTTAACACGAATTTCAGATTTCTGGAGGATTGCTTTGCAAAACTTTTAAATTTGTTAAATAAAGTACGTAGATTACAAAATTTTAGAGAAACTCAACTCAACAACTCAAAAAGGCGGTTTTCAGTGTCATGCATGAAATCAACACATAAATTGTTGCTTTTTTATTTTTTACGATGAGGAGCTAAACCAGCCTAGAGCTGGAAATCTCAATTATAGAGACAAACAAACAAGTTATGATAGTGATGTTTCTTGAAATATTTACTTTGAACTACAACACAGCAAAAACTTCTGAAAATTATACCCGACGCGAGGGGCGGATCACTAGAGCATTTTCGATTCAGCCTTGCGTATTGACATTACGCATTGGTGCATTTTGTTGCGCATTGGCGAATTAGCGTTTAAAAATGCATTTTCCAACGCATTGAATTTTATGGCGCATTTTTATGCATTTTTCAACGCAATAAGGGCAAATCACGAATTTTCTAGCACAATTTCGATTCAGTTGTTTTGGCAGTGATTCGCCCCTCGACCCGACGTAAACAAGTTTAGCATACAATTTTCTATGTCATTTCACTAGAATTTACATAAAAGAACTTCTTGTGTGGAATGTTGAATGCAAGCTTCATACTGGGAGCAAGCTGTAAAGTTATAAATCTGTGCAATATGACGAGATCCTTTTGTTACAGCTTAAATGATGTAACATTTTTTAACTGTGAAGCTATTGAGAAAATTGAAAACTAAGCAGAATTATAAAAAGTCCAAATAACAATTTGAGAGTCTTTACGAAAACTTTCAATATTCCGGAAATTTAAAAATTTTGTAAAAATCTAAATGTTTCATGAGGATATTAGTAATTCTGGAAAACATTCGAAGACTTTTGAAATAATCACTTTTCAATTTAAAATTTAGAAGAGGGAAAACCCTTTTGAATGACTTTCTTTTGCTCAAAAATGCAAAACATTGGTATAGAATACGAAAAAAGGTTTTGAGGTGATACTAAACAATATAAAACAACTAATGTAACTAATAATATATTCTGCCTTCGAAAATAAGAGTTTGTTCTTTGTGTGTTAGCTCCAGAGCCTGCGGCGCACCTGAGAGATGTTCACGGCGCACCAGGGCGCCGCGGCGCACAGTTTGGGAAGCGCTGGCCTAGACGGACGAAATGAAGAATCAAGGAGACTGTCAACACCCTACAGGTCCACGAAGCATGGTGGTGTAGAGAAAGATGTTCCAGGACACCCAGGAACTTTCGCGAGTAAAGGCTTCAATATCTACGAGCGTAATCGATTGATTGTTGTTACCTCACTGATACAGCTCAACATCCTACAGGTCTACGGAGCATTGTTCTGTAAATAAATAATTTTCAAACTTGAACTTCAACGGTTTCTTGCTACATTACTGATACGTTGTAACATCACAGAGGTCCATTGAGCATTGTACTGAAGAGTATTAATTTCTTGAGATATGCTAGGTCTTCCATGAACTTCCGCGAGTTAAGGCCTTAAGACAAGCGTAATCAATGGATTGTTGTTAAATTTCTAATATGTTGTAACATGCTACAGGTTCATGAACAATTTTTCTGTAAGAAACTAATTTCCACAGATGTTCTAGGTCCTCCAAGAACTTCCATGAGTAAAGACCTGAAGATCTACGAGCGTTATCAATGGTTTGTTGTCACATTACTGATACAGTGTAGCGTCCTACAGGTCCAGGGAGCATAGTTCTGTAGAGAAATAATTTCCAAAGATGATCTAGGACCTCCAAGAGCTTCCGCGAGTAACGGCCTTAAGATCTACAAGCGTAATCAATGGATTGTTGTTACATTTCTAATACGTTGTAGAATGCTACAGGTCCATGAACCATTTTTCTGTATAGAAATAATTTCCACAGATGTTCTAGGTCCTCTAAGAACTTCCTGAATATCTACAAGCGTTATCAATGGTTTATTGTCACATTACTAATACAGTGTAGCGTCCTACAGGTCCAGGGAGCCTAGTTCTGTAGAGAAATAATTTCCAAAGATGTTTCAGGACCTCCAAGAACTTCCATGAGTAAGGACCTGAATCAACAAGTGTTATCAATGATTTGTTATCACATTACTAATACAGTGTAGCGCCCTACAGGTCCAGGGAGCATAGTTCTTTAGAGAAATAATTGCCAAAAATGATCTAGGACCTCCAAGAACTTCCGCGAGTAAAGGCCTTAAGATCTACAAACGTTATCTATGGTGTGTTGCCACATTACTGATATAGTGTAGCGTCCTACAGGTTCAGGGAGCATAGTCCTGGAGAGAAATAATTTCCAAAGATGATCTAGTACCTCCAAGAACTTCCATGAGTAAAGACCTGAACATCTACCAGCGTTATCAATGGTTTGTTGTCACATTACTAATACAGTGTAGCGTCATACAGATCCAGGAAGCATAGTTTTGTAGAGAAATAATTTCCGAAGATGATCTAGGACCTCCAAGAACTTCCGCGAGTAAAGGCCTTAAGATCTACAAGCGTAATCAATGGATTATTGTTACATTTCTAATACGTTGTAACATGCTACAGGTCCATGAACATTTTTTCTGTAAGAATATAATTTCCATACATGTCGTAGGTCCTCTAAGAACTTCCACGAGTAAAGGCCTTAAGATCTACAAGCATAATCAATGGATTGTTGTTACACTACTTTTTTTTCATCTGGCTCATTTATTTGGGGCTCAATCGCGTATAACGCTTTACGGAGCCGAGGATCTTTCTTTGTACTTAATAGTAAACATTATACAGAGTAATAACTTTTTAATGATATCTGTTAGTGATGGGTGGAAGCCAGGGTACTCGTGGCAGCTCGAGGATAGAAGGTCACAATTTGAGGGATAGACAGGGTAAGGATTGGGCCA
This sequence comes from Aedes albopictus, assembly GCF_035046485.1. NCBI lineage: Eukaryota > Metazoa > Arthropoda > Insecta > Diptera > Culicidae > Aedes > Aedes albopictus. The sequence goes on from NC_085138.1 coordinate 352,155,548, forward strand.
AAGGTTTCACTGCAGCTCATCTGGGGATGAATCGCATCTTGCTAGATTATTCGGTGCCTTGTTGTTACATTACTTATACGGTGCAAGATCATAAAAGAGCTGAAGAGAACAAATCTCCAAAGATATTCCAAGTCCTCCAAGAACTTCCGCGAGTAGAGGCCTTAAGATCTACAAGGGTAATATGTGGGTTTCTATTATATCGACACCAACATTTCAAAAGGGCGTAACTGCTTTTGGAATCACCACCTTCATTTAAAGCTGTGGATCATGTGTTATGATTTCCATGTTTTTCACAACATGTACCAGATGGGAAAAACTCTCCTCTTTCCGACAACCACGGTGGTTTGAGTGTAAGGGAGGCAGTACGACCTACAGCTTTGAAAGAAGGTATTACTTCCAAATGCAGTTACACCCTTTTGAAATGTTGGTGCCGATATTATTGATGCTGTGCAAGATCCTACAGGTCCATGGAGAATTGTTGTGTAATGAGCTAATTTCCAAAGATATTCTATGTTTCCCAAGAACTTCCGTGAAAAAAACCCTTAGGATCTCTAAGCGTAATCAATGAATTGTTGTTTCATTACTGATGCGATGCAACATCCTTGAGGTTTACCGGTTGTCAACTGCGACTGCGATAGTTATGAACTTTGGTCAACTTCGGACTTATTTTTGCGCATTGGTAAAGAATTCAAAAGAGAGATGATTGGGTAATTTCTGTTTGGGTTTGGTCGCTACGAAACATAAATGTTGCTGACTGATAAGTTAGTTTTATCGATTATACATACTCAATAAGTACCCCATTATACTCCAAAAGAGAGATGCTTTGGAAACAAAACTCGAATATCATTCGTCCGAATTCCAAATACCCGAATTTCTTTCGGCCAATAAATCACTCGCCCGAAAATAACGTTTCCCGTATAATAAATCTCCAAATGCATTTTTGCAATACTACATCTGAAATTGCGGTCCAATTGTTTACCATAATGCAAATGTTTGCAATTTTAATCCCAATGCCTGCATATCGTGCAGTGATAATCCGTGATTGAAAAATAACGTTTACATATTACAAACATCACAAGCGTGATGTTACTGTCAATAGTTGTTTGTAAAGGTCTATACACTGAAGTTTTTTTTTACGACGGTAATGGTCCCGCGTAAAAAAAAACCGCGTAAAAAAAACCGCGTTATTTCAAGACCCGTCGTAAAAAAAACCGCGTTATTTCAAGACCCGTCGCAAAAAAAAACCGCGTTATTTCAAAAAACGTCGTAAAAAAGTCAAGTCACGTTAGATGTGGTGCTGAGTATTTCACGCGTGTTTTTGCAAAAACGCGGATTTTTTTTACGACGGTTTTTGAAATAACGCGGTTTTTTTTACGACGGGTCTTGAAATAACGCGGTTTTTTTTTTAGGACGGACCGCGTAAAAAAAACCGCGTAAAAAAAAACCGCGTAAAAAAAAACTTCAGTGTATACGCAAGAGTACTTGGAAGACCTAAAGCATTCTTGGAAATCAAGATTCTACAGAACTGTCTTCCATGGACCTGTAGGACGTTACACAAGATCAGTAATGCAACAAAACTCCATTGATTATCCATAAATCTGTATGATGTTACACCGTATAAGTAATGTAAAAGCAATGAATTAACTACATCGGCTGTTTTCCTACTCTCCGCATCGACCAATGCTAGCTTCTATGCGCGAAAAATCGCTAAAAGTAAATCGCAAAAATATTGTATGGCGAATACAATCTAAAGGCAAATTTCTCGAAGTGGAACACATTATTCGAAAAAATATTTGGTAGTGGTTGTGCACAATGGTGACCACTATTAAGGCTACCAAATATTTTTTCGGGAAAAGCTTTCTATTTCAAGTAATTCGAAATTAGATGCATTTCGCCATATAAAATTAAATTGATTTACTCCTGCTGATCAACTGTGGCTGCGCGCAAAGCGGGTAGTCCATTGATTAATTACACTAGTAGATTCAGACCTTTACTTGAGGAAGATCTGGATGACCTAGAACACGTTAACGGAATCTTGCGCCAAGGACCTTTAGGATGTTTCACCGCATCAGTTATGTAACAACATTTCATTTTAATACTTGTAGACCTTACGGCTTTTACTTGCAGAAGTTCTAGGATGATCTAGATTGTTTTTGGATAGTTGATCTCTACAGAACCATGCTTCATAGACCTATAGGATGTTGCATGGCATCAGTAATGCAACAATTACCGATCGATTTTGTTTATAGATCTTGAGGCCTTGACTCGTAGAAGTTCTTGGATGCACTAGATCATCTTTGAAAATAACTTCTCTGCAGAACCATGCTCCATGGACCTGTAAGATGTTACACCATATTAAAAATGTAGAAAAAAAAATGGTTGATTCTGATCTTAAGACCTTATCTCGCGGAAGTTCTTGGATGACCTAGAACAACTTTGCAAATGACATCTCCGTGTTCAATAAATCTGTATGACTTTACACCGTATCAGTAATGTAACAACAATATTGATCGAATACGCTAGAAGATCTTCAGACATATACTCGCGGAAGTTCTTGAAGGTCCTGAATATCTTGGAAAAGTACGTCTCTACAGAACTATGCTCTGAAGACCTGTAGGATGTTACATCATATCAGTAATGTAACTACAATCCATCGATTACGCTTGTAGATCTTAAGGCCACTACTCGCGAAAGTTCTTGGTTTTCCTAGAATATCCTTGAAAATAACATCTTTTCAGAACTATGCTCCATGAACCTGTAGGATGTTACACCGTATCAGTAATGTGACAAAAATCCATTTATTACGCTTGTAGATCTTGAATTCTTTATTCGCGGAAATTCTTGGATGACCTAGAGCATATTTGTGAAATTTCTTTTCTACAGAACTATGCTCCATAGATCTGTAGGATGTTACACCCCATCAATAATATAGCCAAAATTAATTGATTACGCTCGTAGATTTTCAGGCCTGAACTATCGGAAGTTCTTGGAGGTCCTAGAATATCTTTAAAAACTACGTCTCTACAGAACTATGCTCTAAAGACCTGTATGATGTTGCACCGTATCAGTAATGTAACTACAATCCATCCATTACACTTGTAGATCTTAAGACCTTTATTCGCGGAAGTTCTTGGATGCCCTAGAATATCCTTGAAAAAAACATCTCTTCAGAACTATGCTACATGGGCATGTAGGATGTAACACCGTATCAGTAATGTAACTACAATCCATCGATTACACTTGTAGATTTTAAGGCCACTACTCGCGGAAGTTCTTGGATGCCCTGGAATATTCTTGAAAATTACTTCTCTTCAGAACTATGCTCCATGGACCTGTAGGGTGTTACACCGCATCAATAATATAGAAACAATTAATTGATTACGCTCGTAGACTTTCAGGCCTGAACTCTCGGAAGTTCTAGGAGGTCCTAGAATATCTTTAAAAACTACGTCTCTACAGAACTATGCTCTAAAGACCTGTATGATGTTGCACCGTATCAGTAATGTAACTACAATCCATCCATTACACTTGTAGATCTTAAGACCAAGGGGTTTCCAACAAAATTGATTACTTGACACTACCGAAAAAATTACTCTGATTACTCACTGATTACCATGATTACTATGATTATTTTTTGATTACCTAGATTACTGTTGATTACTCATGATTACCTGTGATTACCATATAATTACAATTGATTACCCGTGCTTACTCGTGATTACTTGTGATTACTCTGATTACCATGATTATTTTTTGATTACCTAGATTACTGTTGATTACTCATGATTACCATATGATTACAATTGATTACCCGTGATTACTCGTGATTACTTATGATTACTCTGATTACCATGATTATTTTTTGATTACCTAGATGACTGTTGATTACTCATGATTACATGTGATTACCATATGATTACAATTGATTACCCGTGATTACTGATGATAACTCGTGATTACTTGTGATTACTCTGATTACCATGAATATTTTTTGATTACCAAAATTACTGGTGATTACTCATGATTACCTGTGATTACCATATGATTGCAATTGATTACCCGTGATTACTCGTGATTACTTATGATTACTCTGATTACCATGATTTTTTTTGATTACCTAGATTACTGTTGATTACTCATGATTACCTGTGATTACCATATGATTACAATTGATTACCCGTGATTACTAGTGATTGCTCGTGATTACTTGTGATTATTCTGATTACTCTGATTACCATGATTATTTTTTGATTATCAAGATTACTCTTGATTACTCACGATTACCTGCGGTTATCGATTACCTGCGGTTATCGTAAGATTACAATTAATTACTCGTGATTACTTGTGATTAATCTGATTACCATGATTACTTTTGATTACCATGGATTATCATTGATTACATCTGATTACCATTGATTACCTCGGATTACTAATGATTACTTCTGATTACCATGATTACTTGTGATTACCTTGATTACTTTTGATTACCATGGATTATCATTGATTACATCTGATTGCCATTGATTACCTCAGATTACTAATGATTACTTCTGATTACCATGATTACTTGTGATTATTTTGCTTACTTTTGATTACCATGGATTATCATTGATTACATCTGATTACCATTGATTACCTCGGATTACTAATAATTACTTCTGATTACCATGATTCCTTCTGATTACCATGATTACTTGTGATTACCATGATTACTCAGAGAAATCGAAAGTAATCATTGATTACTTGTCATTAAAAAAACTTGTTGGAAACCCCTTGCTTAAGACCTTTATTCGCGGAAGTTCTTGGATGCCCTAGAATATCATTGAAAACAACATCTCTTCAGAACTATGCTACATGGGCATGTAGGATGTAACACCGTATCAGTAATGTAACTACAATCCATCGATTACACTTGTAGATTTTAAGGCCACTACTCGCGGAAGTTCTTGGATGCCCTGGAATATTCTTGAAAATTACTTCTCTTCAGAACTATGCTCCATGGACCTGTAGGATGTTACACCGTATCAATAATACAGAAACAATTAATTGATTACGCTCGTAGATTTTCAGGCCTGAACTCTCGGAAGTTCTAGGAGGTCCTAGAATATCTTTAAAAACTACGTCTCTACAGAACTATGCTCTAAGGACCTTTAGGATGTTGCACTGTATCAGTAATGTGACTCCAATGCATCCATTACGCTTATAGATCTTAAGGCCTTTATTCGCGGAAGTTCTTGGATGCCCAAGAATATCTTTGAAAACAACATCTCTTCAGAACTATGCTCCATGGACCTGTAGGATGGTACACCGATAACCGATATAGAAACAATTAATTGATTACGCTCGTAGATTTTCAGGCCTGTACTCTCGGAAGTTATTGGAGATCTTAGAATATCTTTGAAAACTACGTCTCTACAGAACTATGCTGTAAGGACCTGTAGGATGTTGCACCGTATTAGTAATGTGACTACAACCCATCGATTACGCTTGTAGATCGTAAGACCAAGCTTGCTATTTGATGAAAACATTCGCGAAATGATGCGATTTGCTTTCGACAACGAATACGTTTTCACCCATCCTCGCTTTATGCAATCAACCTCCCATACGAGTAGCACACGAACGGACTCAACACTAATCAGCATAGTTGACTCTTCCTTTTCGCCGTTGAGCCGTTGCGTTCTAGCCAAGCATCTCTTTTCATCGCTTTCGATGCTTTTCGACAGCTTATCGCGAAGCATCGTTGGCTGGAAGCTTTATTAGTATGGTATCGGTACATGCGAATGTTGCTTCTGTGTGCGTGTCGAGCGTTCATGCCGTAGTTTCGCAGATCAACCTATTCGGTATGGTTCGGCTGTTCGGGCGAGCGTGTGACGGCCCAGTCAGATGTGTGCAAAATCGTTTGTGATTTACATCATGTTCGTTTTGCCACCTCTTTGCTGCTGGTCATCGCTGATCAGTGCACAGTTCAATCGCACGCGATAAATATACAGTTGATGAGTTGTGATGAGCACTAGTGAGGTGATCATTTGCATCATTGCGTAAGACCTTTGTTCGCGGAAGTTCTTGGATGTCTTAAAATATCCCTAAAATAACTTCTTCAGAACTATGCTTCATGGACCTGCACGATGTTACACTGCATCAGTAATATAGCAACAATTAATTGATTACGCTCGTAGATTTTTAGGCCTGTACTCGCGGAGGTTCTTGGAGGTCCTAGAATATCTTGGAAACGTAAGTCTACAGAACTATGCTCTAAGGACCTGTAGGATGTTGCACCGTATCAGTAATGTAACTACAATCCATCGATTACGCTTGTAGATTAGACCGGCCCACATTTGTATGGCGAGGAAGAAAAGTTGGAAAAATTTACGGGGCACCCTCTAGAATCGTGCCTTTGGATGAGAAGAACAGTCTGTGAAAGATTCAGCTCAATCGGTTTAAAACTGAGCTGGCGCAAATGAGTTGAAGGTTTGTATGGAATTTTCAGTCCAAATATATGGGAAATTGGATGACCTACAGTCTCTCACTCAGTACGCCGGTTCAGCGAGTTCGATTTAGCTCTGAATTGAAAGAACGGTGGTTGATACTCTAAGGAAGAACTTTGTAGAAGACCATATCATGATAAAACTTAATTTAGTTGCGGTTTCAGCTAACGAAAGCAGGATGAAGACATCTTCCCCCGTTTACTCTCGGTTGTTACATGTAGCACGTGTTTGTCGGTCGAAGCTTGCGCACTACATCATAGGCAGCTATGTAATTCTTCATTGTTTCGATACCCGCCCACGTGCGTGAGCAATTGAAATGAAGGACAATATAGCCGCCTATGATGTTGAGCGCAAGTTTCGAACAGCAAACACGTGCTAAATGCAGCAACCGAGAGTAAACAGGGGAAGATGTCCTCATACTGCTTTCGTTAGCTGAAACCGCAACTAAATTAAATTTTATCATTATATGGTCTTCTACAAAGTTGTTCCTTAGGGTATCAACTACCATTCTTTCATTTATGAGCCAAATCAAGCTCATTTAACCAGCGTGCTGAATGAGAGATTGGAGGTCATCCAATTTCCCATACATTTGGATTGAAGATCCCATACAAACCTTCAACTCATTTGCGCCAGCTCAGTTTTCAACCAATTCAGCTGAAATTTTCACAGATTGCTCTTCTCATCCAAAGGCACGATTCTAGAGGGTGCCCCGTGGAATTTTTCGACATTTTTGTATTTGGGCCAGTCTATTGTAGATCTTAAGGCCACTGCTCGCGGAAGTTCTTGTAGTGCTTGTAGATGTTGAATTCTTTATTCGCGGACATTCTTGGATGACCTAGAGCATATTTAGGAAGTTGTTTCCTACAGAACCATGCTCCATGGATCTGTAGGATGGTACACCGCATCAATAATATAGCAACAATTAATTGATTACGCTCATAGATTATCAGGCCTGTACTCTCGGAAGTTCTTGGAGGTCCTACAATATCTTTGAAAACTACGTCTCTACAGAACTGTGGTCTAAAGACCTGTATGATGTTGCACCGCATCAGTAATGTGACTACAATCCATCGATTACGCTTGTAGATCTTAAGGCGGAAGTTCTTAGATGCCCTAGAATATCCTTGAAAATTACTTCTCTTCAGAACTATGCTCCATGGACCTGTAGGACGCTGCACCATGCTCCAGAAATCGCCTTTAGGAAACCCCCCATTTAACCCCTCGTAGCCCCCCATATATTTAACCCCCCGCCCCTTCAAGAAACAGACCCCCCCCCCCCCACGCACATCCCTTTCCTGCAGACCTCTTACATCATCATCCGCCTTCACCTCATACCACTTTTCAACTCCCTTGCAACCCTTTCCCATAAATCCCATTTCTTCCTTTTAGTAAGAGTTCCCTTCTAGACACTTAGCGCGAGAAAGTTGAATAAACCGTGTTAATTCGCGAAACCGTGTAAAAAAAACCGTGTTAATTCGCGAAACCGTGTAAAAAAAGCCGTGTAAAAAAAAACCGTGTTAAAAAGACCTTAGTGTACTTCAGTCAATGTCCTACTATCGCCCATTAATAGTGTTACCACTTAACTTCCTGACATTATTCTTTGAATTGTTTGAAACAGTGCTTCAATTGACCTGCCCTATAACGTCAAGTTAGCTTGTTGCATAAACTTCTGGATTCACGTTGCGTATACGTTTCACCTACGGATTCCTCGTTGGGCGTCATTTATTTATTTATTTATTTATTTATTTATTTATTTGATCTACATCAACAGGCTTACTAGAGCCCCAATGATGGTTTAAAAATAATAATAATAATAGTTATGATAACAATAATATTAGAAAACAAATTCAAAGGTCAAACACAAACAAGTTGGAACATAATAGCGCAGTCAAGGTATTGAAACTTAAACTAAGGTACATAACAATGAATTCGTCAGTTATTTCTGTTGCTAAAAAAAGACAAAAAACTACGACGTAGTGCGTTGCGTGTCAAGTGGAAGTCGAAGAATGACGCCACCCTATTGAAAACGCGCATCAAGCCCCCAAAAGCTCCATGTAGTCCATAGTTAGTTCGTCGAAGTGGTAGTCTCAGCATGATGCTATTGCGGAGTGATCGCGGCTGGACATTTACGTCGATTTGTTCCAGCAACGCTCCGCAATCTATTCGTCCCTGTAACGTATCAGCGATCGTCAATGCTCTGGCGGCATCCCTCCTTGTACGCAGTAGATCTAGATCGATCAGTTGGCATCTGCTCTCGTAACTGGGTAATCGGAACGGGTCTCTCCAAGGCAGCCGTCGTAATGCAAACCGGAGAAAGCGTCGCTGGACAGATTCAATCCTCTCGACGCCATTGTTGTACCCGGGACTCCAAACTGTAGAGCAGTACTCTAACGTAGAGCGCACGAGGGAGCAGTACAACGATTTCAGGCAATAGACATCAGAAAAGTTTTTGGCTATTCTGAAGATGAACCCTAGGGTCTTGGACGATTTTTCTACAATGTACGAGATATGTTGCCTAAATGTCAACGTCGAATCCAAAATGACTCCCAAGTCCTTGACATGGTGCACACGTTCGAGAGCTGTGCCTAGCATGCTGTATACGAAGATAATCGGCTGCTTCTTTCGTGAGAACGTAATAATAGAGCACTTCGTTGGATTTACAATCATTCGGTTCAATGAGCACCAGTTAGCAAAACGCGTGACCTGCTGTTGCAAGAAGACGCAATCATCAGTTGAGTGAATCCGAAGAAAGATCTTCATGTCATCGGCATACGACAACCGAGGGCCTTCAATCACGAAATTGACGTCGTTGAAATAGAGCAGGAAGATTAATGGACCAAGATGACTTCCTTGTGGTATGCCGGAGGTAGCGTTAAAGCAGTTCGATTTGCAGTCACCTATGGTCACAATCAGCTGACGGTCGGTTAGATATGAGCGGAACCAAGCTAGGAGACTCCCGCCAATGCCGTACCTATCGAGTTTTGCGATCGCAATGGCGTGGTTCAGCTTGTCGAAGGCTGCTGACAAGTCAGTGTAGATAACATCGGTCTGAGCACGTTCGATCATACTCTGAGTGATGTGTGAAGTGAGGCAAAGCAGATTCGTGGAAGTGGAGCGACCAGCAGTGAACCCGTGTTGGTCAGGGCTCAAAACATGCTTGCAATGTGAGAGCAAAGGCTCCATGATGATGAGCTCGAACAGCTTGGAGATGGCAGTCAATGAGGTAATTCCACGATAGTTATCCACGTCACGTTTGCTTCCTTTTTTGTGTACAGGATACATATGAGCGAGTTTCCAGCAGGAAGGGAATACGCCGCTGGAGAGTGACATGCGGTAGAGGCGTTGAAGTGGATCTAGTAAGCAGGAGATGTGTTTTTTTAGGAATGCCGATGGAATGCCGTCCGGTCCAGGATTATTGGATGATTTGAGTTGCGATGCGGCCCTGGAGATCATACCATCGTTGACATGAATGGAACTGAACATTTGGCCATTTGGAGGAACATTTCTAGCGGCGATAGAAACTTCGTCGGCGTTTAAGCTCTCTTCATTGAACACGCTAGCAAATTTCTCGGCAAACAACTGACAAATGTCCCGAGGAGTGGAAGCCGATACTCCATTCAACTGCATTGTTGCGGGAAGTCCGGATTCCTTACGTTGTTGGTTGACATACTTCCAGAAAGATTTCGGATGAGATTTGAATTTGAGCTGAATATCACGCTGGTACCTTGAGAAGCATTGGCGACTGGTTCGCTGGTATTCATGGTTGAGCCTCACGTAGTGGTTTCTCAGAGCAAGCGTGCGGTGTTTGGTGAGCTGTCTCAGGGCTGCTCTCTTAATCGTCTTCATCTTTCGTAGTTCGCTAGTCTGCCAGGGAGACCGAGAAGCTTTGCTTTGTATCCTTTTAGGGACGTGCCTGTCTACGACGTATGCCAGGATATTTGAAAAGGTGAGTGCGGCTGTCTCAACATCGCCCGGGTCGAGAACGTGTTCCCAGTCAATACTTGTCAACACCTCAGCAATGCTATGATGATCGGCCCTCCGGAAGTCGTAAGATACGGAGGCAACGGCATCTTCGAAGTCATGGACAAGCGAATTTTCCACGTTGATAATCAAGGGAGGATGATGAGGAACGTCTTTGACCAGCGCACAGGGTGCAACTGCAGTGTAAGGTGCCTGATCTCGAGTGCTCACGAAACATAGATCCAAGGTTCGTCCATTTTCATTCAACACGTGATTGAATTGAGTGAGCGTAGCTGCGTTATAACTGTCTAAAATGCTTATTGCGCCAGAGTGAAGCTGCGAGTGTTCCGAATCGACACAGAGGAAGCCGCTATGCGAAGGCCTCCAAGAGATTCCAGCAAGATTGAAGTCGCCCACTACAAGGACATCGTCAGTAGGAAGGGCGGTATCCAGAATGGTGAACACAGACTGGCAGTGAGTTTCGATAAGTTCAGTGTCCCGAACCCTATCAGGAGGTATGTACAGCGAGCATAGAAATAATGTACGGTCGATCATCTTGACGGAGATCCATACTTGCTCCAAGCAGGTCCAGGAGTCGTTGAGGATCGCTTTGGCCTTCAATCCGGAACGAACAGCTACCAGCACGCCACCTCCGGAAGATTTACTGCTATTATTAGAGTTGCGATCGCAGCGAAACACCTCATAGTCGGATCCGAATACTTGACTTGAAAGCGTACGAGAGTCCAGCCAGGTCTCGATGAGCACAATAATGTCGTAGCAGCCGTCCGAAACGGCCAAGCGGTAATCTTCGACACTTGTATTCAAGCCGCCGACATTCTGGTAGTACACAACCATGTCCTCTTTTCGCGTCGTAACAGCATCTCCGGGTGTCCAGGAAGTTGTTTGTACAGTAGCCAGTGACTGGTAACTTTCTGATAGACAAGGATACTCGCCGTAGTCAGGTTGTTGGAAGACCCTCTCGCCGCATCCGACCACAGGACCGGAACGACTATGATGAACGAGGGCAGCGCATGGCAGGACTGGGTCGGAGGGATTGAGGGCTTCCATGAGGCTTTCTACGGTGCGTTCCGGGTAGCCGAGAAAGGAGAGCTGATCATCGTCGTCGGGATTGGAGTTAGCAGGGTCCACAGTACTGGAAGTCGATCCAGCATCAGATAATGGAGAGACTAAAACGTGTTCATACTTGCCGGAGGTCGCAGCTCGGAAGACCCCTAATCCACATCTAGCTGCAGGACCAGGACGGCTGTGATGAACGCTGGCAGGATAGAACGCGACTGAGCTAGAGGAATCAGGGGCTTCCAAAAGACTGTCTACGATGCGTCCTGGCTGTAGAGTCAGTGGGATGGTGCAGTTGAAACGTTGCTGGATGAGAGAGGAGGGTAGTTGCTCGCTGTTGGTTCGACCGACGGAGCCGAGATCCTCAACAGGTTCGGGGGAATCACTGGAACACGGAGTTCGATCAGGCGACAAACTGTTACTAATAAATGCATACTTGCCTGGGGAAGAAGGTTGGGAGACCCCGTCACCAATCTCGACAACAGGACCAGAACGACTCCGATGGCTGGAAACTGCATGCGCGACTGGGTCGAGAGGATCAGGGGCTCCCCTAATGCGACAGGCAGTGCGTTCTGGTTTGCTGGTTAACACGTTAGGTCCACATCGGGAATCGGCGTCGAAAATGGTGTTCCGGTTTCTTGAGGGACCAAGAGGGTGGGTGTATTCTGACGGGGCAGCCACAAGTTTTTTGCACTCAGATCCTCGAATTCGCGAAACAGGATTCCTTTAGGCCACGTTGCTACATTCAATGCAGCGTCACGGAACTTGGGGTCAACTCCGACCTTGTACGAAATAAAGTTCAAACGGCTAGTGTCAACTCCTTTTTTCACAAGCGGAATAGCCTTGACATTGTCTTCGCTCTGCAAACAATCTTTCACCAACTTTTCGATAGCATCTGGTTGGACGCTAGGATGAATCCGCGAGAGATACACCCAGAACAACTCAACAGGTTCAGGAACGGTGATAACATTAGTGTCCGCGATCTTGATGCCCCCAAGGAGCGGCTTGTTGCCGGCCGACTCATCGTCGCGGCGCCTTTTCGGAGGGGGTCCACGAAGGACATGATCAGGATCTTGACGACAAGGAGAAGATAGAGCTATTCGTCTAGACAGTTGGGCAATCTGTTGACCCTGTTTGGTCAGCTGTTTTTGTATTTCGGCATGCACGGTCTCTTGCTTTTCGGTGATGGCGTTAATGGCATTTCCGAGTGACGTGACGGTTGATTTGAATCGCATCATCTTCATCAATTTCGCGCATTCGTTGCACATCCAAATGAGATTAGGATTCTCCTCTACAATGTTCATAAATGCCTTATTAAGCTTCGTTGTCGAAGCCGGCGTAGTCAGGCATCTCAAATGGATGAAGTTGTCACAAAAGGCCATGCAAGTGATAGATTCGTCGTCATCTTTTGCTGGCCTTGCACAATGGTCACATCCAGAAGTCGACATATTGCGATTCGGCAAAATAGCAACGGTACGGTGGAGATGTTCTAACGATGGTACGGTGGAGATGCTCTAACGAAGCTGTTATGTGTGTGCAAGCAAAGTACGGTAGCCCAAAAAGTGCAGAGAGGAGATAGCGCGTAAAGCGTACACGACCGATTGTTGATACCGGGCACCGACGATTGAGGTGGACGATTTCTCAATAGTTATCACACCTTCGCACTGTTTTCCACTTCACCAAAGCGCAGGAACCAAGAATCTACGACAGTATCCTAACACGGAACGCATAAACGGACTATCGCACGGTTAAAATCTGGTTTAGTTGCCGGAGCGAAACATAAACAATCAAACACAGCGAAGATAACACAAATAAGCTGGTGGATGGCATCCTTAACTTCCCTCAGCGTGGGAGTTGGTTCGTTCCCGTCCTCTGCTGCACCAACATAGTCATTTCCTCCGCTGCCTTGGTCCTCCGTGCCTACATTCTCTTCGCCATTCAGGTGCTCGTCGAAGTGCTACTTCCACCTTTCGATCACCTCACGTTTGTCCGTCAGGAGGCTCCCTTCCTTATCCCTGCATATTTCGGCTTGCGGCACGTAGCCTTTGCGGGATGCGTTGAGCTTCTGGTAGAACTTGCGTGTTTCCTGTGAACGGCACAGCAGTTCCATTTCCTCGCACTCCGCTTCTTCCAGGCGGCGCTTTTTCTCCCGGAAGAGACGGGTCAGCTGCTTCCGCTTCTGTCTGTATCGCTCCACATTCTGTCGGGTTCCATGCTGCAGCATTACCGCCCGCGCTGCATCCTTCTCCAGAACCGCTCTGCACTCCTCGTCGAACCAATCGTTTCGTCGACTCCGCTCTACGTACCCGATAGTGCTCTCGGCTGCGTTGTTGATGGCTGCTTTCACTGTACTCCAGCAGTCCTCTAGAGGGGCCACATCGAGCACACCCTCGTCCGGCAACGCTGCCTCGAGATTCTGCGCGTATGCGGTGGTGACATCCGATAGGTCCTGACGTCGATATTATGTTTCTAGTTCAAAACCGAATTAGCGACATTTTTTCTTTGACTTCCGCTGCTTTTGCCTTGCGTTAAACACAATGTCGGAAGTGGGGCGCTGTATTGTACACCTGGTGCTCTATACAGCGCCCCACTTCCGACATTGTGTTTAACGCAAGGCAAAAGCAGCGGAAGTCAAAGAAGAAATGTCGCTAATTCGGTTTTGAACTGGAAACATAATAATGTCGGAGAAGTGCCGTCCATCAATCAGAACGTGGTCGATTTGCGATTCCGTTTGTTGTGGTGATCTCCAGGTGTAACGATACGGGAGGCTGTGCTGGAAGAAGGTGCTACGAATGGCCATGTTCTTGAAGGCGGCGAAATCGATGAGGCGTAGGCCATTTTCGTTCGTCAGCTGGTGGGCGCTGAACTTTCCAATCGTCGGTCTGAATTCCTCCTTGTTGAAATTTACATTTCTTAATTTCAGTGTAGGAAAATGCTGTCAGTTCCATGCTGGCAGAAAGCACGTGGTGCAGATTGTTGACAATAGTTAAAGGGCCAATTGTCAGACTGACTCCTGCCGCCAAAGCAGAGAGCACACGCACACAGATAAAGTAAAGATAACCCTCAAGATAACTATCGCTAGAGAAATAAGACCGCGTAGGACTTAGGTCAAGTAGGTGATCCACTGAGATCATTCTGTAATTTCGCTAGAGCGTTCGCTAGAGCGTTCGCTAGAGTGCTTCAGCATTAGCTGTGCAACGTCTAGCAGATATTTATGCCAGCCAAGGTGTGGTAAGATAATAATAATAATAAATCTGTTTGATAGCTGATAAATTTTTGTTGAGAGTTTATCTCCGTGAAAGAACTCTCTTTTTGAGCAAAGGTCCCTGGAGCAAGAGCTTGGTGGAGATTTCCATAGTTCTTGTTTCATTCTATTGGACGTATCATTCTGCCTTGTGTTGCCTAGAAGGGCATTGGGTTCGGTACTACGGTGGATATTTCCACAGTACTGAATTCCATCTAATAGGTTGGTCGGTCCGGGCTCTTTCCACTGCTCTCTCACTTCAACACTCCTCCTGGCCTACCTGAGCGTTTAGATCCCCTATGATGATCTTGACGTCGTGGTTTGGGCAGCGGTCGTACTCGCGTTCGAGCTGCGCGTAAAATGCGTCTTTGTCATCATCAGTGCTTCCGGAGTGAGGGCTGTGCACGTTTATTATGCTGATGTTGAAGAATCGGCCCTTGATCCTCAACCTGCACATTCTTTCGTCGATCGGCCACCAACCGATCACGCGCCTCTGCATGTCGCCCATCCAAGGGGCCAGACACGTACAATTCTTGGCTTAGTATATTATAGTATACTGAAATATATTAGTGCATCGCAGCAAACCCTGCGGCCGATTTTTTCGATAAACAATGTTTGTTGCCAGTATGATTACTTTGATGGTATTATATAATATACAATAATATATTAATATACCGCAAATATACTAATATACTTCTAATACACTCATTATGCTAATACGTGTCTGGCCCCTTGCGCCCATCACTATAAAAGCTGTTCCCAGCTCACGTGTGTTGCCGCAACTCTGGTAGATGGTATGATTACCTCTAAACGTTCGCACCATAGATCCTGTCCAACACACCTCCTGCAGCGCTACGATTCCGAACCCGCGGTCCTTCAGTATATCGGCGAGTATGCGGGTGCTCCCGATGAAGTTGAGAGATCTGCAGTTCCACGTACCGAGCTTCCAATCGCAAGTCCCTTTTCGTCGCTGTGGTCGTCGCCATTGGTATCGGTTCGCATTCTTCTCTAGTTGATTTTCCGGTGCTAGTCTTTTTTACAGCTGGCTCGCAGGGCCTGACACCAACCCACTAACCCAGGGAGCTGGGCTTACCTTCCCGGAAGCTACGGGTTCTGCATTGGCATTTCCTCCAACTACAGTGCTAAATAGCTAGGCTCGAGCGCCAGTCTTCGCCGGGGGTGGTGGGGGAATGGATCTACGATTGCTGAATTGCGATTATACCTACTGGTATAGGTTAGAAGCTTCAGTTTTAGCCTGCCCGGAGTTTTGGCCATAGTGCGGTATTCAGCCTGTAACGATCTAAATCGGCATAAATTTATTTTTTATTAGTAGATTCTAATGTAATATGATGCTTAAAGCTGTGAAAACCATACATTTTGATTAAAAACTAGAAGAAAAAAAATATTTTCCTTAAAAAATCAGCTCCCATATGTCTATTTTGGCCAGGGTGTTTCTAATTTGGCACTCCAATAAGAAATACACGTGATTGGCCAAAATAGAAACCAAAGTTGAGAATATGGCCAAAACTGCGGCAATGCTTCTATTTTGGCCAGTGCCACTTTTAATACAAAAATCAAGTATTAGCTTGATTTCTGCATTTTTTTTTATAAAGTATAGGCATAAACCTTTCATTTGACGCATTGGTTGATGCTACCATGGGTACGAGACCAAGCAACAATCACAGTAGCCATGCCCGAGATGATGCAGATTCAAAGTGAAAAATTTTGACATTCAAGTTTTGCCTTCCGAATAAATAACACGTTTATTGTAACTCTTTCTTTTACTAAAGAATAATTGAAGAATGTAACATTAAGCGACGAGATTCAAGCCTGAAGATCCTCAAGAATGTCCCGGAAGAACGACCATCAAGCCGAATCCGAAACCGGAGCATGGGGAGGAGAATTTTCGATGCCGGAAATGATGCGTCAAGTGGCTCAGCAGAACAACCGTTTGCTGATGTTGTTGGAGCAAATCACCGGTAACCAGGAGGCGACAACCCAGCGAAGCGCTCCATAAGAGATTCTCGAATCCTTTGCCTCCAACATCAAGGAGTTCCACTTCGACCCGGAAAATGGACTAACGTTCGACCGCTGGTTTTCGAAGTAAGAGGATCTGTTCCGGCAAGATGGCAGAAATTTGGATGACGCTGCGAAGGTAAGGCTCCTGCTGCGCAGTCTCAGCGTCCCGGTGCACGAAAAGTTCCTGAACTACCTCCTGCCATCCCACCCACGTGATTTCACCTTCGACGACGTTGTGGCAAAGCTGAAGCAGATTTTCGGCCAACAGAAATCTCTGTTCAGCAAGCGCTACGACTGCCTTAAGCTCGAGAAGAGTGAAGCCGACGATTTCGTTTCGTATGCCGGAATCGTCAACCGGCAATGCGAGGATTTCGAACTGCAGAAGCTCACCGTCGACCAGTTCAAGAATCTGGTGTTCATCTGCGGTCTCAAATCGACGAAGGACGCCGACGTCAGGACTCGACTTCTGTCTAAGCTCGAGTCCGATCAAGCTGACACCATCAGTGCCAACGCCTGTCGAACCTCAAGCACGACACGGCGCTGGTGGAGAAGAAACCGACATCTTCAGCGGTGCAGGCAGTACGGCACTCAAGAAAGCAGCTGTCCTACCAGCAGAAGTCGTCAGCCGACGGTAAGACACCCCCATCCCCTTGCTGGCAGTGCGGTGCGATGCATTTCGTGAAGGACTGTCAGTTTTCCAAGCACACCTGCAACAACCGCTAGCGCACTGCAAACGTTCCTGTATGTATACCGATCCACCCCGTCAACGGTGTTGAACGGTAAATCTCCTGCCCAGATCATGCTTGGACGACCGACGAGGACAACTTTGGACCTGTTGCGACCATCACCGAAACCCGATTTTCAGTCACAACTGTCAGTCACAACAAAGTTTCTCGGCAGGTTCCAAAGTATTCGCCAAGGTCTAATCTTCAAACGAGAACTGGAAGTGGATGCCTGGAACCATTCTCGAAGCAATCGGGAGTGTGAGCTACAATGTCCTGCTGGATTGTCAAGTGGGCCGACGCAAGGTTCTGCTCTCACATGTCGACCAGCTCCGCTCGAGGATGGAAGAAGCCGTTCCAGTTGAATCAGCGCCGCTGTCCATCTTAATCGACGATTTTGGCCTTTCCGCAAACGAAGCTACACAGCCCCAGCGAAGCGAGTCGCCGGCCGTCGTATCAGATCAGCAGTCATTCCCTGAAGAAACTGTTGAGTCATCCGTGATTGTTCCTGGAGAAACTCTGTCGATTGAAGAAGAAGAAACTCTATTACCGACGGAAAACAGTCTGCCCATCCAAACATCAACACCCGTGCAGCCAGTATCGCGACGTCCAGAGCGCTCAATCCGGCCGCCGAGGAGATTGGCTGATTTCCACTGCTATCAACTCAAAGGGGGAGATGCTACCATGGGTACGAGACCAAGCAACAATCGCAGTAGCCATGACCGAGATGATACAGATTCAAAGTGAAAAATTTTGACATTCTAGTTTTGCCTTCCGAATAAATAACACGTTTATTGTAACTCTTTCTTTTACTAAAGAATAATTGAAGAAGGTAACAGTTGATTGGGGCTGCAAAACGGTGAGTCGATAAGGAGAGCGTCCAATATAGCTCTGGTCCTCACAAGTTCCTACCTCATGCTTCCACGGGTCAAGCGCTGACAACGACCGCCAGCTAAGAGTTGTGTGCTTAGCTGGTAGTGCAGCCTGGGCACTGTTGTCCTTCTGACTTCAGCTAGATTGAGGAGGTACGATCCGAGTGTCTGTTCACCAAGGAGGTGCGGCTCAAACAGCGTCTGTTCTGGCATCCAGCGGCTGAGTAAGAAACGCTGCACCACGCCCAGCTAGATCCAAGGTGGTAGCCACATCAGCGTGGTCGTCCCAGTGTTGGTTGGGACGTTAAACAGAACTGGCACGATGGCCCTCCGGCGAGGCAGGAGTGTTGGCGTAGGCCCAATAAGCCACCCGTAAAAATCCCCATTGCGAATAACATAGGAGAAAATACGACTCGATACAATCGGCAAAGACCCACGCGACGAAATAAGGACTACGATTGGAAACTTGGAACATGGAATTGCAAGTCACTAGGTTTCGCAGGATGTGACAGGATAATCTACGACGAACTACATCCCCGCAACTTCGACATCGTGGCGTTGCAGGAACTTTGTTGGACTGGACAGAAAGTGTGGAAAAGCGGGCATCGAGCGGCTACCTTCTACCAAAGCTGTGGCACCACCAATGAACTGGGAACAGGATTTATAGTGTTGGGCAAGATGCGACAACGTGTGATCGGGTGGCAGCAGCCGATCAACGCAAGGATGTGCATGTTGAGAGTTAAGGGCCGTTTCTTCAACTACAGCATCGTCAACGTCCACTGCCCACACGAAGGGAGCCCGATGATAAGAAAGAAGCGTTCTACGCGCAGTTAGAGCAAACATACGATGGTTGCTCGCCGCGTGACGTGAAAATCGTTGTCGGCGGCATGAATGCGCAGGTAGGAAGGGAGGAAATGTACAGACCGGTAATCGGGCGAAACAGCCTGCACGCCGTATCGAATGATAACGGCCAGCGATGCGTAAACTTTGCAGCCTTCCGTGGTATGGTAGTCCAAAGCACCTTCTTGCCCCGCAAAGATATCCACAAAGCCACCTGGAGATCACCCGACCATCAAACAGAAAACCAAATCGACCACGTTCTAATCGACCATCGAGCAACTTCGTAACGTAGAAGTGGCTCAAGACTACGCGCAGCAGTTAGCAGTGGCCTTACCAACGGAAGAGCAGCTTGGCGCAGCTACACTTGAAGATGGCTGGAGGGACATCTGATCCGCCATAGGTAGTACCTCGGATACAGCACTAGGCTTCGCGCCTCCGAATCACAGAAACGACTGGTACGGCGGCAAATGTGAATAGTTGAAAAACGAGAAGATTGCAGCATGGGCGAGAATGCTGCAACACCGTACGAGAGCGAATAAGGCACGTCACAGACAGGCGCGGAACAGGCAGAACTCAGTCTTCCGGATGAAGAAGCGCCAGCAGGAAGAACGAGATCGCGAAGCGGTGGAAGAACTGTACCGCGCCAAGGACACACGAAAGTTCTAAGAGAAGCTGAACCGCTCGCGCAGAGGCTTTGTGCCACAAGCCGACATGTGCCGAGATAATCACGGGAATATTCTCACGAGCGAGCGTGAGGTGGTCGACAGGTGGCGGCAGCATTACGATGAGCACCTCAATGGCGACGTTGCAAGTACCGAAAGTAGCGTGGTAACAGATCTAGGAGTATGTCCACAGGACGAAAGACTTCCAGCTTCTGACCTCCAAGAGACTGAGGAGGTTGGCCGGTTGAAAAACAACAAAACCGCTGGAGCAGATCAACTACTAAGCGAGCTTTTAAAATACGGTGGAGAAGCACTGGTGAGAGCACTACACTGGGTCATTACCAAGATTTGGGAGGAGGAAGTATTGCCGGAGGAGTGGATGGAAGGTATCGTGTGTCTCATCTACAAAAAGGGCGACAAGTTGGATTGCGGAAACTACCACTACTGAGCGCTACCTACAAGATACTCTCTCAAATTTTATGCCGCCGTCTATTACCGATTGCAAGAGAGTTCGTGGGGCAATATTAGGCTGGATTTATGGGTGAACGCGCTACAACGGACCAGATGTTCGCCAGCCGCGAATACAACGTGCCCACACATCACTTGTTCATCGATTTCAAATCAGCGTATGATACAATCGATCATAGCTGTTCTCGATTATGCACGAATACGGATTCCCGGATAAACTGATACGATTGATCAAGGCGACGATGAATCGAGTGATGTGCGTAGTTCGAGTATCAGTATCGAGTATCAGAGTTCCTTCGAATCTCCCAGAGGGTTACGGCAAGGTGATGTTCTTTCGTGCTTACTGTTCAACATTGCGTTAGAAGGAGTAATAAGGAGAGCGGGGATAAACACGAGTGGGACGATTTTCACGAAGTCCGTTCAGCTGCTTGGTTTCGCTTATGATATTGATATTATAGCTCGTAAATTTGAGACGATGGCGGAAACGTACATCCGGGGAGGAATCACCGCGCCCGCTACCCCGAATTTATATTGACGGTGATGAAATCGAGGCGGTTGAAAAATTCGTGTACTTGGGCTCACTGGTGACCGCCGACAACGTCACTAGCAGAGAAATTCAGAGGTGCATTGTGGCAGGAAATCGTGCTTACTTTGGACTTCGCAGAACTCTACTATCGAATAAAGTTCGCCGTCGTAACACGAAGTTGACTATCTACAAAACGCTGATTAGACCGGTCGTCCTCTATGGGCACGAAACATGGACCCTACGTGCAGAGGACCAACGCGCCCTTGGAGTTTTCGAATGGAAGGTGTTGCGTACCATCTACGGCGAAGTGCAGATGGAAGACGGGACTTGGAGAAGGCGAATGAACCACGAGCTGCATCAGCTGCTGAGAGAACCAACCATCGTCCATACCGCGAAAATCGGGAGGCTACGGTGGGCGGGTCACGTCATCAGGATGTCGGATAGCAACCTGACTAAAATGGTTCTTGAGAGTCATCCGACCGGTACAAGACGACGTGGAGCGCAGCGAGCTAGGTGGGTCGACCAAGTGGAGGACGATCTGCGGACCCTACGCAGAGTGCGGAACTGGAGACAAACAACCATGGACCGAGTGGAATGGAGACGGCTACTAACTATTAAGTCTATGCGGCTCGGTTAGGTGGTCCCGATCGTATGTGACAATCAGTCGGCAAATGCGGCAATCAAGGTTTCAATCCGAGGACGAAGCACATTGATATTCGTTATCATTTTGTACGGGAGACGCTGAATCGAGAAAATGTAACTTTGGACTACGTTTCAACGAAGCAGCAACGGGCAGACGGATTCACGAAGCCTCTAGCAAAGCAAGTTGGGGTGGAAGCTCAGGTTAAATATTATCTCCTGGGCGCCCATTAAAAACACCACCCCCGGCGAAGATTTGCGCTCGAGCCTAGTTATTTAGCACTGTAGTTGGAGGAAATGCCAATGCAGAACCCGTAGCTTCCGGGAAGGTAAGCCCAGCTCCCTGGGTTAGTGGGTTGGTGTCAGGCCCTGCGAGCCAGCCGTAAAAAAGACTAGCACCGGAAAATCAACAAGAGAAGAATGCGAACCGATACCAATGGCGACGACCACAGCGACGAAAAGGGACTTGCGATTGGAAGCTCGGTACGTGGAACTGCAGATCTCTCAACTTCATCGGGAGCACCCGCATACTCGCCGATATACTGAAGGACCGCGGGTTCGGAATCGTAGCGCTGCAGGAGGTGTGTTGGACAGGATCTATGGTGCGAACGTTTAGAGGTAATCATACCATCTACCAGAGTTGCGGCAACACACGTGAGCTAGGAACAGCTTTTATAGTGATGGGCGACATGCAGAGGCGCGTGATCGGTTGGTGGCCGATCGACGAAAGAATGTGCAGGTTGAGGATCAAGGGCCGATTCTTCAACATCAGCATAATAAACGTGCACAGCCCTCACTCCGGAAGCACTGATGATGACAAAGACGCATTTTACGCGCAGCTCGAACGCGAGTACGACAGCTGCCCAAACCACGACGTCAAGATCATCATAGGGGATCTAAACGCTCAGGAAGGCCAGGAGGAGGAATTCAGACCGACAATTGGAAAGTTCAGCGCCCACCAGCTGACGAACGAAAATGGCCTACGCCTCATCGATTTCGCTGCCTCCAAGAACATGGCCATTCGTAGCACCTTCTTCCAGCACAGCCTCCCGTATCGTTACACCTGGAGATCACCACAACAAACGGAATCGCAAATCGACCACGTTCTGATTGATGGACGGCACTTCTCCGACATTATCGACGTCAGGACCTATCGTGGCGCTAATATCGACTCTGATCACTACCTGGTGATGGTTAAACTGCGCCCAAAACTCTCCGTTATTAACAATGTACAGTACCGGCGGCCGCCCCGGTACGATCTAGAGCGACTGAAGCAACCGGATGTCGCCACCGAATACGCGCAGAATCTCGAGGCAGCGTTGCCGGACGAGGGTGTGCTCGATGTGGCCCCTCTAGAGGACTGCTGGAGTACAGTCAAAGCAGCCATCAACAACGCAGCCGAGAGCACTATCGGGTATGTAGAACGGAGTCGACGAAACGATTGGTTCGACGAGGAGTGCAGAGCGGTTCCGGAGGAGAAGGATGCAGCGCGGGCGGTAATGCTGCAGCATGGAACCCGACAGAATGTGGAGCGATACAGACAGAAGCGGAAGCAGCAGACCCGTCTCTTCCGGGAGAAAAAGCGCTGCCTGGAAGAAGCGGAGTGCGAGGAAATGGAACTGCTGTGCCGTTCACAGGAAACACGGAAGTTCTATCAGAAGCTCAACGCATCCCGCAAAGGCTACGTGCCGCAAGCCGAAATCTGCAGGGATAAGGATGGGAGCCTCCTGACGGACAAACGTGAGGTGATCGAAAGGTGGAAGCAGCACTTTGATGAGCACCTGAATGGCGAAGAGAATGTAGGCACGGAGGACCAAGGCAGCGGAGGAAATGACTATGTTGGTGCAGCAGAGGACGGGAACGAACCAACTCCCACGCTGAGGCAAGTTAAGGATGCCATCCACCAGCTCAAAAACAACAAAGCGGCTGGTAAGGACGGTATCGCAGCAGAACTCATCAAGATGGGCCCGGAAAAGTTGGCCACCTGTCTGCACCAGTTAGTAGTCAAGATTTGGGAAACCGAACAGCTACCGGAGGAGTGGAAGGAAGGGATAATCTGTCCCATCCACAAGAAAGGCGACAAGTTAATGTGTGAGAACTTTCGAGCGATCACCATTTTAAACGCCGCCTACAAAGTGCTATCCCAGATCATCTTCCGTCGTCTCTCACCTAAAGTAAATGAGTTCGTGGGAAGTTACCAAGCCGGTTTCATCGACGGCCGGTCGACAACGGACCAGATCTTCACCGTACGGCAAATCCTCCAGAAATGCCGTGAATACCAGGTCCCAACGCATCACCTGTTCATCGACTTCAAAGCGGCATACGACCGTATCGACCGCACAGAGCTATGGAAAATTATGGACGAGAACAGCTTTCCCGGGAAGCTGACTAGACTGATAAGAGCAACGATGGACGGTGTGCAGAACAGCGTAAGGATTTCGGGTGAGCTATCCAGTTCATTTGAATCTCGACGGGGACTACGACAAGGTGATGTACTTTCCTCCCTACTATTCAACATCGCCCTGGAAGGTGTTATGCGACGAGCCGGGCTCAACAGCCGGGGTACGATCTTCACAAAATCCAGCCAATTTGTCTGTTTTGCGGATGACATGGATATTATTGCTAGAACATTTGGAACGATGGCAGAACAGTACACCCGCCTGAAACGTGAAGCAGCAAAGGTCGGACTGGTGGTGAATGCGGCTAAGACAAAGTACATGCTGGTAGGTGGGACTGAGCGAGACAGGACAGGCCTTGGCAGCAATGTTACGATAGACGGTGATACTTTCGAGGTGGTAGAAGAATTCGTCTACCTCGGTTCCTTGCTAACGGCTGACAATAACGTGAGCCGTGAAATACGAAGGCGCATCATCAGTGGAAGTCGTGCCTACTATGGGCTCCAGAAGAAACTGCGGTCAAAAAAGATTCACCCCCGCACCAAATGTACCATGTACAAGACGTTAATAAGACCGGTGGTTCTCTACGGACACGAGACATGGACGATGCTCGAGGAGGACCAGCAAGCACTCGGAGTTTTCGAGCGACGGGTGCTAAGGACGATCTTCGGCGGCGTGCAGGAGAACGGTGTGTGGCGGAGAAGGATGAACCACGAGCTCGCTGCACTTTACGGCGAACCCAGCATCCAGAAAGTGGCCAAAGCCGGAAGGATACGATGGGCAGGGCATGTTGCAAGAATGCCGGACAACAACCCTGCAAAGTTGGTGTTTGCTAACCATCCGGTTGGTACAAGAAGGCGTGGAGCGCAGAGAGCACGATGGGCGGACCAGGTGGAGCGTGATCTGGCGAGTGTTGGGCGTGACCGACGTTGGAGAGCTGCAGCTGCAAATCGAGTATTATGGCGGCAAATTGTTGATTCAGTATTATCATGAATTTGATGTTTACTTAATAAATGAATGAACAAAGCAAGTTCATGAAAATTTCAAGAAAATGCTTGGCATCGTAGGTTAAGAGGGAGTATTTAGATTGGAGTTTATTGTTTTAACCTACGACTGTCTATTATAGTGACACTTACCCAAGAAACGATTGTTTAGTAGACCAAACAGTTGAATAAAACTTTTTATTTGTTTTTTAGACTACAGCCGTGTTTTATTAACTCTCTCAAGTAAAACGCTTTGACGAATTCATTATGAACCAACCTAAATAAATATTAAATATGAAGTTGAAAGTACATCTCCACATGGGATAAAGCCCGCAGTAAACGTGCAGCTTTTCAAATCGAAAGCTCGCTCTTCGCCCTTGCTCTTCGTCGCCTTGACTGTGAGAGAGAACGAGTAAAAATTTCGCCTGCTCTTTCTCACGGCTTTTCCACGCTGTCCGAAACGAACCGAAGCACGTGGCGCGCACCGGTCGTTGAGGTGAGCCGAGCGGAAACCACCAGCCGTCCTCTCTGTTTACAAGCAATAACCGGAGCCGAGTCCATATTCGGGGAAAACATAAACAAAACGCGCACTTCGTGAAATCGAGAGAGCTTTGCCTCTCTTGCGCGTGTTGCTGCTCTGCAGCCGGCTTGTCGATCCACCCACCACCCACCCACCGACCGAACACTCGCGTTCGCTTTTAGCACAGCGCATCAGTGCCATGGTGGGTGGGTGGATTTTTGATGGAAAATGATCAGCTGCTTGCTTTCCTTCGCTCATCGACTCGTACTCGCGAGTCGCGACGACGAGAGTGGCTTGCTTTGGTACGGTCGAAGCTTGTGGATTGAATCCATTTCGAATTCAGTTTCAGTTCGCAGTGGACGTTCGCGTTGATCGGTGGTTCGGTTATCAATCCGTGGGAAGGTAGTCTTGAAAAGTCGTTCCTCTCAAGATTGAGTGCTATCGGTTGGAAGTGTTGGAAATTGCTAGATGAAATAATTTTGATTGATATTCATGGTGTAATTTTTCAACTAATTCTGTGTTCGATCTGCAGTGTGCGCAGTGAAGTTGGTTAAAATCCAAGAAGAAACTGAAGAGCAAATCTGTGCGTTATTTACCGCCCATTCTGGTTCGAATTCGAGACCTAAGGCCATCGCAGATTTTGTGTTGGTGCCGAAAAAAGTGTGCAAACGTCGTTCGTTGGAGAGCAACACGAAAATAGGAAATTTTTGGAGCCGGTGTGTGAAAAGCGAACCAGTGTGCAATAATTAGCCGCAAAAGTGCGCCTAGCGATTCAACGGTTTTAAGTGATTCGAATGCAATTATCAAAGGTGATTATTTGGGGAGCTATAGCTAGTTTAGTTTGGAGTGGGTTTCTTCGTATTACTGTAGTGTAACTCGTATGCAAGTACCATATTAAGGATTTAGGATGGCAATCTGTTTTACTGGTGAAGTATGAGTACTTTTGTTACAATCGTATCAATGGTTAGCTGGATAACTTATTTAACCAAATTTCACATAAAATAAACAGAGGTACACGTTCGAAGCGAAATGTATGGCTAATAAGGCGATAAAGAATTGGAATTGGGCACACCCGGTGGAGTACATACTGAATTTGTAGCAGTGATTTTCGTATGGCGAGAAGATATATTCTCAAATTCTCCATCTCCCGGAAAGCGTTTTCCATTTAATAATGAAGAAGTATATGATTATTGCTTACAGTTTGCCTAGTGTTTAAGGCTATGGATCGCCAATCCGGAGACGGCGAGTTCGATTCCCGTTCCGGTCGGGGACTCCCTGGGCATAGTGTATTATTGTGCTTGCCTCACAATATACTAATTCATGCAATGGTAGGCAAAGAAAGCCCTCCAATTCATAACTTTGGACACTTCCACACTCAAAGCACACTAAGTTGGAGAGAGACAGGCTAAGTTCCAGTGGGAACGTAGAGCCATACAGAAAAAGAAGAAGAAGAAGATTACTTACAAATGTAAATACCTGTGTTCCATCCCAGGAAGGACCAAGGGGTGACATTAACCAAAAATTGAGGATGCCACTTTTGGGCGAAATTGATCAGTATACAATTCAGCATCGGTTGAAAAGATAAAAATCCTTATCCACTTAATTTTGCTTTTCTGTCAAAAATCTTACAACTAGTGAATTTGACACTTAAAATGAAAGGTAGGCTATTTTCTTCGAAATAGGTGATTTTTGTTACAATAAATGACTTTTTCGTCAAAAAATCAACTTATTCATATTCAGAATAGCTTCATAACTTTCCAACCAAGGCCCCACAAAAATGTTAAAACAAAAAAAAATACGGGAAGTCCTCGTGGCAATCGATTGTTTAGAAGCAATGACTTCAGCTAAGTGAGAAATACATTGCAAATTCCTAAAAAAGTAAGGCAAAACTAACTTTTTTCTAAACAAATAAAAGTCTAAACTTATCTCTAGACATCTATGAACTAGATGAGGTAAGAAGTTTGAGATCAGTTCGACGCTTAGAAGTTCCTGGTATGCAATTACAATGTCCAAATGATCAATTGCACCCCGCTGATCAATTTGACCCCGGTTTACAGTAGTTGTTGTTACTGATGACATCGCAAAATTAAAACTGCTGTAAATAGTCAGTAAAATGTGTGAAGAATTAGCTGTGTATTATCGGTAGCGATTGTCTCAATTGGCTAAGAATAACACTACTGATCGGCTGTTCCGGTGGTAAGAGTTGACTAACAGGTGACCCCTAGTGCATGGTGTGATGCTTACCGTCAGGGATGCCAGATGATTTTTTGAAAATTCTACCACTATTTCCAAAAATCTGTATCTCATTCAAAATTTTGGTGAAAAATCTGTATCTCATACAAAAATAAAATGGCCCCTCTTGCTCAAAAATTTGTATTTCATATACAGGTAATCTTCGATATAACGTACAAAAAAGTTTTCTCTTTGTACGTTATATCGAAGTGTACGTTATATCGAAGCAGAGAAAAATTTAATATTTTCTATGCTAATATTGATGATTTCGACGTGCAATTAACCCCAAATAATGATTTCGGTGAAATTCACAAAACCAGTAATGAAAAACATGAGTTTTCACGAAAAAGTAATTTCGTTTTTTGTGCTTCGTTATAACGTACATTTTGCTTCGATATAACGTACACTAGATTTTTCCCCAATTTGTGCTAATTTTAGATAACAAGGTTAATACTGCAAGAAAACATTGATTTGAGTGGTTTCGTAGCTTATCTGAGGGTTATTCCTGGGAAAAATCAAAATTTTCAATGTTGTACGTTATATCGAAGCAAAATGTACGTTATATCGAATTCGCTATATCGAGGGTACGCTATATCGAGGGTACGTTATATCGAAGAATACCTGTAAAACGAAATCTGTACGGAGGCTCAAAAATCTGTATAGTACAGATAAATCTGTTTTTTTTTATGGCATCCCTGCTTACCGTGCCTAGAAATGAATGGCTAGGGGGGTCTATAATAAAAATCTAACTGCTAACGGAGCCTGTGGAGTACCAGGGGCACAGTCTACAGTAATTTTCCCTTACTGCGCAAACCAGAGCTGCAGAGGACCTTGTGTTTCTCCGAGACACCCAGCTGCCCTTCTTTAGTCTCAAACTTGAGGCTAAATAAGGGCGGGATTATGAAGATGTTGTTAATTAGTTTACATTTTCACCAAAATGGTTGCGCATTATGCGATTTACACAGTGTATTCCGTGTATCCTCGCCTTTGTTGTTTTCCAAACGCTATTGATGTGGTTTTATTGTTGCTGTTCTTTGCTGTACTGTGATTGCAAAGAGTTTGATCTTGCCTAGTTTGGGTAGTGGCTACGGTTAGGATAGCTCAGATGAATTTTCAGCATAAAAGAACAGCAACGATCAATCTTTGCAGACTTATGCAAAATGGTACATCCCAAGTGGCGTAAGTCCAAGAACCTTACGTTCGAAGGGGAATTTCTATCTAGAAGGCCTTGTGAATCCGGTGTTTGCTACTATCAATAAAAATGAAATGGTGGAGCGGACCTGGGATCGAATCCCTCTCCCGACAAACTCACAAAAATGTGAGTTCTTCCTCAGGAAGGGAAGTAAAGCGTGGTCCCGATATGAACTAGCGTAGGGCAAAAATTCTCGTTAATACAGATAAACAAATGAAATGGCAAACTCGCGTGTCATGCCTCGAGCATGTGTGCTTGTCAACAACGCAATCGTTGCTACACTCATCTCTGAACTAACCACTAGGGATGTACATATGTGCTATCACAATCGATGTATCTGTTGGAAACCTCAACAGGAAATACGTTTATTGTACCCCACACCGATGAATTACCTTAATTTTGAACACTATTTATGAATCACCATGTTGATCAAATGAGTGATCCATAAACTGTGGCCATTTTTGCCGATTTATAAATTGTGGGGTCACTCTATTTACCGCTTTCAAGCAAGTCATCGTATATTGCACTTCAAAAGGCTTTTAACAAATTGTTGGCAGTGATGCTAATGCTCACCATACCATTTGGGGCAGCTCAAACATCAACTTGACAGGCTTCAGTTTGATGGAATACTTATCATGGTATCTACTGGAGAGGAAGTGTTGAAAACGCTTTGACATCCATGTGCACAACAGAAGCATGTGCTTGATGAACAAGTTAAGACTTGAATTATGAAAAGAACTCTTGAGGGAATCGAACCCACGACTCCCAAGTTGAAGCTTGATCCCGTTAGTTGTCGACCTGTGGTACCTGTTTTATTTGCATGTTGAAAGTCGTTTCAATTTAGTGAACAATCCAATATTAAACAAGCTTTAAATAAAGGACGGTTTTCCAACTTGTATTGAAATCATTGCATTTCATCTTGAACCAGCCGTTTTCACCTGCACCATCGACCTTAATTCATTAGTTTTATCACAGACAAACAGACGTAACTCTTAGAGGAAATTCATCAAAAACTTTTGCCCGGTGTCATTTTCATGAGCACACTGCTACCTGTTGGTAGAACCGCGCGCGACAGTGTCGGCCATGATGGATTTCGATTTGACGTTT
The DNA here is from genome assembly GCF_035046485.1 of Aedes albopictus. Classification (NCBI taxonomy): domain Eukaryota; kingdom Metazoa; phylum Arthropoda; class Insecta; order Diptera; family Culicidae; genus Aedes; species Aedes albopictus. The sequence goes on from NC_085138.1 coordinate 352,185,492, forward strand.
TGCTGACACGCACACTACTACACAAATTGCTTGTAATTTTCGTTTGCATCATTCAGCAACGTGTACACTGGCAAACGTCAAAGCGATCGAACACAAGCGCCTCTGATGGAACGATCGCGCAAACCAAATGAAATTTGAATTGATTGTTAAATGCATGTGCCAAGCCGTTTTGAAGAGTGTTACGTTTGTTTGTCTGTAGTTTTATAGTAATGGCTATTAATGGAAAGAGTCCGGTTCACATATGTTCTGATTGGCACAACTGGAACTTTCGCTGGTCAGGTTAATTAAAAAGTTTTCAATCAATTCTATTTTGCTCTTTGCAAGTCATTTTTCTGTTTTTCATTTTTTTTCTTCTTTCTCTCATCAGAGAGCGAGTGCAGCGCATCATAGACCATCATATGATGAACGTCTGTATGTACTGTTGTTTTCACTCTATTCTTTTATACCGGTAATTTACCTTCGGCTTCCGTTATTGATCTGTCCATGCAGAGCTACGACCGGAATTGTTTCAATTTAATTGAATCCAAACAGCACTGACGAAGCAGTGGTTTTGGCAGATTTTGCAAACATTTATTTTTAATTATTTATTTGAACAATATCACCTTTTGTGGTGATGTTACGATCATTGCAGACACAAATATTAACAGCAACTGTTGAGCTATTTTAAAATGATGGCGACGAGCTATACTCACGAATAATAACTCTTTCAAACATATGACTATTATCAAGTTCCTATCGAATTGATTGTTCAAACATGTAGTACACACCTCCCTGCTAGATTCTCTCAAACGAAACCGATGCCATATGGGTGGGCCTGTTTTTTAAAGTGTCATTTGCGTCATTCCATCACAGGTCCATAATATTTGGACACACCTTTGCTGTTTTGTGACGAAAAAGTGGCCACTTTGCACCATTCATGAATAATCCTTTGTCGACTGCAGTCAGCAATTTCAATGCCACAGTATGTGAATCATGCTGGGATTTGCTAAAGTGTTATCAATTATTCATCGTAAATTTCTGGTGGTAGTTCGGTTGAATCGCCCTAATCAATGACACATTTCCAATTAACAACTCAATCGTTCTGTGAAAGCTTCAGTTTCATGAAATTAGTCACTATCTTCAAAAATGACTAGACTAGACTAGACTAGACTAGACTAGACTAGACTAGACTAGACTAGACTAGACTAGACTAGACTAGACTAGACTAGACTAGACTAGACTAGACTAGACTAGACTAGACTAGACTAGACTAGACTAGACTAGACTAGACTAGACTAGACTAGACTAGACTAGACTAGACTAGACTAGACTAGACTAGACTAGACTAGACTAGACTAGACTAGACTAGACTAGACTAGACTAGACTAGACTAGACTAGACTAGACTAGACTAGACTAGACTAGACTAGACTAGACTAGACTAGACTAGACTAGACTAGACTAGACTAGACTAGACTAGACTAGACTAGACTAGACTAGACTAGACTAGACTAGACTAGACTAGACTAGACTAGACTAGACTAGACTAGACTAGACTAGACTAGACTAGACTAGACTAGACTAGACTAGACTAGACTAGACTAGACTAGACTAGACTAGACTAGACTAGACTAGACTAGACTAGACTAGACTAGACTAGACTAGACTAGACTAGACTAGACTAGACTAGACTAGACTAGACTAGACTAGACTAGACTAGACTAGACTAGACTAGACTAGACTAGACTAGACTAGACTAGACTAGACTAGACTACACGCAGAGAAATTTCATCTTATTGAATCAAAAAAATATATTTTTGAAGCTCATTTTTGTTATAAACAGACTTATTTTTAAATTCTACAATTTTATTTTGTTCATTCAACTATACAATTTGTTGTTTTCAATACGACAGCTAAACGAGACAAAAATTGTAAATTCAAAAAAATATTTGTTTGTTTGAAATACTTTTTTATTTTTGATTCTAAAAAAATATTGTAAATCCAAAAAATGTTCACGTCTAAATGGCAGGCAGCTGACACACTAGTGTATGCGAAAAAGATTGCAACTTTGTAAGTGTTATCTGCCAAATTTTGAGCGTTGTTGGCACCTCCAACCATAGAGGAAAATCACGCTAACCGATAATTTATGATGTTTGGGCAATATCGGAAAGCGTCAAGCGTCCATAACGTAGAAAGTGATTCACATTTATTGATCAATTTTCAAGAGCAGTTGTGGCTATAATGAACAACGCGCAATAATTCATCAGCATTCTAGAAGTGTGTGTTCGATTCCCGCTTAGAATCATTGTTGTTTTACCAAAACATTAAAAAAATTGTAAATTTAACAAAAAATTTCTTTGTAGATGTTGACAGCTGACTTTTTAAAAACAACAATTTTGATTATTAAACCAAAAAATATTTATTTTTGAAATCAAAAAATAAAATTATAAGCCGGGAAACGATAATTGTTTTTGTTGTTTTTACACAGGATTTTTTTGAGTTTAAAAAAGATTTTTCTGCGTGTAGACTAGACTAGACTAGACTAGACTAGACTAGACTAGACTAGACTAGACTAGACTAGACTAGACTAGACTAGACTAGACTAGACTAGACTAGACTAGACTAGACTAGACTAGACTAGACTAGACTAGACTAGACTAGACTAGACTAGACTAGACTAGACTAGACTAGACTAGACTAGACTAGACTAGACTAGACTAGACTAGACTAGACTAGACTAGACTAGACTAGACTAGACTAGACTAGACTAGACTAGACTAGACTAGACTAGACTAGACTAGACTAGACTAGACTAGACTAGACTAGACTAGACTAGACTAGACTAGACTAGACTAGACTAGACTAGACTAGACTAGACTAGACTAGACTAGACTAGACTAGACTAGACTAGACTAGACTAGACTAGACTAGACTAGACTAGACTAGACTAGACTAGACTAGACTAGACTAGACTAGACTAGACTAGACTAGACTAGACTAGACTAGACTAGACTAGACTAGACTAGACTAGACTAGACTAGACTAGACTAGACTAGACTAGACTAGACTAGACTAGACTAGACTAGACTAGACTAGACTAGACTAGACTAGACTAGACTAGACTAGACTAGACTAGACTAGACTAGACTAGACTAGACTAGACTAGACTAGACTAGACTAGACTAGACTAGACTAGACTAGACTAGACTAGACTAGACTAGACTAGACTAGACTAGACTAGACTAGACTAGACTAGACTAGACTAGACTAGACTAGACTAGACTAGACTAGACTAGACTAGACTAGACTAGACTAGACTAGACTAGACTAGACTAGACTAGACTAGACTAGACTAGACTAGACTAGACTAGACTAGACTAGACTAGACTAGACTAGACTAGACTAGACTAGACTAGACTAGACTAGACTAGACTAGACTAGACTAGACTAGACTAGACTAGACTAGACTAGACTAGACTAGACTAGACTAGACTAGACTAGACTAGACTAGACTAGACTAGACTAGACTAGACTAGACTAGACTAGACTAGACTAGACTAGACTAGACTAGACTAGACTAGACTAGACTAGACTAGACTAGACTAGACTAGACTAGACTAGACTAGACTAGACTAGACTAGACTAGACTAGACTAGACTAGACTAGACTAGACTAGACTAGACTAGACTAGACTAGACTAGACTAGACTAGACTAGACTAGACTAGACTAGACTAGACTAGACTAGACTAGACTAGACTAGACTAGACTAGACTAGACTAGAATGTTTTAAAGGTAGATAGTAATCGATTGAAACTACGATTATAGAATGTTTTCCCGGACAAGTTTATTTTACTCAATCCACCAAGGCCGCATAGACCAGCAAGCAATCCTCACGCTTGGTTCAATTTTGAGTCGGCCCGCACTGTTTGTTTTATGTTATGTTTTCAATATCAAGGACAACCCGGGCCCAAATCCAAACAACAGCCTGCTCTCACTCAACCCAAAACTCAAAGACATAGGTACCGATTCTGCCGTGTTGATAGATACACATTTCCACTCCAATCCGAAAACCCTAATTCAATCCAGCCAGCGTGGTCGGCTTACGGACGGACGAGCGTACACGAATTTCCAAGTGAGTCGGGCTAAAAATAATTCGAAATATCTTTTTGCCTCTAGTATAGGAGAAGAGACGTGTGGATCCACCACCACTTGACGACGGCGGCGGTGGCAGCCGCATCAGAAGCGATAGGCCAAGGCGCAATATCACCAGGAGACGGGCTGTCTTCGTTCGTCTATCCATATTTCGTGACGTTCGGTGCACCTACCTAACGGATATACCATACAAAACAACATATGTACATATATGCAGTGAATGGGATGTTCTTATATTTTGCCGGATTCCAATCCGTTCCTGTCCAATTGGGCGGTATGTCATCGTCGAAAAGGCATCGAACCGAAATGATTAAATTGGACGAAAAGGTCGTTTCACTTGGTTACGAGTAATGGTTACTAGTTGCTAGAGCTGTTGGCGATGGCACCGGGGCGCAATCTTCCAATTGGCAGCACGATCGGGGTGTGGTGTTCCTCTTGCGGTGGGACTAGACCAAATACTTACTGAATCCAGCAGCACTCTTGTCCACAGCTATCGCGATGATGAATCAACGATGATCAGGATGACGAAACCCACAATCGTTTCACGGTACCGTTGCGAAGGGATACGGTATTACATTCCGTGCGTGCCAACCAACAGACTAGACGGAACGCGTTACTTTCGAACACCGATACTACTCACTCAGGTTAGGAGGTTCAAGAAGGAGAATAGTTAAAATCGAACGTCCAAATCGTGTGTGTTAGGATTTAGGCCTTTCTAGACTCATGCCAACGTTACTCGCATTCGGAACCTTGGCGTACCAGAGTGAGAAATAAATGCCTTCACACTTGAATCTAAATCGAACTGGCCTTTTCTAGACTCATGCCAACGTTCTCGCATTCGGAACCCTAGCTTACCAGAGTGAGAAAAAGTTCGATAGATTCAATGATTTGGGACTCGTCTAAAATCGTGTGTAGAGCACTTAGGCCTTTCTAGACTCATGCCAACGTTACTCGCATTCGGAACCTTGGCTTACCAGAGTGAGAAATAAGTGCCTCTACACTTGGATCAAAATCAAACTGGCCTTTTCTAGACTCATGCCAACGTTTCTCGCATTCGGAACCTTGGCTTACCAGAGTGAGAAAAAGTTTAACCGATCCAATGACTTAGACTTCCACGATTCTAAATATCAACACTTTAGAAGGATTGAATTATCCAATCAAGTGATCAGAATAATTTAAGCTTCGCAAGTGCATGTTCAGGATCAAAGGAATTTGAGTAGCAAAATACTTATCCGGGAGGTATCCAGTGTGGAGTCCAAAAACAAAACTGACTGTCGTCTTTATTGATCTTCCTCTTTTATAGCCGCAGGGCCTACCAAAAATTACACATGATCTTTCCTGAAAGGATGATGAAATAGCGGCTCTCGTTACGATCTACACATTTACACTTTCAGTACGTGTTTTAACATGAATATATGAGCGGCCAGATTTCTAGAATGATCTTTCGCGGGTACATGGTTTTTCGTGTTTTCACAGGAGAAATATTTTCTTCTCCGAAGAGAGAATTTTCCTGAATTTGAGCAATCTCTCTAGCTACATGATTTGATTGTATTTGTACAGAATTAGATCTACCATTCATATTTTGCACGATCCCGATGCTCAGCTGACCTAATTTTCAAGATCAAGTTCAATGATGGATTTTGATTACATTTAGAATGCTACCGATCTGCTAGGCTATTGGTATGGTTTCCATCGGGTGTCGCTTCAGATTGTTTATTTTATCATGCTGCTCAAAGTCAGTCGAGTCCCTCAGCCGCATAGCTTTTGCTTCGTTATGCTGATAAACATTGCCGCTCTGCTCTACGTTTATAATCGCGGGCCCTATTATATTGTGGTAGGTCATGATTGTTCGAATTTGATTGGGGTTTTATGATGCGGCTCGCTTGGTTAGTTGTAGGAAATGGTTGGAAAGGAATTCGATCCGAATTGTGTGGATTCAAATGTACTTCACGCTTCGCGTTCGTAACATTCCGGCCCTCGTAAATCTACCGGGGAGATTTACCTAGTATCTTTCGATAAGCGAAGTGATCTTCCAAACATTTCCTTTACAATGTTGATTATGATAAAGTATAGTAATTATTTTTCTTATTACTATTATTGATCTTATTATCTTGAACAACTATATCTTATTAATTGTTGGATACATACTGGCTCTGTATGGCTCTTCTACATTTTCATTTAGTTTAGTGTCGCTTTTCTCTTTGACTGATTCCAGGTCTTTTGTTCTATCGTTTTCCTTGGTGAATTTTTTGGTTTCTTCCATAAATTTCTTGTGAGATAGAAGACTAGTGAGTGAATCCCAGCATGATGCAATTAACTTCCAACTAAATCCATATATGTCATATAAAATTCTTCCATGAATAAGTGTATCGACGAAGAATTTAATAATACGCACTATTAGGTATAAACCAATAGCAGTAGATGTTAGATTGCCCAGCCAAGTAGTCCAAGATATTAACTTCTTCCAATATTTGCTGAATACATTATCCAATACCTTTTCGGAAATCATAGCTTCAAATTGAAATCCTTGTCTGTTTGGATGCTGTCCAGCCATTATTTTGTACACAACTGCGGAGGCCGCACGTTTTTCCCCTTGCTCATATATCATGTTTCTCATTTTAACCAAATTATCAGAATCATATACTCCACTTTCCATCAAGTTTGGTAGCGGTGTATAGTTCCAGCTTGTGACAATGTTAGTTGATAATTTGTTTGGGCTTGTGCTTTCTCTCAATCTCCCATCAGTTGTGTACCACCGAGACCCAAATTTAAACTTAACAGGCAACAGGGGAGTACAATCTATTTCTGTGCCTCTTGTTTGTAATATACGTGTTACTGGGGCTAAATACATGGTTATGTTATTATAGTTCACTGGTAACTCTTGATAACATCTTTCTGACGCTTTGGGAGTAACATACACTGGCTTACATTCCAAAACATGAAGAACTTCTCCTGCCACGACTGCCGTATAGCCGTTTCCTTTCATAATACTTGAAACGAATTCGTTCGGATTCAATCGTGCGAGGGTTAGTTTGGTTTCCATTATAGTTCGGTCCAACTTACACATTTCAGTCATTACCATGTTGTAAATATCATTCAAATTTTGTCCAATGTAGTGTTCCACTATAGTTATTTTCGAGTTGAAATATGTGAATAGGTCTAAATTTTTTCCTGACTCTACCTTTTTAGAGAACGGTGACTTAAAATCACTGTTTTCAATAATGAGAATACGAGGATGATCAGTTGTAAATCCTGAGTACCCACAAATCCTCGTTAACTTCCGGGTTTTTATTGAAAATATTTGTGACTCGGAAATTGTGCTATATATTACTGCTGTAGAAAGATGAACTGCTGGTTCTGAATTCATTGTTTTGTTAACCAACCCTTCATAGATAACTTCGAATTCAGTATCCTCACATGACTTATTCAAATTCAAGTCCCATGTTAAATATCCTTCTTCAGAGTCCAAACAACGTCCGAGTGAATAGGGACAATACAGACCATTCCTCAATGAAATTTGATCATTTTCTATGTCTACATGAGCTATGTAGTCAAACAAAGAAATTTCGTACTCATAAAATACCAATGCATTTGTCCATGTATAAAAGGGTGTACTATAAGTCCCACCGAAACACTTACTTCCTGATAAACTTCCTATAATAAGTGTCTCTCCATGAGTTGTGGTATTTAATTTCAATTCATGTATCAATCTGTCATGTGTAAGTGCAACGGTCCCCAATGCGTGCACCTTTCTGCATTCTTCTGAGTTAAATTCTTTCACTATATAAGAGTATCCATATTGATATTCCGATACATGTGAGAATGCTCCACAATGTTTAATTGAAATACCCTTGTTGTTGTTCTGACATTTCGTTGTAATACTTGAATTGATACTTGAGATGAAGATAAATTATTCATATGTGGAACGCATGATTCCACATCAAGAAGAGAATAGCTTGTCATATTCACCTCGGGATTGGCACAATCATAAGCAATTAAGCCTTTAGATTCAAATCCAGCTATTAATGCAATAAAAGACAATATTACAACCAATGATAACCAAGCTCTTTGCTTGATTTCTGATTTGGTATGCAACTTTTCTCTTGTTTCATGTTTGTTGTCCATATCGCCTTTAGCTCTTTTTGCCAAGTGCTTCATATTCTGATTTCCTTTACGTTTTCCCAGCATTGCGTTGTTCTTTTTCATAGTGCTTTGATTTTCTTCTTTGTTTTCTTCACATGAAATTAATAAAACACTATTGTTTTTCTCTGTTTCTTTTGTTCTTAAATTGGAGTTGGTTGATTTTTCATTAATCGGTTCTATGTTCATCCCATTCACGTCCACTACAGCGATTTTTGTAGTTGGACGAGAATAAACTCCCTTTTTCGTTTGTATCAATGCTGATCTAACCTGACCATCGTCAGCAGTATTAACTTGAATAACTCTACCTTTTAACCAAGATCCAGGTGGCATTTTTTCATCGACAATCAACACAAGGTCGTCAATTTTTATAGGATCGACTTTATTATTCCACTTGTTTCTTTTAATTAATGTAGGAATATATTCCTTTTTGAAACGGTTCCAAAAATATTTCCCATATTCCATTACACTTGAGCATTGCTTCTGATTCAAACTCCAATCAAGCGTATCGTAAGGAGGGACATACTCTCCTGCTCTTCCTATTAAAATATGAAATGGTGTCAAAACTTCATCTTCAATATTATCGACTGGTATGTGGGTTAGGGGACGCGAATTTAAAATAAATTCAGCTTGAATCAAGGCAGCTCTTAATTCCTCCACTTTTGGTATCTTGCCATTGTTAGCTTGCAGCATAACATTGAGGGATTGCTTAATAATTCTGATTAACCTTTCCCATGCACCTCCAAAATGTGGGGCAGCTGGAGGATTGAATGTCCATTTTAAATCCAATTTTGCAGCCTCTCCATTATCCATTTTTTCATTGATTTCGTCAATTAACGTTTTAATAATTCTAGCTGCTCCAACAAAGTTTGTTCCGTTGTCACTAAAAAGGTGTTTAATCTTGCCTCTGCGATTTTGAAAATTACGAAGACAAACAAAAAATGAATCAGTATCAAGCTTCTCTGCAAGTTCAATATGGACTGCTCTGCTAGACATGCATGTAAATATTACACCCCATCTTTTTTCAACTGATCTTCGAATCATTACTTCCAGTGGACCAAAATAATCCACTCCTGTGTTTGTAAAAGGATAAATGAATGGTTGAGTCCTGAAGTCCGGTAAGGTGGACATCATGGGAGGAGATGGTATTGCTTTATTTAGTATGCATCTCTGACAATACTTCTTAACTTTTTTCAATAATGATCTACACTTGAGGATCCAATATTTTTGTTGGATGGCAGCAATAACTGCATTGTCGTTATAGTGGAAATATTTTTCGTGATACGTTTTGACTACCAGAAAAGATATATAATGTTCATATGGGAGTATGATTGGAGTTCTAGCGTTTCTAGACAGACATACTGCCTTTTCTAAACGGCCCTTAGCTCTAAGAACTCCATTTTGATCCAAAAATGGATTGAGCTCACGAAGTCTACTTGATTTATCTATTCCATTACCATTTGTAAGAGACACGACTTCATCGTTAAAACATTCCCACTGAGCCTTTTTAAATAAAATATTTTCTGCTTCAACCATATCCTCATAGCAGAGTTTATGCAATGGTTTTCCTTTATTGACAATCCATTTAACGAATTGTTTGAATATGTTAACATGTCTTTTCAATTTCCAAAAGTCAGAAAAATGATCGTCTTTGATGAAAGAATATTTCTCTAACTTATTGTGCAAAGAAACATAATTTCTGATTTCTTCAACTGTTTGTCCAATTTTATTTCTGGATGGCCAATTTCTTTCATTATCACTCAGAAATGATGGACCAGAAAACCACTTTGGGTTTTTCTTAACAATCTTGGTTCCTTCATCAGCAGGATTTTGATTTGAGGGAACATATCGCCATTGATCCATGTATGTTGTTTCTAAAATTTCAGCAACGCGATAAGCTACAAACTGTTTATATTTTCTACTCTCTATATTGATCCACGCTAGTACAGTTTGACTATCTGTCCACATTATGATTCTTGATATATTCAAGCGCAACTCTTTTTTAACTGTGTTCATTAAACGAGTACCAAGTACGGCACCTTGTTGTTCTAGACGAGGTATTGAAATTTTCTTTAATGGAGCAACTCGAGATTTTGCTGCTATCAACGTAACCATTGCTCCATTATTAGTTTTATTTCTCAAATAAACTACGGCTGCAAATGCATCTTCTGAAGCATCAACGAATGTGTGTAATTCGTAATATTCTGCTGATGGGTGTGTAACACACCCGGGAATTTCAATTTTCGAAACTTGATTCATCATTTGTAGCCACAATTTCCACTGATTAAACGCTCTCTCAGAGATAGGAGTATCCCAGTCAGAAGTTTCTTTATGTAATCTCTGAAGTAAAATTTTTCCATGAATAATAAAATTTGATATGAGCCCTAGTGGATCATAGATGCTCATTACAAACGAAAGCACTTCGCGTTTTGTTGGCATTTGATCTTTTCTTAATATGTTTTCACCCAGTTTATCAAATTTGACTCGATATTGCAAAGAGTCTCTTTTAATATTCCAAAACACTCCGAGTACCTTTTCGGTAATTGAATCTTTATGTTCAAATTGTTTCGTTTCTACTATCTGAACTCTTTCTTTTGGAATGTGATCAATCAATTTATTTTTATTTGAAATAAAATTTCTTATAAAGAATCCACCATACTGATGAATTTTTATTATTTCATTAACCGTTTTAATTGCTTCTTCCATGCTTGAAAAACTGTCTAGATAATCATCCACATAATGTTGGTTGACAATTGCAGTAGATGCAACTGGAAATTGATTTTCAAATAATTTAGCATTATAATTTTTTACTGCTTGGGCACAAGCGGGTGAACAAGTTGAGCCAAATATCATGGATTCCATGACATAAATATTCGGTTGTGCATCTGGGTTACAATTACGCCAGAGATATCGTTGAGCATACTGATCTTCCTTTATAATTTTAATTTGCTGAAACATTTCCATAATATCTCCAGATACTGCAATACTGTGTTCTCTAAATCTCAAGAGAACTCCAAAAAGTCCCATCAAATTATCAGGACCAGTCATTAGTTCGGAATTAAATGATATTCCTTGGACTTCTGCCGCTGCATCGAATACAACTCGTGGCTTTGGCGGAACCTTATTCTTGTTAATGACAATGAAATGAGGCAGATAAAATATTCTGGGATTCTCACTCATCAGCTCTGCAGGTGAAAGCTGTCTAGCGTAACCTTTCTCCAAGAAATCACTAAATTTTTCATTTGCCCAATCTTTTAATTCTGGGTTCTTCATTAGAGACCTTTCTAGTGATTTTAGTCTATTCAGGGCATTGTTATAGCTTGGAGGAAAACTAGATTTATCATTCTTCCACAAAAGACCTAGTTCATAATGTCCATCCTTATAATTGAGAGTTTGATTAAGAATTTTCTCTGTCCTTTCGTCATCTTTTGATTTAGGGAGCTCCTCAATGATTTTAACTCCAAAATTTTCTAACGAACAAAAGTCTTCTAACATTTTGGAGAGATTTTCTGCTTCCTTTTCTTCTTTAATTGACATTGAAAAATAATCATCTTCCCTACAGATCTTACCAAAAATCAGCCAACCGAGTTTGGTTCTTACTGCCATAGGAGAGTTTTCATCAGCGTGTCTTCTGTCAGTTGTCATCAGGAGGTGGGGATGCTCCAGCCCGATTAATATAGTTGGTTTTGCATCATGATATCCGTCGATGTCCAAGTCTGCCAAATACTTGAAACGTTTTTTGATGTGCTTGATCTTCAGTGATTGCTTTGGCAGTTGTAAGTCCGGAATTGTTCTAACACCTTTCATGACGTACTGCTTGCCTTTCCCTTGTATTTGAATGTTAACTCGTTTACTCGGAGTTTCTTTTGATAAATTTTGCGTCCAAGTGAGGCATAATGGATCAGATTTTCCATCAAGCCCCAACTGATCTGCGATGGCTTCGTCGATCAAGCTGAGTGATGATCCCGGATCCAGAAATGCAAATGTATTGATGACTTTGTCCTTGTTGCTCAGTTTTACAGGTATTATTTGAAAGTACACATCCTTTTTATATCCATGATGATTATTCCTCTCCGATTTGTATTGTTGTTGCTTAGGTTGATGTAATAATCGATGATGCTTGCTTTTACATCCATTCAATTTACATTCCGTCTTTTTGGGGCAAAACCTTAAGTAATGCCCTTTTCCAAGACAAGAGAAACAGAGTTGGTTTTGCGATAATATTTCCTTACGTTGATTAACGTTAGCAGTTTTTAATTTGTTGCATTGCTGAGTTTTATGATTTAAATTGCAAATGTTGCATAAATCGTTGGATTTAGTGTGAACATGTATTCTAGATTTTGCAGGATGTGTCGCTGGCATTACATTTCTAGATGTTCCAGATGTGGGTAACAATAATCGAAGTGTCGATGCATGTGGTTTCAACCACTTGCTCAGATCAATCAGTGTGGGTTGTGATTGATTTCGCTGCACCACTTCTGTCCAACTGATTTGCAAATTAAATGGTAACTTTTTCGTGATATCTTCAATTAGGCGATGGTCACGTAAAAAGTCTATTTTCTTCAACGATTCCATGTTTGTTACAAGATTATCCAGAGCGTCCGATAACTCAACAGGGTTTACTCGTATTTGGTGAAGTACTTTCATCAAGTCGCTTAACAGCTGCTTATAAACAGTTTCAGGTCTTCCGAAAGTTTCTTCAAGTCGTTTAATGATTTGCGGGACATTCGCTGCGCTTATCATCAAATTTGCAACGCATTTTGCTGCAGATCCACTCAACGCTTGTTCCAACCGGTTTAAATTTTCCAAATTAGTGAATGCTCCTTCTATTGTAGTATCATCATAAATATTTTTGAATTTTGGCCAATCACGCGGAGCTCCATTGAAGGCTGGAAGTTTAATTAGGCCTTGTCTCTTGAAATATGGTGTTGCATCATTGTTTCTTGCTAACGCATTACTTATCGATTGATTTATATGCTCTGACAGATTTTGTTTTTGTAGCTTGTCGAGCAGGTCATTGCGTTCAATTTCCAATTGTGTGCATTTTACGCATAAAAACTTTTCTTGTTTAGTCGGTTTATGATCCAGCTTTGCACACGTTAAGTGAAACCAGCGGTCACACTCATCGCAACATACCATATCACACACTGTATCATCCTCATTACAAAGACGGCAATGGCCGTTCTTGTTCAATACGAACCTTGTAGACATGTTTGCTGATTCCCAGGTTAGCTTCGGGATTTCCTTGAGTTCACTCAAGCCTCGTTGCATAAAAGTCGCCGTCCAAGACTGTCTGCACAGTGCTGTATCTCGTACCACCAAAACCTTGTGAATGTCAGTTCACTTTCACTAATTTTTCACGACTGTTCAGTTCAATATTGCCTTCCCTAAAAGGGCGCTAGTCACTATGGCACGACTAGACCAATTTGTGAATGTAAATTCACTTATATTCTTCACGATATCGTTGAGTTCAATGTTGCCTTTCCCGAAGGGAGCTAGTCACTATGGCACGACTAGACCAAATTTCTACTTGTGAATGTCAGTTCACTTCTAATTGCCTTCCCAAAAAGGGCGCTAGTCACTATGGCACGACTAGACCGATTTGTGAATGTCTGTTCACTTATATTCTTCACGATATCGAGTTCAATGATGCCTTCCCAAAAAAGGGCGCTAGTCACTATGGCACGACTAGACCAACTAGACCTGTTCAGGTCAGTCACATAAAAACAATCGTGATTTATTTTTCTTCTTTGTTCTGGATTGCTGGGTATTCGTATTCCTTTTCACTTGGTTATCGTGAATTGGGTTCTTCTTGTTCCTTGCACACTTGTGTCACTTGTACCGCGAGTTTCCTTGCCTGTATAGGCTTATTTGCCACTATCCGTGAATGTCAGTTCACAGTTTGGATCCGATAGAATTGTAACCGTATAATTTGTGACTATGCATAACACTCAGACTGCACTCTTGGCGACAGTAAACCACGTTACAACTCGAAAAAACATTATTCTTGATTATTCGTTTTCAGTGATTATTCAGTTCACTTTAATTTGCCTTCCCGAAAAGGGCGCTAGTCACTATGGCACGACTAGACCAGTTTGTGAATGTCAGTTCACAGTTCGGATCCTATAGAATTGTAACCGTATAACTTGTGACTATGCACAACACTCAGACTGCACTCTTGGCGACAGTAAACCACGTTACAACTCGAAAAAACACTATTCGTTGGCATTGACTTCTACCCACTTAGCAACCAGTTAATTCACTATGCTTAACGTTGACAGTCTTCCACAATTTTTATTGCGGATTTCAGATTCACTTTCCGGCACTATTTTTCAGCAAACATAATCCATAAGTACTCTTTTTCTTCAGTACTTGTCACTGTTCACGACAAGGTTCACGACGGTTTGATGATATTCAGTGTTCAATATTCTTCACTGTTTCACACTAGACTCGGTGTCGATTTCCACTTTTCAGCGCGCTCCTGGAGTTCGATTTTCCTTCCTCTCAGGCAGGCCACCAAGATGTTGGTGGCAGTAGCTCCTCCTCTCTGGAGCCACCAAATTTGTTGGCGATGGCACCGGGGCGCAATCTTCCAATTGGCAGCACGATCGGGGTGTGGTGTTCCTCTTGCGGTGGGACTAGACCAAATACTTACTGAATCCAGCAGCACTCTTGTCCACAGCTATCGCGATGATGAATCAACGATGATCAGGATGACGAAACCCACAATCGTTTCACGGTACCGTTGCGAAGGGATACGGTATTACATTCCGTGCGTGCCAACCAACAGACTAGACGGAACGCGTTACTTTCGAACACCGATACTACTCACTCAGGTTAGGAGGTTCAAGAAGGAGAATAGTTAAAATCGAACGTCCAAATCGTGTGTGTTAGGATTTAGGCCTTTCTAGACTCATGCCAACGTTACTCGCATTCGGAACCTTGGCGTACCAGAGTGAGAAATAAATGCCTTCACACTTGAATCTAAATCGAACTGGCCTTTTCTAGACTCATGCCAACGTTCTCGCATTCGGAACCCTAGCTTACCAGAGTGAGAAAAAGTTCGATAGATTCAATGATTTGGGACTCGTCTAAAATCGTGTGTAGAGCACTTAGGCCTTTCTAGACTCATGCCAACGTTACTCGCATTCGGAACCTTGGCTTACCAGAGTGAGAAATAAGTGCCTCTACACTTGGATCAAAATCAAACTGGCCTTTTCTAGACTCATGCCAACGTTTCTCGCATTCGGAACCTTGGCTTACCAGAGTGAGAAAAAGTTTAACCGATCCAATGACTTAGACTTCCACGATTCTAAATATCAACACTTTAGAAGGATTGAATTATCCAATCAAGTGATCAGAATAATTTAAGCTTCGCAAGTGCATGTTCAGGATCAAAGGAATTTGAGTAGCAAAATACTTATCCGGGAGGTATCCAGTGTGGAGTCCAAAAACAAAACTGACTGTCGTCTTTATTGATCTTCCTCTTTTATAGCCGCAGGGCCTACCAAAAATTACACATGATCTTTCCTGAAAGGATGATGAAATAGCGGCTCTCGTTACGATCTACACATTTACACTTTCAGTACGTGTTTTAACATGAATATATGAGCGGCCAGATTTCTAGAATGATCTTTCGCGGGTACATGGTTTTTCGTGTTTTCACAGGAGAAATATTTTCTTCTCCGAAGAGAGAATTTTCCTGAATTTGAGCAATCTCTCTAGCTACATGATTTGATTGTATTTGTACAGAATTAGATCTACCATTCATATTTTGCACGATCCCGATGCTCAGCTGACCTAATTTTCAAGATCAAGTTCAATGATGGATTTTGATTACATTTAGAATGCTACCGATCTGCTAGGCTATTGGTATGGTTTCCATCGGGTGTCGCTTCAGATTGTTTATTTTATCATGCTGCTCAAAGTCAGTCGAGTCCCTCAGCCGCATAGCTTTTGCTTCGTTATGCTGATAAACATTGCCGCTCTGCTCTACGTTTATAATCGCGGGCCCTATTATATTGTGGTAGGTCATGATTGTTCGAATTTGATTGGGGTTTTATGATGCGGCTCGCTTGGTTAGTTGTAGGAAATGGTTGGAAAGGAATTCGATCCGAATTGTGTGGATTCAAATGTACTTCACGCTTCGCGTTCGTAACAAGAGCTGAAAAAAAAGCTTTAAGTTAGGGTGATCCATGAAAAAATATAAGAAGGAAAAATCAGTTCATTCTAAGCTAGATCAAAACCCTCAAAAACGTGCTGCTTGAGTTTGAACGAATTCTTATTCTTGAACAGACTGCAATCGGATACGTCGAACTGTTTACTCTTCGGTTTTCGCGCAAAACTTCAACAAGAATTCATAAAAAGTACACATGTACCGCTGTATAAAACGTTATTCAGCTTAAAAATTAAGCTTCGATGAAATAAAAACATCCCGAGTATACGGGATCAAATATTTGACAAGGATTGGAATAAACTCAACAATAAACATCTCTTCGTATATGCGTAAAGAAATTTGCGAAAAAGAAACCGACCGTCCGAGGATCAAACCAGCCACCCATAGCATGATCGTGTTGAATAACCGTGCGTTGATATTTTTTGCCATATAGGCCCATATGAAAAATCATGCAATCATGTCGCAAGCTAGGTATCAGAGCTGGTCAAATAGCTGTCAATTTCATAGAGAGTCAAGATTTCCAGAACATCCGGAGAAGTGGCCAGTGTATCCAAAATCTCTTGAAACATATATCAATATGTTTTGCTATGCTGGAGCGGATCAACTACCAAGCGAGTTACTATAATACGGTGGAGAAGCACACAGAAAAAAATATTCATGTAAAATTCAACGAAAATCATGCACATAAAGGGAATGCTAGAGTTAGTGCATATTTACATGAGATATCATGTAAAGTTACGTTACGTTCGTGTAAATTTCCGCTAATAGTCGCGTAACTGGTTGGTGTCCATGATGGTTTACGCGATAGTTGGCGGAAATTTACACGATGGTAATGAAATTTTACATTATATCTCATGTAAAAGTGCACTAACTCTAGCATTCCTTTTATGTGCATGATTTCTCGCTGAATTTTAATTACATATTTTTTTCTGTGCACTGGTGAGAGCACTACACTGGATCATTACCAAGATTTGGGAGGAGGAAGTATTACACTAGTTTACAGCATTTTTGAACTCGGTAAGCTGATGATCATTTTTGGTGTAGAATCATGCCATGAGTTCGAAAACGCGATGGAAAAAAATACAGTAGAGCGGAAATTTTTTCGACTTTCCATACAAGGTTGATGATTTGAAATCGATTTTTGTTCTATTTTTAAGCAAAGTCGCTCACTTCACACATCTCATTCTCGGTAATCAATGCTCCGATTGATCTGAATTTTTTACTGTAACTCGCCTACATATGATATGTCAAATAAACGTTAAGAAAGAATTTTTAGATTGTTTTTTTTTTCTTATTGGAAAAAATACATTTCTTCAAATATTTTTGGAAATTTTCCTAAAATTTAAGGAGTTCGTCCCAAAATCTCACCAATATCTTGAATATCATCAATCTGACGCAAATCCTGCTTTCAGATGATCGAATGGTATTGTATTCAGCTTTTAATTTATGAAAAAAAAAATTGAATTGAACAAAACGCAAGATATTTGAATTTTAGTAAATTCCATATTTTAAAAAATTGTATAACTCGATATTGAGCTAAAACTCAAAAACTGCTCTACTTAAAATTTTTTGAAGCGCGGTTTCGAAATCAGCACTAAATTGTACTTCAAAAATTTTGGTCGTTGACAGAAGTTCACGACTTTCGTTTTATTTTGTAAACTAGTGTTACCGGAGGAGTAGATGGAAGGTATCGTGTGTCCCATCTACAAAAAGGGCGACAAGTTGGATTGCGGGAACTATCACACTACTGAGCGCTGCCTACAAGATACTTTCTCAAAGTTTATGCCACCGTCTATCACCGATTGCAAGAGAGTTTGTGGGGCAATATCAGGCTGGATTCATAGGTGAACGCGCTACAACGCGCCATCCGCCAGGTGTTGCAGAAATGCCGCGAATACAACGTGCCCGCATCATGCAATCGATCGAGAAAAGCTATGACAGATTATGCACGAATACGGATTCCCGGATAAACTGATACGATTGATCCAGGCGACGATGGATCGAGTGATGTGTGTAGTTCGAGTATCAGGGACACTCTCGAGTCCCTTCGAATCTCGAAGAGGGTTACGACAAGGTGATGGTCTTTCGTGCTTGCTGTTCAACATTGCATTAGAAGGTGTAATAAGAAGAGCGGGGCTAAACACGAGTGTGACAATGGGTCACGTTCGGTGTAGTACTAGATTTGTAGTAATGAGCTGAATTTTAGTATGGTGAGAAGGTCAATTCTCCGTTTCTGCAATGAAATGGTGCAAAAAGCGTGGGTACCCGGGTAGAGGTAAAATACTGACGATCAAAACATGATATTGGTTTGATTGATATAAGAGATAAAAGATCTGAAAATAATATCTAAAAAATGTTCCTGGAACATCTGAACAATATCAAAATTTGATATTTCAAGATCATACGAATAGCTCGCTGCTATTGGTTAGATCTTACAAAATCTAAATATGATTTGATGATGATGTTCCAGGAGTAAATTTTTGATTTTATTTTTAGATCTTTTATCTCTTATGTCAATCAAACCCATATCACTTTTTGATCTCCATATCAAAATATGCTATTATTGAGCTCTTTTCCTCTACTCGGGTATTATGATTCCTGGCCTAATTTGATGCTGTTTGAGCAAAACTTTGGTAAACAATGTTGTTTATGTTGCAACAAATGGAGAAAATAACAACACTGTTGCCCAAAGTTTTGCTCAAACAGCATTAAATTAGGCCAGGAATCATAATACCCACGCTTTTTGCACTATTTTATTGCAGAAACGGAGAATTGACCTTCTCACCATACTAAAATTCAGCTCATTACTACAAATCTAGTACTTCACCGATCTGTCCTATTTTCACGAAGTCTGTTCAGCTGCTTGGTTTCGCTGATGATATTAATATTATTGCTCGTAAATTTGAGACGATGGCGGAAACGTACATCCGACTAAAGATGGAGCCAGGTGAATCGGATGAATCATTAATGTGTCGAAGACAGAGTACATGATGGCTCCAGGGAGGATTCATCGCGCCCACAACCCCGAATTTATATCGACGGTGATGCAATCGAGGTGGTTGAAGAATTCGTGTACTTAGGCTCACTGGTGACCGCCGACAACGACACCAGCAGAGAAATTCAGAGGCGCATTGTGGTAGGAAATCGTGCTTACTTCGGACCCCGTAGAACTCTGCGATCGAACAAAGTTCGCCGTCACACGAAGTTAACCTTTCAGGACGCGCGCCTGTTTGATCCCAAAACTGCACCACGCTCACGCTGTATAGGACGAGCGAAGTTTTTTGATAGTGTTGTACTTTTTACAACGGCGCGTGTCCTGGAGGGTTAACTACCTAGGATAATTCGCCAATTGTTGAACACTACCCAAATGTTGAACAGTTTCTGAAAATGTAATTATAAATTTAACTTAAGTAATTTTCCATCAACGTTAACGTATGATTTAGATGCGTGTACATGTGTGTCATTATATGGCTCCAATAAAGTTTCAAAATCATACATATGTTACGTCAAAAATATCGATTGAAAATTTTGTACCGCTGATGACACGAAAACTGCACAATTCTTAAGATTAATTTTAAGAAATTGCTGTTACGAAATAAGCTTTGCTGGCAAATCGACCACAAATATCAAAGTGACACCATAGTTACAAGAACTGGAAGGATGCCCTTAACAGTTTAACATTGCCTTAAATAACATTTTCATTGTAATTTCATTTGAAAAAAATATTTTTCTTATCACACTATCATCATGTATCTAGGATCCAATTATTGAACACTGGCATAACCTACGATGTTAACATGACCGCCAGATATTTTTTTCACTTTACCTAGCCATGCATTTCATGGGGTTTCAAAAGCGTTCCAGGGATGTTCCAGGGGTGCTCTAGAGGGCTTCAGGAGGTTTCAATGGGTTTCAAGCGCGTTCCAGAGGTGTTCCAGAGGGATTCAGAATGTTAAGGTGGTCCCAGGAGTATTTCAGGGCATTGCAGGGGAGTTCAGGAGCGATTCACGGGTTTTCACAGGATTTCAGGGTCGTTCCAGGGGTGTACTAGGGGGTTGATTGGCTCCCATGGGTTTCCAGGAGTGTTTCAGGGGCTTTCAAAGGCGTTTTTTTCTTCAGTCGTTTTCGCTTGTAGTCAAATCTTTTCAGCCATTTTTTGCATTTAGTTATGTTTAAAACGATTTCAGTCGACTAGACTGCTGGAATCTCATATCTGTCCCATTTGCATAGGAAATCCTGCAAAGATGGGACTGATATGCGATTCACGGCAGTAGAGCTCTCTTCAAATGGGAAGCGAATCCTTGGGAACGTTCATAAATTACTTCACGCTTCGAGAGGGGAGTGGTGGTGGGGGGGTACAGCAAAGTGTGACGACGCATACAAAAAAATCAGAGGTCTCATACAACAAGTGTGGCATATGGGGAGGGGAGGGGGTATAAAATGGACAATTTTTGCGTGACGTAATTCATGGAAGCTCCCTCATTTGAATGAATTGTTACTCAAATGAACTGGGAACAAAACACGAAAAACCCGGCAAAAATCCGTCAGAGTGAAAAATTATCGGATGTCGGGTCAAATTTTATCAAATGTTGGACCATTGTCGGACTCACATCGGATAACTGTTGGGTGTATGTTGGGTTTGGTGGTCAAAATAAAAACAGGTCAATGATAGGTTTATGTCGGGTTATACGTCATCAATTACGAACAAAGCTTGAAACGTTCAACAATTGGCGAGAATCGTCCAACATTAGGATGAGCTAGCTTATGAAAGCGTTCAACATTTGGATTACAGACTTCCCATACAAATGTTCTATTTTCTCTTATGAAATGGAATTTAAGAGAATACAAATTAAATGAGAAGTATAAGGAATGAGTGGATCTAGATGTTTACTGAATATTTTTCAACTTAAGTGAAATTATGCACGGAAAAACAAACGAAAACACAAATGCCAGTACTAACCGTTCAACAATTGGCGAATTACCCTACGGACCCTACGTGCAGAGGACCAACGCGCCCTAGGAGTTTTCGAACGGAAGGTGTTGCGTACCATCTACGGCGGAGTAATCGTAATTATGCCAATTATTTTAAATTTGCTCAATGATTGTTGTGAACTGCAATCACTTTCTTCTAACATTTTTATCGCTTCAATATTAGGCCAGCACCAGAGCTACAAGATTAATTAGCAGGTATTACAAACTCCAGGAGTCCTCACGAAAACGCATTGGCGAAATTACCCCAACTTCTTCTAGTATGTAAAGAAAAAAAACTCGGAATGATCTCACCCTGTTCCATGTCGTCGGAAGACCACAACCACTCTTTGACTCCTTCAATTTTCTGCAATACTATTTAATGCAATGTGTGCATCCATTTTTATCACTTCATGAGAAAGGAGAATGTGCATCTTCCTATAATTTTTTATTCAAAAAAGAGAACAAATACCACTAAATTATTTTTAGATTGTTTTTCAACTTATATTATTTTGAATAAGACCTCGATTTTTCAAATCGTACGCAAATTAACGGGAATGTGGGCTTGAAAAAAATCACTGTGTTCTTGAGGGGTAACTCCAATGTTTTTATCGAGACTCGCATGGGCTAGGAGCTTGTTACTGACGGTTTTGAGTATGTCCAGAATCGCTTGCTGATCGTTCAAAAAATGACAAAACTCAGAACCCCAGCTGCTGAACCTGTCAACTTCTTGATCCAACCTGAAGGATTTCATAATGTGTGCGCTTCCAGATCATCATCTTGAAGTTAGAAGGTCACTCACATTGAAAATGATGACCTGCCGGCCAGCCGCCGGCCGTTATCGTTATTCCGTAGACTAACAGCGACGAGAGATTTCCATGCGGTCGTTTTCATATGCTTTATGGATACTTGAAACTGGGAAGCATGTGGGCATACGTATACACTTTTCTTCCCACGAGCGAGCGCGCGGGCAAGGATTTGCTCAAACAGCGCCTCAAAACAGACCATCACCCACTTGTTGCGCGCGGCGTTTGGCGGCAACTGTCCCGAGCGTTCAAGCGCTGAATATCAAGCGTGATAGGAGGACGACGACGACGGTTTCAAGCACGCGTTTGATGTTTACTTTCGGTTGAAAATCGCAACACTATTATATCGCGTACCTCTCCTTTCGTCATTGCTGGTTGGAAAACGTTCTGCCTGCCGCGTTTGTTCTTGTTGATGGTGGTTTCAAACGAGGCGTAAAATATATGACGGACAAGTGTACACGGGTTGAAACGAGCGTCAATTAGAGTGAGTATCGAGTTCGGCGAACCCAGATCGCTCCAGATTACATCCTTTGGCGTCTTGTTAAAAGCCAAACGTGTGACTGCGAAGATCTGCGTTTATTGGAAAATTTGTTGTACTTAAACGCTGAGCGAATTCCACTTTCCAGTCAGCGCATCGTCTGGACCTGTGGCGAGGAAAAATGCCTGCTCATTTTTTTTATTTCCTCGGTAAAGCTACGCCGACGTTAGCCTCCGGGTCTGCCTCTGCTGCGATGTCCTGTTTGGTTCCAATATAATGCTTGTTTGCAGATTTAGTTCCCGTCCCTGTGGAGAGTGTGGCCGACGTCCTCCACTTTCGCTCCTGAATTTCTGTTTCTATCGATTTTTGATGACTCCGACGATGGAGCTCCACGTTGCAGATCCAATTGTAAGGCCATCATGCACGGATAATATATCGCAGGCATCTATTGATGCAGACCGGCAGCCATTAAGTGATTAAGTGTTCTCCACTGATACACACCAAGTTTCACTGGCGTACAGCAGCAAAGATCCCAAGCAACCAAAAGTTCGGATAAAATAGCATGTATGGGCTTAATCAGCTATTCAAAGGAAGATGAAAAGCATTCTATTCAGCTCACTTTTTAAGTAATTAACCGAACTTGAGTTCACAAAAAGTACACTTGTGTTGCTGAAAGGAACGCTATTAAGCCTAAAAATAAACTTCGAAAAAATGAAAAAAAAAATGTGTTTAGTCCTCAAAAGTAATTTATTATTAAGAAACATTAGTTCAGTTGGAATCCAAATTGTCTAATACCTTGAAATAATTTTTGATGTTTTTTACTTACTGAGATTTGAACTCGGGTTCTCCTCGTTGAAAGCCGGTGCCTAACCACTACTCCATGTATGTGTTGTTAGCCACAGTGGTATTTTACTCAATGTGCTGATATAGTAGGTCTCAATCAGGTTCGCGTGTGAACTTTCCCTGAACTTGGAATACTTTTTGAAGTCGAAAGTTCGAAAGAAGTTCACGTGGAACTTCTTGTGAACTTACACAATTTGACATTTTCAATTTGTTGTGGTTCGCAGTGGAAAGCAATAAATTAGGGACAGTGCATCGACTTTAAGAAAAGATTATAAGTTTTCAGCTTGGTTTCCAGTGACTACGATTGCGTCGATTACCGGTGCGCTGCAGCGACAAGTGAGACGGGTGTGAAAATACCCAGCAAAGCTGGAAAATTTTTGTGCGCAGCCGAAAAAAACCCCGGCGGCATCCTGGGGGGAACAGTTATCCGCTGCGGGGGAAGCCTTTGAGCCACACAATACGGATCCTTTGCGTTGATTACAAGTAAGTACGTTGAAATATTATAGTGGAACAAAGTGTACTTGTGAAATTAACACAAGCTGTGGCTGCTGGGCTCGATTTCCGAGCGATTTAATTGAATGAGAACTTCCCCCGGCCCCGCTGTCGCCGAAGTTCAAGTGAAGTTCACTTTTGGTACGGTTAATATTTATCCGAACTTTGAGTAGTAAGTTCAAAACAAGTTCGAAACAAGTTCGGAACGGATGATTTCAAGTTGTTGGAATATGTCCAAATGAACTATATTTGAATTTTAAAGGCACGCAAAAGTTCAACATGAGTTCGGTTAATATTTGATGGAACTCTGTTTTAAAGTTCAACATAAGTTCTTTTTGAACCTTTTTTCGACTTTAATGTCGTTTTGAAAGTCAAAAGCTTGTACATGTACTTCCAAGTTCATAAACAATACAAGAGTAACTTTTTGGAAAATTAAGTTCAACGAAACCGGAATTGAACCGAACTTGAACTTTTGAGTTCGTTCTTCAAGTGGAATCCGAACTTTTGGTTGCTTGGGATTTCACGTTCGAGTCGAAAATTTGGATTTTGGAGCGTCGAATAATCTGGTTGTTTTTCCATAAACTTAAACTCGCAAAAGCAGCCCTTTTCTTCTTCTAAACCATAGCGGGGAAATCTGCTCAACAGACACCCGAAAATGAAGGTCCGGGTAGTGGAGTTAAGGCCATCTTCTAAATATGTACAACAAAAGTAAAAGCCAAACCTCTCGTCTCTCAGGAACCACCAAGATGATATTGCTTCAGCAACGAACACCGATGACTCGCTTTGGAGAGTCCATCACGGTAGCATGCTGGCGCTTAGCCTGTTTCCCGAGTGGTCCTCACCATGCCCTTTGACCTAGGAATGCGGGCAGGGTCAACCCACTGTTTTACAGACATCAAGAACTAATGCCTACGCTCAAACAGGTCTGACCTGCTGAAGGCAAGGGTATCACTACCTTTCAGGCCCTATCAGCTGTACCAGAAGGTTTCTGACGATAGGGTCTCCACCTGCACCGGCCCTTACCGGGGACCTCTTTCCAACCCAGTAGACCGACGCCACGACAGCAACGCTACCGGGACTTCCTCTCCGCGGCCACTTATTTATTTATTTAATTTATTTATTTAACTTCATCTTCAGCTATAGCTGTACAGATTGTTTGGTTACTTAAATTAATTGCCTAATCCTAGTTTTAAAAGTCGTTCTACTTAAATTAAAATCAAACCACGGTACACTGTTTAATAAGCAAACACATCTCTCAAACGGGTGATGCTGACCATACGCTGTGGAATGCCGAGCAACCCAGAACAATTGTCGGTGACGTAAACGACGAGCCGGAGCATAGAAATTGACTTGATGTAGAAGATCTGGACAGTCTAAACGGTCACATAAAATATCGAATGCGAATATCATCTGTAGGAACTTACGTCTTTCACGAAGAGTTTCCAGTCGTATCAGCTGACATCGTTGTTCGTATTGTGGTAGTCTCCGCGGGTCATTCCATGGAAGCCTTCTTAGCGCAAACCTCAAAAAACTACGTTGAACTCGTTCTAAACGTTGTATCTGAGTTTCATGATATGGTGCCCAAACTGGCACAGCATATTCGAGTACACTACGCACAAAACAGCTATACAAGGTTTTGAGAGCGTACACGTCATCAAAATCGGCGGCATTACGACGAACAAAGCCTACACAGCAAATATATTTGAAATTTAAACTGAATGTAAAACATTGAGGCAATAATTTTACATGACATGAAACAAGAATTTGATTTAAAATTCTGTGTAAATCAATGCACATATCAAGAGCATGAAAAAACACACAAATATACGGTTCCATTTATATAATATTATTACGCAGTGTAGTTTTCAACATCCTCTACAAAAATCCATCGGTGAACATTTATTTTTAAACTTATAAACATTTACATTTACATCGTCATGTAAAATTAAATCGTTCATTATTCTATCAGACAATAAATATGGCCGACGCGTTTCTCCACAGTATCACCGGCATCACCTCATCAAATTTGTTTTCCAAATTAATTGCTGCTCAATTGCTGTTTTCAAAGTTCGCGCTCGAGTTTTATACTTTCAACAGGCAAGTGCATACGCAGATAGTTGCAGGTAAGTTCTATCTCGGTGAAAAATGCATGAAACCTCATCTAGAATTTGCTGCTTTCCAGAAACCCACAAGCAAGCCCAGCGGCCGCGATGGACCTCCTGGTGATATTTTTTTATCGGTCGCACGTCCCGGCAAGCAGCGCTCAAAAAGACATTATGAAATCATTCCCCTTTCGATCAGCTTATATGAAATAGTGTATGATTTAGTTCTTGTCTTGATAAGTGCAAATATATACATTTTATTCCTGGTATAAGACGTTTTGTTTTTCTTCCGATTTCATTCGGTAAACCAGAGTGAGATAAGCAGCAGTGAATGGTGGGAACAGTCAGAAACGAAACAAAACAGAAGGACCAACCGCGTGGTGCGGTTCAATCAAATTTCAACGACGTTTAAATTTACACGTATCGTCTTCTATTTCAGGCGTTGTAATTTTCAAGCGCGATGGAAATTTGCGTTTATTTTCGTGCTCCAAATATGTGCATGAAAATAAACTTAAATTTACATTTTTATTTTAACTGTGTAGCAGCGAGAAACCTTTAGCCGTTGTCAGAGATATATGTTCGTTGAACTTTAGCTTTGAATCCATAATCACTCCGAGATCTTTTATAGATTCAACACGTTCAATTTCGTCTCCGTCTATGGTGTATTCGAAGCTAATTATAGGCCTAGATCTTCGGAAGCTTATTATTTTGCATTTCCCAGCGTTCAACAGCATACCATTAGATACACACCAGCTATCTACGGTATCAATGTCCTGCTGCAGAGCAATGCAGTCGACGACGGAACTGATGATCCTATACATTTTCAAGTCGTCTGCGAACATAAGGCGGTGAGAACTTATACGGTGACAGAGGTCATTAACAAACAGGATGAATATTAACGGGCCTAGAAGGCTTCCCTGAGGCACTCCGGAAGGCGTGGTGTAAATGTCAGATTTCGCGGAGTTCAGTTTAACGAAAGCGGATCTACCAGTTAGATAAGAACGTAACCAAGCTATAAGCCACTGAGGGAATCCGTATTTCTCAAGCTTTTCCAGCGTTAAGGCGTGCGGTACTTTATCGAAAGCTTTCGCAAAATCTATATAGATGCTATCTACTTGGCAATGCTTTTCAAGGCTGGTATTCAACAAGCTCGTGTAGCTCATGAGGTTCGTTACTTAATCGCTGTAAGGGTCGATCTCGATCGCAGTGCACCGGTATGACCTACGAAGCCGACTTCGAACCCCTGGACCACCTCTTGTACTGCATCTGGACTAGCCATTCTCCGAGTCCACACGCCACTTCCTCTGTAGCTCCCAGACGATATGGGTGATTGCCGTTGAATCGGCATTCCAGCCAAACTCATCCCTACACATCCTCCGGACAAGATTGTCCGGAGTTGTGCATGCGGTCACGCATTGTGCGGAAACGCGGGTACACGAACAAAACGTGTTCCTCCGTTTAATCTAAACCAGCACAAACAGGACATTCGGGAGAACCGCATGCCCGAAACGGTGTAGATACTGTCGGAAGCAACCATGGCCTGAAAGGACTTGTGTCAAGTGGAATGTAACTTCCCCATGGCGCCTATTAGGCATGGTACACAAATTACGTAACGCTAAAATCGGCGATTTCAGACTCCCCCCCTCCCCCTTGTAACGCTTTTTGTATGAAAACCAAAAATATTTTGTATGGCTTGTAACGCTAAGCTAGACTCCCCCCCTCCCCCTATGGCGTTACGTAATTTGTGTACGATGCCTTAATTCAACTATCTACGCTCGGAATCAGGCTATGGGTCCACCTTTCTTTGGTGGAACTGTCCCACGCGCGCTGCCATTTGACTATGGAGATCAACCTGGCAGTCCTGCGTTTACCTCTTTTGCCACGCATTTCGGAGCACTCCGTATCCTCCCTGATACGGGTGCCGATAGGCACCATACCAGTGATGACGCAGAACACGTCGTGTGACACGGTACGGTACGCGCTCGCAACCCTCAAGCACATCAGCCTGTAAGTACTTTACAGCTTACCATGGTAGCTTTCGGTATTTAGCGCCGTGCCCCATGACAAGTATAGACACTATAGATTCCATAGACTCGCGGAGACGTAGACAACTGTAGCCAAACGAGCATGACGTCACGATTTCAATAGCGACAATGGATTGCGTGACGTCATATTTGCTTGGTACACTCCAAATTCATGGTAAAACACACTAAAATCGTATTGCTCAACCATGTCTCCGCGAGTCTATGGAATCTATAGTGTCTATAATGACAAGCCATACATACTTAGTATGGACGTAGCGACGCTAGCCAGAAGCTTGCGCTTATTGGCGTACACCGCAGAGCTATTGAACATCATCCGGGACAGTGCCACTATAGCTGTGGAGGCTCTCAGGCGTAATCAACGTGGCTTCCGAAGGTAAGCTTCTCGTCGATCATCACACCCAAGTGTTTGCGCTTCGACGTGATAGTGTAATCGCCTACACTGATCAGCGCTTGCTGCTCCGACTTCCGGTTTTTCACAACCATCACCTCAGTTTTGTGATGAGCCAACTCCAGTTTCCTGGACCTCATCCACGCCTCCAAAACCTTGATCGAGTGGGTGGTAGTCAACTTCACTTCTTCGATCGGCTCACCGTGGACTTCCAGCGTAATGTCGTCAAAGAAGCCGATGATCTCCACACCCACCGAGATCTCTAACATCAACACCTCGTCGTATATGACATTCCATAACACCGGACCTAGGATGGAACCTTCCAGCCCCACCTCTGCGTCGTAAACTAGTACTCGATTCTAGAAGTAACTTCCGAGAATCTTGTACAGGTACCCACACCCAGGTATCCCCAGACGCAGGAGCGCATCGGCAACAGCCGGCCAACTAGGGCTATTGAGCGCGTTCCTTACATCCAGAGTCACTACGGCACAGTAGCGAATCCCCTTTTTCTTATTCTGCAGCGCTGGAGCGCTATACCACCGGTTTATTTTGTAACCGACAGGATAGCGTCTACCGTAGAAACCTCCCCGCGCTTCTGGAAGCCGAAGTGGTAGCTCGAGAGATCACTTACACCATCGAGAGGGACGAATGACCTTCGGGTTAAAGTCCCTCGAACCCAACAAAAGAAGAAGACTTACACCATCTGTGTGCCTTAACATTCTATTGGGGATGATCTTTTTGAGCACCTTCTCCGTCGTGTGGATCAAGCATATTGGTCTACATATAAGCCGATGTGTCTTCGGGTGGTTTCCCCGCCTTTGGCAATAGAACCAGGCTCTGCCTCTTCCAAACTTTTGGGAAAACTCCCTCGTCCAGGCATTTCTGCATACTTACCTTACCTTACCGATCAGATCGTCCTCCACTTGGTCGACCCACCTAGCTCGCTGCGCACCACGTCTTCTTGTACCGGTCGGACTCTCGAGAACCATTTTAGTCGGGTTGCTGATGACGTGATCCGTCCACCGTAGCCTCCCAATTTTCGCAGTGTGGTCGATGGTTGGTTCTCTAAACAGCTGAGATAGCTCGTGGTTCATTCGCCTTCTCCACGTCCCGTCTTCCATCGTGCCACCTTCCGTTCGAAACTCCAACGCGCCGTCCTCTGCACGTAGGGTCCATGTTTCGTGCCCATAGAGGACGACCGGTCTAATCAGCGTTTTGTAGATAATAAACTTCGTGTTACGGCGAACTTTATTCGATCGTAGAGTTCTGCGGAGTCCAAAATAAGCTCGATTTCCTGCCACAATGCGCCTCTGAATTTCTCTGCAGGTGTCGTTGTCGGCGGTCACCAGTGAGCCCAAGTACACGAATTCTTCAACCGCCTCGATTTCATCACCGTCGATATGAGTTCGGGGTGGCGGGCGTGGTGATTCCTCCCTGGAGCCCTTTGCCATAATGTACTTTGTCTTCGACACATTAATAACCAATTCGATTCGCCTGGCTTTACTCTTTAGTCGGATGTATGTTTCCGCCATCGTCTTAAATTTACGAGCTGAACGGACTTCGTGAAAATCGTTCCCCGCTCTCCTAATTACACCCTCTAACGCAATGTTGAACAGAAAGCACGAAATACCATCACCTTGCCGTAACCCTCTGCGAGATTCGAAGTGACTCGAGAGTGTCCCTGATACTCGATCTACGCACATATCACTCGATCCATCGTCGCCTTGATCAATCGTATCAGTTTATCCGTGAATCCGTATTCGTGCATGATCTGCCATAGCTGTTCTCGATCGATTGTATCATACGCTGATTTGAAATCGATGAACAAGTGATGTTTGGGCACGTTGTATTCGCGGCATTTCTGCAACACCTGGCGGATGGCGAACATCTGGTCCGTTGTAGCGCGTTCACCCATGAATCCAGCCTGATATTACCCCACGAACTCTCTTGCAATCGATGATAGACGGCGGCATAAAATTTGAGAGAGTATCTTGTGGGCAGCGCTCAGTAGTGTGATCGTGCAGTAGTTCCCGCAATCCAACTTGTCGCCCTTTTTGTAGATGGGACACACGATACCTTCCATCCACTCTTCCGGTAATACTTCCTCCTCCCAAATCTTGGTAATGACCCAGTGTAGTTCTCTCCTCGGCACTCTCACCAGTGCTTCTCCACCGTATTTTAAAAGCTCGCTTGGTAGTTGATCTGCTCCAGCGGCTTGGTTGTTTTTCAACCGGCCAACCTCCTCCTCAATCTCTTGGTGGTCAGGGGCCGGAAGTCTTTCGTCCTGTGCACACACCCCTAGATCTGTTACCACGCCACCTTCGGTACTTACAACGTCGCTATGAAGGTGCTTATCCTTATCGTAATGCTGCCGCCACCTCACGACCACCTCACGCTCGCTCGTGCGAATATTCCCTTGATTATCTCGGCACATGTCGGCGTGTGGCACAAAGCCTCTGCGCGAGCGGTTCAGCTTCTCGTAGAACTTTCGTGTGTCCTTAGCGCGGTACAGCTCTTCCATCGCTTCGCGATCTCGTTCTTCCTGCTGGCGTTTCTTCATCCGGAAGACTGAGTTCTGGCTGTTTCGCGCCTGTTTGTAATGTGCCTCATTCGCTCTCGTACGGTGTTGCAGTATTCTTGCCCATGCTGCATTCTTCTTGTTTTTCAACTGTTCCTATTCGCCGTCTGTGATTTGGAGTCGCGAAGCCTAGTGCTGAAGCTGAGGTACTACCTATGGTGGGTCGGATGTCCCTCCAGCCATCTTCAAGTGTAGCTGCGCCAAGCTGCTCTTCCGTTGGTAAAGCCACTGCTGGCTTCTGCGCGTAGGCATTTCTGCATAACAGACCCGAATATCTCGAGTGCCTCTGTAATAGCTACTTTTAAGGCGAGGTTCGGAGCCCTATCCGGACCTGGGGCCTTACCTGCGCAAAGGGACTTTGCTATCCCCGCAAGTTCCACATCGGTGACCCTCTCCTCATGGCCAGCCCCAGTCCCCGGCTGTCCTACGCAAGGAGGCCAAGGACTAGGATCATGGCGCGAAAAAAGCCCTCAATTTCAGGGGGCCTTAAGGGGTTCAAATGGTTTTCATAGGGTTTCAGGGGTCTCACAGAGTTTCAGGGAAATGCAGACATTTCATTGGCATTCCAGGGAGTGCAAACTCAGTAATCGCTTGGAAATGCCCCAACAAAAATTATCGCTAGTAATTAGCGTCTCAATTCAAGTGATTTATATTGAAATTTTGCGTCTCGCACCTTCACCTGCGAATTCGGAGTAGCCAGTGAAGAAAAAACCTCGATTACATCCTCCCCTCCCATATAGCATACTGATTGGCAATGATGATGATGATGGTACTGAAGAAAAAAAAACTGTTTTTATCTCTTTGGCAGCTTCCCCGCTCTCGGTGCTAGTGCGCGCGCGAGTTCGCGTCATATCGGAGGAACAACGCCCGGGCCATCGAACAGCAATAAGCAGCAATCTCAGAAGAAAGGAAGTGCGCGAAAGACGACGACGACGACGTCGGCCGGTGAGTTGTGTTGATGTGCCAAAATCAGTTCGACGACGCGCGAGAAGATCATCCGCTTTGAAAAAAAAAAATAATAAGGGGCAAGACCGTGTCGATGGTACAGAAGCATTTCTCCGATCGAGCGATCTTCTCGGCGTGATCAAGTGTGGCCTACGCACGCACAGCAGTGAAAGAAGAATTGAAGAAATCGGAAATTGTGGACGAAAGTGAATCTGTATTGAAACCGTGAGGGGGCGGAAATTAGTGCAAAAAGAAGTGTGAGATTCGATCGAAGGTCGCGATCGTTGTTTGGTGAGCTATAGAGAGAAGTGCGGTCAAGTGTGAGGATCGGTCGAGTTGAGTGTAGGGAGTGTAGGAAAATGTCTTCGTCGCCGCTGCTGACCAGCTACACCTTGCGCATCCGAAGTGACACCAGTCCGGTGACGGCCACGGCCACCTTTACGCCCGTCAGTGGCAGCACCTGTAGCAGCTCGCTGAAGAAGCTTAGTCTGAACGACGCTTCTTCGGCGAGTACCAATTCGGGCGAGTCAACGGATCCGCTAGAGTCGGATTTCAGCGCCGAAGAAGAAGAGGAGGAGGAAGAAGAGGAAGAGGAGGAGGATAGTCGACGGTTCAGGTGAGTAAGCTATCAGGTGGTATCTTAATAGGACTAATATTGCTAATATGTTGGCTAAACATAGAGCTTCTGAAGCTTGTTTAGCAACTAGTACCTACTCTTTCATAATCGTATGTTCGAATTCTATTGAATGTGTTGTGATCATAACTAATTACCTAGCTGTTATAAAGATACTCAAATAAGCTGATTCATTGTTTATTTTTGTTTCTCCCCTACGGAAAACAAAGGACAAATCATACATGTCTCTAAAAAAAAATGGCGAATATTGTGCGACAGTATTCAGCCGAGCCTAAATATGACTGAGCATGAGCAATGAGAATAAATCAGTAACAAATTTTGAAAACGACGTATAATTATATGGTGTAGCATTGATTATACGTCGTTTTCAAAATTTGTTACTGAAATGACCGTTCAATTCTTAGATGTATCGTCAATTTGGATCTAGAGGCTTTCCACGAAGCAGCACGAAGATCATCAAAATTTTTAAATGTGCATTTTTGATTTGCTTACAATTGTGCACAGCTGTTCTAATCAACACAAATAACCATTTTTTTCATATTAAATTTTTTTATCGAGTCTCGACTAACTTTCAAATAGGGTCCATAAAAAAATTGAACATATGCAAATAAAAAAAAATATCACGGAAACGACTTGTTCTAAATTTTCTAAAAGTCACCCATACATAACTTTTTTGTAGGTCATGTTATTTTTGTGTTAAGAAAAAAACTGTTTCGCAGTTCGGCTGTAGTCCGTAAACTCGACTAAAAATAGTTTATTTTAGAGCAATGTTAGAACTCAAGTTATATGTACTCACAAATTAGTTTCTTCTTAGTCGTCTTACACAGTTCTGTTCCAAATGGACCTCGTCACGAAGCTAGGTTACCTAAACAAATGAACTGTTCAATATCATGTTTTACCATAAACATTAGGTGCTCACGTTTATGTTAATATGCAATTCAGTAGTACCGAATAACGAAGTGTACGTAGTTCTTAAACTGTGCGGTGAATTTTAGCTTAGAAATAAACTGAAAAGATGCATTTTAATCCATCACTTACTTAACTCATAACATCATTGGCATTTATCTGATTGTAACGTACCAACCTTAATTTAACATAATTCAAGAGTCACTTCATGTGATTTTTCTAGTACATAATACAAATTCAATGTATAAAGCAGTAACTAATAAATAAAAAAGCAGTAATACTAAACGTGTTCAAGTGCAGCTATACGCTATATGCTGATTCATTGTTGACATCTTCTCTGCCTATTCAATAGATGGTATAAAGCTATGTGCAAACGCTGAACTCGTACCGTGTGCGGCGACTACTCAAAGGGCCTCTCGCAATAATTCGGCAACATTTTGAGTTACCTTGATTTAAAAAAAAATGGTCAAAAACTTAAGCCCTTTTCAAATATTGATCTAAATAATCTCAAAAAAAAAGACAAAAAAAAATTGATCTAAATAAATTTAAAAAAAGTATACAAAGTTGCTTTAAAAGAAATAGTTTTCATACCTACAAAATTCCATTGCATTCTGAGAGGGTGCCGCCAACCCTGAAATCGGGTTTGCGTGAAATTTGCCATACACTATCAAAGAACACACTACCGAAAATGTTCAAAGTGTCATAACTTTTTTGTACATTTTTTACCATGTACATTTTTACAGGTCCTAGCCAACAGAATGAACTTTATTCTCGCAAAAAAAAAAACACGAAGGTAAAAAATGGCTTTTTGAGATATTTAATTTTTAAGCAACAAAATTTAGATTTTTTAGAAGAAAGACAAATATTTTTTTCAATGTGTATTTTTTTAGAGCCGCCATATATTAATCTACAACTTTGCCGAAGGCACCTTTCCGATCGAAAAAGCCGTTTCCGTGATATAATTTTTTATTTGCATGTGTTCATTTTTTTCATAAGCCTTATTAGAAAGTTAGTCGAAAATTTAATAATGAAAAAATGGTTTCTCACATCAGAAGGAAGAGTAGAAAAAAATATCAAGTAGATAAAAAAACATCTATTAAAATCGATTCGTGCAGGTGCGTGAAAAGCCTCTCTAAGGTTTAACCCTTTGAAGCCGGATGGGTCATATTGACCCCGGGGTTGAAAAAAAGCATGAAAACGTGTTCAAGGCCAGTGAGGTTGCGGCAACAGTGGCGAAACAATTCGGCTCCACAGAGTTAAAAAGTCAATCGGTAGAAGGGAAGGTGCCGTCCGTTGTTACTAGAGACCGATATTAGCCCTGCATTTCCACGGTTGTCGAAAGAAGAATTTTATGTTAGTGGAAACCCAAGTAGCAATTGGGTTTCAATTGATTAACGGTTAGCAAGAAAATAGTTTCTCACCATATTT
The DNA here is from genome assembly GCF_035046485.1 of Aedes albopictus. Classification (NCBI taxonomy): domain Eukaryota; kingdom Metazoa; phylum Arthropoda; class Insecta; order Diptera; family Culicidae; genus Aedes; species Aedes albopictus. The sequence goes on from NC_085138.1 coordinate 352,220,552, forward strand.
AGGACAACCGATTTTGTTCCGGAGCCGGTTCCGGGTGTCCCGCCAGAAGTGGTCAGATATAGAAGGGAACCACGTGCGTGCATATGCACTCATATAAAAAAATCCTATAAAAATGGCTCAAAATCTTCAAATCACAAAAACTTTAGTTTCCCTCGATGAAAGATTTTCAAATTTTCAGAGCAGATACTAGAATAGTATATCTTTCGAATGCTGGGTGCCATTTGGGTGGACTTTTTTATTTGTTAATAACGGTTTTTGGCACACCGTGGAACCAAACGCAGACGGTAGTGTAGAATAAGCAATGCTAAAATACACAGAAATAAAAAAAAATGCATGCGGCACATCAAACAGCGGCTAAACTAAGATAACATGATGAACGGTCAGCAATAAAATAGGTTCAGGCCACATCTAAGACTACCAGTAGTGTTCCAGAATCGGTCGCAGGTGTCCTAAAGAGCAGCGATTTGATGTGTCGCATTTATGGGTTTGGTTTACTTTTATATTTGGCCTCTTCTGGCGGGAGACCTGGAACCGGTCCCGCAACACAATCGGTTCCAATGTAGTCTAAGAAAATTTTCCTGCCTACTGTTCATGAGGTTAATATCGAAAAAGCCGCTATTTGATGTGTCGCATGCATGGTTATGTTCACTTTTATGTTTGGCCACTTCCAGCGGGACACCCGGAACCGATATTGGAACACTGCCGGTTAGTTTCTAATGTGGTCTGAGAGTATTTTCTTGCTAACCGTTCATCAGGTTATCGAAAAACTCGAAATTTAATGCATGGGTTTGATACACTTTTACATTTGACAACTCCGGTGGGACACCCGTAACCGGTTCCGGAACAGTACCGGTTCAGATATGGTCTTAGATTATTTTTCTACTTACCGTTAATCAGGTTATCGAGAATGTCGCGGTTTGATGTATCGCATGCATGGGTTTGTAGCCTTTTCATATCTGGCCCCTTCCTGGGGTACTGGTCCCGGAACACCTAAATGCGAACCATTTTTAATACAGAACAAAGGGACGAGATTCCGCGTTGTATAAGCCATCGGTCGTAGAAATCGGTTGAGGTTTAGTTCAAAAAGTGATGTTAGTTTTTTTGTCCACACACATACATACACATACACACAAAGACATCGTTGATTGGTATCCCAAGCAATACACAAGTCATAAAAAGTGTCCACAGCGCAGGTTTTTGGTTGGATACGAGTCATTTTCAAGTTATTCTGCCTTTGACTTAGAATGACATGAATGTAGCTCCTGTACAACCAAAAACCTGCGCTGTGGACACTTTGTGACTTGTGTGCTGCTTAGGATATGTGATTCGATCCTCCGTGCCTCCTAACAAAAAGTCGTTTTTGAAGTGGACATATCCCAAGTAACAATTCCATCGCTGATTGGTTTTGTTTGATTTTTATTAATGTTTTATTACAGCAATAATTAAAACTCACAGTTTTATGACTGCTTTTATGAAAACCATTAATAAAATGTTTTATAGTATACTTGAAGATATCCATAAAGACAGATTTTAAGAGTAAACAAAACTTTCCGATATGTAAACCTTCTGGCAATCATTATTACCGCAATAATACTGTTAAAACTCTCAACAGATGGCGATCCGTTCGATTAGTAACGACATCTTTTGGTGGAAAAGCAGAAACTACGACACTGCTAGGTTTATTGCGGTCATCATAAAAGTAAACTTGCTTTCGTTTTATTTTCGCAGATTATGGTCGTCGCCATATTGAAGAATTAGCTTACGTGAATGAATTTTGCTTAAATTAGCAATGAATTCGTAGTTTGCAACCATTCTCATAACATGCTCACATAAATAAACTCTCTCTGCTGAGTTTTCTTGTGATTCGGGATAGTTTTACTAAATTCATAAATTAATTTATTTCATTTCAAGATGATAATATTCACTATTTTCGAAGCGCATTAATTTTATGATTCTGCAACCCCAATATTCACGGTAAATTCGAATGCGCATAAGCCTACCAGCACAATAACTACTAAAATACTGCTTTGAAATAATCGCTTTCTACTTACGAATGATGTATCCTCTTGAACTTTACGTGCCATCGAAGAAGCTGCTCTGCATCTTGAGCTGTCATTGAAAAAAAAAACAACAACAATCGAGAATGGGAAATATTTCAACTAGGTTTTAAAACGGGTTTATTGCTACTCTTAATGCGGTTTGCAAAACCACCCCGAGAGTGTTCCACTTAGCCGGAAGATGCTCTTAAAGAGGTTATCAAGAGGTTTTGATGTATGATTCAGTTTTATTGCAAGTTTTATAAAATTGGTCATGAAGATCTCTTGTAGAGCCGAACAAAACTTAAAATGTTACTTGGGATAGCCTTTCCAGTACACTTTCCAGAGAGACAAAAAGTCAGACATTAGGTTTTGCAGTAAAACTTTTGATTACAGCCATTCGATATCTTCGGAAGAGTTTCATAAATTTTAAAGTACTTTCTAAAGGTGCCAGGTTTTAGTTTAGTTTTAGTTAAGGGGGGCTTAGACCCAGATATTTTTTTTATTTGTGATAAAAATCCAATGACGTCTATGGAAACATTGTAGATGTAGCCTTTGTGATATTTCGTATACATGAAATTTAGCGTATTTGTAGTTCTTTGACAACATTTGAGCTCAATCCATAAAAAAACATAGTTTTACAACAACTCAATTTGTATTGCCATTTTGTATGAACATCGGCGTCTGCCCGATGCCCAGATCATGTAACTTACAAAACAAATCTTTCCGTGCCAGGTGTGAAGTTGCAGAGGTTATTTCGTGCTTCTCTTTACCCTTCTTACACCCATAAGAAGGGTATGAATACCGCTCGGAAAACCGACTTACTTGGAAGAGTACTTGGAAGTAATACAGGATAGCTTTTTGAGAGATTTTTGACCAAGTGTATCATAATAAATATCTCAGTCGTTTGTCAACCGATTTGGGTTCTCTAAGCACCAAATGAAAGCTACAATATCCTTGTAAAAGCCCCTGAAAGTTTATTTCGATTCGACATTCGGTTACTGAGATATCTTTCGAAGTGTATTTCAATAAATTCCTTTTTTATTATATTCACTTGTTATCTTGTATGAGCTTTTGACCAATCTAAGGGAAATTGTTATTCAATAAATAATGCTGACCTCATATAAAGTGTATACTAGCAGGTTATTGTTTTCAACAAAATTATAAATATTAAATTACAAATAAACAGGAATTCTATGAAAACTAACAATATGTTAAATGAAAGCTTTGAATTTATATATTATGGGAAAAATGCAAGAAATGGACAGCCAAAATAACTAGCTAGTTACAAAACTGATTAGCATAGTAGATATATTATTTTTGTCCTTTTTACACCATAACCATGAATACCAAGTACTTCGAAGCTAATTTATTCGACTGATTAAGAGATATTAGACAAAGTGTATCTCGCTGATTTTCTTACTCATTTGTTAATCGATTCAAGATCTTTTGGCAGTTAACAAAAGATACAATATTCCAGAATATGTAAGCTATTTTTAAAAAATTTCACACAAGATTCTAGAAGGTGTCTGGCATTTCTGGTTGTTTAGTCCATGGTCCATGATGCTATTTTGGAAACCAATCCACTAGATGCCAAATCCACAATATTTTCTAGAACTTTTGGTCCATCACACAAAATAAATATGTTAAATACAAATAATACAACAATAGTTTCAATAATGTAAGAAGGGTTGTGTTCACCATAGGTGGATTAAATCGGTTTTTTTTTATCAGAAATCTCTTCAGGTTTTTTTTCTGAAGGATTGTCAATTTTTTTTCTGGCTTTCTCCAGTTCTCTCAAGTTTCCATCCTAGTTCCCATCCAATTTGTTTTTCTTTTATTTGCTCCCGTGATTTTTTCGGCGTTTTTTCAAAACTTCTAAATGTTGTTCCTGGAATTTCTGCCAGAGTTTCCGATATTTCTTTTGAATTTCTTCACTGGTTTCGTCCGGAGTTTCTGCCGGGGTTTCTCTTAGAGATTTTCAGAGTTAATCCATGATTTTTTTTAAATATTTCTTACTAGAGCTTTTTTTCCGAGATGTACCAGTTTTTCTCAGAATTTCTTTTACAAAGTACATCTCGAGATTCCTCCAATATTATTTTTTCTTCTTCTTCTTCTTTGTGGCTCTCCGTTCCCACTGGAACTTGGCCTGCCTTATCTTCAACTTAGTGTTCTTTTGAGCACTTGCACAGTTATTAATTGAAGGGCTTTGATGATGATTAACCTGGGCTTGTTAGGGGAATATCTGTAAATAAAAAGAAAATCGCGTTAAGGCAACATCCATTTATTACGTAACGCTAAAATCGAGATTTTTAGACCCCCCCTCCCCCCTCCGTAACGCTTTTTTGTATGAAAACTCAAAATTTTTTGCATGGACCGTAACGCTCGGCCATACTCCCCCCCTCCCCCTAGAGCGTTACGTAATTTGTGGACGGCGCCTAAGTACTGTTCCTTTGAATTCCACTAAGAATTTGCTTCCTTTGACAGATACGTTTTTTGACCTCAACTGTAAGGTCGTCTCCAGTGTCTTGTACTTGACTTGACTTGAGTAGAGTCAAGTACAAGACACTGAAGACGACCTTACAGTTGAGGTCGAAATACGTATCTGTCAAAGGATGCATATTCTTAGTGGAATTCAAAGGAACAGTACTTAACGCGATTTTCTTTTTATTTGAAGGGCTTTCTTTGCCTGCCATTGCGTGAATTTGTATATTGTGAGGCAAGGACAATGATACACTATGCCCAGGGAAGTCGAGAAAAGTTCCCGACTAGAGCGGGAATCGAACACACCGTCTCCGGATTGGCGATCCAAAGCCTTACCACTAGGCTAACTGGAGACCCAATATGTCATTGCGGAATTTGTTTCGAAATTCAATTCCCTACAATGAACTTTGTAGGTTATTTCGGGCAGGAGATTTTCCGAAAAATACTCTTAGAAAAAACAGTACTGTGCAGAATAAAGTACGCGTTGCTCGATTTTCATAGAAAATGCTCAAGTTTGGAGCTGTGTATCTGAGCTTCTAGAGCACCAACTTGAAATATAATTTGTAAAGAAATTAAACTATAATACACAAGATTTTCGAAACTATCACAAATCTCCCATCTTCTAAAAAAAAGATTTTGAAAGAATTTCAAATTGTGAATATATAGAAAAATATGTTTTTTCGTACGGATGTTCAGCCTATCAAAACAAACAACTTGTCTGAACAAACTGTTTACCTACAACAGTTCGTTTGCAAAATATTTCGAAATAAAAATTTTGCGTATTTTCACAAAATGAGCGCTTTGTGATATTTTGAAAACTTATGCTTGGAAATGTAAACCATTTTGAAGGGATCAAATTTGAAGTTGTTATTTATGCGCAGTAAAAGTTTCTACGAACTCCATGATTAACTATTAGAGGAATTCTAAAAGAATTATCCAGAACTCAAAGACCATTTCCAGGAAGAATCTGGGAGTAATCCTGCGAAAGTCTTAGAAAATCTCAGGAGGGTCACTACAAAAAATTCTGTAAAGGAAAAGAGGAATATCGGAAGAAATCGCGAAAAATCTTCAAAAGAAACTGTAGGAGAAATTCTACGACAACATCTATGTATAGGTATATCCTAAACTTTTGTGGTGATCTCGGGAAAAATCCTGGAATAAATCCTATAAAAATTTCGTTGGGCAAAACGCAGGAGGAGCTCCGGGAAAAATCCAATGAGAGACTCTGAGAGCAAACTCGAAAAAAAAAACCTTTGGAAGAAAATCTGTAGGATCTCCATAAAAAAAACTCTAGGAGACATATTTGGACTTCAGAAATCCTGCAAGGAATTATTATTCATTTTAAAGATACCCAGGTTTCAAGCATTTGGATAAGCCGTACAGTAGCCCGTATTATGCATTTGAACTGCTTGCTGCCCTACATGAGCAGTTCGAATGCATATCTGCCTTGAGTTAGCCTAAGCTGTGCTGCTCAAAAGCTTTTGGCTGTTAATTAGCATTTCAACTGCTGAAGGTGTTTTCACTTGGGAGCATTTAGAATGCTTTTCAACTGCTCTGTAAATGCTAAGAGCAAAGAGGTTGGGAGAAATGTTATGCATTTGGCAACACATAGGGTAACCAATATAATTTGGACCCCCATATATTTTGGACCCCCTGGGTCGTATTATCACAACTTACACAGGTTTAATGATAGGATGACGGAAATTTTTAGAATCATTCGCTAAATAAGATTGCTCTGCACGAGCAGCAATCATTTCCTTACTGGAAATATCCTTATTTGCCTTGAAATTAATTTTTGCCAATATCGTCATCCGTGCGAGTGTCGTTCATGTTTACAAAAAGAGATTGCGGTGTTGAGGAAACTTGCAGATGTAAACAAAAATGTTTATCATTCTAGTGCATTAAATTCGCAATGTTCGTCTAATCAGCCTTTGTCAATCAAGTAATTAGGATGTGATCCAACATATTCAAGCGGCAAAATGTTCCAAAATAGTTTCAAACGAGTTTAAACACCGGGTGTCCAAAATATATACTGAGGAGGGTCCAAAATATATTGGGGTGTCCAAAACAGTGAAAACTGATGCTTCAAAAATCAGTTATTTTCATCAAATTTTCAGCCAAAAATGACTTTGTGGGTATTTTTAACGGACAGTGGAGGCTTTTACGAATATACTAACATCATTATTATGTGTAAATACCCTCTGAATCTGTTTGATTTTGACTTAAATTCAAACTAATGTCCTCTAGGGGTCCAAAATTCAACCGTTACCCTATTATCTCTCTCTTACAGAGCCTATGCTTCTGTTTACAAATTTGTGCATCTGATTTGTTTCTTCATTTTTCTCTACTCATGCAAAAGCCCAACAGAAAACATTACTGCAGCAGGATTGGGTTGGAAACTTGTCCATAAAAAAATCACCAATTATCATTTCGTCGGAAAATGTATGCCGAATAGGGGGATGCTTTGGTGGATCATAATATTGTTTGAAAGAGGGAAGAGAGAATATTCCACAGATAAAAGAAGGATTGGTAATGCTCTACAACAATGAAATATCTCTTTGAAAACAAGTTTTGGGTGTTGAAACAGAAGCTGTTATCCAATCATTCTTTATATTGGCGATAAAATCAACGCACGCTACCCGAACAGCTGTGGATCGTGGATCTGGAGCAACCAAATCAGGAGCACATATGATCATGTGAATCCACTCATTATGTTTAAAATAAGCCGAAAGGAATGAAATTTGAATGAAACATGACAAAGATATAGTAATAAATCAATTTTCCATGTTTTACTAAAGTCGCCCCAAACTTTTGGCCGATTCATCATTTTGAGGGGTGACCTCAAACTTTCGATCGGGTGTGTATCTAGATTCAATTTCCTGCAGCTTATTTCAGAAGCTGAACCTGAAAATATGGTATATGAAAAACTTGTGCGACAATCAGTTCTACAAGAAAGTTACAGAAAAACCGCTCTATCTCCAATATTTAAGGGAAATGTCATCGACTACCTTTGAAAAATGCCCATTGATGTTCATCATGAAAATCAATCGGCATTTTTCGAAGATAGTCCATGACATTGACCTTAAATATTAAAGTTAGAGCGTTTTTTCTGTGACTTTTTTGTATAACTAATTTAACTGCCCAAATTTTTCATAGGTTTAGTTTCTGAAATGAGATGCAGGTGATCTAGATATGTGATTCCATTCAAATGGTACGGTCATCTGTATGCTTATGGTCATGCTCAAGCTCAACTTATTTGTATCTTATCATGCGATTAATTTAAATTCTCTCTCCAATTCCAGGGTCATAAAACCGGACGAGGACGAAAACGACGACGACGACGAGGAAGAGCAAGACGAAGAAGACGAAGACGAAGACAAACCAAAGTCAAGAAAGTTAGAGAACGAAGACGAAGACGACGACCAGGACGACGGAAACGGTGACGAGGACGAAGACGAAGACGATAACACCGATAGCAGCGCAACAGCCCAACAGACGACCAAACAGAAGAACAATGCTCGAGGCCGAAACTCTTCCTCTGATGATGATACTCGCGACAGCAGCAATAGCGACGATGACTCTGACGATATTTCTGATACGAACAATAATATCGGCGGAGTTCGTGGCAAACAACCGCGGCAGTATGATCTGGACGATTTTCAAATACTGAAAACCATAGGTAAGTGAGATTGAGCTTTTATCGTCATGGGATTTTCCCGCGCAGAACATCTGTTCTCAGCCATTCGATTGACGCGCCTGAATGATCGGATCATTTTACGACTCAATTAACTCGGTCGGAAAAATATCTCCTGGTTGGTCATTAGTGCCATCCCATGCCGTGCCAATACCAATCGAAAGATCGTAAACATAGTTCAACCTCCCAGCGCATCAAAGGTATCTGTGTGCGCCATAAAATGCACATTCCCTGGCTATTAAATCATCATTTTTGCTGCTCTCGAACAGAGAATCCCGTAAGTGCAATTACTTCTGGTGAAGCACATCTGGTGGCGAATGGTTGGTTCAAGAAGGAAGCCTCACACACGCGGTCCTACGAACGGTAGTTCACTAGCTATGGAGCTTGGTTTGCGTATGATGATGTCTTGGGCGCGACGTCAAACCCAAATTTACGATGGGAACAGTTTTTCAATCAGAATATTTCTGCCTAATTACATGCGTTGGGTTCTGGCGTCAGTCCCCCTCCATATGAATGAAGAAAGTGGGACGTGAACAGAATTTGTGGAACATCTGTTGCGAGATGTTTTCGTTGAGGAATCATTTCCTGTTGCTGTATCGTCAATTTTGGCCGCCAGTCAGTCCGACCGGTTCAAGTAATTAACACAAATTTATTTGGTTGCGATTTTTTTTTCTGCCGAACGTGACATGTGTGTTTGGTGAGAATTATTGAAAAACATTTGTGTCGATCAATCCCGTTGAAAATTTGACACAATCATTTCCTGGTGATTTTTGGAGCAAATGTGTTCAAACATTCTACAGTGCTGGATAACTCAAATGCATCGAGGATGCTTATACTTGCCTTCTCTCTGGAATTCGAACTTTAAGTATGTCATATCAAGAGAATTTTTACTGGTATTACTCATCCAAAATAATGCTTATCTTGCCAGAAATGTCTAACTAACTGTAATTCAATTCAGAAGTCCTCGTAGCAACTTTAAGCAACGCAATAGGAAAAACCTGTACGGCATGCCTGTAGGTGCAAACCACCTGCGGAGCTTTTCCCATTACCGGCGTGATAACAGCATTTGTACATTAGCGCAGCCAATCGTCAATCCATTCACCATCACCGCACCGCCACCGTTCAAATGGGTGGCATGGAAAAGACTTGTGGCCTTGTATCCAAGTGCTTAACTATTGGAGGTGCAGCAGTAGTTGCCTTGGTGCACATCTTCCTTCTCCGATCGTCAGCCACAGTCCACGGATGAGGATGGATGGATAGATGAGCGTCAACTGGTTGTTGTTGCCGATGATGTTAATGCCTTTCTTTATTACGCGGCTATCGATACAAAACGGGTGGCTGTTAGCAACTACTTTGCGACGGAGACACGGTATTAGTATAATAACATTTATTTTAACAAACCAGATAAATCAAAGCTATTTGCAAAAATTACTTGATACAATTTGCAACATAAGCTGTTTATTTGGTCAAAAAAAAAAAAAAAAAACAATGCAGAAATAGAAAAAAACATTGTGTCTACGATGCTTCATTCTCAAGTTCTGATTTTTAAATCAAACAGCTTATATAGCACATCTGGACAATTTCCACAAAATTGGTCATAACTTAGGAACAGAGAAAGACCACATCTTGAAAATTTCATGGAATATTTCTTTCTAAAAATATTTTTTTGAGAATTTTTCCGGGATTTTCCCACAGATTTTCCTCAACTGTGTAAAAATTTGTTGAAAACAATTTTCATTTTATATGTTTATTCAATTGCTTAGAAAATTTGCTTATGATTTCACAAAAAAAATGTGTCTACGATGCTTTGTTCTTGAATTTTAAAGTTCATGGGCTGCAAAACGGTGAGTCGATAAGGAGAGCGTCCAACATAGCTCTGGTCCTCACAAGTCCCTACCTCATGCTTCCACGGATCAAACGATGACAAAGACCGCCAGCTAAGAGTTGTGTGCTTAGCTGATAGTGCAGCCTGGGCACTGTTGTCCTTCTGACTTCAGCTGGATTGAGGAGGTACGACCCGGGTCGAGAAGAATGCAGCATGGGCGAGAATGCTGCAACACCGTAATGAGGCACGTTACAAACAGGCGCGGAACAGGCAGAACTCAGTCTTTCGGATGAAGAGGCGCCAGCAGGAAGAACGAGATCGCGAAGCGATGGAAGAGCTGTACCGCGCTAAGGACACACGAAAGTTCTACGAGAAGCTGAACCGCTCGCGCAGAGGCTTTGTGCCAAAAGCCTACATGTGCCGAGATAATCACGGGAATATTCTTACGAGCGAGCGTGAGGTGGTCGAGAGGTGGCGGCAGCATTACGATGAGCACCTCAATGGGGACGTTGCAAGTACCGAAGGTGGCGTGGTAACAGATCTAGGAGTATGTGCACAGGACGAAAGACTTCCGGCCCCTGAACTCCAAGAGATTGAGGAGGAGGTTGGCCGGTTGAAAAACAACAAAGCCGCTGGGGCAGATCAACTACCAAGCGAGCTTCTAAAATACGGTGGAGAAGCACTGGTGAGAGCACTACACTGGGTCATTACCAAGATTTGGGAGGAGGAAGTATTACCGGAGGAATGGATGGAAGGTATCGTGTGTCTCACCTACAAAAAGGGCGACAAGTTGGATTGCGGGAACTATCGCGCGATCACACTACTAAGCGCTGCCTACAAGGTACTCTCCCAAATTTTATGCCGCCGTCTATCACCGATTGCAAGAGAGTTCGTGGGGCAATATCAGGCTGGATTCATGGGTGAACGCGCTACAACAGATCAGATGTTCGCCATCCGCCTTGTGTTGCAGAAATGCCGCGAATACAACGTGCCCACACATCACTTGTTCATCGATTTCAAATCAGCGTATGATACAATCGATCGAGAACAGCTACGAATACGGATTCCCGGATAAACTGATACGATTGATCAAGGCGACGATGGATCGAGTGATGTGTGTAGTTCGAGTATCAGGGACACTCTCGAGTCCCTTCGAATCTCGCAGAGAGTTACGGCAAGGTGATGATCTTGCGTGCTTGCTGTTCAACATTGCATTAGAAGGTGTAATAAGAAGAACGGGGATTAACACAAGTGGAATGATTTTCACGAAGTCCGTTCAGCTGCTTGGTTTCGTTGATGCTATTGATATTATTGCTCGTAAACTTGAGACGATGGCGGAAACGTATATCCTACTAAAGAGTGAAGCCAGGCGAATCGGATTAGTCATTAAAGGGTCGAAAACAAAGTATCCCAAGTAACAATCAGCATGCCTTGAAGGTTTATTCATGTTTTATCCTGGTTTTATACGAGCATGTCAAAAAGCTAGTTGTTCTAAATTAGTTTTATGTGGTAGTTTTTTACTTTGAACTTTTGGCGTTCCATAAAACTATCATATAACTTCTGCTATAAACATCTTCAATTAAAGACTTGCAAGTAGACATGAATTGGTTTTATCACTTATTATATACCATTTCAATAAAACTTGCATTTGCGATTGTTGTTGGAGAGATTTTTTTGTAAACAAATACAAAAAACTGTGAGGCAATACATAAAACCAACAAAAGATTTCGTGGCCGTAACATAAACCAAAAAAATGCTGTGATAAAACCGCTAGTTCTATCATGAGCTCAGTTATGACCACCTCAGGAGGATTAGCCCTATTGGAGGAATCATCAGGAACACAGAGTTTTATCAGAAAAACTCCGCTGTGTTGGAAAAACCTTTTTTGCACCCAATTCCACCGAGTAAATTAAATGCATTTAACTTCCAAATTATGCATAGTTTGTGTGGCGCACTTAGTTTTTGTCATTATCACAGTCACATTCACCACAAATTTCCCGTGACATGTCTCCTGACACGTATTAAATAGGAAAACAAATCTGAATTCCATATCTGCATCTTTCCAATTGATGGCTGGATAAACAACCAAGCATAATTTATTCTGACAATCGAACATTGAGAGTGAAAAATAATCAAAACAATTATTTGACAACTCAGAAGATGGTTTTATTTAGAAGATTGATAAAACTATGATACAACCCGAAATCCTCAGCTGGTTTGCATACGAAGTCCTGTAGACCCTAATAAGACTGGGCCAACTAGCCAGAACGTGGGCTTATTGAGGCATACAAGAACTCGAGAGCATTTTCAAGTCGGCATCAATGGTTTTATGTTTAGGATTTTTGAATCGCTAAAAAACTTTGATAAAATTAAAATTGTTACTTGGGATATGATGGCAAAGGGCTCCAGGGAAGAATCACCACGCCCGCCACCCCGAATTTATATCGACGGTGATGAAATCGAGGCGGTTGAAGAATTCGTGTACTTGGGCTCACTGGTGACCGCTTACAACGACACCAGCATAGAAATTCAGAGGCGCATTGTGGCAGGAAATCGTGCTTACTTTGGACTCAACTCTACGATCGAATAAAGTTCGCCGTAACACGAAGTTAACTATCTACAAAACGCTGATTAGACCGGTCGTCCTCTATGGGCACGAAACATGGATCCTACGTGCAGGTGACCAACGCGCCCTTGGAGTTTTCGAACGGAAGGTGTTGTGTACCATCTACGGCGGAGTGCAGATGTTAGACGCGACTTGGAGAAGGCGAATGAACCACGAGCTGCATCAGCTGCTAAGAGAACCAACCATCGTCCATAGCGCGAAAATTGGGAGGCTACGGTGGGCGGGTCACGTCATCAGGATGTCGGATAGCAAGCCGACTGAAATGGTTCTCGAGAGTCATCCGACCGGTACAAGAAGACGTGGAGCGCAGCGAGCTAGGTGGGTCGACCAAGTGGAGGACGATCTGCGGACCCTACGCAGAGTGCGGAACTGGAGACAAACAGCCATGGACCGAGTGGAATGGAGACGGCTACTATTTACAGCAGAGGCCACCCCGGCCTTACCCGAGCAGAAGGGAATAACAACAGCATAAGAATATGTGTTATTTTGCCAAAATAACTGAATAATGAAATCAGTTATTTTCATATTATTAACATAACAAACTATGTTATAAACTTGGCTGTCATAAGCGGCAAAATAACAAAAATCATAACAAAAAAATACTCCTGGAAGACCAATTTAATAACATGTTTTGTTAGTTTCGATAACAACATAATAACAATAAATTTGGAAAATATTCCAATAACAAAAGGTGTTATTTTGAAGTTATTGGTAACTATCCGAAAGCAAAATTAGTTATGATATCAAACTAATAACAAAGTAAGTAATAGAGTGCTAGGGTATTGCACCATTTGGACAGGTGTGCCTTTTTTGGTCACTTGCCGCTATAACTAAATCAATTTTATACCTAAGTAATCTGCACACGATGAGTTACGTGCAAAAACCCTACACTAAAATTCAAATCAATTGATTCACTTAGTTATAGCATCAAGTGCCCAAAATAGATATACCTGCCCAAATGGTACAAGACTCTATATGAATATCAAAACAAGCGTTTAGAATATATCAATAATCGTTTTTAGTTATTATATAAAACTAATTGAAAATTCCACTTAAACCCTTTGCATCACCCCTAAATATCGACCGAAATCGCTCATTTTTGCACAGCTCACTTATTTCGACCAGAAAATCAATTTCCACTTGGGAAATTATATCCCGAAGAGGTTTTTCAAAATTAGCCCCACGCTAATGTACGCATGTGGGTCACTCAAACCTGACGAAATTTAAAAAAAAGTATGATTCTAAGTAGTTTTGATGAACTACAAACTCATCAAGCAGAACAATATTCTGAGGTTCACTATATCGAATTTCTATGGAATAGCTACGAATATACGTATATAAAGGAATATAAAACAGGTCATAATTATTATAGTGTTTATAAAATAATAAGCTGAAAAGCTCGTTCAGTCCCAATTAGAGGAACTAATTAGATGATATGCTGTTAACAATGTAAATCTGGTATAATAATAACTAAATTTGTTCCATAACAAACCATATTATTAAAATATTATTTTATGGGTGTATATCAATAGCTTGATCATAACAAAATAAGATTGCCAAACAAAAAATGTTATGGAAAACTAATGCATTGATAAGTTAATAACAACAAAACAAGATATAAAAACAGATTATGTGATTTGATAGTTATTAGTTTGATATTCCCCTCTGCTCGGGTAGCCTGATTGGTAAGGTAAGATAAGGTGTCTGTGGAAAATGCTATCCTGATTTTTATTTTCAATTTAGTTTTTGTTCATATAGGGGAACTGACGTATTTTCGGCCGTTTTGTTCTCTTCGTCATGGGGTTTTTTTTTGGAACCTGTTGATCTCAAAGTTGGCCTCACATCCTTCCCAACCAAGCTGAGTTATATGCCCAAATTTCAGGCAAATTGGACCACAAAAACCTCCCATGACGAAGAAAACAAACCTGCCGATAATACCCTTTCTCACCCTATATGTGAACCTTACCTGTACATTTTTTTTTATTAAATTCTGATAACCTTCGTACCAATTTGTACGATAATAATAAAAAAAATCCCCTTTAGAAACAGTTGGTCGCCATACAAAATGATTGCCTTGGATTGGTTTCGAAACGAAATAAATTTCTTATTCTTCCTTAACCTCCCACCACTGCCAGCTCCACGCTTATGCTTACGGGATTTTTTAACGTGTTGTACAAAATACAACAGGCGATCACTCGAGGCTGAAAACATAAATTATATACACTAAAACCTCTTTTTATGCATTTTATTTTTACGCACATTGATTTTATGCACCTTTTTTATGCCCTGCATAAAAAGCGGGAAAGCTACTCAGAACTATTATTGTGCATAAGAAAATTATCGCAACGGTGACCAGGGGGAGAGCAAAGGGAGGTTGCGGGAGCGTTACAGGGGGTTCCAATGGGTTCCAGCTGGGTATCAAGAGATCTCAGGGAGGTTTCGCCCAAGCAACACATATGTTATATAACAGTTACGACAGCGCATGTTTTGGTTGTAAATAAGTAAATTTGACGTTATTCTAATATAATGCTAGAATAACGTCAAATTTACTTCTATACAACCAAAACTTGCGCTGCCGTACCTCTTATATAACATGTGTGTTACTTGGGCGGAGGTTTTCGACGGGTTTTGGAGGCGTTAAAGGTTAAAGGTCAGAGGTTTCCGAGGGTGCGTTACATGGGGTCCTTGTGGGTATTAAAAGGGTTTCGGAGGTGTTTCAGGAAGTCTCAGAGCATTTTTGGCGGCATGCAGAGGCGTTACACAGGCGATTTCGAGGATTTCGGAGAGTCTCAAGTGCGTTACGTGGGGTCGGAGAGGATTTAAGGGGGATTTTGGAGGTATTTAGGAAAGTTTCAGAGCGTTTTCGGCGGCATTCAGAGGCGTTACGCAGACGTTTTCGGGGATTTCGGAGGGTTTCAAGAGTGTTACGTGGGGTCCGAAGTATCAGTAGGTCCGGTCGGCTCCAGAGGCACGTTCTCTTCCATTTGAGAAATTTGTTCCGAGGGGGTTTGGGGGATTTTGGAGGCATTTATGGAAGTTTCAGAGCGTTTTCGGCGGGATTCAGAGGCGTTAAGCAGGAATTTTCGGGAATTTCGGAGGGTCCCGGTGCGTTACATTGAGTCCAAGAGGGGTTGAGGGGAATTTTGGCGGCTTTTCAGGATGTTTCAGAGCGTTTTTGGCGGTATTCAGAGGCGTTATGGAGGCGTTTTCGAGAATATCGGAGGGTCTCAGGTGGGTTACATGGGGTTCGATGGGGTTTAAGGGAGATTTTGAAGGCATTTCGGAAAGTTTCAGCACAGGAAACAGACATCCAAGCTTGACAAAAATTCTCTCAAAATCTGTTACGTAGGTGTTTTCGGGGGTTTGGGAGGGTCTCAGATGTGTTACATGGAGCCCGAGGGGGTTTTAGGAAGATTTTGGAGGCATTTTAGGAAGTTTCAGAGCATTTTCGACAGGGTTCAGATACGTTACAGAAGCGTTCGGGGGAGTTTTCGGTGGTTTCGGAGCATCTCTGGTGCGTTACATGGGCACCGAGGAGGCTTTAAGGGGATTCAGAGGTGTTACGCAGGCGTATTCGAATGTGATTTCGGAGGGTCTTAGATGCGTTACATAGAGTCCGAGAAGGTTTCAGGGGAATTTTGGAGGCATTTCAGGAAGTTTCGGAGGATTTTCAGAGACCCCTTCACAACATTTTTTGAAACGCCCTTTGATTTGAAGGTGTTCTTGAAACTCCTTGATACGACCCTGACCTGAAATGCCTCGAAACGCCCCTAAAATCTCCGCAATACCATTGAAACGCCTTTGAAATCATCATTATCAATTTGAAATGCCTCTGAAACCACTTTGAACGCCTTTAATAGGGTCCAGAAACCCCCTGAAATGCATTTGAAGACCCCTTGAAATGCACCTGAAATGCTATCAAACGCCTCTAAAACCTCTAGGAGAGTTCCTTAAAATATTCCTGAAACCCAATTGAAATTCTCTAAAATGACGCTAAAATGCCTTGAAATGCCCCGCAAACCCCTAGTAACTTGAAGGGTCCTGAATTGCCCTAAAAGCCGCTTGAAACGTCCCTGAAGTCAACTTAATACTATTGAAATGCCCCTGAATTCCCCGTAATCCCATTAAACGCTCACGCCCGGTTGATTAATAAGTCCATCGTGGTGTTATGAACTTTTTCTGAAGCGATTGCCTATTTTACTTTTATGTTTCTTATGATATGGGATATTTCATTCTGTACTACAATCAGGGAGGGGATTACCATACAGGGGATGGCCAAAATGTTTGGAATAGGCAACTTTTTTTTTTCTTAAAAAAAAGTTGAACATGCTGTAACTTTTCATAGAGTGCATAAAAAATCAAATCAAATTTTACTGTTTGTCAACCTATTATATGTGCATCTTTGATACAAATTTGAGATCAATTGGTTAATATTTTGCGAAGTTAGGACCGTTCTGGTAAAAACTATTTTTAAACAACTAATTTTTGAACTGTCATATCTCGGAAACCAGTGAACCGAATTAAATAAAATTTTTAACGTTTATCGCGAAGTGAGAGAAAAAAAGAGTTGCCTATCCCAAACATATTGGTCACCCCCTGTATGTATTTTATCTCGTTTCAAAGAGCGAGTAACGGCGCCCAAGCCTATAGGCTTTCGAACCAGTATACAACGGTTAAATTTCTGTGTCCCATCCCAGGAAGGAGTGCTCCGACGGAGTGACAATAATTTTCTTAGCAACGTCACTCCCAACGTATTTACTTCAAACCTGTACCGCATACGGAGCGGCTGACGAGATGTCGCTGTTCCTTGATTTTATCCAAATGTATTGAATAACGCTGCAAAGTAGGTCTGGCCGCTTTAATACTTCTAATGTATCTCCGATGCACTGCAATTATTGATAATGACAAGAAAAATGATAAAAGTAGTGGAGTTTATCATTTTCCAGGATTCTCCCAAGAGATGGCTGTGTATGTGTAGACAGACTAGACTAGACTAGATGAATCCTTGCGAAAGGCCTTCCGACATATGTATGACTCTTATGGGTTTCGCAGAGTCGAGCAACAGTATTTTTTTTCACTGGGCTAGTCTTAGCCAGATCAAAATATTTGCAGAAGACATTAAGGATACTGGGCTGAGATTTTATCAAATCAAATCAATTATACTGCAGCTGGTGTAGAAATTTCTTACTAAAGATCATATAAATATAAAATTTACATCCGGCCTGTCATTGCCAGGTTCCGCATATCGTTCCTATCCATATGCTATTCTGCGCACTTCAGCAATCAGACTCTCTCGGGGCTCTCTGTGCTACCGTTTCTTACCGCGATGGATTTTTCTAGCAGCTGATGGTACTGTGCAGCAACTCTTTCGGCTGTCAAGCATTGAATACTGATATGCATGGTCGTGTTGTTCTTGAATTCGTGACGCTGTTCAATCGCGCACAACATTTTGCGACTACATATAAAATAATGATCCGAGTCAATCGGTCGGAGTCAATCACATCGGTATCCCAAATGGATCACGTCCTGATTGACGGTCGGCACTTCTCTGACATTACCGACGTCAGGAGTTATCGTGGAGTCGATGGTACTCTGACCACTTCAGAGGTAAAATTGCACCAAGAAGTCTCCGCGATTAACAACATGCAACACAAACGGTTGCCTTAGTACAGTGGTCACCAAACAGCGGCCCGCGGGCCGCATGCGGCCCTCGACCAGGTTTTATGCGGCCCGCGAACTGATTTTGAAATGTATTAAAAAGTGGCCCTCTCATAAATTCCATAATGAAAATCAGAAATTTCATCATATTTTAAAACATTCATGAGAATGAATGTTAACTACTGAAATTTTCTAGTATCTAAACTTTCTGAATTTCGCTAAAACTTCAGGAATTGGGCAAGATACTTTTCACTCCTCTAGCAATACTTTTGGGAATTTCTCTTAAAATATCTATTCTAAATCGGTTATAAATATTTGCACACATTGCTCAGAAAATCATATCTGTAGGTTTTTCTTCATTGACTTCCTGAGAAATCACACAAGAAAAACTTTTAAAAAATCATCAAGGACTTCCACAACAGTATCCCAAGACAGTTTTTCGTAATTTCTTTCGGAAACCCTGAAATCCCTACAAATCATTCCGAAGTTTCCCAAAATCCACGAGAAGTCCACGATTTTTTTTTAAGTAAAGGGTTCGATATACTTTTTTAGGAAATCCTTAAGCTGCAGCAGTTTTGCCAATCCCAAAACAAGATAAAAAAAAACCCGCACAAAAGTTTTGCCGATTTTTTGTCTTTTTTCGGCTTTTTTTGGGGCTTTCGGCTTGGCAAAACTAGTGTCGCTTCCCCTGAGCTGCAGTAAGAAACTCCATTCGGAAATTTGTCAAAACTGGATCCAGGTGTTTTACAAGAAATTTGTCCATGTTCGTGTCTAGGATTTCAACAATTGTTCACTTATAATTTGCGCTATAAGTACGCTGTAAGTTTGTCCATAATATTGTTAAAGACGTCCATATTTTTTTAGCCATCGTCACCATGGCTTATGAAAAATATGATGACTTTCAAATAACGGTTCTGAAATAATTTGCCCAATATTATTATAACAAGAACTACAAAACCTAAATATTACTTGAAGAAATCTTAAAATCATAGGGAATTAGATTTTCAGGATTTTTTCAAGTGAAATAAAATTTCCTGATAACTGCAGGTTGTTTAGTTTTTTTTTGTTGCTTTTGTTCAATATTTTCAAAAAATCAAACAAATGGATTTTGTGTTGAATCTTCAAACTTATTGAAAAAAAAAAACACTTGAATGAATTGCGGCCCGCAGACTCTTTTCAAAATTCAATTTTGGCCCGCAAAGACAGTTAGGCTGAGGACCACTGCTTAGTATAATCTGGAGCGACTGAAGCAATCGGATGTCGCCATCACATACGCGCAGAGTATGTTTTGCCTTGAGACAGTTTTTCCGGACGATTAAGCCCCTCTCGGGAAGTGCTGGAATACGATAAAAGCAGCTATCAACAACGTAGCTGAGACCATCGTTGAGTATGTGGAACGTACCAGGAGGAGCGATTTGTTCGACGATGAATGTAGAATGTTTTTGTAAGAGGAGAACGCAGCGATGGCGGTCATACTGCAGCACGATACTCGGCAGATATAAAACTCGGACGGGACGGGATATAAAAGAATGCGGAAACAGCAGACCCGTCTCTTCCAACAAATGGAACTGCTGTGCCGTTCACAAGAATCACGGAAGTTCTACCAGAAGTTCAACGCATCCCGCTAGCGATCACAAATCTGAATGTTGCCTAAAAAGTGCTATCCCTGATGATCTTCCGTCGGCTTTCACATAAAGTGAATGAGTTTATGTAAAGGTGTTAAGCTGGCTTCGTCGATGGTCGCTCGACAACGGACCAGATGTTCACCGGCCAAAAAATCCTCCAAGAATGCTGCGAATGCTAGATCCCAACGCACCACCTGTTCATCGACTTCAAGGCGGCGTATAACAGTATCGAACGCACAGTGCTATGGAATCATCACTAGACTAAACTAGACAAATCGCTCGAAAATCTTAAGGTACACCGGAGCAAGTTGAAACAGGTAGGGTAAGATGAAACACCAAGTTTAAATGATGTTATCTAATCATGAAATATAATTTGAATATCATAACACATAGCTTTGAATCAAACACCCTGTTGGTAAAAAATACATTTACAAATATTATTCAAAACTTCACATTTTATCTTGCCCCGGTGTACCTTAAGAGTTTCGCGCGATCTGTCTAGTTCGTTCGAATCTCGCCGGGGTCTGCAACAAGGTAATGGTCTCTCATGGCTGCGGTTCAATATCGCGCTTGAAAGACTAATGCGACGAGACGGGATCAACATCTGAGACAAGATTTTCACGAAATCCGGCCAATTTGTCTGTTTGACTTGGATATTATTGATAGAGCATTTGGAATGGTGCTAGATACAAACACCCGCCTGAAACGTGAAACAACAAAAGTCGGACTGCGTCAAAAACGAAGTACTTGCTAGCAGGTGGAACCGTGAACGACAGGGCAAGCTGTTACGATAGACATAGGCAGCTAGCATCTTGAAGATCGCAAAAGCAAGAAGGATACGATGGGCAGGGCACGTTGGGAGAATGCTGAAAAAACAACCCTGCAAAACTGGTGTTCTCAAGAGATCCAGATGGTGCAAGAAAACCTGGAGGGCAGCGTGCCAGATGGGCGGACGATCTGGCAAATGTGGAATGCGGCCGAGGATGGAGGACTGCAGCCACGAACCGGGTGTTGTGGCGAGGAATTGTTGATTTAGTTTTGTTGTAATGACGATGTAATACTAAATAAATGAATGAAATGAATGTTCACATCTATGACGCCTGAAAAATGTCTTCCGTCGACCAGTACGTCAGTACGTAGTCTATCTGGTAGCAAGTGTCACCATACTCGGATATCGCCAAGTGTGTTTTCTGATATTCTAGTTCCAAGAATACATGATTCAAAACCGCCAGAGAATTAATAAAACTATTGAAAAAGGCATGCCGTTTTTCGAAGTCGATACAATCGTTTCGCAGCAAACGCCATGGCTCAATATCACCCCGCGAGAGAAAGATGCATCACGGGTCGTGCTGAACCATGACAATGGTCAAAAGAAAGCGAAATTACATGATCGTTGATCATAAACTTGAAAAATCGTTTTTTAAACGCATCCGTCCGTGTAATAAAACACCACGGTCTTCGTCCACCCGTTGGGCACCCGCGCGCGCTCGCCGTGGACCGACAGCGATAGGTGCAAGCGCAGTCATGTCCCACCGCTTAGTAGTCATTCTTCAATCCAATTTGTCACTGGCACTGGCTGGAGGAAAAACTTTCTTCGTCTCCGCGCGAGTTACTACATTAGCTGGCGCGGCGCTTGAAGCCAGATGAAGGTGTCTGTGACTGGCATTCATAATGCGATTCATTTCTCATTGTTCATCGTCATAAGGTAAGGTATATTGCATGCAAACCGCGAGTTTCTGAAGCTCACAGTCAGCAGCAGCACCTGCTGGCTTCTAAGCACCCCCGAGGGGGTTGAGTTTTGAATACACGAACACGCGGGTAATTGCTTTAAACCGTTTGCTTGAACTGAAGATGAGCCAGTAAGTACTGCACGAAGATCATTACTTTCTTCCTCGGTAATTTGTTTGGCGTCGTCGTCGATGGAGGCAACTGACTGACCTCCCCTCGCCAAAGATGGTCTCATTAACAAGAAATGACATTTCACTGTACGGTACCGTACCTACTAATGTCGCTGCCTTTGTGAATATGAAGATGGGGTGTTGCTGCAGCCAGTGAGTACTCACCGACCAAGCCGAATAGCTGACTGATTGGCGATTGTCACGTACGGTTGCTGGCAGGTGTGCCCCATAAGAGCGAAAGGGTTAATGGCGCTTGACGCAGCTCGGATGCTGTCCGACTTGGCTATTATGAAGTCAAGTGGCGAGTGTCGCTTCGTAGCGTTGCCTAAGGATGATTGATTGATTTGTGTTCGGTCTAATTGCATGTGTTTTTGGAAATATTGAACTTTTTTATGCAATAAAAGACAATCGTAGTGTAGAAATAGTCAAATTTTTGCATCTAGCGTGAAATCATCAGTTTTAACCAGTCGTCTATTGTAGCCTAAAGCTATGAAGGATTTTTCTTCTTCAGCAAGTTGTGCCAGTAGTTCCTCCGGGAATTGCTTCAATATTTCCTCTGGAAATCACTACGGGAGTTCCTCCTGAAATTGCTCCAAGAGTGCCTCCGGGAATTGCTCCAAGAATTCCTCCCGGTATTCCTCAGAGAATTTCTCAAGAAATCCCTCCGAGAATTTCTCCAGGAGTTTCTCCGTGAGGTGCTCCAGGAGTTCCTCTGGAAATTGCTCCAGAAACTGCCTTGTGAGTTACTCAAGGAATTGCTGCAGAAGCTCCTCCGGAAATTGCTCCAGGAGTTTCTGCGAGAGATGCTTCAGGAGATCCTCCGAAAGTTGTTTCAGGAGTTTTTCTGGGAATAACTCTAGGAGTTCCTCTGGAAATTTGTCCAGGAGTTCCTCCAGCAATTCTCCAAAGAGTTCCTCCGAAAGTTCCTTCAGGCGCTACTCCGAATTGCTCCTGGAGTTACACCTAGAGTTTCTTCGGGAATTCTTCCACAAGTTCCACTAAGAATTCCTCCGGGAATTTCTCAAGAAGTTCCTCAGAGAATTACTCCAAAAGTACGTTGGGAAATTGCTTCAAGAGTCACTACGGAAATTATTCCAGGAGTTCCTCCGAGAATGACTTCAGGAATTGCAGCAGTAGTTCCTCCGAAAATTTTCTAGCAGTTCCTTCGAGAATTACTCCAGAAGTTCCTTTGGAAATCGCTCCAAGAGTTCTTCAGGAAGTTGCATCAGTAGTTCCTCCGGGAATCACTCCAGAAGTTCCTCCGGGAATTGCTTCAAGTTTTCCTCACTACGGGAGTTCCCCCTGAAATTGCTTCAAGAGTTCCTCCGGGAATTGTTCCAGAAGTTTCTCCGGGAATTGCTGCAGGAATTGCTCCGGGAACAACTCCAACAGTGCCTTCTGAAATGGCTCCAGGAATTCCTTCGGGAATTACTTCTGAAGCTCCTTCAAGAGTTCCTTCGGGAAATATTCCTGGAGTTCCTACGGGAGTTGCTCCACGAGTTCCTCCTTGAGTTGCTCCAGGAATTCCAAAGAGTTCCTCCGAAAATTACTTCAGGAGCTACTCTGAATTGCTCCAGAAGTTACTCCTAGAGTTTCTACGGGAATTATTTCAGAAGTTCCACTGAGAATTTCTCCGCAATTTTTTACCAGGAGTTCCTCCGGGAATTATTCAAGTAGTTCATCAAAGAATTACTCCAGAAGTTCCTTGGGAAATTGCTTCAAAAGTATCTACGGAAATTACTCCAGGAATTTCTCCGGGAATTACTCCAGGAGTTCCTCCGCGAATTACTCCAGGAGTTCCTCCGGGAATTGCCTCAAGATTTCTTCTGAAAATCACTATGGGAGTTCCCCCTGAAATTGCTCCAAAAATTCCTCCGGGAATTGCTCTAAGAGTTTCTCCGGGAGTTGCTGCAGGAGTTGGTCCGGGAATCACTCCAACAGTGCCTCCGGGAATTGTTCCAGGAATTCCTCCAGGAATTCCTCCTGAAGCTCCTTCAACAGTTCCTTCGGCAACTATTCCAGGAATTTCTCCGAGAATTTCTTCAGGAGTTTCTGCGTGAGTTGTTGCAGGAGTTCCTCCGGAAATTGCTCCAGAAGTACCTTGGGAAATAACTCCAAGAGTCACTACGGAAGTTACTCCAGGAGTTCCTCCGAGAATGGCTTCAGGAATTGCAGCAGAAGTTTCTCCGGAAATTTTCTAGCCGTTCCTCAGAGAATTACTCCAAAAGTTCCTTTGGAAATTGCTCTAAGAGTCCCTACGGAAATTACTCTAGGAGTTTCTCCAGGAATTACTCCAGGAGTTCTTCCGCGAATTGCTCTCGGAGTTCCTTTGGGAATTGCTCCAAGAGTTCTTCAGGAAGTTTCGTCAGCAGTTCCTCCGGGAATTACTCCAGAATTTCCTCCGGGAATTGCTTCATAATTTCCTCTGGAAATCACTACGGGAGTTCCTCCTGAAATTGCTCCAAGAGTTCCTCCGGGAATTGTTGAAGCTCCTTCAAGAGTTCCTTCGGGGCATATTCTTGGAGTTCCTCCTTGAGTTGCTCCAGGAATTCCTTCGAGAATTTCTCCAGGAGTTTCCATGTGAGTTATTTCAGAAGTTCCTCCGGAAATTGCTCCAGAAACTCCTCTGTGAGTTACTCAAGGAGTTCCTTACTCAAGCTCCAAGGAATTGCTGCAGAAGCTCCTCCGGAAATTGCTCCAGGAGTTTCTCCAAGAGTTGCTCCAGGAGATCCTCCGAAAATTGTTGCAGGAGTTTTTCTGGGAATATCTCTACGAGTTCCTCTGGAAATTTGTCCAGGAGTTCCTCCAGCAATTCTCCAAAGAGTTCCTCCGAAAATTCCTTGAGGCGCTACTCCGAATTGCTCCAGGAGTTACACCTAGAGTTTCTCCGGGAATTTTTTCAGAAGTTCCTCTGAGAATGACTTCAGGAATAGCAGCAGGAGTTCATCCGGAAATTTTCCAGCAGTTCCTCCGAGAACTACTCCAGAAGTTCCTTTGAAAATCGCTCCAAGATTCACTACGGAAATTTCTTCAGTAGTTTCCGCGGGAATAACACCAGGAGTTCCTCCACGAATTACTCCAGGAGTCCCTCCGGGAATTGCTCTCGGAGATCCTCTGGGAATTGCTCCAAGAGTTCTTTAGGAAGTTGCGTCAGTAGTTCCTCCGGGAATTACTCCAGAAGTTCCTCCGGGAATAGCTTCAGTAGTTCCTCTGGAAATCACTACAGGAGTTCTTCCTGAAATTGTTCCAAAAGTTTCTCCGGAAATTGTTCCAGCAGTTTCTCCGGGAATTGCTGCAGGAGTTGCTCCGGGAATAACTCCAACAGTGTCTTCGGAAATTGCTCCAGGAATTCCTTCGGGAATTACTTCTGAAGCTCCTTCAAGAGTTCCTTCGGGAAATATTCCTGGAGTTCCTACGGGAGTTGCTCCACGAGTTCCTCCTTGAGCTGCTCCAGGAATTCCTCCGAGAATTTCTCCAGGAGTTTCTCTGTGAGTTATTTCAGAAGTTCCTCCGGAAACTGCTCCAGAAATTCCACTGTGAGTTATCCAGGAATTGCTCCAAGGATTTGCTGCAGAAGCTCCTCCGAAAGTTGCTCCAGGAGATCCTCGGAAAATTGTTACAGGAGTTTTTCTGGGAATCACTCTAGGAGTTCCTCTGGAAATTTATCCAGGAGTGTCCTCAGCAATTCTCCAAAGAGTTCCTTCGAAAATTCCTTCAGGAGGTACTCCGAATTGCTCCAGGAGTTACAACTAGAGTTCTTCCACAAGTTCCACTAAGAATTTCTCCGCATTTTCTCCCAGGAGTTCCTCCGGGAATCACTCAAGAAGTTCCTCAGAGAATTACTCGAGAAGTACCTTGAGAAATTGCTCCAAGAAAGAGTCACTACGGAAATTACTCCAGGATTTTTTCCGGGAATTACTTCAGGAGTGCCTCCGCGAATTACTCCAGGAGTTCCTCCGGGAATTGCCCTCGGAGTTCCTCTGGGAAATGCAGTAGTTCCTCCGGGAATTATCCCAGAAGTTCCTCCGGGAATTGCTTCAAGTTTTCCTCTGGCAATCATTACGGGAGTTCCCCCTGATATTGCTCCAAGAGTTCCTCCGGGAATTGCTCCAGAAGTTTCTCCGGGAATTGCTGCAGGAGTTGCTCCGGGAATAACTCCAACAGTGCCTTCGGAAATTGCTCCAGGAATTCCTTCGGAAATTACTCCTGAAGCTCCTTAAAAAAAAATATTCCTGGAGTTGCTCCACGAATTCCTCCTTGAGTTGCTGCAGGAATTCCTCCGAGAATTTCTCCAGGAGTTTTTCCTTGTGAGTTGTTAAAGGAGTTCCTCCGGAAATTGTTCCAGAAATTCCTCTGTGAGTTACCCCAGGAATTGCTGCAGAAGCTCCTCCGGAAATTGCTCCAGGAGTTTCTCCGAGAGTTGCTCCAGGAGATCTTCCGAAAATTGTTTCAGGAGTTTTTCTAGGAATAACTCTAGGAGTTTCTCTGGAAGTTTGTCCAGGAGTTTCTTCAGCAATTCTCCAAAAAGTTGCTCCGAAAATTCCTTCAGGCGCTACTCCGAATTGCTCCAGGAGTTACTCCTAGAGTTTCTTCGGGAATTCTTTCAGAAGTTCCACTGAGAATTTCTCCGCATTTTTCACAGGAGTTTCTCCGGGAATTTCTCAAGAAGTTCCTCAGAGAATTACTCTAGAAGTACCTTGGGAAATTGCTCCAAGAGTCACTACGGAAATTATTCCAGGTGTTCCTCCGATAATGATTTCAAGATTTGCAGCAGGAGTTCCTCCGGAAATTTTCCACCAGTTTCTCCGAGAATTACTCCAGCAGTTCCTTTGGAAATTGCTCCAAAAGTCACTACAGAAATTACGCCAGGAGTTTTTTCCGGGAATTACTCCAGGAGTACCTCCGCGAATTACTCCAGGAGTCCCTCCCGGAATTGCTCTCGGAGTTCCTCTGGAAATTGCTCCAACAGTTTTTCAGGAAGTTGCGTCAGTAGTTCCTCCAGGAATTACTACAGAAGTTCTTCCAGGAATTCCTTCAGCAGTTCCTCTAGAAACCTCTACAGGAGTCTCTACTGAAATTGCTCCAAGAGTTCCTCCGGGAATTGCTTCTGTAGTTCCTCTAGAAACCTCTACGGCAGAGGTTCCCAAACTTTTTGCTATCGCGGCGCCTTTTGAAATTTTCAATAATTTTGCGGCGCACCTACATCTTTTAACAGAGAATTTTCATTATTTTCGAACAATTTTCAGTTCAAACATTTAAATGCAAAATTGTGAAGAACTTTCAGTACCATGTTTTCTCAAAATCCAATTAAAATTGAATTTCTTGGGTCAAAACGTATTTTCAATAAAAAAATCTTTAAAATTTCATAAATATTTGTTAGATTTCAAATGCCATATTTATTTATTGAACAAGGTAAACCAATATATCAAAAATTTCTGCAGATGAAGCAAGCTGCTGATGCCTTATAATTCAATAAAATGTAGTAAAACTGTTGCAATATTTCAATAATTCCGGGTACATTTAAATGATTTCACAGAATTTTATAATTACAAAATATACAAATGTACAAATGTTGGAATTACAAAATTTTCAAAAACAATTTGTTAAGAATGTAGTGTGGTAAATTTCAACAAACTTAAGTACAAAAATATAATGTTCAGGACTAGGCTGATGATGGATCATTCATTTCCATGCGTTTGATCATTATGTCTTGAAAAGCTTGAAGGTCTATCTTTCACATAAGTTGTGGAAGACTATTTCGTCCTACAATTGAAAAAGAAGTTGGTGCAAAAAAAATTATAAAAAAATGTCTGAATGTCGATCAAAAGTTACTCACCTGTTTCATAATTTTCCATTAAAGACAAGACATCTGGAGTACATAGCTCCAATAAAATCATTTTTGAGATGTGAACTACTTGCACATAACCGAAAATTTGCAAAGTATTCTATGATAGTGAAGTTAGTAAAAATGTCGTCCCAAATAGCAGAATACAACATAAAGAACTGTATGTAAATGTATGGAATAAGGAAAGAACTGTAGTAGGATCTTTAAAATATTTACTTTCAGTTACAAGCTGTTGATAGAATCCAAAACTGAACTGGAGTATAGGATATCCAATCATTTTTTTTCAATCATAACCAAGAATTTCTCAAAACTCCGAGAATTTAAAAATTTGATTAAAAATCAAAACGTTTTAAGAGGATACCAGAATTTCCAGAATATTCGAAGGTTGGTATATTTTTTTGGAAAAATGCCGTGCAGCAACACTTTGAAGATCCATTAAATAGAAAAATACGTTCTGATATTGAATTATATTGTTTTGGCTCAAAACTCTGCGGCGCACCAGCGAAATGTTCACGGCGCACCAGGGCGCCGCGGCGCACAGTTTGGGAAGCACTGCTCTACGGGAATTTTTACTGAGATTGCTCAAGAAATTTATACTGAATTTTTACTGAAATGAGCACAATAAACAACTGGCATCAACAAGTGGGTCCTAGCGAGGTTACGAAATCCCCAAAACCACCTAACCGGATGGCCCAGATGTGTACTAGACGGAGTGACCGTTTCAAACCCGACAATTTTCAATTTTTAGTAAAATTTTTAACTTGTTAATTTGTGTATCGAGCCCTGAGGAAGGTCCAATAGCCGGACCGAAACGTCGGCGATGATAATAAATTAATCAACGCTATTCATAAGACTGTAATCCAAAAAATCAACAAATCAAACTATTATCCAGTCGAATGAGTCATTAACATTGTTCCTAGAGTTTCTCCGGGACGAGTTCCTCTTTCAGTTGCTTCAGGAACTACTCCGAGAATTTCTTCAGGGGTTCCTCCGTGAGTTGTTCCAGGAGTTCCTTCGGAAATTGCTTCAGAAACTCCTCTGTGAGTTACTCCAGGCATTGCTCCAAGGAATTGCTGCAGCAGTTCCTCCGGAAATTGTTCCAGGAATTCCTCCGAGTGTTGCTACATTGGAAATTATTTCAGGAGTTCTTCCGGAAATCACTCCAGGAGTTCGTGTCTTGGAATTCTTTGAGCAATTCTCCAAGGAGTTCCTCCGAAAATTCCTTCAGGAGCTACTGCGAATTCCTCCTGGAGTTACTCCAAGTGTTTCTTCGGGAATTCCTCCAGAAGTTCAACTGAGAATTGCTCCAGAAATTTCTCCAAGAGTTCCTCCGGGCATCGCTCAAGTACTTCCTCCGGGAATTCCCCCAGGAGTTTCTTCAGGTATTTCTTCGGGAGTTCCTTCGGGAATTCTTCTAGGAATAGCCTCGGGAATTTCTCCGGGAGTTCCTCCGAGAAATCTTCCTTGAGTTCCTCCAGCAGTTCCTTCAAGAGGTACTTCGAAAATTCCTCCAGGAGTTTCTCTGCGAAATCCCTCTGGGTGTTCCTCCGTGAATTCTTCTAGGCATTCTTCCCGAAGTTCCTCTGGAATTTCCTCAAGAAGCTGCTTCTTGAATTACTCCGGGAATTCCTCCAAGAATTTCCCAAAAAATTGGTGTACGAGTTCCTCTGGAAATTCCTTCAGGAGTTCCTCCAACAATCCCTATAGGTGTTCTTTCGGAAGTTGCTTCGAAAATTACTTCAAAACTTTCAACAAGAGTTCTTTTGGGAATTCCTCCGGAAATTTATCGAGGAGTTCCTCCGAAAATGTTCGTACTTTTTTTCCTGGGAACTCCTATAATATTTGCAATGCGAATTCCTCTAGATGTTCCACCGGAAATTTCTCCAAAAATTTTTCCAGGAGCTATCCCAGAAAATGTTCCATAAATTTATCCGTGAATTGTTCCAGAAGTTCCCCTGTGAGTTACTTCAGGGATTCCTGCAGAAGCTCCTCCGGAAATTGCTCCAGGAAATCCAACGGAAATTGTTTCAATAGTTCCTTAGGGAATTCCTCCGGGATTTCCCCAGCAATTCTCCACAGTGCTCCTCCGAAAATTCCTCCAGGAGCTACTCCGAATCCCTTCAGATTCTTCGTGAATTCCTCCCGGAGTTCCTCCAGCAATTCTTCTAGGAGCTCCTCCAAAAACTCTTCCATGAATTCCTTCAGCGGTTCCGTCAAGAGGAACTTCAAAAATTCCGCCAGGAGTTCCTCCGGGAAATCCCTCTGGGAGTTTCTCCGGAAATTCTTCCAGGCATTTTTCCAATAATTTTGTGGATCTGTACTACCTAATCCCTAACTAATTTCTCTAGGTGTTCTTCCGGAAATTCCTTTATTTCTAAACTTTCTACATGAGTTCTTTCGAGAATTCCTTCAGGCGTTCCTCCGAAAATTTATCCATGAGTTCCTCCATTTTCGTACCTACTTCTTCTGTCTGGGAATTCCTATAGCATTGGCAACGCGAATTCCTCTAGAAGTTCCTCCTGAAAATTCTTCAAGAGTTACTTCGAGAATTTCTCCAGGAGTTATTACAGGAGATGTTTCAAGAATTTATTGCAGGAGTACCTCTGGGAGTTCCATCAGGATTCTCATCGTAGATTTCTCTGACAGTTTCATCGGGAATGACTTTAGGATATGGCAATATTCGTAGGAGTTCCAATAGAAATTCTTCTAGGAGCTTCACTTAGAATTTCTCTAGGAGTTTTAGTACTAAATGTTCTAGGAGAATAATTAGAAAGTCCTTTCACAACATTCGCATCTTCGAATGAGTGTAATCAGTTTCGTACCTTTTAATTCCGCCCTATGTTGCTTATCCTTTGACAGATACGCGTATTTCGACTACCACTTGTAATCTTCCTCAGTATCAGTTATCCACTGTTACAAGTGGTAGTCGAAATACGCGTATCTGTCAAAGGATAAGCAACATAGAGCGGAATTAACTAAGGTACGAAACTGATTACACTCATTCGAAGAGGGTATTCTGCTTAGAGGGTTCGAAAAGTCGGTACCTGCTGTTCGCCATCCGTCAGGTGTTGCAGAAATGCCGCGAATACAACGTGCCCACACATCAACTGTTCATCGATTTCAAATCGGCATATGATACAATCGATCGAGAACAGCTATGGCAGAGTGTGCACGAATACGGATTCCCGGATAAACTGATACGATTGATCAAGGTGACGATGGATCGAGTTATGTGCGTAGTTCGAGTATCAGGGACACTCTCGAGTCCCTTCGAATCTCGCAGAGGGTTACGGCAAAGTGATGGTCTTTCGTGCTTGCTGTTTAACATTGCTTTAGCGGGTGTAAGAAAGAGAGCAGGGATAAACACGAGTGGAACGGTTTTTACGAAGTCTGTTCAGCTGCTTGGTTTCGCTGATGATATTGATATTATAGCTCACAAATTTGAGACGATGGCGGAAACGTATATCCGATCAAAGAATAAAGCCGTGACGACAAAGGTCTCCAAGGAGATATCACCGCGCTTACCATTTCTATCGACGGTGATGAAATCTAGGCGGTTGATGAATTCGTGTACTTGGGCTAACTGGTGACCTCCGACAACGACACCAGCAGAGAAATTCAGAGACGCTTGCGGCAGGAAATCGTTTGGAAATTAGTTTGGATTCCGCAGAACTCTACGATCGAACAAAGTTCGCCGTCACACGCTTATTAGACCAGTAGTACTTTATGGGCACGAAGCATGGACTCTAGGTGTAGAAGAGCGACTCACCCCTGGGGTTTTCAAACGGAAGGTGTTGCGTACCATCTACGGTGGAGTGCAGATGGAAGACGGATATTGGAGAATACGAATGAATCACGAACTACATCAGCTACTGAGAGACCCAACCAACGTCCACGCCGTGAAAATCGCGAGGCTATGGTGGGACCGGTACAAGAAGACGTGGTACGCAGCGAGCTAGGTGGGTCGATCAAGTGGAGGACGATTTGCGGACCCTTCGCAGAGAGCGGAACTGGAGACACGCAGCCATGGACCGAGTAGAATGGAGACGACTCCTACGTACAGCAGAGGACACTCCACTCAGGCCTTAGTCTGACCGGTAAGGTAACGTAATAAAGAAAATGATTTTGCCAAGTTTATTAACTTACAACACGGCAGGCTGAGTAGGGCTGGTCGCGTTGCAAGGATGTCGGAAGAATAATATTATGTAGAGAACCAGGGAAAGGTCGGCGTCTCCGTGGAAGGTCGCACACGGAAAGATGATCTTACAGAACTCAACGTCCAGGGACTCTGGAAGCAATTGGCCCTAGACCGAGTTTAGTGGAGAATGACGCTTCATTCGGCGTAGATTCAACGGAGTGAATTGTGGCTAACCAAGTATCCAAGTAAGTAGTAGAGTGGGTCAACGTTGTATGGAGAAACTTTAAATTTGATCGTATCAACCCGGAACAAAGCTTTTTCAACCTATGTTAGCGTCCAAAACAATTGTGCAAAATTTGGGAGCGATTGGTTACGTCCCCGTATTCCGCATTGCGATTGAATTTTGTATGGAAGTTAGTATGGGAAAACGTACTTTTTTGCATTTTTCTCATAAATTGAAATTTTTCGTCTAAAACGATCTGACCAATGTCGTTAAAGTATAGCCTAGGATATACCGAAAAACTTTGCCGAAGACCGCAAAGTGAACCGATGCTTGTGTAAAAAGTTATTCGCTTGGCACCACTGGGCAATCTGTACGTTATAACTTTTTTCACAAGTGTCGGATCACTTTGCGGTCTTCGGCAAAGTTTTTCGGCATATCCTAGGCTATACTTTAACATCATTGTTTAGATCGTTTTAGACGAAACATTTCAATTTATGAGAAAAATGCAAAAAAGCACGTTTTCCCATACTAACTTCCATACAAATTTCAATCACAAAGCGGAATACGGGGAAGCAACCAATCGCTCCCAAATTTTGCCCAGTTGCTTTGGACGCTAAAATGAATCGAAAAAGCTTTGTTCCGAAAAATTGACTTTGTTGACCCAGTCTAGTAAGTAGGTATACGGAAAAAGTGTTTCTGAAGGTATGTCTTCTGAAGCAAATCCTGCCAAACGCACAGAGCAACTTGGCAACAACGATTTAAGTCTGTCTGTCAATTCGCCAATCCCTATGGCTAATAAGAGATGAGTGTCAACGGCTTTCCGCAGAGAACCTGTATCGGATACACCGATGCGACTGACTTTGTCGTAGGCTGTTACGTGAGTTTATTGCTTTGAACACCCGACGACGACTGACTGACTGGTTCCCGGCCGCGCGCGCAAAAAAAAATGTTTGGAATTAGCCAGTAGTGTAGACGTCTGGACGGTGTACCACCCCTTCGTCGGCGCGCAGGTCGTAAACCCTTGCCTTTT
Source organism: Aedes albopictus (assembly GCF_035046485.1). NCBI lineage: Eukaryota > Metazoa > Arthropoda > Insecta > Diptera > Culicidae > Aedes > Aedes albopictus. Next base: position 352,253,634 of record NC_085138.1, read on the forward strand.
CCCGCGCGAGCGCGCGCTCTTCCGACCTGCTAGCTACAGTCGATGATGGAGGTGAAGCAAAACGTGTTTACCCGGCGGCGATCACAACTTCGTCATCATTACCACGGTAGTGACGATGCGGGGTTGCCTTTGAGCTCCGACGTCCGTCGTCATGCCAAGTTTGTCCTATGCTTGTTCACAGTGCAGCATCCCCCTCGCCCCAGCCGATACCTACCTCCGGACAGCACCAAAAAAGGCAAGGAAATAAATGAAGAGAAATTACTTAACGCAATAACGCAGCCGCTGCTGCTGCGACCACGTCTTTGAACGGTGTGCGAAATTCAATTTCACTTTCGATCGATGGATGCCATTTGGTCATCTCTTGTTGGGCCGTTCCATGTGGTCTGTCTCCTGATGGTGGTTTCGCGGCTTGCCTTGCCTGGCGAGTGCGGTAGGTTGTGTTGTTTGAAGCAGCATAACAAGTTGCAGCCGTTGCGTTGAGGTTCCTCCGTTGTTTATGGCAGCGGTGATCAGCTATTTTTTTGGTTTGTTTTGTTTTGCGCAATGTCATGAGCGAATGATCGATGGTTTACAAGTGCATCTGCGGAACTTGCTCGCTATACGAAACGAATGAGTAGTGATGAATGACCTCTCCGTCCAAATTGGTAGTTGTTATTGCAGTCTTATTTAGAAATGGGAATGGGATTACCGTGATGCATTTAGTATTTGTTTTCTAACTAATAGAAAAGATTAACCGAAAATGAGATATACATACATAATACCGACGGCCACCTTCATATGACATAGCACGGTTTAAATCACCGGATGTGGCCATTGCCTACGCGACGAACCTCGAGGTATTGGTGACCTACCGGTGGGCTCAACAATGCCTTTACAAAAGATTGTTAGGTGCTGTCTAGGGTTTCTTTTGAAAGGTGGAATAAGTATTTCGACGAACACCTGCTGATGCGAAGAACTTGGGTACGGAGGACTAAGGCATACAAACACCATTCCATTCTTATTTATATAGATACCAATATTTAGTATGACATAGTCCTACAACCAGAAAAGCACTTCTCTACTGTCGATCCGCGAAGTATCGACTCTTCCCGTCCAGACAGCCTGGAACCACACACGTAATACTTGAGCGAACGCACCGCTCGCTCCCATCAAAGAGCGGCCCGTAATAGCGTTTTGTGTCATTTCATTTCCTCGCTTCCTAAAACCGGACACCTCATAGTACCTTGTAGTAAGCATCATAGCCCGCTGCTGCCGTGCAAGGTACGCGTGTGTGTGGAACAAAAGCGCAAAAAGTGCCGACGTAACAAGATGCAAAATACTTTTAATCATCATGAGAGAGAAAAAACCGCTTCGGGCAACTACACATCGGCAATAAGTGTTGGGTGGTATGGTGATTAAACGACGATGGTGCGGCGGCGAAAGGTACGAGAAGGAATTGGAAAAGACATCGAGCTAATCGATTGGTGATGAAGAGAATAAATGAGGATCTTAAACACTGCACTGGTGCAGGCAGGTGTGGGCAAATTAACTTGCATCAATCAGCTCCGATCAATAATGACAGGGTGATGCACTGCATATCAAGTATTGGGGTTTTAAATTTTGAAAAAAAAAAAAAATGTACTGATATTGTGATTTTATACGAAAGAGCACCTTGTTCTGAGCCACTATGATTTTTTTTTCAGATTTTTAGAACTTTATTTTGGTACCTAAAAGCAATTTCAAACTAATTTTTTGAAATCACCTTTTGACAGCGGGGCAACTGTTTGACAGCTCCGCCCAGTACAAAATGCAACGAGGGGTGATTCGACAAATCGCTCCCATACAAACTTCAAACTGATTTTAAAACAGGTTCCCGGGCACCAAAAGTCATGAAAATTTGGAATTCGGCTCAGTTTGACATGCAGATTCTGAATATGGAATTATCTCTACACCGCTAAAGAAGCCAATTTATCACAAAGGGAGTTTTAGTTGCGATGTTTTCGGGCTACATGTAGCCGAAGCGGTAGATGCGTGTGTTACTCAACAAGACCATGCCGCGCCGGGGGTGACGGGTTCGTTTCCCGGTTGGTCCAGGAACCTTCCGTAATGGAAATTTTGTTGGCTTTCTTGAGGACAATCTTCGTGCTATATACATATGAAAAATGGTTATTGGCAGAGGGAGCAGAAAAATGTTTCTGTGACAGCAAGTTGAAAGCCATTTCTGCTATCGATGACAGCAAATTGATAACTGTTTTTGTTAACAATGCGTGAAAAAAGAAAAATCGCGTAAATGTAGAGCTTTTCAGTAGATCTCGAAACATAAATGCAATAAGATAATTGCATCAATGTTATACCCTAAATTCATCATGTATAATCTTCTGAAGTTTTGTAAATCATTAAATTCTAGACATGAGCAGTAATCTAAAAGAACAACAAACCGAAAACAAAATTCGAATTCGAATTTAATCAAAATAAACTGATATCAAAATGTGTTTCATGTCTCCGAGTGTTCCAATATAACGGAATGTTTCTTGAGGCTTTTCTTTTTTACTTTCACTAACAAGATTTTCAGTCTCAGGCTAGTTCATCGCGAGACCCATGGCTTTACTTACATTTCGAAGTGAGAACTCAAATTATTTACGTATGTCGGGAGTGGGATTCTTGAGGCTCACAGCTAAATTTTTCAAGAAAACTTTAGCACGAAATCATAAAATAACTTTAAATACTCGATTCAAATTCATGAACTTACTTTGTTCCAGTAAATCTACAACATATTCCTTGTAAGAAAATTCTTAAAATGATTATTTTATTAATCCTTTTTCCACGACTTTGAACGACTATTGCTATGCCAAAAAAGCGGTATCAGAAAAATAATATAGAAAATTGGCGTAATTATTCGAAATCAATGAAGTATTTTTTATTCAAAAATTTGTGATTGTTTATCAATAACTTTACTATAGAAACAAAAAGCTAACCCAATGACATAGGTGCCAAATTGTGACGTAGTTGCGGGGGTTGCGGATGAGGATTGTGTGGGTCGATGCTCTCAAAAAATTGGACAATATTCATCTTATTTCGGCTCAATGTACAAGTTTGCACGTCAATATTTCTAAAAAAAAAACTGCGTCGATATGTTACGAATTTTATTGATTTTGAAAGGCCTTGCCCCCCAACTACGTCATAAGTTGGCGCGTATGCCCAACGAAGTTTCAATCATATTCTAAAAACTATTGCCTCATAATCATCTGATTTCGATCGTCTTGAGTTGGCAGAAATCGATGGTGCTCTAGAGCAACCTTGGAAAGTGGAGGATTAAGTGAATGATCATTTCTTGTGTTCCTTTCGGAGATTCCTCTATTTAAAAATAAAAATGCATTCCAAATTGATAGTATTGACAAATCCACGTGCTTCTCGATTCTGCTGTTTAGCTTGTCAGTGCTGTAATTTTTTTAGTTTGGCAAAAGAAATGGCTGAATTTTGAACACAAACTCTTAATCTATATTTCTTGCATAGGAAAAATTAAAAAAAAAAAAAATCGATGAACTTTTAACAATTTATAGTCTAAACATGTACTGGGACTGACGGTGGTTTTAGCTCCTCAGACAGTTATTAGCCACCACCCCTTTTTATTTCGATTGTACTGTTGAAAGTACTATACCAATAGTCATCAAATTTTGCAGGCATAGTATACACATAATCAGCTAACTTCCATGAAAATTTGCAGAGTCATTCAAAAGTTATGAATAGGCAAACATCGCACATGAAAAACACAAATTTTCACTAACACTTACCCCTATCAACACCAGTAGCTTTCAAACCAATTGATTAAAGTTGATAAAATTTTGCAAGTATCATGTTTTTGTCACTATAAATATCATAGCTGCGTACGAAATTGCATAATTATCCTCATAAAATGTACCACAAAATAATTTTATATTATGCGAATGAAAATTGGTTATTACTGTACAAAATGCTTTAAACCATGTCTGTTTTTCATTCACAGTTGATCGGCGTTAAGTCAGAGAGGACCATATGTCTTTTTCTTATTTTCGAGAAAAACGACTTTAAAGTTTACAATTGTGTAAATTTTGAGTTTTTCAACAATTTTTCTCAAACTATTGATTGCACTTGGTCCACTCTCACTGAATGATTTTTGAAAAACCTACAACAAACTACATTACGCAATCAAGTTCTTGCATATCTGATGAGAAATTAATGCACAAGAAAGATGATAATTAACAGGAGTGTTGTATATATGAACTGAAGTTACAGTGCGATGTAAATGTAACTAATGTAATTCTTGATCAAATGCCTAAAAAATATCATTTTCATCAATTTTGCTACTTGGTCGCCTCTGACTTATCGCCGACAAGTTGAAAGTAATGCATCATTTTTTTTTATAAAATTTGGCACAAATAATAAACATACACCAAAAAATTCTTAGTCAATTTTTTTTAACCAATTTTACCGATTCATTACATAGTTATAGTCGTACTTCTGTGTCCCGGTTATTGTGGGTACAGGCTTTAGTAGGGCCACAGTCAATGCATACTGATAGACTCAATCAAGATTATAAGTTTATATTTATGACAACTGGAACGCTGTAGTCCAGCATAGCCACGAACATTGAACGTAGTGGTCATTAGGCCGAATAAATGATAGATCGATCGAAAAGCGGCCATCGAAAGAACAGTATATTCTCAAAAGAAAGAAATCAGATCAAGTTGCTAGTTTGGCGGCCAATCAATTCTGTAAAACCTAACTGTAAAACGACTTTTATTCAAAGAAAAACAAATCTCTTATGGAGTTCGTCTGCAAATAAACTATATAACACTCCAACTCGAAAAAATAGCCAGCCTCTCATGCAAGGAAGGAAACATTTCTAGTCTAGTCTAGTCTACACAATACACAGCCTTTCATTGAAAGAATCCTGGAAAATGATAGAATCGACTACTTCTACTACATCTCGTCATCCGCTCCATATCGTGTCATAAATGTGAAGCAAAAACGTTGGGAGTGACGTTTCTAAGAAAGTTAATGTCACTCCGTTGGATTTCCTCTTCCTGGGATGTGACATAGGTATTAGCTCCTCATGTCCTGGCTCGAAAGCCTAGGTTTAAGCGCCATTGCTCGCTCTATGAAACGACAAGAAAGTATAACGATCCCTTCCCCGTCTTAATTAAATAACCTGTAGTATAAGAAGAAAAGTAAGCCGTTTGATTTCTACCGGCCTCATTTCATATAAGTGTGCTTTGTTTAAAAAATAGCATTAAGCAAAGATAAATTATGCCACAATAGTTCAGCCTATTGGACGCAGTGGCTTAATTTCCCCAACAGGGGAGGAAAAAAAAAAGATAAATTGGAAAGATCTTACCAAATATCCAAATTGAATGAACGGTATCCTCTCGCCGATGCCAATATAGCCTATTTGCGAGCGCAAACGCGTTGCGATCAAAGGAATTCCAATAACTGATATTCTGCTTTGCGGGTATCGTACACGCGCACACTTTTCTTGACGCGTAACTATGGCAGCGCCCTTTGTAAATGACGCACTTCCACTGAAACCTTCCAAAATCAAACTTAGCACAAGCTTCTAATGTCTATAAAATGAAAAACAAAATGTACATTAAATTTGCAGGACACATTTCACCAATTCTTCAGCCGAATCAAACGTCACACGGAAGCGAGAAAAAACGCGACAGAAAATTATAAACACAACGTTCCGCAGGCA